>NC_071470.1:60880701-61511117 GCF_028500815.1 Rissa tridactyla
ATCAACCCCTTCCCTTTGGCTGGAAGGACTGATGAAAAAACGACTTGTGCTCCGGAGCACACCTTTCATTTAAACTTATTTATCTCAATTGTCAAACCCTGAAATACAAGCTCCCTACACCACAGCACTTCGTATTGAGCATGACTCCCCCACCTACAAGGAAATAGCCCAAGGCGTCTCACTTCCACAAAGGCCACTGAACAGCATCTTCTAGCAAATAACTTAGCAGCATGACTAATTGAAACTGTTGACATCACACTGAAGTGCCTTGATGCCTGGTTTCATCACTACTTACAACAGCAGCAGCATTCCAAGCAGTACATTCACAATCTTCATTTCATGATCAGTATCATGTGCAGACCCCCCTTCCCAGACAGAGACAAATGGAAGAGGAAATCTTGTTATAAAGATGACTGTCATACAAATAGTTCTGAGCTCTTACAAAGGCACAGAGCTCACTTTAAATGCCAGTTCTACAACATGAAGAAAAAAAAAAAGTTATGTTTTTCTGCATAGGGGTCCCCATTCTTTGAAATTTAACAGGAAAAAAAGCTACTGACTTGATTTCTAATTTCTTCCTTAATGCCAAGTGCTGAAAAGAAGACTGCTTTAAAGAACTGATCTGGATTTGGCAGTGGGACAAAGCATTCAATTACAATTCTCCCTCTTGCTCTCATATGCTCCAATACAGCATTCAGGCCAAGGTATTTTCCAAAGGCGCTTAGTGTTCCCTTTTTACTTTGCAAGAGCAAACACCCGACTATTCAAAAAGGAAAACAACTGAGGTGGGCAGCAGCAATTCTGTAAACTATTGCTGCAAGCTGGGTTTCAGCAGTTTTCCTCAACTGACCCACAGTTTCACATAGTGCAGCCAGCTCTGAGTAACCACTGTCTGCTCTCAGGCCCAAACCTAAACCCTGCCAATTCAAGTGTGAGCCTCTGTTACGCAGAGCTTTAAGACCAGAGAGGCTGACAAACAAGAGTGGGTATGTGTGTGTACACATGTGCATGCATGCACGTGTTTAAGAGCCACAGATGAGACATTCAGATTCGCTGTAAGTTCACCATTAGCATTGGGCAAAGTGCATATGAAAATCACACATGTAAGAATGAATTACACAGCTCAGAAAGATAGCTTTTGCCTTCTCCTGTTTCTAGGCATCTAAAAGTTGCACATTTAGTATAAGTTCTTGTTTCTACTAATATATCAAGAATCTTCAAAAGAGGAGAATACAAGAACACCTTTCTTACTAAAATTCATCATCCCCAAGGACCAAGGTATACCATTAAGCATCTCAATACAACAGGTATCCCTGTTTCAGGAAGTCATAGCTCATTGTTGTCAGGGCTAAGCAGCTACTAAGGAAGTACTCAGCATCTGTCAACCATTTTTCTGCTGTACTGAGTTCAATTCCGCAGACAGCAAGGTAAGACATAAAAGAACATGTAGGTACACCCCCAAACTATTGAAAGAACCAAGAAAATCTTCTACCAGAGAAGAAAACAAAACAACACAGAAACACAAATCAGCACTATGTATGTACATATCATTGAAGAGATGACCATAGAGACATGCAAAAGAGTTCATGCTAGAGATATAACAGGTGCTTTTTAGCAACTCAACCCACTCTGAAAAGATGCTTGCTCACACTTGGTGCATGCATAGGAACTAAGATCTTTCAAGAATTTTGCCCCAGTTATAACTTCTTTGTTTTGGGGTGGTGGTGTCCCCCGCAAAATCTCTCTTGCTATACCACCAGAATAACTTGGTATCACACACTGATATGTGGAACTCAACCAGAACACTGTGCAACAAGTAAAATACAATTTTCTTATTCTATAAATGGGGTGCAGAGGGAGAGCAGTGAAAGTGTCCTCCGGGAGAAAGAAAGGAAACTGGCATCAAAGATGGAAAAACTAGTGAGGATTGTTATTGCTCCAATATTTTCTTTGGTGATGTTATCACTGAAATTCTCAGGATCCGTAACTTGTCAAACTTCAATGCACTTTGCCAATCGTGTGAACGAGTTGACCTTAACCTAACTGAAGGTCACCACTCAAAAAAACCCACCCAAAACCAGAGATTGCAATTACTGATTATATGCAAAGAAGAAAAGACAGATGTAGAGAAATTAGCATTATGCTTTTATAGCTCCCATGTTGATATTCAGCAGCTGATGTTGAGTTTTAGTGGACACATCATTGGTTTGTTAATAGCAGCAGTCATAAAAGCCCTAATGAAGCCCCATGTGCACCCTGACCACACACTAAAATCTTATATTCTTGTTTCAGCACCTTGAAAAAAATCCTCATATTTTTAATTATTATTTTGCTGAGGGATTAGGTTCCTATTTTGTTTGCTTCTTCCAGTCACTACCCTTCACTCCCAGTATTCTGACATCCTGAACTGTGAAGAGTCAACATGTAAAAGCTCTCAAACTTGATTGTCAAAATACTGAAACAATTTCCTCGTGTTTATCTTCTTTCCTCTCTGAGTGTTTGCAATAAAACTGCTTCCAAATTCAATGTTTGTGTTTAAGAAGCTGTAGTATTAGCTAGAGAGGCTCAGAGTGCAATCCCGGTGATATTTCATACTATGAAGCACACAAAAGAAATCCAGAGCTTTCTATAGCCAACTTTTTACTATGTAACTCAGGAACAAACATTTTTTTCTCTCACTGCCTCTCTGAGACAGTTCATTAAAAAAGCATCAGAAATTGCTTGCTCTTTTTGTGATGGATTTTGTGCTCATGAGAAGTGACAGATAACTCAGGTAGTTGCTGTTTAGTCTTTGGGATGTTAATCTGTCCAAAAAGTCATCCCAATTCCCAGTTCACCAGTCAGGTTTATAAATCGGGCAGTGGCAAGTCATGTTAAATGGAAACAATCACAGCACTACGGTGTTCATTGCCACGAAACACAATCTCTGACCTATTGACACTGGTGATTTAACAGGTTCTCGTCC
Source organism: Rissa tridactyla (assembly GCF_028500815.1). NCBI lineage: Eukaryota > Metazoa > Chordata > Aves > Charadriiformes > Laridae > Rissa > Rissa tridactyla. Next base: position 60,883,667 of record NC_071470.1, read on the forward strand.
ATCCTGTTGCCACAAGGTTTTTAACAGGCCTTCCTTACAGATCATCATCAGATGAGACAGAGGGCACTAAATGGCCTGCCGTATAAAAACCTGCCAACAGAGAAAGCACTTGTCATGGTGCCATACAACAGTGACCTGCCAATGTATGGCTGTTAAGGAAAACACAATGCCTTTATCTCCATCCACCGGAAGTGCTGACGATTCTGCACAACTGTCATTAGCAGAAACACCAGCTTCAAGAAGTAGAGATCACTGCTGAATTTCACAAGACATTTCATGGAATTAGATGGCACAGTGAAATTAAGAGTCGTTGCAGGCTCACACTGGAATAACTGACAGTAGAGTACAACCATGTCTTCCTGACTAGGTTCTTCCTTCTAACCTACTGCAGAGCTAAAACCCCACATCTTCTTTCTCTGACAAATCTAGCTGGTTTCAGAATACGTAACGTGGCTGCGTGAATTCCAAAGAGAGAACTGTACACAGCCAACTTCAAAGTCACCTTGCTGAAACCTGAACTGATTCTTACCAGTGCTGAAAAAGTAAGTGTTTGAATACTTTACATGCACAAACATCCATTCCCATGGAAAAAAATGAGGTGGAAAACAGTGCTTCAATATAGTTTCACAAATCAATATGACAGACTAGTTCACAGTAATGGTAGCCCCAAGTATTCTTACAACAAACACAATGTCCATTGAGGGTCAGGTAAGCAGAACGGAAGAAAGAGGGGGGAAAGGAAATGTTTCTGGTTTTACCAAACCAAAATACTTAGGCATTTGTTTTGTTTACTTTTAACAATCAATTTAGATAAACTAGCTCAGCCTATCCTCTTGAAGCAGTGACAACTGAAATAAAGTAATTCAACTACTTGTTAAGCTGATGAGAAAGAAAACGCCCAACCAGGTCTTGCAGAGAACTTGCCTGCCTCTCAATCCCTCCTCCGGTGAGCGTCTAATCAGTCATACAGAGCAGACATCATCTTGAGGACTGAAAACCTTTCTTTCCAGGCCCTGAAAAACCATACATTTCCCTGCTGCTTCCACCTCAATAACAGCAGTGCAATTGCTGGGCATGAGGCAATCTGGCAAGTCAGCACTTCTGCAGGAGCTAACCTCACAACCAAATCCATCATGCTGGACAAACCCAGCCTTCTGCAACTCAGCAAGAGATAGAGTTTGTTATTTAACTCAACTAACTACGGCAAACAATTTGCTTAAGAACTGTCCAAATCAGCTGAACAAACAAGTCTAGAGATGCATTATGAATTATAATTCTGCCGGCTAACGTTAACACACTGTATGATTTATGTTAATTGCAGCAGAGCTTCAATGGTATCAGGCCCTAAACCACAGCATGGGGTGCAAACGTTCTTGCAAAATGCACTTAAGATGTTCCTGCCTCCTGAAGAGATCTAAGAATTAAATCAGTTACTGTTTATATGGTAGTGTGGAGATAGAATAGTGTTTGCATGGACCATGTCTCCTGGCTCATCAAATCCAGTCTTCTACCACTGTAAATACAATGGCATACAATACACTACTATTAAGTTATTTAGCTCCATTTAAAAGCAGTTTAGCAATCCTGTTGTCTCCATCCACACACACACACTTACTGGGAAGCTGTTCCAGAAGCTCACTCCCCTCCCTCTGCTATACCAAAACCTAAGCTAAATCTGCAGTCAGTCATGGCCTTTACCCCAGCTATCAGGTGCTGTTATAGGACGCAAGTAGTTCATTTCTTTCCCTAACATTAAACTCCACCTATTTTGAGACAAGCCTATTTTGTCCCCAGTTCACAATATTGTTGGTTAGAAAGTCACCTTTCCTAGTTCCCTCAAATGAGACCGGCTTTCCCTCTAACCTCCTTGCCCCTTTTCTGGAGTCCACCTTCCTTGATCAAGAGACCAGAATTGTGCACGTGCACACTCCCCACACCACCCCCTTCTCCCATGGTTCTTCCAGTAATTACATCATTTATTCAAGAACAAAATGGTACACTGGGAAAAAAGAAACCGTCTTCAATTGTGGAACACACTGTACAATTCCTAGCGATCACTGATGATCTTTCTCTCCACCAACCCTTCCCATATACACTTTCAGTAGTGCAAAGTAGCTAGTGAATACAATATGACCCTAGGCATTATCATTTTGGGATAAACACTATTTTGATAGACTTGGTTAAGGCTTTTGGATTGGAAGGGAGGAAAGGGCTGGGAGTCACTTCCAGAAAGTGGACAAAGCTTTTCTACAGGAGCATTTTGAAAAGTCTCCTCTGAAATCACTCTGTGGAAGCTCCCACTGAATCTTGTTACAGAGCTGTGTCTCTGCACAAACAAGATGGTGTACACGTGGGCTCAGACCCACTCAAGAGGACAATGATTGTGCCTTTTCTTTGCATAGAAAAATTGAAGTCAAGCAATGGGTAAGCACATAGAGGATGGGTTAGCACCAGAAAGATAGATTGGAGCATGAGTACTTGCAAGTGACCTGACTACCCAGAGGAGTAGTTTATGATCTTTTTATTAGAAAACTATTATTATTTGAAATTGACTTGTCAGGAACCTAGGCTTCCATCACAAGGTGTAAATGTTAGCTACTCCCTTCAACCCATACCGGAGAAAACCACATCAGAAGGTCTGACTGGGTTTTTTTGCATCTGTCAAAATTAAAAAGGAAGCATGAAATGCTGTTTTTTCACCCTTGCAGAACTCTAATGCTAGAATGCAGGCACTCATGAGGTACTCCATTTTTCCATTGACACCACAGTGAAATTTTGAGCTGGTGTCTCACAGAGACTAGAAACTGCATCCTATTTACACTGTACAGGCAGAGGTTCACGAGCCCCGTACTTTGTCTTTAAAGTAAGCACTCCATTTGTCCAGAACTATGGACTGTGCAACTTCACACATCTATCAGCCATTCTATAAGCTGTATGATGCAGTATACTGCTGTTTTCTGAGCTAGGGTCATTTTGATGAACACAGTACAAGTGACTAGCGGGATTGCCTACGCATCCAAACAGGATATATAACTCTCCAACTCACATCTCATCCATAAGGGGAATCACAGAGCTGGAAGGGAACTCAGCAAGTCACTGGTCCCACCTCCTACATGGCAAACAGTAGAAGTATTTAATTTGCTTGCTCACATTTTCTTGCATATTTGAATATAATAAACAGGTTTTGTCCCCTGCATCTAATTTAACTTTTTAGAAAAGGAGGGAATGTTTCTTCCCTAAGGGTGCCTGAGAATGCTCTGCTGAGTGAGGATGATGAAACACCAGAAGATCAACTGGAGAGAAAGCTTGACTGTGGCATGCAGTACAATTTCATGTAAGCCCTAGAAATGATGAAAAGCAAAATGATTTTATAAGAGATATAGAGGGGACTGCTTGGATTGTGTGCAACCCAGAGCAACTGAAATCTGCTAAATTAAAGCAGAATGGAAAGAAACTCAATGAGCAGTGTGGAAGTTTGATTTTAAGATTCACATTTAAAGGCTTTGTCACTCAGTGGATCTAAGCATTCCTTCTTAGGAGGCTTGCTTTCTCTCAGTGCACTGTTCCGTCCTTCTAGCAAAACAAAGTGATAATGACCAGAAGTCTTCACTTAGTATGCCCTTTTAAAAAAAGAAAAAAACACACATAACAAACAAACAACAAAACAAAACAAAAAAAACCACCCCAACCAACCAAACAGAGAAGTGCAGGGTCTGACCAACCTAGAGACATGATAAAATACGGTGGGCTCTGTCCTTGTTTGTTTGTAGTGTACTTAACTCTTCTGCCAGAGTTCCGCTGCTATGTGAGCAACATACTTTCACTGTTTAAAGTTAAGCAGCTTTTCCTAGTATCAAGCTAAGATCTCTATTGCTTCCAATTAGATTAATTACTTCTTGGCTTAACCTCAAAGAGAAGCAAAAGACGATTGTTCATTGCCCTTCTCTTGTGAGTACTTTATGCACTGGAAGAGATCTCATTTTTAGATTGAACAAGCAGTTTCTTTTCTTAAAGGTAACATTCAGTAACATCTACAGCTTATCATTCTTGGAAAAATGATAAGAAGTCACCATGGGACTCTAAGATGAATCCATACCTACCTGCAGTGCTCACAGGAATGCTTAAACCAGTAATCCAACTAGGTTCTCATTTTTGTCAAATAGAGTGGAGTAACTACACTCCTGCCTAATATAATTCACTCATATTAACACATCCCACAATATTAATGACTGCGTTTCCTACAGTGGTATCACCTTGTTGCCTTTATTATGTATTCTAATACACCAAAGAGATTGTTCCCACTCTATATCCCAAACAATTTTGAAGCTGCCTGAGATTCCAAGGGATCACATGTGTCCAAACAGAATCCAAATGGCTGAATGCCTTCAGGCTCAGATCCCCTCTGCATCCTCAGGTAGTTGTTTTGTACCACTCATCACTTTGCAAAGACAAAAAAGCAAAACCAGAACACTCCAAAGAGGACGAGAAAAAATCACGTCAAAAATCAATGGTGTGGCTGGAGGCCACTTTCAGCAAGGAGTCCTGTAACTAATGATGTCACTCTTAGCTGACCACTTCTTACTACTTGTAAGCTCCAGTCTCAGTCAGACAGGATCCAGAGCTATCCAGGCAGAAGTTCAACTCACCATTTCTTACGTCTACCGTATGTCCACGCAATGCATGAAAGAGGATCTCAGGAAACATGTGCTCACTAATATGGAAATCAATTCATAGAATCATTTAGGTTGGAAAAGACCTTTAATATCATTGAGTCCAACCATTAACCTAGCACTGCCAAAACCACCGCTAAATCATGTCCCTAAGCACCACAGCTACACATCTTTTAAATATCTCCAGGGACGATGTCCCCACCACTTGCCTGGGTAGACTGTTCCTTCCAATGCTTGACAATCCCTTTGGTGAAGAAATTTTTTAACTCCATTCACAACGACCCTTTGGGCCTGGACATCCAGCCAGTTTTTTACCCAGCAAAGCGTAAACTCATCCAAGCCACGAGCAGCCAATTTCTCCAGGAGAACGCTGTGGGAAACTGCGTCAAAGGCTTTACTAAAGTCTAGGTAGACAACACCCACAGCCTTTTCCTCATCCACTAAGCAGGTCACCTTGTCAGAGAAGGCAATCAGGTTAGTCGAGCAGGACCTGCCTTTCATAAAACTATGCTGTCTGGGCTTGATTGCCTGGTTGTCCTGTATGTACTGCATGATGGCACTCAAGATTATCTGCTCCCCATAACATTTCCTGGCACCAAGGTCAGACTGAGAAGCCTGTAGTTCCCTGGATCCTCCTTCCAGCCCTTCTTGTAGATGGGTGTTACATTTGCTAACTTCTAGTCAAATGGGACCTCCTTGGTTAGCCAGGCCTGCTGATAAATGACGGGAAGTGCCTTGGTGAGCACATCTGCCAGCTCCCTCAGTACCCTTGTTGGATCTTATCCAGCCCCATAGGCTTCTGTGTGTAGATAGTTCTCTAAACACAGTTCACTTACCTGTCTGAGATTAAATCAGGGCTTCACAACCCCCATGTTTGCAATTTAATTATGTCCCTGCACCTTCAGTCGCTTCTTCCACATTGCAACGATTTCTCTGTGGGCTCAATTTAGACAGCGGTCAGGGCATCTGTGTGAAATAGCCAGCAGTCACGCTAGAGACAGGCTAGCTCCATTTATTCTGCTGAGAGCAAGTAAATTGGCTGGGAAGCTGTCAAGTGTTGAAAAATTGTCCACAACAGTTTCTCCCTATTTTGAAGAATTCATAACTCATTTGATCTAGGTTTTTAAAACCAATGAAATTTTCCAAAATATCAACAACTTACACACATTCTTTATTTAGAGATGAAACATATAATCCAAGTATTTCAACAAAATATTAACAGCTTTCAGTGGCAAACTAGATTCAGTAATCTGGAAGACTCTGCCTTGTCATCCTTCAGAGACAGATGAACTGCTGGAAAACATCCCTACCCCAAGTCCAGTCCAAACTTGCATTACTCCACTCAGAATTTAGCAATTGGTCCCTCCTCAGAGCAGGAGCCACAGTGCTCCCAGTTTCACTGCAGTCCAAAAGGCAGGACAGTCTGGGAGCAGGGGCTGTTAAAAGACCGGAAGACGACCATTTCCCAGTCACAAACTTTACAAGTTCCCATCTCAACAGCAGAAACACTACAGAGAGCTGGAGCCCAACTCTTCATCAAGACTTATAACAGGATCCTGAGAGGCTGAGCAACACCCCCTGTCCAAATCCACTCTCATCTTGCTGTACTGGGAAGGTATACACTCCCACCCCCATGGGCAACTGCTTTTTGTGTATCTGTCCTTGTGACACTCCTGTGAAACAACCAAGTGCCACCAGTCCTCTTTTATACAGGGATAATGAGCTAGAAAAAAGGACTTGTCCGCATGGAAAAACTGTTAGGATCAGGCAGATACAGAAACATAATAGCATGTTTACCTTTAAAAGCCTTTGTGGAATGGCAGGTGACATAAAAAGCAAAGGCTTTCATATGCTGTAGCTTTTCTGCAGAAGAATTAACAAAGAGTTGCCCACTCCTTGGCACTCACACATCACTCACTGACAGTTTCCCCATACAAAGCCCAAGCAATGCACCTGCACAGTCATAAGAAATCCATGCCAAAGCAAGGGCAAATGCCAATGTCCCAAGATGACCATCACCACTAGGTCATCTTTCAGTGCAGCTCAAGCATGTGGCAGTGTACTCCAACAGTAGGTTCACACCCTGGAAGTCTATTTCTAAATCAATTCCAAGAGCAAGGCTGCCTCATGACCAGGATATTCTCTGTCTGCTGCTCCAGGCCGGTGAATACGGCTCAAGTGACAGCAGTTTCACCTCCTGAAGCCTCTTCTTTCCACTGTAAATAAACTTCACAGATAAAAGGTTTGTAGTTATAGCTTGATTTACAAGGCTTGATTTATACTGATTGGAGTAGAAAATAAAAATAAAAAAAAATCAGACTGCAGGTGCTATGTGAACACCTCAAAAGGGAAAGGCAAATCATGGCTTAAATTTTAGATGCTAGTTGTAGGCCATATTTGGACACATTTCCCTTTTTGACTGAAAAATGTTAATGTCAAAAGTTAAGCAGCACATCATTAAAATCAGAATTTCAATCTGGGCTCCCAACCACCACAATTATAATAACAAAGATAGGCAAGAAACACTATAATGCACTTTTACTCATTATCATAATGCAGAGCATTTAGAGGCTAATTTGTCTGAAAGCACCACAAAGGTAAGATCCCATCGACACCATAGCAGGGACAACTGAGACCTGAAGCAGCTGTCTGATCTGTCCCAAGGAGCAGAATGGGGAACAGAGCCATAGTATCCGAGAGGCTATACTTAAGGAAAGCTTACTGTGGACTTGGGCCTGCTCCTACTACATGAAGTAGATGGGAGACTATTTCTGTGAGAATTCGTCACAAGGGATGAGCAAATAGTGATCAAGTTCAACATATGGGCTCCAAAGTGCACAACTTGCTAGTGACTAGCACTGGTAGCAAGGCTTAGAGAACTGGATTTGAAGGACTGGACACAAGAGTCCTCATAGGTCTGTTTCTGTTGCTAATCCATTTATGTGCTCATGCTTTGTATCAGGCTGTGCCTAAACATGAGATATCCTGCTGCAGGAGCTCTTAGTATCGTATGGACTGCAAGCAGATCCATATCCACATGGAGCAGATCTCATTTCCACTACGGGATATAAAAAGAGCCAAGTTAGTATTTTCAATGCTTGCTCATGTCATCAGGCAATGGAACAAGAGTCCAGTTCATTTTACGCCACTGAATAACGTCTAGCTAAGAATGATTTTTTAGGTCATTTCACCCTTGATTCGGTTTTAGATATATTAAGACTGAATGGAGGGTATTTCATATATAGAAACTCACCGCCCAATACCATTGCCAAGCAGAAGACAAGCCTGTCCGGGGGAAGCATAATTATCATCACAAGAAATCCTACACAAGACTTCCTGAGGCTTTACCACAGGGTAATCGCCAACAGTGATAATTACAGCTAACAGAGAACTCCAAAATAGAAGCATGCCTTCATCTATCCAGCACCATCAGTCCTAGGTTATTGTTATTGATAGGACATGACCACATGGAAGAATCAAGATATTTCAACACGGTTTCATCATAAGGTGCTTGAATTATTTAGTACAAAGCAGATGCAGAATATCAATCATTATTTTATCCATAAGTCTTCTAAGAGAAGAGGTTTTATTATTGCTTGTTAACATATGTGGCTGTCTCCCAGGTAGGAGTGTAGCCCACAGTAGGTTGAATCTGTATCCAACCTATTTCAGCCCTGATTAGCATGCTTTTTTCAAGCTTTAAGTTTCCAGAAGTGTGATAACAGAAAGAACCAGTATTTTCCAGTTCTCGTAGAGAAGGGATGCTGAGGTTTGCATAGGTGAGAAACCCAGCGGGGGCAGAAACGCCCTGCCTGTGGGAATGCAATCTTAAACATCAACAAGTCCTCAAGCAGAGTCATTTATAACCAACCCATCATTCCTGATCACTGATTGCTCCTAAGTTACATGGCACTTGATAACAAATTATCCCCTTCATCTCCTTGCCAGAAGAAAGATGTCACTAAGTGAATGTACAGTACATTTACTCTAGAAAATACATTTGGTCCCTTAAAAATGAAGCCTCCTTGCCCAAGTTTTGACAGGATCTGAAAAAAAATCTGCTCTCCACTTAGCTCAGTTTAAAAATAAATAAATAAATAAAAGGCACACACTGCAATAACAAATCATTAAAATTATATGTTGAAAAACTTGGCTACTGGAAATACATGACTAGATTTGAATAAGTCCGTACCTGCTGCATGGATGGAGTAATATGCATTCCCAAAGAGCACGTGCATGCCATGTCAAAAAACAGAGGAAGAGACGAGAATGAAGAAATAAAACAAGCCTGTCATTCCCATGCCTGGTATTGGAGTGTCCAATATTCAATCTCAAGAACTGGGCAAGACCCAAAGAAAGATGTACCTTTCTATCCAGTCCCATCCCCTTGAAATTCTTCTTTGGTTCCTCAAAACCAAGACCACCCTCTGGGTAACGCAAGAGACTGCCACTGAATTTCTGTGCAGCCTTGGGCAAATTGCTTTCCTGACCCACATATAAACTACTTTCCATTGCACAAATGTTGTCTTGTCATTCATTGCACACGTAGTGCCTACACCAGTGGAGTCTTTAGCTGCTGAAAGACAGAGCTTTACTGGCTGAAAGAGAGTCGTGATTAGGCGCACAGAGTCTAGTTGGAGGTCCATAACAGCTGCTGTTCCCCAGGGGTCAGTACTGGGTCCTGTTCAATATATTCATCAATGACCTGGATGAGGGGACAGAGTGCGCCCTCAGCAAGTTTGCTGATGACACAAAGCTGGGGGCAGGGGGTGGCTGACACACCAGAAGGCTGTGCAGCCATACAGAGAGACCTGGACAGGCTGGAGATTTAGGCAGAGAGGAACCTTATGAAATTCAACAAGGACAAGTGTAGGGTCCTGCCCCTGGGGAGGAATAACCCCATGCACCAGTACAGGTTGGGGGCTGAGCTGCTGGAGAGCAGCTCGGTAGAAAGATACCTGTGAGTCCTGGTAGACAACAGGATGACCATGAGCCAGCAATGTGCCCTTGTGGCCAAGAAGGCCAGTGGCATCCTGGGGTGCATCAAGAAGAGTGTGGCCAGCAGGTCGAGGGAGGTCATCCTCCCCCTCTACTCTGCCTTGGTGAGGCCACAGCTGGAGGACTGTGTCCAGTTCTGGGCTCCCTGGTTCAAGAAGGACAGGGAACTGCTGGAGAGGGTGCAGCAAAGGGCTACCAAGATGATTAGGGGACTGGAACACCTCTCTTATCAAGAAAGGCTGAAGGATTTGGGTCTCTTTAGTCTGGAGAAGACTGAGGAGAGGTCTTATCAACGCTTACAAATACCTAAAGGGTGGGTGTCAGGAGGATGGGGCCAGGCTCTTTTCAGTGGTGCCCAGCAACAGGACAAGAGGTAACAGGCACAAACTTGAGGATTGGAAGTTCCACCTAAACATGAGGAGGAACTGCTTTACATTGAGGGTGGCAGAGCACTGGAACAGGCTGCCCAGAGAGGTGGTGGAGTCTCTGTCTCTGGAGACATTCAGAACCCGCCTGGACGTGTTCCTGTGCAACCTGCTCTGGGTGACCCTGCTCTGGCAGGGGGGTTGGACTGGATGATCTCCAGAGGTCCCTTCCAATCCCTATCTTTCTGTGATTCTGTGCTGCCCTAGTATTAATAGAGGGTGATAGTAATCTAGTTGTTAATTTTCAAGGAAGCCAGCCTCCTGAACAGCAGTTCACAAAAATTCCCACCTCTACACAGTAAGTAATGTTTGTCCCCAGTCAATGAACTTGCTTAATTATTTAATTGGGTTTGCAGACTCAAGTAGCTCAATCTCATGCTGAGCTATGAGGTCTGGTGTAGTGCTCTGACTTTGCCATGGAGCTCACCCAGAAGTATCTTTCAAGCTTAAAACAACCAGAACTTCAAAAGCATGAACACAAAGCTAAAGTAGAAACATCTATCTGCATCTATAATCAACTGGAAAATGCATTTCTTGGAGCTGTGGGTTGTCATACATCTAGGTAGAGGCCAATAGTGTCCTTCAACACTTCACAATGTGAAGGCTCTGCTGTAAACACTAGAAACTTCAACTTCTACACAGACTCCTCAGTTTTGCTTCAGCTCCTACACAGCAGATATTTCATTTTGCCCACCCGCCTCCCTCCCTCTGACATGCCTAGAGCTTCCAGTACTTCACAGCTTTCCCTGTGGCTGAATCAACTGCAGGCACTGCCGGGGTGCCTACAGTGAACCATGCAGTTAAGCACCAAATGGAAAAGTTAATCTAAACACATTCAAACTATTAAAGGCAGTCTGAGTTCCACTTGAACAGGTTCTTTTCTCTCAGACTGCTCACCAACACACCTAGGTGTCTGTACAGAATCAGAATTCATCCTTTTGTCATGAAAAGGCTAGTGATGAAGGCAATCTGAATGCATTCTTTCTGCAGTTCAGCTACAGACACCCAGCTCACCCAAGGACTAAAATACAGCACTCAAAAATCTCACAAAAAACCCCAAACACACCTACCCACAACACCCACCACATTCATATTGTTTACCAAACTTTTCCCAGAGTTCTCATCATCCTGAGAGCAGAGCCAACTCACAATGGACACCATTAGAGAGGAGGACCCAGAAATTTCTTCAGCACTCCTCAATTCAGAGACAAGAGACACAGCGCTGTCTCCAAACATGCGTTTTTTAACCCTCTGAGCACACACTTCTGCAAGATGACTGTTTGCAAACATTGCAGTTCCACTATAGGAAAACAGAGAAGAGTTTCTGTGTACTGCTAGAAACTCTAGAATGGACACTCCCATTACTGGTGCAATATGGGAAGAAGGATTACAAGCTATTTTTGTATAAATTCAGAGACAAATTAGGGCTCAGTTGCCTAAAGAACAAAACCTTGTGGCACTCCTAATGCTGATTTTATGTGCATTTTGAATATCTCGTCTCCCAGTTAAAAGCAGGCTGCCAAGCACAGTTGTTGATTTTGTACAGGGAAAAAAGTTATTATTCATGTAAAACAAGTGTAAAAGAAACACAAAGATTAAACTAGTATTAACTAGTTGCCTGCTGCTCTATTCAGTAACTCCATGAAAGCAAACATCACACTTAGATACTGCAGTTAGGTTTCAAACCAAAGAAATGCACCAAGAAAAGTACTAGTGACCAGATCAAGTAAGCCATATTAAGATAGTACATCAGAAATAGAAACATTCATTTTTCAGAAACTTGAAAGAGATGAGTAAAGAATACATGGCCAGGCTGGATAGGGCCAAATACAGGCCTCCTTCAGCAAATCAGATCAGCTTCAACAAAAGGTCAAAGTAAATGAGAACTTCCAACCAACCTGCCATCTCACTTAACACGTTTTCTCACAGCACATCAAGATAAGCCACAGAATGGTCTTGCCCATGCAGATCAAACCGCATTCGCATCACCTAAAGGGGTGTTTGCCAGTGAGAACGATTATGATTAGGCCTCGTGTCCTGCATGTGACTATCTGGCACTACGACCAGTCACAATAATCCTCCTACAACTCTGTCTTAGCCATGGACTTGGGAGAGCCAAAGGCCTCCCCAAGGACAACTGAAAGACCTATTTTAGAAGGGCAACAGCTTGCTGGACTGTGTTCTGAATTAATTTCCATTATTGCAGTCTGAACCCTCCCAGCTGAGCCAAGGTTAGATGCCTAGAATCCAGAAGGCACAAAAAGTGTGGATCATCACACATCTGCCTCATTTCAAGCATTCCTCAACAGACCTTAAAGCCCCTAAAAGCAAAGAGCCATTTACAAGTTCTGAAAAGCTGTGTGCGATGCTCTCTTCCAACAGGAGCCAAAGATGATATTTTTGGCTGCTGCCAGGAGCACCTCATGTTTATTCCCATTTCGAGGGAAATTTGAAGGATACACATTTCCTGTGTCAAAGCCTTCAGTTCTGGTACCCTACCAGCAACAACTACTGCAAAAGCTCAGCATATGAAGGATTGGAAAGAGAAAGGTGGCAGGTTTAGCCCCAGTCCTCCTGCGGTCACTTCACAGTTAAAAACACAAAATAGCAACACACCCAGGAATCAGGAATGCCTTAATACCACCTCTTAGCTAGTCTGGAAAAGTCTAGGAAAAAAGAAAAAAAAAAAGAATACCTGCCCTTACTTCTGGTTATCCAAGGTATGTACTTCAGTCTGGATTCGATATATCATCAAGTCTTTTCCTTTCAAATAGTTTTTTCATTGTCTTCATTTTTTGGTTAAATCAGTTGATTTCACTGACGTCAAACAGATACAATTACTGGTGTTATTTGCTACCTGCAGTAGGGCTGACAGAGATGAGGGATATCTCTTAACCTCTTCTCTATCCAGTCAGGGCACTTTTAGATACTGTTTTCATAAAAGCTAAAGGATTTCATAAGGGCCATCTGCTTTCCAGGCTGACTGTTCAGAATTTCACAATTGAGTCATTCTCCATTATCATTTCAACACAGGCATTGTTTAAATCTATCTTTAGGAATCTCCTATATCAAGCCCATAAATGAACCCATGTTCATCAGAGACACCGTACAGTGCTGGACCAAGTTCTTCTTGTCATTACCATTAAAAGCTGCAGCTCCAGGATTTAAAAACAATGACATGGGTTATTAGCCACTCTGCATCACAGCACAAACTGATCCCCTTTAAGTGGATATGTTTTTCCAAATACTTAGGAGGCTGGGTTTCTTTTTAACTTAAAGAACATCAGTCACTATCAAAGATGAGATAACGGGAAAGGCAGCCAGTGGATAAACCGAGGAAGGTGACCAGAAATCTCCCCAGGCTTCCCCATTCACCACAGCATAAGATTTTCTGCTGCTACTTCAGCGCTTGTTCGCTGATTGATCAGAACTCAAGCAGGCCTGCATATAGAGTTCAGACAGCACGATACCCAGCTATACAGATGGACAGCACATAGCGCTAGATACAAAACTATGACTCAAATTAGCTGGGCTAGTATGATAAATCATCAATGCAAGCTCAATGCCTGGCTTGTCAGAACACTCATTTTCAACCCAGCAATTACGTTTCTCTTAAAGATATGCTGCTGGTTTACATCTGCATTTGAAATGCAAATGGAATGTGCTTTATGTTAACTATTGAATTGTTTCATAAAATAAATATGTCAATTCCTAAGCCAAACCCATGCGTTCTCTGAGGGATTCCAAGAAAGGAAGGATTTCTCTGTCCCATTCTTTAAGAGCTAGGGTTGATCATGTCACACAGATAATGTTAGCCTGTGTTCTGGCACTGCACAAGACCCCAACAAGCCAGCTAGGTACCTGCATGTAATCAAGGTGCCTGCTCTTTGAAAACAGACACTTTAACTTGGATTATACTATTGTTTTCATTGAAGAGGTGTCACAGGAAAACAGAAGTAAATGAGGATTCTGTTGTAAAAAAAACAGTACAGGAAAAGTTCTTGTCGCCCAGGAGTTCTCAAAGGAAATATCAAACCAATTGTAAGTGGAAAAGAATCAACCGAAATGGCAGAAGCAGGAAGATAATTAAACAGCATCAACTAGTACCAGATCCACATTCCCCCAACTACAATGACTCTGCAGCTCCATCTTACACTTTCACATAGCAAGCAACCAGCCATTACTAGAAAGTTGAGCATTTGGGATTAAAACAAAAACACCTTACCCATTTGAAATATCAGAACCTCTAGGGGAATGTAATGATCTGCAGCCCTGGCATATGCATTGTGGCAAACTATTTTAGAGTTTATAAGGCAAACTATTACAGAGTCTATACCAAGACACCACTCAAGTCCCTGTTGGCAAAATTTGACAGACACTTTTGATCAAGCAGTTTGTCAAGTTTTATAAATACTCACATGTGATTGTAAATTTAGGCTTTCAAAACCCTGAACAAAGAGATGCCCTGCTTTTCTTAAAACTAGCACTACCGATTCAGCATAAGGGGACCACAGTAAGAGAAGGACTGTTTGTCCTTTTTGTTTGGTTGGCTGGCTTGGATTTTAAGAGGACACTAGATAGCAGCTAACAGCTTAAGTTTCTGTTAATGTTTTTTTGGCTTTGTTTAGTTTTTGAAAAAAATCTGCTAAATCAAGACATTATCCCAGACTTCGTTTTTAAACTGCCCTGTTATACATACTAAACAGTAACACAAAGGTTTTGACTTTCCTTGAAAAATACAGACGCACTCTCATATAATTTCCAAATGACTTGTAACTCCTGAGTCACTTTCCTCCCACCTATTTCAGGGTTTATTATGTTACAGGCTTTATGCCGAGGTCATCAGTTTGCATACAACATAGATCTTAGGACATTTTACTGGAGTTTAGGGATGGAAACTGTCTCTTGCCTATTGATTTGCAAACTATGTTTTACTCTTGAAAAATCTACATTTTCTTTCACAGCTGAAAAGCTGAGGCAATATTGTTGCCACATAAACACTTCATGGTGTTAGGTACATACAATTATTACTATGGGAGAACTGTGCTTCAGTAGTTTTCAATCTGGACTTCATTCAGCACAAATCATCTTATCTTTATGTCTTTCTCGTGTTTGACATACCCTGAAACCTGTTACTTAAGTGCCCCTAGAAATGTAAACAAATCCATGAAATACCTCAATAATTACTGTGCCTGACCCCTGGCAAACGATTCTCCTAAATTAAAACCTATTTGAATGAGGAACCTTGTCAAAAAATGTCCATTAGGGATTAAAAAATGTCCAGGATCAGAGACTCAACCAAAGCCTTTGGTAAGTCATGCTGTGTCCCATTACACCGGCAGTAGGGTTCTCATTTTCTTTCTCTCCTTGAATGTCCTCACACAACCCTATAAACGGCATCAGTGCTTGGCCTTTTCATTCCAGTCTGCCACAACAAGTCATACATACAGCTCAAGATGTGGCTACGTGCTGACCATGCTGACCGTACTTCAGCAAAGCACTGAACAGCATGTCAAACTTCAAACGCGCAATCATTTCCGTGAAGTCACGGCTACATTGACCAGTGGAGATGAGGGGTCTGCTCAGGACTCCTCCTACGAAAAGCACGAAAGTCATCCTTTACCTGGGATCATAGAAGACTCCTATCCACAATCAACCACAGGAGATTTGTAATTCACTCTTATCACCAGGTTACATGGGCATTTGAAGAGCTTTAGAAGCAATGGTTCTCTGGTCTGCTGAATAAGGAAATTATGTTTTATCTGAAACATGCTGATTCGTTGAACTTAGGAAGAATCTCTTGATTTTCACATATCAAACAATAGTTTTTGTTTCCCAGAGCTCTCCAACAGAGGAGCTGTACTGTATACACACGCACAGAAGCAAGCTGCAGTTGTTTCTTCAGAGCTTAAGAGCTACCAATTATTATAAACAATGCTCTTGCAATCACGTGACTCAGAGATAGATACAATCGCTACTCAGCCATACAAATCTAAATACTTATTTCATGTAGGTGGAGTAGTTTTCCTCACAGGGATGGCTGAAATGAGCTTATGATATAAATGTTAGGTGAACTAGCTCTCCATACAAACCTCAGAGCAACTGAATGTTCAGCTCTTGTACCTGGCCAAGACCAAAGGGACCAAGGACATTCCTAAAAAGGTGCATGTTCACAAAGACAGGGAGACGCTTAAGTAAAACATACCACTTCCCAAATGTAGCTGGCAATTCTAGAAGATGAGTCATGTTTATACCATGACTTTTTTGCCGCATTCCTTTACTGAGGAAACACCTCTTTCATCTTTTCCTGCGCTCTAATGCTCCTTTCCCCTTTTCTTTCTTTCCTCTCCCTTGAAGAAATTAACCCACCCATTTTGTAATCTTACTTTTTGTGCAAGCGATTTTGCTCCACAGCTTATTTTCCTCTGTGGAATCTGCTACAAAGTAGCTAAGGCTAGGGACAAGGACAACAAATAAAAGCTCTCATAAAAAAAATTATCTCCTTGAAAGCAACTCAAGAACAACTTCCATTCTAGCCCAGAAGTCTCCTCCTCTACATAGCTAAAAGGAGAGCTAAATAAAAAAAATAAAATCACAATCTATATTGCATTATGCGCTGCATTTGAATGAATGAAAACACGGAAGAAGGTAACACTAAAACTTGAATCAATGTTTAAAAACCAATCCTCCTGAAAAGACAAGGAAACACAAGGATCCCTGTGAATACATGATCCTCTATGACATTCACAGGTACAAAGCAAATCAGCAGACCTAGCTTCAAGGTATGTCTTAGCTGAACAACCTTTCCGAACGGAACGGGATTCGGTTAGCACTCAGATTCAGCTGTGCAATGCCTATCTGTATCTACAAACTGTCACATGCAGCAAACTTCAGTCTCAGGCAACATGTTGATATTTTGGTTGGTGCCACCGATTAAGATAAGGCAGCCTGGCAAATAGCAAGCCGTTATGCAGCAAGAAAGGAAAAGTATACCTCAAAACTTGCTAGCCTAAGGCCTGCAAGTCAGCAAACTGCACAGCACCTACACGGATGCCTCAATACACTGAATATTCTTATAGTTAAGAATGGACCACCTCTGTGGAAGAGGAACGGATTTAAGCTTATGTATTAAACATTTTGTTAAACTTCAGCCTGACCTGTTGAGATGTATAAGCAGACAGCTTCTTCTCTGTTTAATCCCTTTAAACGTGTCTGACACCTTCAATGCTGTTAACTCTGATCTTCAGTAACATCACTTAGCTCAAGTGGCTGAGCTAACATTCAGGGTCCTACACATACATAACTGTCTCTGGTAAGAAAGAGTAAGTACAGGAAAGACCTGCTGACATATGGAGTGGAGCGTGGGGGAGGTCTGGGAGGCTAGAAACCAACCTTTATGCTATTGCTACATGCCTGCAATTCCACCACCACCGAGCTGATTATTACACCAAAACCTTCTATAATGGGTTTACTTTATATCCTTCTCTTTTCCCAAGTATTCTCATTAAGGAATCTCAGTGCCCTTGTAAAACCAGAGCACAACCTGTTTTCTTTCACAGAAGCCACAGTCCAGAGATGGATTTATTTTCTATTGTGTCTACATTACCTCTTAGACTATGCTTTGTATTCCTGCAGATACTTTAATTGGACCTGTAATTAGACCCCACCTCCCTACCTTTATGTACCTTTTCACAGCTTCCTTTTCAAAGTGCTGGATCCTAACAATATTAACATTATCCTCTGGAACCTCTTGAGATCCTAGCAGTAATTTCATGCACCAATAATGTTTTACTGAAAATAAACAGACCTAAAACATTGGTAACCTGGGAATAATCAAGAAGTCACACATGTCCTGGTATACAGCCAAACTGCCTAGTGACCTCTCTAATTACATCACTCATTAACATATCCCCAGCCAGCTCAATTTCCCTCTGGGTGATGGAAAGCATACCTGTCCAGCTAAGCAGACTGAAAAGGTGTGACCGACAAAGGTAATGAAACCTAGTGGGATAGAACCCAGGAGCCATAAAGGTTTAAGTTCTCTGGAGTGGTTTTGTTGTAAGGGCTGATGATCAAATTCCAGGTCTGAAGCAGGAAATATATTTATTCTGGCACAGCTCTAATACACATTTTAAAGGATTCAAGGCACCTCTTGCATTCCTACAAATTACAGGCCAACCTTTGCCAAAACATTCTGGACAGAGGCATATGAGACTCCACTACCGCCTAAAATAAAGGAACTATTCCTCTCAAAAGCACTGATGCCTCCACATCCACATCCCTCCTCCTCCACAGGCAGCACAGAAATCTTGTTCATGTTCCGAGGAACAGGCAAATGTCGGAATAGCATGTTCAAAATGAAACACCACGCACAAACAACACACCACACACCAGAGCTTAAATCCTCCGAGCACTGAGATATATTCAAGAATGAGACAGTCTCCTTTCTTGTTACATACAGCAAATCTCTCTGCGCCAGCAAAACACTTCCAGTAATCTCTTATCAGCATAAGTGCCTGGTGGTTCTTCTCCAAATTATAAAACTTGGCATATCTGCACCAAAAAAAAAAAAGGGAAAGTTAGCTTTTTAGCCTCAAGACCATCTTACTAATTGCAACAGGAACTTCAAGGTGTCAGAGATTACTGAAACAGGGAAACAGATTGCTCCAGAGGATGTAGAATATTGGTTACTAGTGGGTTTTTAAGAACTTTCCAAACAAATGTGCACCAAAAAACACACAAACTTATCCTTTCTCAGAGCAGAGGAAAGGAGTACCTGGCCATTGAGATTCATCCTTGAGCAATTTTCCTGTCGTGTCGTTTCTAGAAAAAATTTACAAGTAACTAGGAGATGAACAATATGTATTTTCCCCAAAATTATTCTTCACCTTCCTAAAACTCAAACATAAGATTTTTCAGTCTGAACAGCTCATCTCCTAAGGATTAACTTCCTACTCTAAGGTAATCTAATTGAGAAAGAAAAGCTACTCCGAAGTTCGGTTCACCCACTGCCTTCTGAAACATACAGGTTGAATCAGCCTCTGGCACTTATCTCTGCCCAAAGGCCACTGCCAGGGTCTGGTTCAGTGGCTTAGACCAAAATCTAACTGCAAGCACGATGAATCTTTCTCTTGGTCTGGCTGAGTCAACAAGCAACTGGAAACATTTTGTAACGCTAACAGGCAGAGAACAATACAATACTCCACATCTTCAAGCAAATTACCATATTCTTAAAATATTTTAATTCGGTTCTATTTCTTTGTTCTTAAACACAACTGAAGTCACTTGTCTCCATTTCAGTGAACAGCTGTTTTTCCGAATTTGCTGTTAAACTAAAATGGAGAGAGTGAGTTTGTGGTTTTCATCAAGGTTTTCTTTTTTCTTTGTTTTTAATGGCATGTTGAAATCCACAGAAGAACAATCACTTGCTCTCATTACGCTTCAGTCTTCGATTACAGCACTACAGAGGAGCAATCTTATTTCAAAATTACTTCTTTAATGGGAATAAGTCAATCTCATAATTTATTGAATTCTCAAACTCCAACTGCAATGGCAAACACTGTACATAAGCTAAATCAAGATAAAAAAAAATTACAGCAAGTAATATAAAACCAAAGAAATGTAATTATACCATTTCAACAGTTGTCCTTGTCAGGGCAATGGAAAGCACACAGACAAATCTGAAATTTACACCAAATTTTGTTGAATTCAGCCTAAGAACGACCTCACATGACAAAGTCGGAGGCCTCTGGTCCAAGCTTTGGTGTCAAGTCATGACACAGCACAAGCGCTTCAGGAAAAGCTGCTAAAATAATCCTCACATCCTAGCCTTCATGGATTCATTCTCATTCCCATTGGCAGCAGCTGGATTTTCTTTCTCCTTCTAGGCTTCTCAGTATCATTAAGTACTACCATTTTGTGCATTAAAGACAAACCTCCAGTCTGTCATTCCAACACTAAGGACTGGCGCACACGTGAGCTTCCTCTCCTTGCTGGGCAACAGGTGTGGATGAAGCAGAAGCAAAGAGAGAGATACACAATAGTCTGTGTCATATCATATGTGAAGAGAGAGGGAGAGCATGTCACCACAGTTAGATAAATTATGGGCCCAACAGACAAGGGGTTGGGGTAAGGCTCCAAAAAGATATCAACTGCGCTCTGTCAGAGACTTTGCTATTACTCTGAGCAAACTGTTTATCTTTCCCCTCTCTTTATCGCAAGGAACTTAGATTGAAGCTTCTTTAGGAAAGAACTACATCTTAGCATATAGAGTAAGAGTCCCTCATCTTAATTTGATCCTCTAGGCACCACTGTAATTACAAACAACAATAAGCAGGGGAAATGATCAAATAATTAATGTGAAAAAACACTGAGATACATCTTATAAATTATTCAAACAGCTGCAGTTATTAATAACTTCCTAGATTGTTGAAACTAAGCCAACAATAAAAATCAAATTTGATTTTTTTACCACTTCCTTCCGTTACCATCACCCTGTAAGACAGAAAACTACAATGGCACATTTAACCTGAGTGAGGACACCACCACTGCTAAGTGTTGCCTTTGGACAGAAAGCCTTACAGGGGAATTTTTCCATTGCAATGATTTGCAAAGTCATAATAATATTTCTATGTCCATATTAAATTTTATAGAGGTTATTTTTTTATTACCAAATATAAATTTGGGGGCTCTATTACCTGCCATGCTGTCTTAAAATAATTCCAAGGTTATGCTGTCATCGCACAACTCTGGAAATTTGTAACCCTAATTCAAGCACTAGAAATATAACACATAATGTACAGCAAAAGAAACAGCGTAATGCCAAGCACAATTTTCTACTACAATAAGCTGGGGAGTGGCTGAGCAGAAAATTCATCTTTCATATTGTACGCATCAGTAGTCCATAAGTGAAGATCATACATCTATCAAATGCTCCAATGATAATGTCTCTTGTGAAGCCATTTCTGAAGTGTCAAAAGACGACAGCAACAGTTTTCTGAAGTCCTGAAGTCAATTGTTTGGCTATCTGGAAATCAATGTAACAGAGAAACCTGGTTTTGCTCACTTTCACAGCGTACCCAGCCTTGGCTCCTGGTCCTCTACTCTCCTCTTTATTTGTGACACTGATACACATAAGAGGGGAAAGCAGCAATAGAGCTCCTTAGTTGTCAGATACTAAGAAGAGCAGGAGCTTACTTGTACTTTGCATTACCAAGACTTCTAAAAGGCCAGGAACTCCACACAAAATACTCCGGAGACACATTGTCTGGCAAGCTGTTTTTTAAACCTCAGGTTTTGCCACACTGTGACAGACCTCGTACTAAGCATTTCACAGACCCACAGTTCAGCTTTCCATACAATAGAGGGGAACAAAGATTCAGACTTCTCTTGTAAAGCAGCCCACCACATACTGATGAAAAATACCACGCATGAAGCATTATCATACAGAAACATAACTTCACTAAGTGGGAAGACGGCAAAGCATGCAGAGGTAGGAGGGAATCTGCTAGGAAGCATCAGGTTCAGCCAGTAACCCACGTGCAGAATAGCAATAGACTTCAAAGATCTAAATAGACTTCAATAAAGCAACAGCTTTATTGAAGGCACCAATCTATGAATTTTTTGTACTATGAAACAGCACAATCTACATTATGTTAAGAGGTGTCTCTGTGCACAAATGTAAAGGAGCTGGCTCTTTTATGTATATTTCTCCAAGATAGAAACAATTTAAAGAAAATAGACAGGTCAAAGTCTCTGATAACTCATTGTTTTACAGAAATTACCAAGTCAAAATTGTTAGTTGCTACACTGGGGATGGCCTCACTGTTCTTAGCACCCTAGGTTTCATAGCTATACATAAAAGATGCTTGAAATGGACCTCAGAACTGTGTCTGACTCCATCCTGAGGCAGGAAAAGTGCAATTAGGTTAGTTTTCATTATCATGCAGGAACTTAAACTGCAGGAGTAGGAGGGCCGAACCCTGACCACCCATGAAAATACAGGTAAATCTCAATGAACAGAACACAGGAAATGAAGCACAGAATAACAGCTTGTGGAAAAAAGCTCTGCTCAAGAAGACAGCTGAGCAGAATCTAGTCACACTAGTAAGAGAACCTGCAGTCTCACTTCAGAAAGGGCACTCTTTCATGAACTACACAGGACAAGGCGCCATGCTAATACCACTGTTCCCCATAGAGTCGAACACCCAACAGAGGGTAGCTAACAAAAAACCAACAACTATGGAGCTAACCCTGGGCAGAGACTTGTTAGCAAATCTAATATAAGATGTACTGAAAACTAGTTACACCAGGAAACATTTCAAATGTATTCCCCATGCTTTGCTTCAGAGTCTGCGACTTTGCTGTACTGATGTGTGGCTATGAACAACCACCCCAAGAAATGGCACACATCAATACTACCCTTTCCCCTTGAGCCACATTTCAGAACTACAAGGAAAATGAAACAAACAGGACCCATGTCACACGTCTTTTATTTTTGGCCCATTGGACATTTGTGGCAAGAAAAAGATAGCACGAAGGCAACAGCTCGGGACACTAAATTTTCATTTTATCATGGCAACCATCAAGTTTTGCATGATCTTTAACAGTGTGTTCTTCATTTTCTGAATACCCAGGTTGAACCACCTTGTCAAAGAGCAGCAAGCGCTCAAAACTGCTGCTGATGTCTAGAGACTGTAGTTTGACACCACAGAAGGAAAGAAGAATTCACGCAGCCAAATGACTGAATTGAGACAATAAACGGACATTTGTACTGATTCTAGCCTGCCCCCCACTCTGACTGCATCTCAGCTACAGAATGAAGCAGTGAGGTGTGCAGTGACAATCCAGTTAACAGAATATTCAGTATTACTTTAGGAAGCAACACTGGAAATATCTATTTGAAAATAAAGATACCTTACCTTCAGAGCAAGATACAGTGTGCAGCAGAAAATATACAGGGACTGACTCTGAGAGTGAAGTACAACCAACAGCTACCAGTTCTGGAAGCACTGGCACCCTCTGCTCAGGCTGAGACAGGGATCCTACAGGAAAAACACAAAACATGATCATGTAGCTAAAGCCCTATGAGAACATATATGTAGAAAAGGACAAACGATCGATGTAAACACATCTATAATCAGAGAGCTTTATAACTGTCCATCATTTGGTAAGTTTATCCTTTTTTCTTTTTTTTTCTCCTTAAATGGGTCCTCAGTTTATAAAGCACACAGCTCATTCCCTCTATAGGCAGACAAAAATCACATATATCCAATGAGAAGCAACAGCTGGCAGGAAGAAAAGTCCATATTTCGTGTAACTATCATATACCAACAGGGATGGAAACGACTTCAAGAAGTTACAGGGCCAACTCCCACCTCAAGGCAAGTCCGGTTTTGCCTATCATTCCTGATCAATGTTTGCCTGACCTCTGATTACAGAACAGCCCTGGGGACTTCAGATCCTGACCAGAAAGTTCTTTTCTGTTGGAATACCTTTTCTTAACTTTTTCTTTCAGAAACATAAACCTACAGATTCCTGTGCCTTCCACTACAGTTGTGGAGTATAATGGGTGTTTTTCACTCTCTTTTTAAAAGGAAGCTTATTTTAAAAATGTTAATATTCTGATAATCACCACTAACCTTAAATGGAGAAATATACCTAGCAATGGTAATATATCTCCCTAGAATCCCAGTGTAAGGTTAAGCAGGCACTGAAATAATAATACAAGATTAAGCAGGCACTGAAATAATATTTTTTTTGGAAAAAAAATAAAAATCAATCCTATTTACAACTACAATATTTTCACTATTGTTAACAAAGAAATTTGATCATCGGGGTTTGGCCTTTTACGATTAATACTACTTACTTTCTGGTCAGCATAAGCTCACTTACGAAATCTGTTCCCATAAGACAAAATTAAATTTATAGTTGGAATAAAATAGAGCCATTTTATGTTATAAACATACTGCAACTAGCAGTTTTTGTTCTGCTTTTAAGCAACAAACACCCTGAAAAGACAAAACATGTTTAGATATTTGAAGAGATCTTTAAATTTCAAAAGCCAAATTTTCATCAGAAATAAGGAGAGCCAGTCAAATTCTTCATTTGAAGGAATAAAAAAAATCTGAAGAGAAGCAGATCATAAACAATCCCCCTTGCTTGCTTTGCCTGCACTGCATGTCTTCCGCACAGAGTTTGTACCACACCTCCAGGGCTCACTGCAAATTCTACATGAGCCTTGGGGTCCCTACAGTGTGTCCACCTGTCACAGCCGAGGCCAAATTGCGCATTCCCTCCCTGCACTCTGCAGAGCCCTATGGTGACCTTCCACCTTCCCAGCAGCCTGATGCCTTCTAGCCTCCTCTCCAAGGAAGACAAGTGTCAGCTCTATTTAAGGAACTAATTCATGCATGTAAGAAAAAGTAAATCTATGTATACAAGCTCTGACTCGAGGTACGGGAAACGAAGAGTGGGATTTTCTGGGAGGTTTACTGCAGATCTGAACAGAAAGAGAGTTAAGCCAATGCTCTCTACATCACAAAATTCACCAGCGATACTTGTAAAATGTAGCATCACTAAAGCCAAAAAAGCTCAATGAAGATTAAGGAAACAATTTAAAAAAAAAAAAAAAAAAAAAAAAAAAAAAAAAGAAGCGATCCATGCTGTCAGTTTTCCAAAGGATTTAATAAACCTGAAGGCAAACAAGCAGTCCAAATCCTGCCCCTCTGGAAAACTTAGAGCAGCAAATTCTGGGAATTTGTCACATATGTTGTTGTAAAACAGCTAGCGGTATATCTCAGAGTTGACTTATGTCTAAAGAGAAGTGGCAGCAGGCCTTGCTCAGCAGAGTTTTTGCTCTTGAATCATCATCAAAATTCTCCCGGTTCAACTCAGTAGTCTGGAGCCAGGAGCATTTGTTGCTTAGATGAGGCCCTTTCTCTAAAAAGCAAATGCCTGGCCTATATGGCACAGGCCCATTCCTCTGGGGGGCAGGGATATAACACCCTTGTACAAAAGGGAGAAAGACGGTGCAAAACAAGCATTTCAATTTCGAAGTAACTCTGCTTGGACATGCATTACCACGTGTAGGGTGAGCTTTAGCACACACCTACTTATCCTCAGCAAGTAAAAATTCGGGAAGTTTTACTTTTACAAAACAAACACGTGGAAAAGCACTATCTTGCACCAAGGGCAGCTCTGCTGCTGCTGGCCCAGGGCCACAAGGAGCGGCCACTGAGACGTGGCTCTCCACCTCCACCATCCTCATGGTCTAAGCCTGCGCCCACATTGTATCTGCTGCATCTCTAGCAAACCTCTTCGGGACAAGGGCACTTATCACTACAACAACACAGGCCCTCAACAGCATTTATAACGATAGCGCAGCATCTCCAACGAGGGAACAAAATTCCAGCAGTGCCCAATATGAGAACTGTAAGCTTCTGTGAAAATCTGCGCTCAAACTCCGAACAGCAGCCGTATCGGCTGGTCCCCAAATAGCCAGGCCCAGTCAGCCACCAGGAAAGGAAGCCTTCGTGCAAGAATGCGCTCTACCTGCTGAATAGAAGGCCTTTAGCAATTTACTGGTGCAGGAAATGCAGTACTTAAGCCAAGGGTACTTATTTATAGCCTACGTGATTTCAAAAAAAAAAAAAAAATAGCCAACAGAAACTTCTGTTTCTTGCCTCACGTGACTTTTGATCAACCTCCCACCTGCATTTTCAATTGATAAAGCCCTTCTTTCAACATGACACCAAAATGAGGCTGTGGGAATTCAAGATTAGCTTTCAGCAAGTAGAAATTCAAGATTAGCTTTCAGTCAAAAATTCTGTGGGACTGTGGTTCGCAGTTCCACACTCAGCTTGCAAACATACTCTGGAAATATAAGACCCTAAATAACAGATGATATTGCAAAGCTAGTGGATGCCACATGGTGAGATACAAAGCCGTCAAGGAAAGAAGACGTTTTGTAAAAAGTAAATAAAAATGTAGTACCAAAAATTGACGATATTTATTTCATACCCCCATAGGATTTGGTTTCATTCCCAAATGTTGCTATACCAATAAATCCTCCTTCCCTAGGAAGTTACAGCAACACAAAGGATAGAGGAAATGACACATAAACAATCTGTGTGTTGACAAGAAGGCAATTTTGTAATATGTTGTTATTTATGGCCAACACTTAAGCAGATGGAAGATGCATCAAAATGAGAGTTTCATTTAGAACATGCAGGCCAGGGAGAAAGAAGCCTCTGCAGGAGAGGCGCACAATGGGATAATACAAAGCACTTCACAGCTAGGACTGCATTACAATATTTGTTTTAACTTAAAAAGAAACACATGGTAACATACTGGAGACAAGGTAAAGGTGCAACACTGAGGGTCTCTGAGACCAAGTGTGAAAGGAGAAGTAAGAAGTGAAGCCTCTTCCAGGGGTGCACCTCCCCTGAGCAGCCCTCTTGCTGCCCAAAGGAAGCAGCAGATCCCATGGCGCATCCTGCTGGAAGTGAGCCATTTTGCTGCTCCTCCCCCCGGACGGGGTGACAAACCTCCTTCTTACAGGTGCAGGCTCTGAACCACAGTCATGATGGCGAAAGCAGGTGCAGAGCTCGGCCCTCGCTCTCTGCACTATCTGACTAGATTGGCATTCATTAGTCCACCGTGTTGGCATTAGCCACCCCAGGGGCGGCCTACCCCTGGTACCGCCTAGTGGTGATACAGCGAGGGGAAGGAACGGACTGGCCCAACAGGCCGACGAGCAATTTCCACCCATAAACTCTGAGCAACACAGCACACGGCGCCCAAGGAATGCACTCATTTTAGCCGCACTGCCTTCCATCGTATTAGCTCATGCATGAGAGGGGAAAATAAATTAGCAAGAGAAAAATATTTATGCCTCCTCCTCTCCCTCCCCCCCCCCGCCCCCCACTATTTCATTTGATTCTAAATCAATTTGGAAGCCCTGCTGGCATCAGGGCCCTGAAATGCTGACAGCCTCAGGGAGCTTTTAATATCCGAGAATCCAACTCTCTATTTTCCTCTCAATTGGCAAGGTCCCTTAGTCATACCACGGGACACAAGAGGGAGCAAAGCCGTTTTAAAATAGCAGTCTTTTTCTAATAACTGATTTAAATTCCCAATCAAAGCTGAATTTTAAGAGTTTCCCACCCACCGACGAGGCACCCACATGCAAGGCTAGGATAAGAACCTTCTCACCCTCCTCCCGCCCCCGCTGGCGATCCAGCTCCTCACTTCACATGGTTGTGCTCACCAAGAGTTAGGTTTGTAGTTTGGTTTCCAAACCAGTTATATGCTCTGTATGTGCCTTTCTGCCTCCCTCTGCTAACTCTGATCTCATTAGCCACTTTCAGCTGCATTTGGCAGGAAGGAAGAGCCCTCAAAAACATTCATGTTTTTCCACAAGAAACGTTTGTGTTTTTTGCTGCAGCAAGGTGAGTGAAGAGGCTGTTTAAAACCCTGGCCAGGGGAAAGGCTGTACCATGAACGCTCCCCCTGACCAGGGCCCAGCAAACCTATACGAGATGTGCCTCAAGACACAAACCCGTAGGAAACTAAGTTCATTAGCTCCACTTCTCCCTGAGCTGTTCCATTTTTTCTAGGCTTCCTACAGCGTCATCCAAGCTCCACGATACTAGCCACAAACTCCACCTGCAATATCTGGCAACATTCTCTCTGCCTGGCAACGTGTTTATATGCAATGTGGGAAGCAATGGACAGGGAGCCAAAAGCACCATGGCAGCCACAAGTAACATGGCAGAAGGACCCCAAACACAAGTCAGGCTCCTCCCACCTGCTGGCCTCTGGCCTCTTCCATCTTGCAGAAAACGTCAGACAGACAGCCCATATAATGAAGCAGTGCCACTACTGCAAAGGTGCCCGAGGTGTCCTCCCTTCCCATCAACTCACTCTTATCCTCAAAGCATGTTGATATAAGCACCTAGTTTCCTGCAAGGATGCACTCAACAGGGAAACAGTCTGGCACAAGGAGCCACACGGAGAAGACAAGGGGCAAGAGTTACAGGTTGCATTGGGAGAGGTTCCATCTTGATACAAGAAATTTTTTACAGAGCAACACTCAATCAGCCTCCCCAGGGACACGTCAGTGTGTCCATCGCTGGAGGTTTTCAATATGCAATCGGGCAGTGCGCTAGAAAAATCTCAACTAGGCTCCCTTTCCCACAAAGGTATGGACAAGATGATCTTTCAAAGTCCCTTCCAACCTGGGCTGTTCTGTAATTCTATGATTCTAAAAGAAAGGGTCTGTCCACTGCATTGTTACCCAGTCCCGCACATACAGCCACACAGCACTCATGCCGGGACAGAAACATTCATAATAAAGATGCTGGGGAAGAAGCCAGGACTAGGGAGGGACTCCCTTTTCTTTTGATGATGCAGAGGGCTCAAATGCAGAGCAAATTTCAGTTTTAGAGCATATTTCTGGAGGTCATGCCTGAGCTCTGTTATGCTAATAATTGATCCACAACAGTCTTCATGTGAATATAAAGTCAACTACCAAGAAAAACAAATTTAAAATATAGTTCTGGTTTCTCTGGGAGCGTTTGCAAGCACAAATTAAATTTAGCCAACAGGTATGGGCTGGGTAAAAGTGGAAATGAAAGTGGTCAAACAAACCACTTAAAAAAATGGAGTATTTTGACTTTTCTTTTCAAAATATTTTTCTCTCCTCTGAGAAGTATTTGCTTTTTGGTTTTGGTAAAATGCATCATTTCCCCCCTCCCTCCACTGACCGAAACACTGTTTCACCTAATACTTTCTCCAGTTTTTGATACACTTTGAAAGGCTGAAGTTTCTGCTTTACAAAAAGTGCAAGAATAAACATTTCTCCATGCAGATCAACGAGTTTTGGGTGGTGGGGTTTTTTGTGGGTTTTTTGGGTTTTTATTAGGATAAAAGAAATTTGCAATTCCGTGAGAGCTTCTGTATCTTTCCCTACAGCTCTTCAAAACTTTGCATAGTTAAACTGAAGATTAGGCTTGGAAGAGTTATGACTTTCACTTTGTAAAAATGCAAGTAGGATATTTTTAGGTCTGAAGCCTAAGAGGGCTTAGCATGACTTAAGAGAGTTAGCTCATTGTCAGTACTGAGACTGCAGAGATACAGATACAGCATTAGTTTAAATGCACAAGCTACAATAACCGAGCTAAATGAACAAGTTACAAGTTATGTTAACAGCTACAGTGGAAAATACAGATATCACAGCTTGTTAAACTGGGTTAGTTAGAAGGCTTGCCAGATTTATTTTGGCAGTGAACACACTGATAAGCACCCACAAGGTGATTTACAGCAACACAGCCACGGCGATACTGCTGATGTCAGAGAAACATTTTACACAATAGCCTCCTGAGAGGAAACTGCCCGATGGTACAGCAGGGCACATCACCAGGTATTGGTTATGAAGTCAGCAGCAAACCAAATATGCAAAAGAAGTTAGTGTAGAATATATAAAGAAGCAAGATTAGGATTTGGTTGGTTTTTTTACAGGAGTCCCTTTTCTCTGGGGTGATGATTGTTAAAAGCCTTGATTTGCTAATTATAAAGGTTAACCTCATTTTAAAACCATGAAAATGAATATGGATTAGATACTGTAAACTACCTTGTCTCATTATTCTACATATCTTGATAGCGATGGCAGCTTTGGCTTCTGCAAGGGAAAAAAAAAAAAGAAAACAAAAAAGAAAACCACCAAAAAACCCAAACACCACCATACCCCTCAAAAAGGCCAACGCACATAACTCACTTCTTCCATGGTCTCCCTGCAATAACTGCAGGGGCACCTGCTAGCAGAAAGCCAGGCAAACGCCACCTGGCGACTCTCCCTCCATCCAAGGAGGGGTCCCCACCACACTCCATGGGTGTGACTCCATGAGTCCTCCATGGGAAACAACGGCAAGAGCAAACAGGTGGCTGGGCCACAGACGGGAGCAAGCATGAGGAGGGCCTGGCATGGCTCTCCCCTTCACCTGCCCTGGGCCAGGCCACTAGCAGGGCCGTCACCAGGGACCAGTGTCCTGTGGGTCCTGAAGGGTAACGGGAAACTTCCGGAAGTGAGATGAAGTGGCATGCTACATTTCCCCCCCCAAAAAAAAACCAACACCCAGAATAAATAAAATAATTACTAAATTAATTAATGAAATCCTCACATACATCCCCCCTAAAAATGCCCTTTTTACACAACTTCTCACCCTCTCTGTAGTACCACGTCCATGGTTTTTCATAGTTTCACTTCCCTGCCCTGGGAAATATTCTTCTTCAGCATTAAGATGTGAATGGGGAAAACCACCACCAAAAAAGGCTGCAAGGCTATCTTTACCCAGCTCATAAAGAGAAAAGGAAAATGCTAAACATTGTCTGTCCTGTGCCTGTTTCTAAAGCATGGCTGAACCCAACAGGTTAGCAGTCTCCCATTGAACCTGCATGCATTGCAAGAGCTGCCATTTGTGTAAAGCCGCACAAGGGGATACTTGGACCACATCTTGCAACAGGGGAGATGTAAAAAATGAAGTTTAAATAAAAAAATCTTAAAAAGAGAAAAACAATTCTGCCCACTAAATATCCTACCCTTCAAATAAATGACATGAAACACCTAGCCATCGAGCCGGTAGAGAAGAAGAAAAACCACCTTATTTTGATGCAAACAGGAATTTTTAAGTTGTTGTCACCCCAAAGCTTTCAAACAGGCCCTGCCTCCCAGTGCATTTCCTTCTCACAATGTAAGCATTAGTCAGAATACTATCAAAATGTTTACCAAAGCTTTTCAGACACAAAAGAGGAGAAGAGAGGAGATTATCTCTGTGCTCTGCCCATCCACCCAGCATCTCTTCTTGCATCAGGCAGCCAGCCTGGTTGCTTCCTTCCTTCACTTCCCCTCTTTGTTACTTATCACACCTGCTGTCCCAATTTTTCACATTTTAAATGCACACGGCAGTCTTTTGAGGCCGAAACCGAGGGCCAGGATGCAGCAAAAGCAGGCTGGTGTAAATCCAGTGGTGTCATGGAGCTGCGGTGATTTACACAAGCTGTGCCAATGGCTTGCTTTGCCTCCTCTGAAGCACAGCACAACTTGCGTGACCATAAAACAATAAATAACAACAATAAAAGTGCTCTGCACACATTCTAACTTGAATAATTGCTTTCTGTCTCTCTCCATTCTGCTCAAAGTCTCAGCAGGACACAGCTACTCCCATTACTTTCTTTGCTAACCCAAAGAAAACCAAGTTCTTAAAGCTATACATCCCCAGAGACAGTAGGAATGTATTTACACAGCAAAGCAGAGGCACCTTGGCAGCAAATGCCAACATCCCTGTGCTGCCTTGAGAGATACAGCAGGGAGACAACAGCAGCAAGGTAGGCTTTGGCACATTAGCCAGGTACGAATTTAAAAGGGAAACCAGGAAGGCTTTCAGCACTTGCTCTAAATCTCCACCTCTTGCTCCTTCACCGCAGCATTTCAAGCTCAAATACTCCCAGAGCAGGATGGTTTTTGTCTCAGAAACCAGTAAGTGCCTTGCTGGCTAGTCACACTGGGGCAGCCACCTTAGTCACCAAAATACATACCCAGCTCACTAAAAGCATTTGTACCCTGGCCAATAGTGTCCTCGCTGGTGCATCTTCACTAGCTACCTTACCCATGTCAACACAGGACACTACACGTTTGCCAGGTCCTGCTATAGTCACACTTACTTTGTTACAAAGAGCCAAACCAAAATTGCTTAAAGAGTCCGGACAGAGAAATCATTGGCAGCACTGTTACTCACCGGGTGCCTCACTACGCAGCATCATTGATTTATAGGTGGTGACAGAGGAGTCTAATGGTTCACTGACCCTCAGCTGTTTGCTCAAGACCATCCACGATCATGAGGACAGAAGTGGTATCTGCAGCTCTAGAGGTCTAGGTTCAGCCTAGGATCTTCATGGTTCCTCAGTTGTCCTCTAATGCTTCCCCTTCTTCTGACCTAGACTGTGCTTCCTGACCCAATCTCCCCCATAAAAGCATACATGAACATAAGGAAAGACATACATCAGTAAAGAACCCTGAGAAGTAGAAGATAAAAGAAAGTCAAAGGGCTAGAGATTCATGGACATAAATATTGTAGAGGAAAAGGAGATTGGTATGAAATGATGCAAGGAGAAAAAAGCCTGGGAAACCATGTATGGATTTATACTGAAATGGAGTAGGGTGATGCAAGGTGGATTGTCAAAAGCCCTGTGCACCAGCCTAGCTTTTCTGTTTATCTCAGTCATAACGTTCTTACCAATGTCAACACTTAGGTCAGTGGTAAATAGTTTAGGAACTCCCCACAGGGAACGTGCAACATAGATTAAAATGAGAGCACAGAAATGGAGAAAATGGGCTGGGGAAAAGAAAAGGAAGAGCAGGGTCCCACTGTGTTAGCAGGCATATGTCCCTGTGTGATTATACCTGCTCCGTGACATGCTGTTAACTCTCCTCTCTGTCTTGCAGAACAGGAAAGTCCATACCTATGCAACCATGACAACAGCACACAAATACAGGTTATCTGCACAGTAAAATATGCACCTTAAGAGACCACCGCAGGCAAAAAATCCCCTATGAGGTTTACATCATGAATCTCTTTGGTCATTGGATCACCAGTATGAAGCCCACCACCACTATAGGTTTGGACAAACTTCAGAGGTTGATTCATATTTGTTGGGAACATCTAACCAGTTTTGGTATGTCTAAAACAAACAAGGAAACAGAAAAAAAGAGGCAGTAATCCTAAACTGTCGTTTCTCTCTAAACTTGGAAAACTATTGATGTTTTTCGTATTGTCATTGTAGCTTCAGACTGATGTAAGCCTTAAAATCTGGAATTACGGCATTTATCCATTCACCAGAAAAAGTGACAAAAAAACACTAATGCCACTCAGCTTTGCTTGAGTACTTTTTTTGGAGGGGGGAAAAAAAAAGCCACCTTTCCCAAAGCAGGAAACACCACAACAACTGAGACAATGCAGTTTTCTCTCAGGCTACAGAAGGACACCTGTGAAGTCTCAGCACAGCCTGGCTTTAAGGGTTGGAAATAAATTACTGGTTGCCCAAGTCCACCAGAAACTGGTGTGAAAGTGCAGCTCTGCATTAACTCTTCACCTCAGGGAGGATTTCTTCTAGGACCTTCCGTGAGAACAGCTTTGCTGCTCCAGCCGTAATGAGTTATTATTACTAACCTTTATATTGCTTTAGCATCTAGAAGCTCCGAGCAAGATCAGGCCCCCAGTAAATGTTTGCATAGCACTCTGAGACAGAATCCCCACTGCAAACATCTCTGGCTGAAAGCCTGGCCCCTTTCAATGGAGCCAGTGTACAATCCTGACCCAAGCAGAGAACAGAAAGCCACACAACACTGTAAGTCTCTAGCGGAGCTCGGCATAGAGCTCAGGACTCCAGATTTGCACCCTGCTGCACCACCTGGCAGACCACCTTCCTCCACAAGATGTAGCTGGTACGTCAATGGACTGACCCCTGTGATAGCAGCTTGCAGAAGGGCAGCACTGGGCCACACAGGTAATTCTCATGTGCACAGCAACAGGCAGCCAGGTAGCTAATACCATCTGCCCCTGACAGCCTTTCACATCGCAAGTGCTTCTCAGCAGGGCAGCTCTAATATCACCACACAACTTCTCCATTTTCTCCTGTTTCTCTAAAACCTGACAGAGCTAACATCCCATTCCAAAGCCTTGCCTGTGGGCCCTGGGGGCTTGGAGGTGAGGAAAAGAAACTGGGGCAATTTGCGGGCTGCCAGCTGCAGATCAGCAGCGAGAGACAGACCAAAGCCTACTGCTTCTCCGGTCCTGGGATGGGACCAAGCCATGCCCGCTTTAGAGTCATAACACACTGTCCCCACTCAAAGTGCATGTCCCCCACACACGCAGAGGCTGATGCATCTGCTTGCGTAACAGAACAATTATTTTAGCCACTGAACCTGTAGCTTTTATAACCAAAGACTGTAGATTCCAGCCTTGTTGTCAACGAGCCACAACAGGGCCCTTTACATTATAGTATCTCTGTACAGTAAGAGTTACCATGGCTTCTAGGATCCTATATTGCTACTTTTAAATATCACCATGTCAACTAAAACTCTACAAGGAGTTGCTGTGTTTCTCAAGGGATTGGAAGTCCGTGCTTTATGGCATTAATTATGTCTTTTTTTCCTGTCATTGGTACACAGTGAAATGCAAACCAGAAATGGCACCGTGCACAAAATTGTGTTTTCAGTTTTTCAAGTCACTGTGATTATTTCTCATGTCTTGTCTTCCTTACAGATAAACAATGTGACATGTTTCTCTGTAAAGTATAGCTAGCACACAGTGATCATTTTTGACTACGCGAAGGGCAGATTGTTATTACTATGACGATACAGTGAAAAAATGAAAAGGTGACTTCTGAGTCCGTGTAAGCCCTCCTCGCTCATCCCCACACCACTCTCTGTTTGCGGCACAAGCTTACTCGAAAGTATCACTTCTTCCAAAGCAAGAGAGGGGCTGAAGGGATGTATGGGGCATTACTTGCAAGACCAGGAGATTAAAGTTTAGGAGGTCAAGGAGGGATTTTCAAAACAGCTCAGCTTTGGCATAACTCTGCTTTGAATGCAGCAGTGATAAGACTCCCATTGTCTACAAAGTGGGAAGTGCTACTATTTCACTTGGGGAAAGAGGATCAGCAGCATGTGATTTAAAAACGCCCAGCAGTTTTGAAGTTCTTTGGTACCAGGAAAACATGTTTTACCACTTCTTACACAGCCAGCAGGCTGGGAAATGTGGATTTGGGATTCCTTTACCATCTTCTCGGGTAGAGACAGATCAAATGAAAAGCTCGGAAAACAATGTCCCTATCCTCTGTGCCTGTATGGGAAAAAGTCTTTACTCTACTCTAGTTTTCCAGCCCAGCAACTTCCTGGGCTGAACCAACTCTACCCATTGCTGACTATATAGAAAAAAGACGCAGAAAACTGGGAAAGAACAGCAGAGCACTATGAGTAGCAGGTGATTTTATACTGTAGCCAACTGCGGGGATGGTGAAAGTCTTTTAATGGCAGCGTGGTAAAGAGAAGATCAAACAGAAATTGGTAGGAACAATCTTCTATTCCCAGCTTTGCATCCTACTACACAAAGATGGGAAACCTTGATCAGCACGAAAAGATTTAATAACTGGAGGAGCTTCCACTCCTGGAAAAGCTCCAAGTAACTGGCTGGGGGTGGGCGGGGAGGGGGGGCTGGAGGGAGAAATAAAAGAAGCTTACTTGTTTTGAGACATTAATTAATCTATCCAGTTTCTGTTGAAGATGAAAGACAACATTCTGATCCAGAAAGGCTGGTGGACAAGAAAGCTCATCAGAGCAAAGGAACTACAAGACAACAAGACTACACGAGGCAATTCTTTTAAGCCACAAACTTGAGGAGTGTGGTAGGGGGACAGGCCAAACCATAAGACCAGTTTGCACTTGGTGAAGGTACCTTTTTTGCTCACTACCACAGGCCTAACTGTACCTTCTGCATTTGCTTTCTGGATGGCAGGCACGCATGGAGGAGAAAAACAGGAAGATGGCAAGGGATCACAAAGGGCCTCCAAGGGGTCCACCAGAAGCACACGCTTCCCCTCTGAGCTCAAAAATGACAGAGAGACTGCACCTGCTGGTACGGCACCAATGTTGGAGATCAGTTCACAGTTACAATTAGGGATGTTCTGGCAGGTGCAAATGACTCCATGGAGCTTCATTTATGCCTTCCTTCTTCACAATGGACGAACAGAGGCACACAGTAATGCTACACCTGCAAGCAGCCCTAACAGATGCAAAAGAGCTTCTTTACAGGCACCCAGGTCCACCCATACTGATAAATTTGAAAGACCATGGCCTGAGCAGACATCTTTGGATAACATGCTGCCCCAAAAACACAGAGGCCACCACAGAGGGTGGTCCATAAGCTTGAGTCAAGTGAAATCCATGCCCTACCGTTGCCACAGAAGTTACTTCTGGGTACCTCAAATTCCTGAATCAAAGGTTTGCTTTTGTCTCCGTGCCATTTTCCCTGTGCCATTTCCAACTGCCTGATCAGCCCTTACA
This sequence comes from Rissa tridactyla, assembly GCF_028500815.1. Taxonomy (NCBI): domain Eukaryota; kingdom Metazoa; phylum Chordata; class Aves; order Charadriiformes; family Laridae; genus Rissa; species Rissa tridactyla. The sequence continues at coordinate 60,919,879 of NC_071470.1, forward strand.
GTTTTTTATTTGTTTGCTTAAAATGAAATGAGCCTAAGGCTGTGCTTGGTTTCTGCATATTTTATTTGATCATGCTGCACTTCAAGTATTACATCCCTTCAACGACATCATGCCTCGGCAGCTCTGCTGGAGCTCTAGCACACAGAGAGGACAGATTCACTGCCTCATGTATTTTCAAAGGAATTTTTCCTCTCCTTTCACTGAGAATTATGCAGGAACCTCAAGCAGAACCTTCATATATTCTGCAGAGACCTTTAATTATAAGTTTCTAGGATGTATCCAGCTACTATATTGTATCAGCCGAAGACACAGTAAGAGAACTTGGTGCCCCTTTGCCTCCCACTTATATATCAATTTAAGTACTTAAATTAACATTGTATGCAAGCCCTTAAAGGAACGCACCATCTTTAACCATGAGGTGTGCACATTCCAAGTCTCATCTATGCAAGTCTCTTATTCTAAACACAGCCCTGCTTAGCTTTCCCCATTAAATTAATTAGGCATCCTACACATGTGATATCGGATCCTCTTAGCTTGTCCCCAACGGGAAGAAAAAGAAATTTCCCATATCTCATGTTGCATGGAGTTAGAGATCAAACTTGGCTTTCGTCCATTCCCATATGAAATCAAGAAAATTCCAGAATGAGATCACTGTGAACTTATTGTTAAGGCTAAATCCTGATCCTGCATTGCAGGGCATATAGGTAAAAGGAAAACAGCAAAATGGAGTGACTTTTGCTTTGGCAGCTCTCAGCAACAGGTCTGACTGGCAATACTACACCACCAATTTTGCACATAAACTCTGCCAGCGAGCTGAAAATCCACCTACTTCAGAGAAGGTGACTGCGTAGAAGGGCTTGGAAGCTGTAGAGCACAACAGCAGCAGTAACCTGCAGGCTCACGAGGATAAAGTGGGAAGGGTATATGACTTGTTACTACCTAAACAGCCTTCTGAACAAAAAGCACACGATCTAGCTGGTGATGAACAACCTGTACTCAGTGTTACTATCCTAGACATTACTGCTATACCGTGAAGACAGGCTTTATAAAACATGTCACTTAGAAATATGACTTTTGCCTATATAGCCAGGCTAGCATAAGTCTTCACACGGGTCCAGCTGCGCCGATACAAACAATTTTATACCATTATGTTTGTGTTTCCCTAAGGTATGCAGATTATAAGTATAGTTAAATTAGCTAGGCCGGTTTAGGCAATATCTGGGATATTACCAGAATTATCCTGTGACAAAACTAAGAGCTAAAAAACACAAGAGGAAAGAGAGGGAAAGTGACATGCCCAAGGTTATAGAGTGCTTCAGTGGCAGAAGCAAGAATAAACTTGAATTCTCAAGTCTTATAGCAGTATCTACCCGTCACTGTCAGAGTCCTATGCCCTCTTTTTTTTCTTTTTCTTTTTTTTTTTTGTGTCAGACCACATTTTTTTAGATAGTCCACACATGGCGGGTGTAATGTTTAATATCAGATTTACTTGTTTGAAGATAGTTGATGTTACATGGGATTTCTGATTTAGTGCAGTGATACAAAATATACTGAAAACATAATACAAATTAGGTTACACTTAGCAAAATATAGCAATTGCAATACACACAAAATACCAACATCATTCCCACTACTGGTCTCCGTAATACACAGATCATCATGACACCGGGCATCCTCAGTCACCGGGAAGGAATATGTGGGTTGAAGCCAGCTCAAACTCATTGTTCTCTTCAGAATTGTTTTGCTAGTTGTCTAGGTTTTTTTACTAGATGTTGGGCTGAGCCACAGATTCACTTCCCCCGTGCTGGTCTGGCTGTCTGAGGGAGACAGTCCCACTCTTAATGAGCTCAGGGAGAAATACACCAGCAATTGATCCACTGTTGGTAGCTGTTTGACTGAAACAAAGGCCCCCTCTGATCCCCTTCGTGTTGAGATGAAGTAAGCTTTCTTTGCTACAGCTGTGGTCAGTCATACTCTGCATTACCCCTGAGTTTCACAGGCACATGACCCTTCCTCCACTGTAGGGGTTTACTGGTCAGTCACAATCACATATTGCCATCTTGGGGTTGGACTAGATGACCTTTAAAGGTCCCTTCCACCCAACACATTCTATGATCTCACCGTTAAGGCTCTGCCCCAGAAGTGAACACACATTTGCCTCTGCCCTAGTCTTCAGGGCTTTCCCAGTGTAACGTGCAGGATGAAGTGGGATTCTGACACAGGCAGAGATCAGGAGCACTTTCCTCCACTTCAGACAGTACGGGTAGTTCAGGTAGTGCTTACAGATTGAATTGTCACAATAACAAATCATAAAAAACATGTTCTGGACTAAGTTAATCTCAAGCTATAGGTACATTTATTCTCCTTTTGAGCCCAACAGCCCTTACCTCTCCCCCCATAAAACAGACCGAACTAAAGCCTATGGCAGTTACCTTCACTTCATCACTAGATCATAGAGTTTGCGAAGAGGAATGAGTCAACAAATCACGGACACAGCCAGGGCCAAGAAACAGAAATAGTTTTAAATGTCAAGGCGCACTTCTGCTAAACTGGTAGCTGGCATGAAAGAAAGCTGAACTTCTGGGAGGAGGGACAAACAACACCTGCAGCTTTCAAGCAAAGCGATGGAGAGGTCAAAACACAGCGGAAAATGAGGGAAGACATCAAGAGCAACTTTGGGGGTGGCACGGTTTAGCCTCAGCCAGCAACAAAGAACCAGGCGGCCGCTGTCTCACACTCCCCCGCAGCCGTGGGGGGAGAATCGCAAGAAAAAGGCAAAACTCGTGGGTTGAGACAAAGGCAGTTTAACGGAACAGCAAAGGGAACAGGAAAACAACTGCAATAACAGGGATAGAGGAAAATGACAAACCCGATGACGGTACCACCGCTCACCCACCGGCCCCGGGACGCCCCAGCCCGCTCCAAGCGGCGACTTCCCACCCACTCCCCTGGCAGCTCCCTGCTCCAGCCTGGGCACGGCTCACACAGGGTGGGATACCCGTGTCCCTGCCGGAGCCTGCGGAAAATTAATCCTATCCCCGGGGGCACCAGGACAGGGGGAGACAAAGGTCTAGAGACAAAGAAAACCTGTCCTTCATCTTTTCCAATTTCCAGCCCCAGTGAGAAAACCGTGCTTCAGCCTTGGAGGCAGCAAGAGGCACTTTAACAGCAAACAGCAGAGGGGCTAATATTAAAGGACTCCCAGCTAAGCCAAGCTTTCAGGAGCTCTTTGCAAGAGTGTACAGATACAATAACACTGTTGCTCCCGCACAATAAATTAATTAGAGCTCTTCAAATCATTTCTGTAGGCCAAAGAGCTGAGCTTAGGAGAGACCAAGCAGCAAGGAGCTATCGAAGAGACCTAAAAAAATCCCACCGCAGGATGCAGAAATGACATTAAAATCCGATGTATTACCTTCATCAATTAAAATTAACAGCTAAGAGCACTGATACCTAGTTTTATTTTACAGTAAACCTGATTTGTATGCTAGATTCAGATTTATTGAGTTAATTCAGGCATATCCTCCTTTGCATCAAATACAAATCTATACTATATTTCACTTTACCTGGTGGTGTCGGATGAAGAGCAAAGATCTTAGATTAATCCAATCATCTCAAAGTCCACAGGAGTCACAGAGCTGGTTATGAAGCACTGTCACATATTTTAGAGACTGAGGAGCTTTTTACCTGTGAGAACTTTTGTCTCAGCATTAGTACAGATCTTATACTGTGTTATGCAGCGGGGTGAGAGCTATTTGGCATTTTCTGCTGTCACTGGGATAACTACAAACTCCTTGTAATGTAGTTACACTTCTGAAATGATCCCATCCAATTTATCCAATGCTATTTTTGATTTTCCAGCACAAAAAAAAAAGAAAAAAAAGAAGGAGATAACATTTGAGAACAGTAGAACAGTTCACTCCTAGATTTCACTAAAACTAGCATCTGTGTGGTGCTCTCTCTAAAATAAAGGAGAGGAATACGCAGCTGTTTCACATCATGCTTGACACCAGCTGACCACCAGAAAGATCAAGTGAAGCAATCAGTAAGGGCAATGCTGTAGCTGAATCATAGCCTTTGCTACATAATGCATTACCTAGCATTAGAGAGGTCTGTAAAGAAGCTTAACTTATTTATAATGCAGGGCAGCCAGAGAGGAGGTAAAAAAAATCATAGGAGATAGGGTTTCATCAGTTCTGCTACTCACAAATTTGTTTATTCCAAGGTAGACATCCACAAATAAGAATTTCAGTGGAAGGTCTGATGAGCCTTGTTATCTGGATAACTCTAGGCAAAAAGAACTCTGCTAGAGGTACCCAGTTCCTTAAGGGCTGCATTTGTTTGGTTTTGCGTTGAAATGACCTGAAATTAATTTCCTTTTTACATTATTGAAAACCTTCATTCTGTATTCCAAGAGGAAATGCTGCCGGTTTGGGAATGTGCATCTTCTGCATCTTCCAGGCATAAAAAAAGGGTGAGCTGTAGCCTTTGGGAACCGAGCACACCTGGAAAAGCAGCGCTCAGCCTCCATGTCCATCCCCATCCCCTTGTGCTCACAGCTCCACAGGGAAGCTTGAGACATGCTCACAATCACAGAAAAGAAGTGTTTTTCCTCCCACCTATTACTTCTAAGTCATTAATTTCATTTGACTCATTTTGTTTCATGTGGTTTATTCATTTCACTCCTGCCACTTCTGGTTGGGCGAATTTCTTCCAAAAGTAAAGCATTAGCAGTGTTTCTTCAGGAAAGGGAAATTTTATCTGCTATTGCAACGGTTCCCAGACCCTACTGCTCCAAACCTAGCAGCAGTATTCTAATTAACAAAAACAAAACTCAATTGGAAAGTTAGCCATTCCATTAACAGAAATTAGAACAACATGATTTTGGCATAACTAGAACAGAACTGTAGCTAAAAAGCTTATCTATATAAAGAGTGGGAATGTTATGGAATTATGTTGTTGCCATTACAGAGTTGAATTTCACACTATGTTGGCTGCTGCATCCAGAGATTAAGTATTTTCTCATTTCATGTATTTTACAGAGACTCAAGCTGCACCTCTTAGGGGTTTTACAAGGAAATGTAAGAAATCTTTATTTACAGTTTATTAGAAAATATGAATAAATCTAGTTATAACAATAAATGCAACTAGAAATAATAGCAGTTGCTGAGAGCTGAACATGACTACAATTGTTGATCAAGAAGCAGAACTTAAATTCTTCTTGATAACTGAGCTAGACCTAAATTGCAGGATGTGAAGACAGCATGTAAAACCACATGGAAGAAAATAAAGGGAAAATGACCATGAGACGACAGGATAAAAGCAGCATCCCAGAAGCAGGTGACATTCAGATACAGTGCATCACCCGCTATTTTCCTTCAAGCTGGCCCAATAATACATACAAAAATGGCTACATCAGAAATTTATGATTAGAAACACGTCTGTCCTCACTTTGAACACTACAATGCACAGCGCTCATGGCATAAATGGTTTTCCCTGCCCTCTTGTTATAGAGTGTGCAGCGAAGTGTCACCTTCTGTGGACTGGGCAATGGACAGGACATTGCTGCATTGATCAGCATGATATTCTGTTGGTTCATGTGCAGGTACTCTCAGGTTTAGCCCTCCTTGGCTCAGTTCCTGATGCTGATATACAAAAGATCCATCTCATTGCATCCAAAGTTGGGCTGCTCCACGAGTGGATGAACAACATAAACCCCTGAGCTGGGTCTGAACTCAGCCTCACACTTCTGAGATTCTTTTGGGCTTCCAAAACCATCTGATGGATTTAGACCTCTCACTTTCCTGTATGGCTTCAATAATAGCCATCCAGAGATACTGAAGTCCAATTCTAACGCAGTCTACTTTATGTGAGGGCAAACAGCTAAAGCAACTTTTTTGTTTGTTTAATTGTAGCTTTTGATATTGTAGACATGTCACACTTAAATGCATTTGCAAGGTCTGCTTTAGTGTACATAGCTCAGAGAATGTGTGTTAAAACATAATCGGTAGGGAAATAATTATTATTTATGAATTAAGATTGAATGATTTTGACTTCAGGGAGAAAAATATAACCATAATAGAAAATCCGGTTCCAAATGCTGCGATATGACTATGATCTCTGAGGTCACAGTGTCCCTTCCCAGAATAATCACTTTCCACTGTCATCTGGAGGCAGAAATAATTGTTTTATGGTATGTGGTCAATAGGGTTCCACTATCTATGCTATTTTATATTGTGAATACTTAGCAAACCTATATGGCAACTTTGTGTTCAGCAGTGAAACTATCTCTGCATATTCATGCAAAATAACACAATTAGGAGGCAAAGACAAACTGTCAGGTAAAGCGAGAGAGCTGCTATTAGTTTTTATGATAGAAAAATACTTCTGTCCACCAGTACATTTGATTTTTCAGTTAAGACTGGAAATTCCTCCACTGCTGCCAGTAATCCTTTTAATTAAGCAGTATCCAGAATCCCATAATTTCTGTGTTCTGCACCTTAAATCAAGTGAGCACTTACGTATTGCATTTCTTTCACAACATTTTCACTTTCTGGGCTGGTGCTTCAAAAGAATTAACACATGAGGACCACTACCCTAAGAAAAGGGGCAGATAATGCTCTAAGGTCAGTCTTCAAGACACCGCATGGAATGAATTTGGCATCCACTGTGTCAATGGAGGTCAGCATTTTATCTGTATGTAGGAGATGGATGTATGTTATTTTGATACTAGATCTCATTACTGATTTTATTAGGATCATTTTGCAGGTTTTCAGTGGGGATGGCTCTTTTTTCAGTATTATTATTCAAGTGCCTTCTGGTAGCTGAGAGAGGGAGCTGTTATCATAAAATGTCAAATGCCAATAATGCAGAGACCATATCCATTATATCCCTCACTCAGTTCCACTACAGGACAGAGGTAGGTTCAAGTTCGGTGCCCGGTTGGGACTGGGAAGCGCAGGAAATACTGAAGGTAGTTGCAGGGAAGGCAGCAGTGAGATTGGCGTGATAAGAGAGAGATTCTTCAGTGAAGTGGAGTAGGCCGAAGCAACGCTCAGAAACCTTGAGAAGTATCATGTCTAATTAGTGTGGCTGTGCAACTGATGTAATGAGGCATTTGAAAATGAAACTGAATAGCAGATGGATAAAAAATTAATAACCAGCATGTCTGTCATCTATCAGAGGCCCAAGACACTTATGTTGTCATATACATCAGAAATGTCCAGATACAGAAATACACACTAACTCAAGATGGTTCAAAGAGATTCTGGAGTAGCCAGTTGTAGGGAGTAGCTGAGCAGCTGCAAAGTGGAAAGCTGAGAATGGAGCAGGGCCCCATAGCACCTAGAAACCCAGTAGTGCCTGAGACACCAGTAGTTAACAGTGTGACAGAGCCCAACTGTGAACAGCAGTCTATGATGGTAAATTAAAAGCCAAGAAAAGTTAGCTATTTAGGGGTTCAGCTGAGCCAGCAAGGAATTCATAAAGTCCCTATATCTTCTTTTCACATTGGACCACGCTGCTGGTGGCTTGGAAACCCAGCTGCCACTTTGGCATCAGTTTACATCACGCCTGGTGTCCAGTTTTACTTCCACCGGCTTAAGTGTGATCTCTTACTTGCCCAGATTATTATTTCCATCTCAGGTGCTAAAGTTAAGAAGCTGCCTCCTCTCCTCCTTCTCCCCCTCCAATATATCCCCATTATTGTTTTGAGATGTTATTAAAAATACAGAAGGAAAGTTCCACTTTCAGAATTACGGTTTCAGGCTGTCTGCAATCTTTGGAAGAAATAATTGATGTACTTACATACTGATTTTTTTTAAGGCTTCCAGCACAAACATGAGAGCTAGGAACTTATTGTATCTCCTCAAAGTCAAACAGAAACAGCAGTGTAATCCCATGACTCCACAAACTGGGATTACTCCCTGACCCCTGGGACATAGGCATGTCTCAGGATTCAAGTTTTCAAACCGTCTTGTAGCAAATGCACAATTAAAGAAAGCGAGGGATAAAGGACAAGCTTTGCACAGGGTAACTCAATGATGAAAGTGTAAATTGCATCTCTGCCATAAATTTCAGAGGCAAGGGTGTTATCTTTCATTCACTAAGCAAAGAAAATCACCAAAAGCTGACAAACATCATCCCATTGCTCTGCCAAGACTGCAAGTCAAAACAGATAGTGAGTTACTTGGAGAGAGAGGGAATATATTTATTAATATTAAATAAATTACACTAACACCTCTGTTAGAATTCACTCAGTCGGGATGACCAGACCTAGCTACAGTGATTAAAAGACCTCATTCATATCTAATGATCACACAGAGTAATAATCTCATTGTAAAAGGCAATCAGACACTTGTTCGCTCTTCTTATCTTTTCTCTGCATTTGTAGTTACTAAGAAAGGATCTGCCTTTGATCATCTTTTCTTGTGCTGCCCTTTAAGTCATTTCATTAAAGGGCCAGAGTTTTCTGGATTAACAGCCATTTGTCATTTCCCCAGATCAATTTTGCCTCCAGTCTGTTGAGACCTTACAAACATTTCTGCAAATGTTTTTTGGAATTACAGTAGTTACAATGCTGTGCTCAGATGAAGAGGTTTCATTTTAAAAAAAGAAACAGGAACTGCCAGAACAGCTGCTTTTTTTTTTTTTTTTTTTAAGGTATGGAAATCTTAATTGAATTTTTCATTTTAAAAGAGAAAGAAAAATATTGATTGACCCTAGTTTTGTCTGCATCTCCAAGAAGTCTTCATTAGTTCAACTTTTCAACCTGATTATTTCTCTTGAATTGCCTCCAGAGCCTGGGCTCAGCCCATCTGTTACCGTTGAGCTCTTTGCTATCTCTGTTTCATTTATCTGTCTACCACATCTGCTTTTCAGGCTCAAGCCTGACCTGCAGACTTTTTGAAAGAGCACAGTATTTCAGTAAAATAAGCGCCATGCTAAATCCGCTTTCTTCATGGGGAAGACTGCCACCTCTGCTGTCTCAGGGAAACACAGCCATTCTGGTCATTCATAAAGGAAATTTACTCCTTCATATCAGTGGAGGGCCGAAGTTCAGTGGCCAAGCTTTTCTTCAGCATTCAGGTTTACCTGGGAGCTGGTATTACTGCCATCCTAATAATGAGGGTGGATTTCAGTATTTAGCAGGGATATTTTTGGTTTTTTGTTTGTTTTTTTTCTCCAGACAGAATCAATTTTCCAGTTCTTCAGTGGCACAAGATGGGGGAAGTGCCATTGATCCATCCCATGCCAAGACTGCTTCCCTTGCAACTCCAGCACATTTGCTGAGAGGCATAACAAATTTAACACAAACCTTCTCACAGAGATCTCATACCCTTTTCAAGTAAGACGTGCATCCTCATCCAGCAGGTGCAATTTACTCCACTTTTACGGTGATGGTATGGAGATGAAGAGACACTAAGCATTCACTAATTGTGTCTTAGTTCTTGGGTATATAACACAAGACGTATGTAACGAGATTTTCACAGTGCTTTTTAGGTAGGTAATTCCCTTGCTCTCTAAATGTTAGTGCCAGAGCTGCCAGACTGTGACTGGTATTGGGTAAGAGCCTTAGCAGGCTTTTTTCCTAAGCAACTGAGGCCTAGGCAGAAATATATGTTGGGCCATACATCCAGCATCCAGCTGAAGCCCCTGCAAATGAAAAGCATTTCTCATCTCTCCAGATCAAGTGTTTGCTGTGTAGTTTGGCCAGGGTAGGTGAAGATGTAGCCTTGGGTTTGAGGTTGGAGATCATGACAGATGATTCCTGTCCCCAGTGGGGTAAAAGCACACATGCTGCTGCTAGCAAGCAGCAGGGGGACATTACGATTTGCCCTGCCACTGGCAGCCCTCTTTGGTGAGCCTGCGCCAGAGAGGAACCCATACACCCATCACAATCAATGCAAACTGACCCTGTTGAAAAGCGGGGCTGTCAGGGTCAGTCTCAGCATTGTGCAAGCCACAACACTACATTCTGGTCATCTAATTAGATACCTCCATCAAACACAACCACAATTTTTAAATGTGATTGCATTGCTTTGATTTTTACCTTTTTAATAGTAATTCACCTAAGTGACTGCCATCCAATTGACAGGTGTATACAGGTCACGCTTCATTTAATTCAGGCGGATCAGTTCAATCAGCATTCAATTCTCTTCAATGAAACCTTCCAGAAGTAGGCTGGCCAGGACCTGCAAGATGAAATTGTGATAATAAATGCCCGTCTTTTTGAAAGAGATCTGAAATGACTGACTGGCAAGACAGAAGGCAGCAGAGCTGAGGAATCAAACCTCGTAATAGTCCTTCTTCGACCCACAGTGATGTAGCTACCAAGCATCTTAGTGAAACAATAAATGCTATTTTACATGGATACAAAAAAACAAGGGATCCAAGGAAATGTTTCTCCCAGCTGAGTGGGCATTTCCCAGGACTTGTTGGTTTTATTACCTCATCTGTGCCCTTAGCTGTCAGCAGTGCAGTGCTGAAAGCTCCCCATTTAAAGCAGGCCATAACAAACAGAGATTTACCGTCTATCCAAAGCTTGTATAAATTTACTGTGGGCAAAAGCTCAACAAAAGCTAATAAAAGAGGTACCTGTGGCTTCCAGACTAAGCCCTTTTTCTCTAATTAGCCTCCTTTTTCACTATTTTCCTTTTTCTACCACTCTCAGAAAAAGAAAAAAAAAAGCGACAGCAGCACTGTGAAGGCCATAAAATCCATGTGCTTATACTGAGCAGCGACTTGACAAATTAAAATTTTGCTGGAAGAGAAGTACAAACTTCTAGCTCAACTGCAAAGCAGACAAGGGAAACCAAGCCTTCTGGTTGATTTGGATGTGGTTGTGAGAAACCTTATACATTTCCCTGGCATTAATTTCCGCCTGGTTATATTCTGAGAGAGTCTGTCCTCTCCTTGGAAGTTAATCCCCAGCATAATTGTTCATTGTTTACAAGCCAGTTTCTGTTACCCACTCCCGCTGACAGAGCAAAACCTCATTTCATCTTTTCATCTGATAGAAGCCTTACTGAAAGCAACCAGTACGGAACTAGTTTATGGCAAATGCTCTCCTTGTCATTAGATTATCATTGCACAGGGACAGGCAATTTGTTTGTTAATGTTAAGCAACTGCAAATAAAAGACTTCTTCTAGGACTAGTCTGTAACAGAGGAGCTCTAAGCTAATTATTTTAATAAGTAGCTTAGGAGGAGTGAATGGCTCTAGTAATTAGAAATCGGCTACAGAGCAAAGAACGTGGTGCTCGTGTGCCCTATGCTGGGCTCAGCATGAAACCTTGGCTCTCCAAAAGCCCAGTTGATCTAGCGTAGCTTTAAGCTCTCTCTACAGCATCAGGAGAGCCACGTACAGAGAGTGCAAGGTGAAAATCCTCGGTTAATTTTGGCGCTCCGGTTGGATGCATCTGGTCCCAAGAGCATCTTGGCCCTCCCAGCTCTCTGTCACACAGGCAAAGGTTACCTGCTGCAACTTCCCTTGACAGCATGAAGCGTAAGTTGGACAGAAACCTGTGCCAAGTAGCAGAACTATCCCCTCCTTTATTTTCAGCAACTTAACATTTCAACCAGCTCTCCTGGAAGACAGCAATGTGCAGGGATCAGAAAGCTGGTGGGTAGAGGGAAGAAATCCTCTGTCCTAAGAGGTAGACATTCAAAGCCAAAGAATTTGCAGTTTCTAAATGGACAGCCCCACTTTCATATGTAGATTAAAGGACCTAATAATAAGTGCTTCAGGTCTAAACAGTGGGCTAAGCGCTGCATTGGGAATTAACCCTGTATTTTTATCACCTGGGCAGGAGGTATGCTTCTCTGGAGACAGTAGGCCAGTGCCTTAGACAAATCCTGCTCCTAGGTAAGGATTTATTAGGGAAAGTTTCCCTTTGTCCTCTTGGTTGGCAAATTTGTGCATGCTGAAATAAAAAATTGCCTTGTGTTGGGTATGCACTGTTGATTATCTCAAAAGAAGGGTGAACATGGCCCACAGCACCGGGACTTATTTGCACATCTGTTCCCAGCAGCAGCTCTGCTATCTGGAAAGGTTACAGCCCTTCTCCTACCCTCTTGCTCCTCACCGGGGCAGCCACTGCTGCTCCCTGCTGTGGACTATACACCTTCAGATCTGCCAACTGGGCCACTCACATGAGATGAGTACTCTCTGGCCTCTCTCGGCCAAAGTCAATACTGTAGTTAAGCACAGGTTGAATAGCCACCCTTTGCAAACCGCCGTTCTCTTGGTTGAAGCAGGGCAGAGGATACAGAGGTGTCCAGGTGGGAGAAGGCATTGAACAGGGGAGACTGTGATCTCTGTGTACAGCATCTGCAGCCTGAGGAGGCTGCCCAAACACACCCTCATTCAACTTACATGCATTTGTCTCCACAAAGCAGTGAAACAGTACCACGCTTTCAAATGCTGCTGTACCCTGACTTAATTGCAAGAGGGGAAAATAAGTCCAATCACAAGGACAGGTAGCTCAATCACTCACAACTTGCAGCCTGCAGGGCTGAGCCTGGATAACCAGGGAGGTTCTTTCTGCTCCTAATACACATTGATCTATTCACTGCATGCTGAAAACCTTCAGGCTTTTATTCTGTACCAACAAACAGTGCAGTCATTTAGGCTGTGCCAGATATTTACCACCTCCCTGTCTCACCTCAGAGACACGAATAGTGTTATGAATGCAGAGAAAATATCTGTGAAAAACAAAGTCTCACAATCAGTGAAACCCAAACTGAACTTAATAGAACAGGCCTGGAAAATCTTCAGTAACCACCAGTTCTCCATAAAGGTATCATGCAGGGGAAGCGTGTGTAATACAATATTTTGAGTTGTCTTGTTTCATTGTTTTACCAAAGAGAGTTATTATGAAATCACTTTGAAATGTTTATACTGAAGATGAGTTTTCTTTCTATTTGTTTGGTGTCTGCAAAATATGGTCATCTTTTCTATTCATGCAGAGATTTTGATTTGTACCTGCATCCAAAGATAACAAAGCAGACCCAAAAATAATCCAGTGAAGCTGCTTAACAGGACAATAACAATAAATTCCTTCAAAATAGCTAGAGAAATTAAGGACTAATATGCCACAGAAACGATGAATCAGCGAGGGTTTAAGTGATCACCTAGTAGTTGCTAAACCTAGTTTAAATACAGGAAGAGTATCATGTTTCATCAGCTTCCATCTTCAGATTTAAGAGCTTCTCAAGTCCTCATTTATACCTGAAGTGTCACTGGCACATACATTAAAGCTGACAAAATTCATTTACTGCAGCAAGGTATTCAAGTTCATCTTCTTATTTTCCCCAATCATGTTAATTTTCCTTCAGTGTCCTTTGTTTATAAAAAAAGAAACAAGCAAGCACTTTGTGTTCATTAGTCTGAAGTTCTTCCACAATCATTTATGTGCATTTAGGGACTGCACTTGTGAGAATTGCTGGCATTCAGTCCAACTGCACTTCAAAATCCCCAGCACATCTCATCCTTTGGACACTGCTCCTCTGTATCTCATTAAAAAAAAAACAAAAACCAACCTGTAAAACAACCTGTCCTCTGTAAACACATTTCCTAAAAGGATGCTCAAAGTATTCTGAAACATGTAGCCATCCTTAGTTTAACTAGTAATTAAAATAAAAAAAATTAGAGCTTTGTCTGAGGCTCTCAGGCATTACTGTTCAAGTAAAGTCAGACATCCTTTCCCACCTTCCCTCAGCCATGGCAAGAAACCCTGGGGCAGATGAGCCACACCTTTTCCAGCATACTCATTTTAATCCTGGTCTTTTCCCTAAGACAAGAGGAACTTCCTCCACTTGTGTCTGGGAAGGAGAGACAACAGGGCCTTACTTCATGACTTGATTCTTTGGTATACGACAAGGCACGTGCTCCAAAGAAAGCATAACACTGTTCTCCTCTCTCTACTTGGGCCCCAGGTCTCCTGAAACCAGCATCCTAAGGCATCTGCTACCTCACTCAAATGTATCTGAAACTGGCAGTTTGGACAGATGTTCTTGGGGAAGGACAGGAGGGAGTCAGACATAGAAGGCAATTTCATACCAGCCTCAACCTCAACATATAGACTTAAAAAAAGTATTTTTCAGCATCCTTCTCTTTAGGGAAAGATTATTTTCCCCCCACGTACGCATATCCACACACATCCATTTACTCTTCAGAGAGCCTGTCTGGTCAGACCAGCCCATTACAGCAGACATCCTAAAACAAAGAAATCTTTAAAATAGTTTAAATTCATCACCAAGTCTCAACCCCCCTGACTAGAACAACCACAGCACCTTACAACAGCTGAAACACTGGACTGAGTCCCTCACTGGTGTTAATTAGTTGCCCTCTGTTGATTTATACTTGTTGTCGTCTGCTCTAGTCTAGCTGTATTTTCAGCGCTGCTAAGAACACAGTCCTGGTAAAAAGCTTCAGAAATTCCCTGTGGTATCACAGAATTGTAGGGGTTGGAAGGGACCTCTGGAGATCATCTAGGCAGCTCTGCTCCACAGTGGACACAGCACCCATGGACCTAGTACATATCCCTTCTGTGCTCTTCAAAGGTGATGCTGTCAAGGGCACCACCAGGTCCTAACCCAGGAATAAAGGGAGCTTAATTCACAGAATCACAGAATGATAGGGCTTGGAAGGGACCTCTGGAGATCATCTAGTCCAACCCCCCTGCCAGAGCAGGGTCACCCAGAGCAGGCTGCACAGGAACGCATCCAGGTGGGTTTTGAATGTCTCCAGAGATGGAGACTCCACCACCTCTCTGGGCAGCCTGTTCCAGGGCTCTGCCACCCTCAAAGTAAAGAAGTTCCTCCTCATGTTTAGGTAGAACTTCCTATGCTCAAGTTTGTGCCCGTTATCTCTTGCCCTGTTGCCGGGCACCACTGAAAAGAGCCTGGCCCCATCCTCCTGACACCCACCCTTTAGGTATTTATAAGCATTGATAAGATCCCGCCTCATTCGTCTTTTTTCCAGACTGAAGAGACCCAAATCCCTCAGCCTTTCCTCATAAGAGAGGTGTTCTAGTCTCCTAATCATCTTGGTAGCCCTTTGCTGCACCCTCTCCACCAGTTCCCTGTCCTTCTTGAACCGGGGAGCCCAGAACTGGACACAGGACTCCAGGTGTGGCCTCACCAAGGCAGAGTAGAGGGGGAGGATGACCTCCCTTGACCTGCTGGCCATGCTTTTCTTGATGCTCCCCAGGATGCCACTGGCCTTCTTGGCCACAAGGGCACATTGTCACACAGCTATCATATCTGCAGGTATAAACCCCAATGTTTCTGCACCAGCACTCATGAGCACCCCGCAGCCATTCCTGGCATCCCAGCATCACCTTAGGCCCTTGCAGGAGGCAGCTCAGTTTATTCCATTCCCTTGTCCCTGTATCTCCACTGTTGCCCAAACTCACCTGGCTCCTGCAGGAAGCTCTGTTCATCTTTCCTGTGTCTGTCTTTGCCTTTTCTTCCTTCAGAGGAGGGCAGTGGGGAATCCAGAAATCAGTAAAGTAGGTTAAAACTTTTTTTTTTCTTCTTACCTCCTGGTGGTTGTACTTCTGTGTGGATGTTATGGTTTGAAGAATCCACAACAATTTATTGTCATTTAGATAATTATTCTGTCACCTGATGACCTCTCCCCACATGGGAAGGGGAATTGGGAAAAACAGGGAAACCCAAGGGTTGAAATATAAACAGATTTAGTAGAATAAGCCTAAATAATTAGGATTAATAATACCAAAGAGCCAATATTGATCCCAATACAAATATAAAACATATGAAGATTATACTCAGCCCATTCTATTAGCAGGAAGCTGTGCACTCCCAGCAGTGGGCAGCAAATGTCGGACACTGTGAGTGCTATGGCTTCAGGAGGAAGGGAAGGGCTCAGGGGTCCGGCACCAGGGAAAGAAGTTCTTGGGATCCCAGCCATTATAGAAAAGAAAACTGCTCAGCAAACTTTCCAATTTATATTGAAATAATCCTGTTGGCCAGCTTGGGTTAAGTGCCTGGGTCTCGCTCCTCCTCGTCCTTGCACCTGTCTAAACTTGAAAATACAGAGACCTTGAAACCTGCATACCATAGCTGGCTATAAAGTAAATATTTACTCAAATTCAGACACTAGAACCTTCTAAAAATGCAGTTTTCCCTAGCATTAGAAGAGACCTTACTGAAAAATAAAATTATTGAAAGAGAAAATAATCCTGTGTGGCTCAAACCAGGACAGTGGATAAAAGCCTACAGGTGACCTGAATAGTCGGCATACTTCATACCATGCGTTACCTTGAGCATAGACCTAACTCTAAATCCTTACGTTACATCCTGTGTCCTGTTAACAGTGCTAATGAGTCCCTATGGCTCAAAGCACTGGCGCATTTCCATTTTCTCTGTCACCTCTCTGCTGCATTTCATAGACCATGGTTCTCCAAAACACTCATTCCTGACTCAAGCCTGAGCTTGCCCCTTCCCCTCACTTCCCAAGCCTTGCTGGGACCTCTCTCAGTCACACATGCAGTCTGACAGCAGTGTACAGGAACATACCTGCACTGTTCCATGCCGATGGGCCGCTTTGGCCTTCTGGATGATTCCCAGGCAAACAGGAGAACACCAAGGACACAGTTTGCTTGCAAAATATGGCACTAGTACAAGCCAGCACGTTTCATTCACAAGGTGGGGGGGAGAACAACAAAAAACCACAAAACAAAAGGATCTTTCCCCCCCCAATTGTTCTTTTTTTTACAGCCAGTTTCCTGCTTCCTTTTCCTTTTTTTTTCCCCTTCTATCTTTATTCAGGGCTCTTCTCTCCCTGCTGTCTCAGGAACCAAAGCCCACTATGTTCAGTAGATCTATCTACATGTCTGAAGATAAGCACCAACAGACCTGCTCATAAAATCAGCACCCTGAAGAGATGAGATCATTTCACACATGCTGTTTGTTTCCTGTTATACTGGGGAATTTACAGTGGCTGCTGGCCACTATAAATACTGAACTGGCAAGAGGTGTTTCTCATATATTTTACTGCAATATTCACTGCCGCATTTTTGTCCTAAGAGTAATTTGATTTGTTGTAATTGATTTGGGTGAGTTTTCATTCCTAATTAACTGTTGTTATGATGGAATGATGCAACCGTTGTTCACAAACCGGAGACAAGAAATGAAACTCAGAACAGGGTAATAGCAGGAGGATGGAGGAGAGCCTTACCTACCAGAAAGGCTAAGCGATGGGCTGGGAAGCCAATTAGCCACGTCATTGATTGGCGCTGCTCACGTTAGTGGTGTGAGTGGACATGCTCAATCTTCCTACACTTGTAGTCAGCACCCTACAAAATTAATTTCCTTTTAAGACTTATTAAAAAGGACATACACTAAGAAGAGCTCCTAAGTGGTCTTTTGGCAGACCTTGCCTTTTGCTGGTGGTTGCACAAATCTGCCCGTCACTAGATCTAGCAGTGGAAGGGTGAGGCCACAGAGCTCTACAAACACACACTCACTGCCATCTCTGCAAAACCATCCGCTTGAAGTCAGAGCTTCCATCTGCACAAGGACAGCTGCATGGGAGAAGGAAAGACAGAGCCTGTGGAGAAAAAGAACATCCCAGCCACCCCCTAGCCAGTCTTGATTGACTTTTGGATGCTGAAGGCCAGGAGCAGCCTACAAATGAGAGCACCTCTCACCATTACTCTATCTGCCCGGCCAATGCATTTACCTTTGTTAACCGGAATGCATGCTGTTAGTTCTCAGCTTGCTTATTTTCACAGGACTATTGAGAGTGCTTAAAATTCCTTAGCTGGAATCCTTTTCAGTTGTTAACCTTGGTTTTGGGAGGGAATTGAAACCAGCAGTCACATGAATTCTTCAAGAAAACATAAATCCTAAGTCTTATTTTGGACGTGCCTTTCGACAAAATTGTTGTAGAAGTCAGAAGGTCTCCGTCAGTGCAGGCTTGAGATGAAAAGACTTTATTGACAGCATGACAGCACTCAAAGACTCTCCCCTGCTTTTGCAATGCTGTTGCAGCTGCTACAATACTGATAAAAGGCATGTTCTGTTAGTCTTCTCTTGGTATTTCTACCTCGATCAGATAATAAGAAATGCAAAAGCTCCTACGTGTATCACTCGAATAACTAAAGTAGGTGTTATTCCTCACAAATAGTGCCTAGTTCTCCCTGAATTTTTCTTTCTTTTTTTTTTTTTTTTCCCATGGAGAAATCAGGCAGTGAAAACTAGGTGTTTTAATCAAACCAGAAAATGTGTGTGTGTGTTTGGCAATGATTTTGATATGGTTTTTGGCACCCCATGGTTGAGATGATATGGGTTGTCATTTTCTTCTACAGAAAAGGCTCTAAGCTAGTTTTTATGATGCACCCACCAAGGTCAGGATTCTTATGATACCACTGTCCCTCCCTAAGTCATCCAGGGTGGCTAAGTGGATCGAGCCAGGTAATTTGGGTGTCTGATATTTCCTGTTTAGCCCAGATTTGCAAATTCCACAAGGCAAAATAGAAGTATTTCTAAATTAATATCTTTATGGGTTTAAGCCAAAATATTTCTCTTTTCCACTAGAATATTCTAATACTCAGATTTCCACTGGGGGAAAAATCATCTCTGCTGGGAAAAAAAAAAAGCAACAAAAAACCCAAATACTTTTTCAATCAGTCCTAGTAAGTAGGTCTGGGCACAACCTTCCCTTACCTAGAATGAACTTTATGGAAGATCTTTTTCCTTTAGTTTCAAACAGAGCTACTGTTTCAAATTTAGCTGAGCTAAGATAATGATAAGCCTTCGTCAAATCATAGCCTCCTTGTCATTATCCATTTTTTTTCCTTTTATGAAGATGTGGAGATGTCCAGGTGAGGAAAAGTTGGTTGTCTTTATATGAAACAAAGATGGAGTTACAAGGAAGAAGTAGTAACATTAACGAACTATTCAAACCATGTGTAGTAAGGAGCATAAATGATGCTTTCCTGTTGATAAAATAACTCTTCTTGGGTTTCAAAACATGGTGTGCTTGTGGAGGAGATACACTTGTTCTGTTTCAGACCTGAAAAAAAGCCGCTTGTTTAAATAAGAGGAAACCATTTCATCTCCAGCGAGAGGTTGATGCTCCCTCTCTTGTGCTCCTTCTTATTTCCTCTTGCTCCTCCAATTCCTTAATAACAGATGGCCACGCTGGTGTTAACAACATTCCCAGCATGCCCAACGGCAACACTGAGATCTATATGCTGCTATTAACATTAATTGGCAACATTGCCCCTGATGGACAAGCTATTATCTTCCTAAGCTTTAGTTGTCTCAGTCTGAATACTTATCTTTATCCAACCGGTAAAGTCAAGGTCCCACTCTATTGTTTTCTCCCACAGAGGGTGATTTATTTGATAATACGGTTTCAAACACAATTTATTCCTAAATTATCCTATCCATTCCATTATTTCTTTTCTATTATCTTGAAACTCCAAAAGACTAGGTAAAAAAAATTAGATGCCAAATTCACTGTAAGTTTAGAAACTCAGACTGACATCTCAAAATCTCTTTGATGAGATTCTGTGATGTCCTTCTGTCTTTCCAATTAACTTGGAGTGGTGCAGTAGTGATAAAAAGATCTGGTCAGTATTTGTCTTCCAGATGTCGTGTAAATACAAGTATCTGTATTTCATCTACACTTACTCTTTGTTGCGGTAGCAATGCACACTTTTTTATTTTATAAAGGTCATACTTACTTCCTTTCCATGCCACAAAGATACATTCTGTATGTGTGGAGAGGGTCATGATTAAACAAAAATTAAAATAGACTGGAACAGGTACTAGTCAAAGATGCTCTTGAGGAAAGCAGTTACATTTATATTATCAGGACAGCCAAGTCTTTAATGCTGCAATACTGTCATAGCAATTCAAAGCTAAGCCACTTTATAAATATTAAATTCCTAAGGAAATGGAAATTCATGGTGTACTAGTTTTGTAACGTTACTTCCACCTGTCACTTAGATCCTGAATGTACAGTCTTTGAATGGCAAAGGACTTTTCCCGTATGAAGGTGTAGGTGTCAGGATTTTCCTTGTAGCTCTGTGTAAGATCAACTTTTGTTGCTCTAATTTTCTCCTGAAAGATAAGTAAACGGTATTCCTCTCAGCCAGTGAGCACCTGCCTGAAGGCCAGCTTTTGAAAGCCACATAGCACACACATTTTTCACTACCACAACCCCTGCCTGTAGCTAGTTCATTCCTTTCCATACACTCACCCTGAAGGACTGACTCTAGCTGCGTAGTGCTGAGTGAAACGCTGTTTCTTTGTTACTGCCTTAAAAGCTGTGAAATAATGCCTTATTATTTCTTCTTCTATGGGGTGAGAGCCTTTCTCAACTTTGAGGCAACATCTCGCAGACAGACAAGAAGAGATCCGTGTGTTCAACATCTTGTAATAACTTGAAATCTTTGCTTTGCTTCCAACTCACAGCTTTCTCGAGAGCAGGGTCATTGTACTGAAACAGAAGAGAGCAAAGCTCCAAGCTATCAAGCAGAGTACAAGCAGATTAGGAAGAAATGAAATTCATCAATATAGTGCCCTCCCGGTCAAAAGTTCACCAAGAGAGGAGAGAGCTGTACGATGCACCCATCTCCTTTTAATTGGCTTCGAGCTGGTTCCTACCACATTCAAGCAGATGTGGTGTCAATAGAAGTCATGCAAAGGCAGAAACTTTTAATTATTTTAAAATAGCCTGCTTCATCTTCTGGAGGTGTGGTTAGGACTTGACAGGGAGAGTATTTTTTTTTTTTTGGAAAAAAAAAAAAAAGAGAGAGAATGGGCTAATATTTGCTGGAATAAATCTCTGAATTTGCTTCCAAATCTTTTGTGTCTAGTTTTTATTAATGCAAACAGTAAGTTGATCAGCAGCACGTAAGAAATAAAAACGCTGTGAACATTTTTGCAACCATGAGTATTTGTGGCAGAAGCTTTTACATGGGTATTATTTACATCCTTTTCTTAACTCAAAAAATTGCATCTGTCTAGAAAGGGAAGGAAAAGAGGCACTATACAACTCATCACAAACTACAAAACAACTAGCTGTATAAAGGATATTTGAACCATTAGTTATGAGGCAGAAGTTAGACTGAAATACCTTCACATACGACAACCATTAGTCCTCGAGCAGTCAAAATCTCTCCTAGATAACTGATGAATGAACAAACTGCAGCTAAGCCAGTTAAACCTGTTCCTCACTGTGAGTAGATCTGCAATGGATAACATCGGTTAGGATTGTTTTCATTACCCTCAATCTTCCAAAAAGCTGATATTGGGAAGCAAAGAGGGACGTGCACTTTTCCTGAGACACAGCTGATCTTCTCTGAGCCTTTCCTCCCTGTTTGAAAAGGTCTGAGCATGGCCAGCAAGGAGTTGCTGTCACAGGGCAAAGAGGTAGTGGCAGGCTGAGTCCTGGGTAGCAGGGAGAGTCCAGGACACACTGAAGCGATAAAGAAAAAAAAAATAATTTTTTTTTTTTTTTTTTTTAGATGCAGAAAGGGACTCTGCAGTTCTTTTTGCAACCAGAAAGCAACAAAAAGTTGCTGGTCAGAAAGGAAACCCTCTGCAAGGACACCCTATCCGTGGCAGAAATATTTTAATAAGCCTCGTTTATTGAATTTTTTTCCTCTAAAACACCACAGTTGTAGGTCCACGTCTAACAAAGCCCGAATGCTGAGAACAAAAGCCCTAAGATGTGTCTGGGATCTGCTCCTTTCAAGCCACATTTCGGGAAAACCCATCTTAGAGATGAGTCCATTGTGGAACCGATCACAGGCTCATGATATGGTCGCGTGGCAAGTTTGAAAATTTGCTACAGCTATCTCATGTAACAATGAACATCTCTAGGTCTTCACACGGGTCAAGATGTGTCACAAATGCATAGTTATATGTTGTGAAAAGCTGAAAACAACTTCCACTCTGCTATCCTGGTAAAAGTATTTCCTAATGCTGTTTTGGTGTTTCTCTCAAATATTTTATCAACTTTCCAGGCACTATGAAATCAAGCCACAACTGACACCCGTTGGCAAAACCCAGCTACAAGTCCTACATTGTCCTAGGAGCTATAGTCAATAGGCTTAAAAAGTGCTTACTGTTGGCATAACTCACTTCCCAGTAGTGCTACAGGGCATTTTACCATTGATTCCAAAAAGAGATTAATGAGTCTAGTGCAGGGAGCTTTGACAAATCCCATCCTACCTTTGTTTTCAGTCTTATGAAACAAGAGAGAGATCAGAAGAAATATTTGTTGCTAATCAAATATTGATTTATTACAATAAATATTCTGGACGATTATGAATATCTGCCTGCTGTGTTTTTGCAGGGCTCTTCTTGGTACCTGTGCCCCCTGGGATTTAGTTTAGCACATCAAAGTGTCGGTCAGCATCAGTATTTCTTCATAGCGCTAACATGATCAGTTCAACAGTAATTCCCCTTCAGCACACATGTGTAGAGCTGCCGAAAATCATCACAGCAAAACATTTCTCACCATAAAAGACAAAGTTGTGCAGGAAGGGGGAATAACACAGAAAAAAATAGGAAAAAATCCCTGGTGGCTAGAACCTAACTAACCTGGCAGAATTAATGAGCACTTGCTATAAAGTCTCTGTAGATTTATTTCTTATCATAAATGTCCTCTTCTCGAAACTCAGAAGTTACCTATAATGTTTGGCTTTTTGGCAGCATGATGTCACCCTGTGCCCCAACAGCTAAGTCTCATTTCTGCGAACATCACCGCACAGACACCTTCGGGTGACACAGATAGTCTTTCTGCAGTCTGTGGACTGTCTTGTCTATCCAGATCATGTGGAAGGGTGCCCTCTCCTCCCTACAGGCTTACTGTCCTGGTACCATATGAAGTTGCCAGCTGTGCCCAGGCAGCCAGATGGGTCTTAGATGATCCGAAGGTACATCCGGCGATGCCTGAGCCCAGGCTCATAGCTCACACAACTGTTCTGAGCACAAGTGTCCTTTCAAAGATGACCTTGATGACATGCCTGAATCTGGGCCAAGAGCACCCCTCACCTAACGTGCTAGGTGCAGGACACCCTTAAGCGCTTGCAGAATTCGGGAGCTACAAACCATACTTGTAACCATCCTGTAAGATTAACTGCTTCGTACTATAAATAACTGGTTTCTTTTTTCCCCGTGACTGTTTGCGCATTTCTTTAAGCTTCTCAGTTTAAGTAAACACAGGCAAACACAATGCATTCAAAGGTGCCAAACTGTACATAAGGGAAAGGCATGTGCAAGAGTGCAAGCTATTCCTGAAAGTCTGACAGACTCACGCAATGTTTTTCTTAGCTTAATAATAAATAATCATAACATTCAAAGCTCACGGGTTGCATTAACAAGCACAGGATGACACAGAAAAATGCTCAGGTTTTTCACTGCTGAGACTCAGTTATACACACTGTTTGCCAGAACTGAGAGCTAGAAGGAAGATAAGGATGCATATTCTTGAATCATATGGGCCTTTCATCTAATTCCTAACTACTGCAGGTGCCCCTCGTTTTTCTGCTCCCTTCTTTTGACCCATTTTAGTCAATATGGCTTCTGGAGTTTTGCAGTCAGGATCATTGTCAGGCAGACATACTGAGAAGAGTCAAGCGACTGCAGCTGAGTGAGGACTTTTTAACCGAGAAGAGAACCCAATACCTTGACCAAGGTGCAGCTGAGGCCAGGAGCCTGAGCAAGAAGGATGGCCTGAAGGTAGTCCAATAGTCAGGGACATTCAAAGACCATCAATCAAGGAGCAATGCAAACATACACTCAGAAGCAACTCCAGATGAAAAGAAACCATAGAGAATACATTATAAATGAGTCCAAAATAATACACAGGTAAGCCAGTCATCAGAAAGAACAAGCCTTCACCAGGAGAAGGCAAGAATAAAGAGTGATCTACAGAGATGCAGTTACATCCAAGTAGTGGGTTAAGTAGCCAAGAGAAACTGCTCTTGGCTCTTGACAGGAGACGTTGTGTCAGGCTTCCAATGGACAAGAAAGACCACATTTTTAAGCTCCTATGTTCTTTGTAGTTTTGTAAATCAAGGCATAAGAGGGTGGCTTCTGAGCACTTTGGAGAGAACATTTATTATTCATGACAGCAAAGGAATTGACCCGACAGGGCCAGGCTGTGTTGCTTCGGTTGCATTTCAGTCCACAGAATTATGTTGCTGTTCCTCTGAGTTTTGACTGAAGGTAACTCTTATTCTGGTCCCATATCTTCTCACGGCCTTCCTGGTCTGGAAGAGCTTGGCAGCATCCAGTAGCTTCTGCTCCCAACTCACTTTCCTTTACTTCTCCTGTTAGCTTTTCTTTCGGCTCTAGAAATCAGTGAGGCCATTTTCTTTCGCTCTACACACATGTCTTTGCATTTTGCTGGGCAGAAAACCATGCTGGTGCTCATGTTGAGTTTGTTTTATTCAGCTGTTTTCCAGTCCCACATGTACAAAAGCTGTTTATATCTCTCACCTCTCATTCTGACACTTATATACACCTCCACTTTTCCGAGCGATGCTTGCTTCATGGCCTGCTGCTCAGTTGGGAAGTCGGCAGGTGTTTGCTACATTCACATGAAGAATATTTCTCTTACCTTCAGCGAAACTGCCCTGGAGATTTTTGTCTAGATTGGACCTTTTGCATGGTTTTATCTATCAGTTGGGTTTCGCTAGGAAATCCAGATTATAACAGTGCATACCGAGTACCAGTAGAGTTGAAACAGTACTGCAGGTGTCCAGGATACCTACGAATGTGTCTCATCCATGTGAAAGCAAAGGGAGGATTTTCACCTGTGCGGGACCACCTTCTGGGTCTGGATTTCTCAGCAAGTTTGAGAAGCTAACCAGCAATGAAGGGTACTTGCCTCAAACAGAGCCCATTGGGTGTGGAGGGGAATGCTTTGGAAGGGAGTGAGGGAGGCAGAAATATTTTTGCCTCCAGAAATAAATGCTCAGAGTGATATCATACTCTGAGACACTGTGGTGGCCACAGCTGGAAAACGTTCTGTTGCTTTTTAAATGTGAAAGTCATTGTATAGTTATATTTCATAATCATAATACATTTTTAACATTGCCGGGAAGACTGTTTAAATATCTTAGCGCAGAGGGAGTGTTTGCAATAATCCTGTCTCCTGAAGAGACACAGCCCACAGAGCTCAGGATGGTCTTTGCTGCCAACTCTCCTTTTAGCAAATGAATTCCCATCTGTGGGGGGTGGGGGCTGT
Organism: Rissa tridactyla; assembly: GCF_028500815.1. Taxonomy (NCBI): domain Eukaryota; kingdom Metazoa; phylum Chordata; class Aves; order Charadriiformes; family Laridae; genus Rissa; species Rissa tridactyla. Next base: position 60,945,121 of record NC_071470.1, read on the forward strand.
GCTGGAGAAATTTCAGAGGGGGATAATAAGACATTTCTCTACCAGAATCACAGCTAAATAAAATTTGGTATAAACTCAGTCTGTCTAACTCAAGGAAACTGAGGAGTTGGTATTTGTTAACTAGTTTGTCACAGTTATAGTTACACACACACGTGGTGCTTTGTATATTTTTTTTTTTTTTACTTTTTAAATTACTGAGAAGAGAAATAATATGTTAAAGTCCGGATTCTGCAATCAGTCCTTTTACAGTAATGTTTCCCCCTACTGATTTCATTCTGTTAATGCTCAGTTGTGCCTTCCATGTGTTTATGAAAGAATGTACATGCACTGTGGTACACTAGATTTAGATAACACTTTGAATATAAAGCTGACCAGACAACAAGTCTGTTTATATTTCATGGTAGCTCTGAAAGTTTTAAGCTGTAGTATGGAGCATAAACCAAACCCCATTGGATATTTTTTGCGATAACTGAATCCCATAGTTTTGGATTCCTCCCCCTACCCCGAACAAAATTTAAGCTTTTCCTGCATGCAGCCTTATGGCTACAGCATTCATCTAGGCTACACAAAGTCTTCTTTCTATTCCTTAGTCTGAATTAGGGCAATTTTTCACCCTGGATGACTGCAACTCAGAGGGCTAGGGTCTGAAGCTGCCTTTTTTTTTTTTTTTTTTTTTTTTTTTTTTTTACCACATCTAAGGTGCTAAACCCCATGAGTTTAAGAAAACAGAAAGATGCTGAAGCATCACTCAAAGCAGTACATAGCTCAAAAACGTTATGGTGTGACATGACATCATATTCTGGCTGAGACCAACTCAATCAGAAGCGTTCCTACTGATCCCTATACAGTTTAGCTGAAGGCACGTCCTGTAAGCATCAAGGGTGGTTATTGAATTGCAGACCATGAAATCATTTCTAGGATAGAGTGCAGGCACCAGCTTCTCAGCTGCAGTAAATCAGCATAGCTCCATGCATTTATACCAATTGGGTATCCAACCCAAGGTGTCCACCTGTTTCTATGGTTTATTAAGCCAGCAGGCTTATGAATGAAATGCAGGTATTTTGAGGATAAAGCATACACCCTATATTAATTATGAGTAGCCCACAAACACTTGCATCCCTTGTGCCTTCACTTGGTGGCAGATTTGTAGCATTCATTCAGGAGCTGACCCAACTTTGAGAAATTTGCCTGCCCATGAATCTCAGCTGGGTTCAGCATTTCAGTCAAAAGCAACTATGCTCTGCCAAAGTTTTTTGGGGAAAAGACTCAGCAGGGCCTGGAGGAACACGGTTTTACTAAGTCAGAGTAAATTAGAAAGAAAAAAAGATATAATCCCCTCATAGTTATGTCGCTGTTAAAGAATAATCATACAGCATCTGCCTTCATGTCTATAGCTGCATTACAATGAAGGACACACTCAGTGTCTCAAACATACATTGCTGGCATGGCTTGTCATCTCCTACCTCTCAGGCTGATCCTTCTGCCTCAATTAAGTAGTTTTCCATTGACGTTTTCTGTTCTTTTTCAATGCTGTAGGAGCTTTTGATGACATTGACTGTTATGGGACTTCCAAAATTCAGATCTTGTTTAATGTGAGGACAATCTGATTTTCTGTTATATTTTCTTTTGCACTTATCCTTAAATTGTGCAGGCTTTTTGAAAGGACTCAGATCCCCTAAGTGGAGATGGATTTCTCTGGAGTTCCAGTCTGCTCCTGTATGGGCCAGTCTGCTCAAAAAGTATGGGCCGGGGGAGAAGAGGAAGGCATTACTGAACATGTACCATTTCTGAAATTCATCCTCTCATTTACTTACATAGAGGTGAGGTGATGTTGCTGAAATATTTTTAAAACCTCAAAACAATTTTAAAATCTCAAATTCAAAACTTTGCACTTTAATCTCATTTTTAATGGGCCCTTCTGTTCGTGAAGCACCAGTAAGCCTTCCTCCTAATTTAACCCTCATTTTACCTCCTGCCTTTATTTATTTATTTTATCTAGCTGGTTTCTTTTAAATATCACCCGTTATTGGGAAGGTTGTTAACCTGTTACAGATCAGTTAGATCATTATATTGCCCCCCCCCCCGCCCCATCCCCCCCTGCCCACTCCTGGTAATATTGCAACCCTGGAATGGGTAGTAAATCATTACAGACTTCTTTTCCCAGATATTTGCTGCTGTTACAATGCTGCCTGACAGCTTTCAAGCAGCCCTGATTTATATGTTGGGTTACAAAAACAAAAGGCAGAGTTTCCATAGGAACGTTCTGCAGCTTCTAAATGTGACCAAGCCGGGGCTGAAGGATGCAGAAGGTAACATCTCCCTACCATCTGTGCACAACTGATTTTGTCAAAGACAGCAGACAAGACTCATCTGCTCTTGCTCCTCTGGTTTGTAGGCACCACAGCGTGTGTGGGTGTGAATGGACACAGGATCTGGCATGTGTCTACAAATAAGGTGTGTGTATATATATATATATATATATATATGTATCTATCAAAAGCCACCCCACTCCACTTTAAGTTCATTATGGCACCAAAAAGAACAATATACAGGGATTTTGCAAGGCTGCAGCTCCTTAGCTTCCTCCTCCTTCTTCATCCCCTTGCCCACTGCTCCCTAGTGCAGAGTCCAGCGGTCTCAGCAAGCGGAAGGGGGTGTTACCAGTGAGGGTTTGTGGGCGCTCAGGAAGGAAGGGCAAGCGTGGCCCAAAGCTTGCATGCTGTACTTGCTTTTCTGAAGGGCTGTGGCATTAAAACCCCCAGGTCATGGCATTTGCTGCAATCTGAAATCCTTTCCCCCCATGCCGCTTTAAGGTCACCCATCAGCAGAAAGCAGGAATCACAATTCCTTTAGCCAGCAATGATTCCCTCCCTGTGCTCTAGCTAGCTTGGTAGTAAGCTCCTGTGCTGGATCTTGATGCATATCTGTGATTTAAGGCCGCTGTCTACTTCTTTGCTAATTGTCAGTGCTAGGCAATTGTCCTTGTGTAGCATCACCATCAGTTTGGACGGTATTGCAGAATAGGGTAAAGCACTGTCAATACATCTTCAAGGGCCTTTTTCTATTAGCTGTCACAAAAAGATATTATAAATGTTGACAAACAGGAAACAAAAGACTTTGATTCAGGAGTGTAGGGGAAACCATTAAGAACATGCTTAAATATAGGTATATGTTTAAATGCCCTCCTGAACCTGGGCCTAAATGTTTGCAGATTAAATCTGAGCTGATTAGTACCAATAACCATGTTAAATTTCTGCTGAGCCCATAATAAGCTCCTCCTTAATAATGTGGCAAGGGAGTACCGTACACTCAGTTATGAAATTATTTTGATTCCAGAACTAATTAACTGGACTGTATCTTAATCATTCCTACTAGTATCATACAGACGTAAGCAAACTATCATATGATTCCCTACCAGCCTGATATATTTCAATTTAAACCTAACTTAATAATTGCAGTACCAATTAGTTAAAATGTAAGTAGGAAAAAACATTGGATGGAGACATCTTAATTTAAATATAATCCATTAAGTAAAAACTGCTATTCTAATTAGTGATAATGTAGCACAATTAGGAAATAAAATTTGATTGGTACATTGGAATTTAAACTTAATTAGTAACTGCTACTCTAATTAGTAAATGCAATACGTTTCATGCAGTGTTTTGTCAGGGACAAGTGCACGTACAGTAAAGAGGATGGTAAAGAAAGAGGCAGGAGGAGCGCTGAGGTGAGTAGTGCGGAGCAGAGGAATTCAGCCACCGTCAAGCCGAACATCCCCCGTCTGAACCAGCACTGACCTTACAGCTGGAGAGGTTCAATCTCACTTGAAAAACTTGACATGAAGGACAATTTGCTGTCACCTTTGGGCAAATTCTTCCCTTGGTTAATTACTTACAGTGCCCAGATGGAGTGTTTCAGTTTGACGCCTGCAGTTTTCTGTTTCCAGATCTGGACCAGCAAATTTTGATAAACCAGGGAAAATAATCGTGGAGGTCAGCTGGATTGGAGTGCTCAGTGTTTTGAGTGAGGAAGATGCAAACCTGTCCTAGACACAAAGGCACTAAAACTACCACAGGTCTGCACTCTTATGAAGCAGAGGAAATTGAAGGAAGGAGCTTAAGACCTAGCTGGATCAATAGCCTTCTCAAAAAAGATATTACAACACTTCTTTTAGCAGGAGAAAGGAGGAGGGGGAAAAAAAAAAAAACAAACAACAAAACTTGGCTGTTGTTTTTGTTGAGCTAACCATAATAATTTCAGCATGTCTTTCCTGGAAGAGAGTTCATTTAAACACCTTATGTACGCATACTTAGCACCATTCTCCATTGTATTACTTTGCATTTATTGACACTGAATTCTGTCTACTATTTTATCAGCTGGTCACTTAGGTTCTTCAGCACTTCACTGGCAATTTTAGTTTTGTGTTTCTGGAATAGCATGTAACTACCACGGAATTTTGTTGATTCCTAATCACCCCTTCCCCACCCTCGTTTTTTTGGGTTTTTTTTTTTTTTTTTTTTTTTAACTTCATTAGGGTTTAGCATTTAACTTTCCAGAATTTGAGCATGTCTTTTTGTGTGCGTGCATGTGTATTATAACATCATTTTTGTCTTTCCTTAGTGGCTTCTTTTACTACACTTTTTGACAGCAATCCTTTTAATTTTTTTTTTTTTCTAATGGGCAATACTCATTTACTCTGAGCTTCTACTTGAAGCATTTAGGCTATAATCCAAGAATTTGACCCTTCTGACTGCTTCTTTTAGGTATTTTTTCCTGCTTGGTTTGCCTAGATGACTAGAGCGTAAGCTTTTTCTTTCTTCTTCATTCCTTTTTAATTCCCTCGTTTGATATTAAGAATGAAGCAGCACATTTTCTGTTCCTGGATGCAAAGGTGGAGAAACAAAATACTAACATGCATCCACCGTGGGCAGCGTGGATTTTTCCACCGCTCAACGTCTTCACAAACGGGTTACACAAATATCAATCAGGAATTTTATCAGAATGACTGGGTTGGCTTTGAGGCGAGGATAGGGACTAGTTAACCATAAATGGTTCCCTGCAATTTTACAAAATATATGAGGGTAATAAACACCAGGGAGAAAGAAAAGCCTCTCAAGCTGAGGGCTAAGGCTGGTACAAGAACAAATATATTTAACTAAGTCACAAATAAATTAAGGCTGGCAGTTAGAAGATGGCTCATATTTGTCAATGACAGATTTCCAGCCAGAAGAAGAGGTGAGGAAAGCGTTAACTAGTTTTAATAGGGGTATTCCTAAATCTATGGGAAAGATTACAAGACTTACTTTCTATGACAGCAAGGACTCAATTTGTTAACTGAAAAAGATCTTTCCTAGGTGCTTTAGGATATTTTTGTGACCTTTTCTGATGGATTAGAGGCTCCTCCCCTATGAAAAGCTTTTGTGCTCACTCCCCCCCCAGCTTGAAAGGTGATTCAAGATCTAGTTCCATTTTGGCAGTGACTTTGGTAGCATAATTTACCACTTTGAGGAAAGAAAAAAAAAAGGCTACCTTTCTTTGTACAGAATCTGCCACTCGATAATTTCATTTGATGTTCCTGGCTACTGAGTTACAGAAACAATCGACTTCCCCCTCTCCACCAAACTCACATTTCCATAGATTTCCCTTGCGTGTCCTCCCAGACACCTTTTTTTCCACACAAAAGAGCCTTAGGCCATTTAATCATGCCTTATAGAAAATCATTCCATGCTACTGGTAATCCTTATTGCCTTGCTTTGGAGGTTGCCCAGCTCTGCTAGATCATTTTTGAGCTAGACAAACTGGAATTGCACGCAGCGCTCAAGATGTAAAAACACCACGCATTTAAACAGCAGCCTGGAGGTATTTTCTGTTCTCTTTCCCTAATAATTTTTAGCATAACTACTAACAAGGACTGAGCAGATGTTGAAGCTCCGAGACCTCTTTCCTTACTGGCAACAGTCACTTTAGAGCCCCTAAGTATACGTGAAAAGGTTTGAAGGTTTTTTAAACCCCATGCAGGGCCATTGTTTCCAATATGTTTTTCACATCCTGCAGACAAAAAAAGGCTTTGAGTCACCCCGATTGGCAAAATGTCATCTGCAGCCACTCACAGCCAGCCAGCCACATCCTCCCAGTGCTTCAGACGTCTTATCAACCTGGATTCAGGACATTTCCCTATTGCAATACCCTCTCAGGTTTCCATTCAAGAAAGTCACATAAGCATCTGCTTAATACCACTCTTGTTAGCTAAATATTTAAGCACAAAGCTACCATTACACAACTAACAAATCCTTTTATCTTCAGTAGGATTTCAGCTTTTGCTTGATTTTGAACTATAAACTTCAGTATTTTGCCAAGTGGACATACCTTCTTAAACAAAGGTTTTATTGAATGAATTAACTAAACAAACTCAGATTTCCTAATTCCTAGGCTTTCACCTACTGGAAACAGGTTGTGTGTGGGTGCATCGTTTAAGAGATGAACAGATGTTGAAGTTGCCCAGAGTTATTTTATCCTAGCGAGTGCAAACGCTGCCTCATATTTATCCTATGCCTCCTCAAGATCTGAGTGCCTCAGCCAAGTCAAACTTCACTAAACAAGAGACGCAGACTGAAGGGAGGTCTTGAAGACAAAGGCAGTAACAGCAGGCCACGAGGTGCACCCATTGCCATTACCAAATTTGAATCAAGATAAAAAAAAAAAACCCAACCATCAGCCTCTCTTGAAAAAGCTTCTCTGACCTTGGCTTAATGCCACAGGAGCCCCTTGAGGTGCATGTGCATCAGATTAACCGCACTTGAGGTTTTAAAAAAAGTAATTATTGAGCTTTAGATTTTCTCTGATAAGTCAGTATTAAAGTCCAAACACTGCCCTGCAGTTGTGCCTGCCCTTTGGTTGGGAGAAGCAAGAGCCATGTCATCTGACAGTTTGTGTTTTACAGGGGAAGGATTTCTTCCTGGTCTTATTTCACTGCCCAGGACATGGAAAACTGCATCCTACTTTTGGACTCGCTGTAGCAGGGAGAGGATCGTCTTGCAGGATTTCCGAGCACTGGCACCACGGTACAACAGTGATAGGCATAGAGAGCACAAAAACCTTACCAAGGAGGAAGGTGTTGTGTGACCACCAGCTGGCAGCTTGCATTGGGTTACACAGATGTATATTTGAACAACTATCGACCTTACCAGTCTTACCAGTTTTGCACAGTGCCTTCACTTCCAAAAGCCTCTCCAAACTCTTTTGTTACTGTGTATTTTTCACAGCCTCTGGTATAGCAGGGTTTGAGTCCCTGACCTCAGCTCTTAAGTAACATTCACGATCCAAAGACCTAATTGTCAACAGGTATATGCCAAACTGGTAAAACTTTTCTGCAGACTGCCTGGGAAAGCAGGGGCACAGGTAAGCGGGGGTGAGAGACTTACTTTGAGTTACATTGTGAATTAATGTTTGAGGGAAGAACATTACCTGCCTGTTCTGGGCTATACAAATTGTATTTTTCCTACATCCACCTGAGTCAAAATTACAGCTTGTCTCATACAATGGACCTGAAATAAGCAGAATGTTCACAGTGAAGGGCTTGTACCATTAAGGCCTAGTGAATAAGTAGTGTTTGTTCCTAGAAAGTGATGGTCATGTCCTCTAAATGCCCTTCGCTGTGATGTATTTTGATTAAGCATCCTGAAGAGCCCCCTGACGAAGAGTCAGCCTGCCCTCGCGCCGCACTAAACACTGCAAGAACATCTCAGCTAATTTCAGCTGTCAAAAAATTAACTACCTGGTCACAGCAGTCACCCAGGTACACTGCACTCAGGGGAGATTCAGGGCTCAGGCAGGCTTCATTGCCCTCCAGAGCTACCTGCATCTATGCAGGAGAGGGTGATTCATCCTATCCCAAAATAGGCACGTAATGCAGGGATTTGCATCACGCTCTGGTAATGCTCTTCTCTCCTCCTCAGCTCTTGATGACTCTCAAGGGAGTCCAGATACCCAGCACTGACCAACCCCGGGGCCAGATGGCTAAAATAATCTAAGATAAATCCCACGCAATGAGCTTTTTCCTACCCCAAGCAGCCAGCCCTCTAAATTGGGCAGATCTTCAGAAGAAAGCTTTGCAGCTGTCAGGTCTGCTCCTCTGTGCAAGACAAATGCCATCCTTACTTACAGACAGGGCTTGCAAGTAATTGCATTTCAGACAAGATTTTTCTATCCTTGTCCCTGCTGAGCCGTGAGGGGATGTTCTCATTTCGACATACAACAGAGCGTGGCTTTGGCATGTTCTGTGTGGAGTTTATTTGACATTTTAATTGATGTCATTTGTTAATTAAGAAGGATAAATGATGACAGGGAGAGGGGAGGAGTATTACAGAGAATGAATAATAACCTTGTTCAAAAAGCAGGTAATGAGACACAGAGTTAAAAATATGTAAGAACTTGCAAAAGTGTCTAAATGTTTTTCAGAAATCAGGGGCTGCCTGTCTTTTCCTTATCATAGAAACGTCAGGGAGCAAAATTCATCAGCCATTTACAACATGTGCTCTTTACTCAAGGATTTTCTCGCAGAAAAGGCCACACATCCCTGGGTTAACCAACAGCCAAGGTGTGGATTAGCGCTCACCATTCCCTTTCTCTCTGCTTGCTGTTACCACAGCTACCCCTGAGGCAGGGGATGTGGCCACATCATCGCCAGGCTGAGCCTGCCCAGATGGGGCTGGACCCCGGCTTTGCAAGGGGAGACAAGACGGGGCTGGACCCCGGCTTTGCAAGGGGAGACAAGACGGGGCTGGACCCCGGCTTTGCAAGGGGAGACGCCAGGCAGTGGGGACATCGAGGAAGAAGAAAGCAGAGTCAGTGGTGTGATGCTTAACACTGATCCCCCTTTCAGATGCACCAGCAGCTGTGTTTGGGGCTTGTTTTCGCTAAATACTGTCTGTGTGCTACGCAAAGCCCCTCAATGGAGAAGAACAGAGCAGCGTCTGTTCGCCAGGAGGGTGGCTCAGCAAAACAGCAGATCCGGAAAGGCCTCTGGTCCAGCTCCTTTCCGTGCAGATGCACATTTAAGCAGAGGTGGAAGGAAAGGCCAAGCAGAGGCTGGAGAGGAAAGAAAAGCAATTTGCACCAGCTGACATGCAAATGTGGGGAGAAAGGCTGTCACATCCAAATTCCCAGAGCCAGTCCCTCTGAATGAGGAACTGCCCAAGCTTGGTATTTTGCACCGACCAGGGTTTTAACACCTATCAAGAGGCAAGCTGCCCTTCCTTTCCAGCTTCATCTAGACTTTCCTGCCCAGTTTGAAATAGCGCTTCTGCCACTCCCTCTTTCTTTCACGGGGCCAGGCTTGAGATGGTCCCGTTGCCATATTGCCTTGCCTGGGCTCACCTCCATCTTTCCAATCTCACCCTCTCCCCTCTCCTGCTCCTCTGTACACCCCAGGAGAAGCACCAATGCCTATGTCCACATCTGTGTGGAGTACCTATCTGGTGCAGGCTAGAAAAACTACACATGTATGGGTCTCTAATGAGTATGTGATGTATGTCTCCTAGGATGAAGGGTGAGATAGCGTACAGAGGGTCTCCACATGTGAGGGAAGCTGCATTTTTGGAGTAACCAGCAGAACACAAGTCCCTTTTCTGGCTCTTCTAGGGAGTCTGGGTAACACCTTCAGCACGTGTCCTGCCTTCCCCTGCCTTGTTTCCCTTGGTAGGGGTGGGGGGAAGGCAACAGTGAGCATCATTCGCAACCCTGTCTGGGGCTCTGAGGTGAGCACCAGCACTGGGGCAGTGGCAGGGGTTTCCACACACAGGTAAACTGCAAAATTGCTAGAAAAGTTCATTTTCAACTTCCATTTAAAACATTCTGTGAAAAATTTGGGGGAGGTGATTAATCCCAGCTCCAGATTGGTGCAGGCTGACTGTTTGTGGGGTTTCTCTATTTGTTTTAGGTTGTTTACTCAAAGAATTCATTTGTTTACCTTGTTGTTTTCCACTCCCTGCATCTGTTCGTTTGTTTAACTATGAGCCTCCTCGTTTTCCACTTCTGTTTCCTCTCATTACAGTGGAGCATCTGCTTAGTACTTAAAAAAAAAATATCAGTCACAAATAATCTTATACTATGGAACAGAAAGTTTTATAAAGTATGATTATTGTCTGCATAATCCCTTTTATTATTGCTATTTGCTTAGGCTCCAATTTGACAATTCTGGATGCCCTTGACAAACTTATTTGGGGAAAAAAGCAGGGATGATGACCTAAAAGAGTACCAAAGAATCAGCCTCCCCTGAAAAACAAAAATATTGTCTTTCCCTCCATTCTGCAAGTAATTTCAAAGCCAATCTTGGGGGATAGCCAGCAAAAGTTTAAGGTCTTCCCTTCTAACCAGAAATCCCAAGTCAGGATGAGCCTGGCTAGCTCTGACCTGACTGCAACTGCTGCAGAAAGCTCAGATGGGCACATTTGTGCAGCGCTCATGGGAAATATAGCATCAGTGTCACCTCCACCAGCTCACCCTCCTTGCCAAAACTCTCTCTCTTCCCTTCTTCCTTGACCAGCAGTTGCTGGGGGCTCTCTGAGTCCGTGCCCAGCAGGAGGGGAGCTGGAGAGAGCATCCCCTCACCCCTCTGCCTCCCCACCTGCACAGCAACCACAGCTCACACCGATTATTTGCGCTGAGGAATCTCATCTGAGTAACATTTAGAGGAAATTGTCTTGTTGATTAGAAGAAACATGCAATATCTGGGGAAAAAATATCAAGAGCACATAAGGGGGTGAACACAAGACTGAACGTCCTCTTGCTGACTAGCAGCTGCAGGCAAGAGCAATTCATTAACGTAATCAAATCACACAAAGTTTCATGATAACGTCAGGGAGTTTTGCAAGAGTGATTAAACTGAGCAGTGAGTAGACGAACCTCTGTCATCTTTTCCAGCAACCGTCTGACTTGCCTCCAGGTCCAAGTTTAGGTCTAAGAGGTGATCCTATTGCCAGCAATCCATCACAACTGACTGTCTATCACACCCTCCAGCTTATCTGTTTTATTCTACATCCACTGCTTTCAAGGAGATTTGAACAGCAACTCATTAGAGATTTCCCCAAGCAGAAGCGTATGGGGTGAGTTACTATTGGTATTCTAAAGTAATAAAAACATAATCAATTTGCTCCCTAGGATGCGGTCACAGACTGCACTAAGAATCTTATTTATTAGTGGCATAGTTAATGGTACAAGTTTGGAAAAAATGCCTCTGCCTTAAGCTGCAGCTTCTGAGGCTCAGGATGGCGGGGCCTCGGCAGGGCACACAGCTCCACAGCTCACCTCTCCCGGCCCTTTGGGTGACCACGAGCACAGCCTGGCTTGTGCTGGTGCGCGCCTCGTCCTAGCACCTTCTGCAAGTTGCACCACACTCGTGTTGGCTCCACCAAGGCCTCCACACAGCTTTTCACGCCAGCACGAGGCATCATTGGGCAAGAATGAAGAGGGAGCCCCCAGCACTGCACCTTTATGTGCTTTTCTGCACCAAGGGGGACAATTTTGGCCCTTTAGTTTGCAGCAGCCTGGAGAAGCACGAGCTACCTTTCACTGTCTCTCCCCAGTGTGATTGCCATCTGATAGACCTTCATAAAAACAAACCCAAAAATCCAGCCACACACCAACACTGCTCGGACTTTGTAGTGTCAGGAAACTGAAGTGCCTAGGTATGAGTATTCAGAGACAGAGCATCTGAGTTGAGTTATAGAATGGACCAATGCCTTGTGAATAAAAATAAATGGCAGTGGATCTTCTGTGCCTGTTCCTGCCCATTTACTCAGACATTTTTTTCGCCTCTCAGCAGACATAAGACAGGGAAGAGTCTCTACAACACAAGATAATACTTACAACATAAAAGTACTGTTCCTCTAATTAGCAGAGATATTCACGGCAGTGAATAGAGGAATTTTTTTTTCCCTGCCCTATTCTGCTGTAAAGATATGATATCATTTAGAACATCACTTAATTAAATACTAGAAATGAGGACACTTTGGAATTGAATAATTCTTTTCTCCAACAATTCTTTCTAGTGTTCAAATATTGGTCAGAAAAAAATCTAGCCTTGTCACAGTCATCTGGTACTTAATTGGTTTTTTATTTAGTTCAGTATTAAAGCATGATCTTTGAGGAAAAAATTAATTCATTGCTCTCCGGCGTGGACAGCTCGCAATGACTAATTGTGCGGAAAGAAAGAAAACAACCCCAAGTCTTTGTAAAGCCCAACATCTGATCTTGGTATCATCTGTCATCCTTTACAAAACTCTAGCTGACACAGGAGGTACATCTTTTCTATGTTAGCATTGAAAAGCAAACCGAAAGTAGGATTTTCAAAGGCGCTTACTTTGTGCTGTTCTCTCTTGATTCCCATTGAAACCACTGGTAAAATTCTTTACTCCCTTCCCAGAGACCAGGGCATGCCAAGCACACCCAAGCACCCACATAAATAAAAAAAAATACAATTAAATCAAGAAATGCTTGTTTGTGTCATTTTGATTGTGTCAGGCCAATGATGCGGAGACCCAAAGGTCATTTTGACCAGCCCAATCCCTGGTGTACTCCTGCCTTCAAGTTGCCTCTTTAGCCCAGAGCACAGCTCTTCTTATCGTGCTGTTTGCTCAGGAAGGAGAGAAGACCTTGCTGGTGCCTTTTTCTCCTTTCAGCTGTGCTCCAATTTAGACAGCTATAGAAGAGAACAACCAGGATTCCCCGAGGAGCGGTGGGATAGCTTTGGCCTGCCCCAGTGCCCAGGGCAGCACCAACTTCCATGCCAGTGACTTGGCAGAGCTACCAGGGCTGAGCCGGGTCACTGCTGTGACTCGACTTCAGGAGCTGGCAGGGCGTTTAGGAGCTGGCCCATGGTGCCATCATTGCATTTTTTTTTTTTTTTTTTTAAGACAGCAGGCATGGGCATGAGCCGGATCTGTTGAAAAGTGATAACAAAACTTGTATTAACACCAGGAACAGAGGGCTTAACACATGCCTGGTGCATTAGGAAGACATGAAGCAGGGGGTAAAGGACAAACTATCTTAGGCATTTCAGCAAGGTGAGAACTTGATTTTAGAGAGTGACTGCTGTCCCCGTCCTCCCCTTGCAACTGTCTTGTGCAGATCTGGTACAGGGATGCTGGGCCCCATCCCTGCTCCTGCATCAGTGGTGCCGTGCAAGCAAGGATGATTGAAGGGAAGTCGCACGCGTGAGACTGTCTTAGCTGGAAAAAATCCTGACAGCACACACCCCAACAAATGTGCTTTTAGGAGAAAAGCATGGCTTTGGCCAAGTGCTAAAGCCAGGTTAGCAAAGACAAGGCAAGTCATGATTTCTGCACATCAGTAGATCATTATGTCTGTTAAAAACTACAGGCTATCTTATTTTACTCAACTGGTCATCACACAGTAGCTAACGTGCTCTGGGGACATCACTTTTCCTAGTGAGGAGAAGGAAGGGGGAGAGCAGGGCACAGAAGAACTCTGCAGAATCAGGGGAGAGTTAACACACAAGGAGATCGCAGACTCTTCATTAGCACCAAATAAGAGCAGTTTTGAAACACATGAAACACTTTTGAGCCTTTTGTTGCACCATCTGTTTTGTCCGGCTAAATTCTCATATTAATCATCTTCAGTCCTTGTGAGCAATTCCCTTAGGGAAAATCTACAGAGCATGTTTAAATCTATTAAAACTATCACAGCTTATTAAGAGTCTGTACCCAGTGTCTTCTGCCTTCCAAACCTGATGATGGGGAGAGAAAAACAGTAGTGATTGCAAAAATGGTTTCTCTCATCTCTATACCTCCCAGTGTTATCCATGGCAGTGGTGGGTATTCGTGTCATAGTAATGGGTATTCGTGTCACAGTGACAGCCCATGCATGTGCACTGCAGCATGCCAAGCACTGTGCCAGCACATCATGTTTCTCCGGAGAGCTTGTGTCAAAAGATTAAGATGAGATGCAGATGCGGCTACAGTTTAAGGAGGACAAGGATATAAGTGAGAGAAAGACAGTGTTCATGAAAGCTCTCAGCTGCTCTCCCATTAGCTAAAGTACATAAGCCCGCTCCTAATTTTTAACATTGGAAGATTTACCCAGCAGCCTAGGTAGGCGTCAGTCACTTGGTCAGTTCTGAACCACATCTCCCAAGACAGCAGAAAAGACTTTCTGCCTTCATTACCCTGCATAGATAAACAGGAGGAGGCAGGGAGCAAGGCTGGCACCACTAAGAGCCAGGGAGCACTTGATACACCACATGGTAGAAGGGCTTTCTATTCCAGGAGTTAATCTCAGACAGCAGCACAGGAAAATACTGAAACTGTTTCCATTAAGTTCGTGTTGGTTCTTCAGCTGCACCAAAAGATAGTGGATTTTTAATGACAGAAGAACGACTCATTTAGCTGGTCTGAATTACCACACTCTGCCTCAGCTTCATCACTTATATAAGGAACACCAAAAGATTTTTTCTTTATCAGTAACAGAGATTACCTAATGCATATAAACTATGCATTGTGCATAATTAATGCACTGTCAAGCCATGGCCACAGACTGAACGAGACTACAAAATCCAAGCCAGGGCTTAGATTCCGGTTCACTGAGCAAGCAACTTCTGTGCTGAAGTTCGCACCACTGCCAGCGCTTTGTTAACATGTCACTTAAGCCTATCAAACCCACACGAGATGTGGGAAGAGGAGCTGCGATAGCCCATCAGTCACACCGGTAACACAAATCCACCTTACGGGGACATCAACTGCTGCACCAGACACTGGGTTGGGGCAAAGGCCCTTTCTGCCCACTTTGCTCCAAGGCCAGTAACTTCTGTGGGCTGCAATGTCCCAACCCACCAGGTCTTGTCAACCACGGACCACAGCCCAGAGCTGTTTCATCTCACACACGAGTTATCAGAGCTCGGACTGCACGGGACAGAGGCATAGGAAAGTTGAGCACAGCCAGGTTTTTCCATCCAATATCAGAGACAATTACCCCTGCAAAACTCCTATTGCAAGCTTAACGTTCCATCCAGGCAACAGCTTTAATCTGTACTGGCTAGTAACTCCCTGCTGAATAAGCTTACTTCTCCTCGAGGGGGTTGCCAGCCTAACTCAGCTCATGTGCCTGCACTGGCAAAACCCACTGAAGCGTAAACAGGCCATCTAGGGTATTCAGAAACCCATTCTTGGGTAATTGGGTTTCCATAATGACTCACACACACAAACACAAAATATGGGAAAGCATCCCCCTCAGACTTGCTCAAAGTACATAGAGCTTTTCACTTGCGATGAATAATAAAAACCTCTTTCTTTTATTCCTGCCCTCCCCCTTCCGAATCAATCAGGCAAGGAAAGAGGGGGATCTGGCCAAGCGCCATGGGCTAAAGGATAAAAAAAAAAAAATAAAATCCCATGCACACAGAGGGAGAGCAGGGACATGCAGAAATGCCATATGGAGAGTAAACAAGCTGTAATGACCTTCTCGGGCTTTATCAAATATTCATGGAAAGCAGGCTCGTGGGGATACAAAACTAATAATAATGAACCCACCAGCATCCCGGCACCTCCAGCATCCTGACACGTTCCATTTCCCCTTTCTGACACTGTTGCCTCACCCCGTGCATGCCAGATGCCTGTCAGCCCGGACCCAAACCAAGCTGCCTGGTGGTCTCCAGCCCTTTGCTAATACTTGGAGCTGAAGCAGAGGAGGAGGATGCACGGTGTAGGGGATTTCTTCACATCCAGGCCTTTTTAAATAGAGAAGAGCAGACAATATCAAACCTTCAGGGAGACCTGGCAATCTGGGGACTCCACTAAATGAAAAAGATAGAGGCTAGCATCTTGCAACACCGGCGTCAGATTTTTACTCTTGTACCTTGAACACAGACCTTAGGGTTTTTTCCAGCCTCTGAGGAGCATGTACATTAGGTACTTTCTGGAGATCAGGGATGGCATGTGTTACCAAGTTACTGACCTCAGACATGAAAGGAGTCATCGTATTAGAAGCCAGCCATTCAACCATAGCAAATTACATTTCTTGAAGGATTTTAGCCTTGAATTTTCATTCCACAACATATTTCAAAGGAAAAATGGGACCTCCTATACAGATAACTGGAAGAATGAACCATGTAAGATGCGATGATTTTTCCAAAGGACACTGGTCTATTTAAAAGCAACAGAAATACATTGAGTGCAAGTGATTCAAATTATGTTGATGTGACTACTTAAAAAAGCTAGATGCACGCGAGTCTTTGCATCATCAGTACTTTCAGCTCTGATCTCTTAAAAATAAAGGGGGGGGAAATGGCAACGTTGTCATTGCTTGAAAGACAGCAGCGGTATCTTGATTTTGTTATTCTTTGCTTCTCTTTGAACTGTTTTTTCTTTCTCCTACATCCTTCTAATCTCACAAAAGACATTTTAAGATAATAGATGTAATTGCCCAGAGGTGAGATGGAAAAGAACGAAGCAAAAGAAGAGTTATATAAAGACTGAGGGCAAGAATAGCTGGACAACATATATAAAAAACAGCAGGTCCCCAATAAAAATGGAGTTGGAAGCTTTAAGAAAGGGCTTAAATGTTGCAGAAAGCCACTTAGGTCACTTGCAGTAACTACCTGCAAGTGAACATTACAGCCATTTGCAAGAAGTTTGGTGAGAGAATATTTACAGCTATGTGGGGGCTGAGCCGGAGCTGCCATCCCCCCAGCCTTGCCCCATCTGCTGCTCTGAGTTCTCCCCCTATACTTTCATCTCTCTTGTATCTCTCACTTTCTCAGGCTAGAAAGTGTTCCTCTGATAAGTTAAACAGTGGCGGTTTTTAGCACAGAGATCCGCTCCTTGTGCTCGGGTGGCTGGGGCGTAGAGTAAGCTTACGTCATGGGATAAGCTGCATTTCTCCTATACTTTTACCAAACTCCCTTATGCTTAGCCCATTAATCTAATATATATGGACATCCTTGTAATATTCCACACATCCGAACAGTTCCAGCTTCGAATAAAGAACCCAAACCAAATAAAGAACGGCAATAGAAGCAGAAAAGTTTTTTTTTTCAGAAAAGATTTTTTTTCTTTGCCCACATGTGAAATTGCTCCAACAAAATCATTTGTGGTTTACTGGTGAATAAATTGGTATTACTGTGCTGGGAAATGTTGAGTGAGAAAGGCCAAAGAGAAGGCAAAACAAAACTCAGTCCTTCAACCACCCAGGAAGGAAAGCTTCAGGAGAGGAGAGATGCAAAGAGAAGATGGTAAGAGTGGAGGGGGATCTGCGAGGTACCAGGGATGAATGGAAAGAGGAGAGCAAGGAGGTTGCTGCACAACAAGAGCAGTGCAACAACACATTGTTGTTGATCATGACTCTACTTTAACCCTTGAGGTGTTCCACTCTCTCTCATTACCCAGGAGAATTTTTCCTCGCAAGCGAGCACAGGCATTTAGGCACACGTGTAATTCAAGAGCAGCATCCACCACCTTATCAGGAGCAGTCTGTATCTTTGGACTGACACATCAGCAGTCATTTTATAACAACATCATGCTATAATTCCTTATTTTGCCCAAGCCAACGGTCCCTTCCTGTGCCCCCAACCCCCTTCCCCAGACCCTGTATCGAGGGCTCCCGAGAGCAGCCTTGTATACCACCTGGCCTCTGGAAACATGGCATGCTGCGGTTTTAATTCAGGCCAACCTTTCTGCTCACTTTGGTGTTCTTTGCTCAATGTCACAGCAAGAACAGCTTCCTGATTACCTTGCTACATGTTTATAATTAATTTCTCTCAGGGGGATTACAGCCAATATTATTACCAAATGCATTTCCTAAGTATTGAACCAGCATTTGTTCCAAAAAACACATGTGATTTATTTTCTCCCTAGGGAGTAGACATTTGTAAGTAGCAGATTACTGACGCGCTGCAACCAGAAAGCAAAACATAATAGCAATTAATACAGCATTGTGAATGAAAGCTCACTTGCTGCAGAAACCTCTCAATGGTAGCAACTCGACAGCACCTGTGTCACAAAATCTGCCGCAGGACTCAAAATACCAAGCAAGATTAAAACAAAGAGTGTGGGATTTAAGGTCACCGTAGCAGACACTGTCCTTTTATTCTGCCTTTGAACAGCACTTAGCAGAGAGAGGTCCTGCGCTACAGGTGCTCCGAGCACTGGCACCAGGGATGAAGTGTAACGCATACCCATGAGAACGCTTCATGGGTGTTTCAGAGGAACTGGGGCCTTTTGATAATGGGATAACTTTCAGAATAAATTTCAATTTTTCTTTTTTAAACATCCATTATTTCAGAAGGAAAAAGAAGAGAGAAAACTGGCTTCCAGAGAAGATATCTTTGACCAGCTCTGAAGTAATAAAGCAACTGGCCACAGTATGATCTAATATGCCTTATAAATCACTAATCTCTTAATACAAAGCATAGAAGAGCGTCTCACGGTCCTCATTCAGTTCAATAGCAATTTGGCCCTATCCTTCCTTGCTGAGCCATTCTGTGAAAGGAGTAAATGGGTCTTGCTTAATCAAAAAATACTCAGAGGCTTGCCAACGCGAGCCACGGAGTGCTTACCAGAGGCATCTTTGCAAGCACAGAGAACCATAGCACCACAGCAAAGCTCCAGGTCACGTTGCCTCCCAGGGAGGTCGTCCTTCAGCCGTAGCATCCCCACAAAGCAGCCTATACCCCTTCAACCCTTGCTGTGTCTCTCCCCAAAGGCAGTTGCACTGGGCAAGTTTGCCTTTCCTTGCTCCCCTTCAGCACAGCACTAGGTCACATCCCAGGCTCTTTTGTAGAGGTCCTCAAGGGACTCTCTCCCCCACGTTTGCCTTTATGCACAGACAACACAGGAGAAGAGGGCATTGCAAGGTGCCCACCGTCTGACTGGGTGGGCTTGAGTCCTGCAACCCTCAAGCCTCTCTCCCTTGTTACCTCCAAAGACAATACAAGTGGATGGTGGCAGGGCATGGGGATGAACCCTGAAACCCAGGAGTTCAGCAGCACTGGGAAAGGCCGCCTTAATGAGGGTTGGCAAGCCCCTGCTCTTGGATGATTTGAAAATCGGTTTCTAATTGCCAGCGCAGGTGTGACCTCAATTGCTTCTCAGTCAAAACCTTAAGATATTGTGCAAGAAAAACTGCTTTCACTGAGAGACTACCAGTGAAGGATTTCAGCTCTTCCCAGGAGCCTCTGGTCAGCAGGGCTGAAAAGGGGTAAAGTGGATCTGCAAGAGGATGGGAAGAGCCCCTCCATTCCTCTCCTTCATTCACCCGGCTCTAAAACCAGCACTTAAACCTTTACTATATGAAGAAGGTAATTTTCAAGTGTTGGTAAAACATTTTGCAAGCCACAAAAGGAAGAGAGAACATTTTTCTTTATCCCATTGTAGCTTTTACAACTGTTTCTAAGGGCGAGCACAGGGCTGGTGGTAACTGGGGGCTGTGCATGTGGAAAGCCTGAACTTGCAGCATCCAAACTGTCATTCAAAGAAAGTGTTTCTCCCTATGAAGATAACACAGTGTAAATTGTTAACTTTCTGCATCCATGGCAGGGCTGAAATAACCATGCTAAGAGATATAGGAATTTTCTGCCCCTCCTCCAGCATAATGGCCTGTAAGCTTTTTAAAACCTAATTAATAACATTAAAGTGTCAACAGCCTTAACCTTTCCAGTACTGTGTTAAGCAGAACATCCCACTCCCGTGCTTGCAGTCTGTGGCTGCCACAGTTTCCTTCAATGAGCCATGCATTCAAAAGGGTGGCAAATTACAATTAACTATGTGGGTCTGGACTAAGAAAAAAAAAGTGCTTGGAGGGCAGGGATAAATGAACTATTCACCTCCAAATTGTACTAACAGTGCTGATTATGGTAATGCCAATTTAAAAACATATCAGGAAGCTCATTCTTCCCCTTTCCTGACCCAAAAGCCCACATTGTTTCATGCCATCTTTCTTTCAATGGCAATGAACTTGGAGTCTGACTTGCAGCCAGATTTGGGAGGTGTTTCTACATTTTTATTTTTTTTTTTCCAGAAAACTTCACACAATAAGGAAAGTAGCTCCTTGAAATACACATGTACAACAAAGCAGCTTTTGTCACGTAGCACTGACTACCATCAAGTTACAACTATTAAACCTGGAGATCTCAAGAGAACTTCTGGCTTTTGGTCTTAAGTGTTAGTGCATGAGATGGGAAGACACCACTGTATGCAAGTCTTATTCTTCATCCTCTTTTCCCGACTCCTTTGAAATTGGGACACTGGGCCAGGTGGACCTATGGTCTGTCTCAGTAGGGCCATTCTTACACTCTTCAAGATACACAAGACAAAAGTCACTGTGCTGATTTGTCTCAAAGCATTTTCCAAAATGTCTCAAAGTATTATTGTCCTCTTGTTTTAACTAACTGAGCAGATTTTGTGGTTCATGATGTCTTGGGTTATGGCATGTGCATTCACTTTACATTATGTGGTAACAGCTGCAGCTTATTTGCAGAAGCGTACAAATGCAGAAGTGTATAAACGTAAATGCTTCTCATAGCGTAACCTGCAAAGTAGGGGGAACTTTGAATCCTTAAGAACAATTTAAACAAACAGATTTGTTAAGAAACAACTTGACTGCTTCCTTGAAAGTCTTAGCAAGATGAATTTCTGTGCTGTTTGTTAATGCAGAGCAAGAGGGTTTTGCTTGCTACCCCAGAACTGTAGCCCTGCATATCTCCCAGAAGCAACAGCCCATTTTAAACTGGAACTTGAAGTTGTGAACAGCAAACTGGTCCTTATGGAATCAGGAGAACAGGGCAAGAGTGACATGGCCGCAAAAACAATGCATTTTGGGCTCTCTGCGTTACTGGTCTTTGATGCCAACAATTTGGAGTCATGTATTTGAGTTTCCTTCCTACAGTGTAAAAGCAGCCTCCTGGCTAGGAGGGCCCCAAAGCTTTGGGTCTTCCTAGCTCCTGGCCACACTTGTTGCATTCCGAAATGTCTGCAGAAATATGTGGGGAACACTATGGAGCCTGTAGGTTTCTCAAGGTTACCTCTGGTGGGTATTACTGTAGATCTCTCCTCTCCAAGAGGTAAAGCTATTTCTGCACTGGGTTCCTTTGACTTAGGTGGTTCATAATTCCCCATGTGGGTTTGTTGGTTTTTTTGTTTGTTTGTTTTGTGTTTTTTATTTTTTTACATCCCTTCAGCAAGTAGTTATGAGGACAGGAGGTACGTGCATTGTTTGTCATCCAGTCTGCAATGTTACATCTTGTAACACCCTCTTTATTCCATCATTCATAAATGAAAGCACATTTCTCCATGCATTCACTGGATATTATCGTATGAATTTCTAGTCAGTTTTATATACCAGTGGCTAAAACTTGTTCTAAGTAGTCTCAGTTTTAATAAGGAAACGAGTCAAAATCCAGCATATTAAAGGCAAAAGGAGCATGGATCAGATGCAATCTATGTCAAGCGTGTAAGTTACCCCATACAGACCCATCTCATAGTCATAATTGTATAATCTGATTGCTTGAGTCCAATTATTTTAAATACTCCTAGCAATCAATAGAGATTCATCCCTATAAACCTATTTGACCCCTTTCCTCAATAAGGCACGATTACACACTTAACAGTTCTGCATTAACCTTTGACATAGGTAGGAATTAGTGATCAAATCTGACACACAAGCAGTGGAAAGCTGCCAAGCAGCCTCAAAAAACCCATCTCCAAAATGAAGCCAACACCATGGCCCTTTTAGGGAACAGAAATTCACCTACAAGGTGGATATGAAAAGATAAGAGAGACTTTATTGATCTTTCATTTCTCCCTACTGCACTGTTGTTAATTGCAAATGTTAATAGGAAAAGTATTCAGAGTAAGCAAAGCTTTTCAATATTAACCTCAATAAGTGAATTAAGCAGCAATACATTGCATAAAATTGGAGATCACTAATGGGTCAAAAAATGCAATTCATTCTTGCTCTGGGCAATCAAAACTCTCAGATGATAGACCTCTGCAACTTACTGCAAGCCTGGTAATTGCTACCCATTACTGCAATAATCAGAGTCTGACCCCAAGGGCGAGCGATACCCAAATCCTATTGGATTTCAGTAGCACTGAGGCAGCATCCTCCACCAACAGGCCTGTCCTTTGAAAAACCCGAGCCAACAATTCATCCTATGCACTTGAACAAGGCTAAGTCACTTAAACTGCTTCCAGAAGAGCAAGGGGTTAAATTCATCCCAAGGCTATCCAGTTGAAATAATGATAAATCAAGAGCAGTGTTAATTAAAAACCACAAGACATTCTTTTCCTATTAGCAGTAAAAAAAAAAAACAAAACATGACCGTTCACAGGCAGCTGTATTTCAGCAGTAAAGGTATAACTGATATTTAAAGTTTCCAGTTTAGCCTCTGCATTGCTTCTTAGGCATTGCAAAGCTCAAAGGAGAGAGAAAGAGAGTAATTCTCTTCCTAGGAGGGTAAGTATCAAGAACAGCTGTGAAGGGGTCAATGAAATAAAACCGGTGGAGAAAGAGGTACAAAGTCTAGAATAACAAATATAGTCTTATTCTCTACCCCAGTGCAATTTACTTTTACATCATGAAGAATTTGTCATACCTGATTCAAAGGTCCAGTGATGCCAAGAACCTGCCTTTAACAGAATCCAGTAGTTCATGCTTTGAAAGAAGACAAAAACCTCCATAACCTCTGAAAGGACATAAAAAAACCAACAACCACACATTAAAAAAAATCCTAATTCCAGGAAGAACAAATCTACAAAAGTATATCGTGTGTAAGAAAGATTCTGCATCTCACCATACTTGCTCCTGGGTTCACCGTGCTAAGCACTGACTTACCCTAACTCTCTGAGGGCTATTACCAACCTCAGGATGGGGCACAGTGTGAAGAAATAGGTGTGCTGCCCGACCTCAGCAGAAGGGAAGCTCTAATCAATGGTTATTGAAAACAACTGAAACCGTCAAAGCAGCGCTTGTGACAGCTGAGGCTTCTGCCAGTGCCTTTTCTCTGTATGGCCGTAAGGGAGGCAAAGGAAAAGACGAAGGTTTTTCTGATTAGCTTCATGATGACACCTGGCAAAGGACTTCAGTGACACACATGGGGTGAGTCTGGGCTGATTTTGTGCTTGGTTTGACTGTCAGAGATGAAAAACAGCTGCAAAATACATTTTAATGAGTTTTACATTTTGATGGTACCTATAAACTGGCGTGGTATGGCACTGAGCCAGCAGGGTCAGTTCTATGAAGATAAACCATATGAGAAATGCTAACCTCTGAATTAAGAAAAAATTAACAGCACCTACCTCATATTTGAGTGTATACTTTAAATTTTCGTTTGAGCTGTGAACAGCAGATGAATATTTCTTGTAACTTGATGCAAATTATTTTCCTCATCTTGCACACAGACTGGATCCTTGCATTTCTGCTCTCAAACCATCTTGACAGCTCACACACTTGTTGATGTGCAATGAGCTTGCTCTGTCCTTCCCTCTGTGCCCTAACCAGGCCTCACAGCCTTTAATATGTTTATCCTCGTGTCACCCCTGTAAAAGAAAGCTATTATTCCCTCTTTGCACAGGTGAGAAATTAATGCAAAAAAAAAAAAAAAAAGAGAGATAAAAGGGTAACCTGTCAAGTCTTTTTAAATTAATGGGAGTTAGGCATCTAAATAACTGGGTGAATTAGGACATTAAAGAGTCAACTGCTGTCAGAATGTAATTCCTACTGCTGTGCTTCATTTCTGATATACAGATTTGAAGCTCTACCTCCCTCCCCACTTGCTTTGCCTTTTTTTTTTTTTTTTTTTAATCTTGCAATCTTGGAGTTGGTCTGTGCCTTGTGTCCTAAGAGCCAACATCTCTCAACTTCCCCCTGCTGCTTGCAGCAATGAGGCTACAAAAAGCGCACTGCCATGGTTTAACTGATGATGTTGAACTCCTGAAGCAATTGTCTGTGTCCGTGGGAGGTCTGGGACATCCTGGAATACCTCTTACCATTTCCAAGTGGTCCAGGAGAAGGAACACAATAAACCTTCGGTAGATCAAGGAACCACCAGGCTTCTTTTTCTCTGTTCAAACACAAGTGATTCAGAGGTGCTCTATCTCACTTTTCAATTCTGCAGATATTTTGCTTCCTTGAAGTTGTTTAAAACATGCAAGACTGTGCTGAAAATATGCACGTGCATGTTGTGCTTGCAGCCCCTTGCAGTAAAACCAATGGTGCCCTCAAAGACCACACCTAAAAGTTTCTTGACAGCAGGGTAACAGTACTGGAATTTTGCTGTGAAATAATTTACATTTTATATCTTTTATCTTCCCCTATGGGCTTCTATATATTGGAACTCTCTACAATTCATTGATACGAATGTATAAGCACCATTTCTATCCAGTAACCACTGGGCACCGGAGATGGAAAAAGTTCTCATTAGATCTCATGGCTCTTCAAAACATAAAACCTGCGTAGCACAGACGTGAGTCATAAAGAGCTGTAAGACAATGGAAACACTTTGGCACAACAGGATGCTCAGCAACGTACGTGTAGAAATCATGACGAAAGCACATATTGAAACCTTCCCAGAATTCTCTCTTCCCCCCACTCCTCCCACATATTGCTGGTAAGTATCTGCAAGATCTGTGTTCCTCCCTGCCCGTTTGCAGTCTCTGTAATGGTCTCTCTTGTGCTCTCTCTTCGTCATCAGAGGTGATGGAAAGGACTGCAATTTATCGTGCGCGGGCAAGAACAAAGGTGCCTTAGGAAACTGTTCTTTCACACACATTTGTGGTATTTTATTTCTCCCAGTTCTGCGTGTTTGTTTGCATTTTGCAGCTTCCAACAATTTCAGAGGGCTGCATTCGTAGTTTATTTTTATCTTGTTTCCATGGCTCATAAAAGAAAGGCACAGTACTTCAACCTGCCAGGTAACTCGGAAACATTTTTTTTAAGATATTCTGCTTCAAAAGTGCTTTGTTCTTTCCTTGTGCTGTGCCCTTCATCCTACTGTCAAACTGGTTTCCAGCTCATAGGTAGTCAGATTCAAGTACTGGGCAGCAGCACCCTAGGAAGTCCCAAGATTTACATTCCTTATTCCCTGCTTTTTCCAGCCAGTGGTGCTGTGCAACTGCAATAAGGTGACCCAAGCTGTCTTAGGGCATTTCACCTACAATTTATCTCCCCAGTCCATCCCTAATGACTTACCTCCTCCTAGCCTTTATGTATGGGCACTGACTGATGGGGGTCAACACAAGAGAAGAGAGGATCAGGCTCAAAATCCAATAGGTGTTTTGGGGTCTTTGGCAATGTGCTAAGTGCACAGCGATTTTATTAGCAAGTCAGTCACAGAAGTCTAACCAGCTTCCCATTAAGTGGTTGTTTTAGTATGTTTTGGCCCACCTAAATATGTCATATAATTAGGAAAATGATCAACTGAAGTGCAGACACAGGTGTCTCTGCTTGTTATTTATCCATGCTGCATGACATTTAGATGGGAAACAGCAAATACGCTTGTGGTGCAACCTGCGACAGCCCCAGCCGCACCACAGAGGAAAATATTCTCAAAAACCATACACAGTGGGGAGTCGGTCCTACCCTTTGCAGAGCCTTTTGTCTTAGGAACCCAGTGCCTGAAGGAAGGCACCTCCTCTTCCCTCATTGTTTTTCATAATGGAGACAAACCAGGTGAGACTAGTCTTTTCTGCACATTGAAAAACGGTGTCTTGGGTGCTTGCAAGCATCTGCACATGAAACTTCAGGGATGGCAATTCTGCACTTGGGCAATGGGGCTGTGGCAAGCTTACATAGTCCTGCCCATCCTGAAATCCACCCTGTGGTTACACTGGCACTGCTGCCTGGCCCACCCTGCTTGGGAATAACCATGCTCATAGGGCTGGAGAAATGCTACTGTAGCTCCTCTCTGTGTCCAGAAGGACGGGGCCTCAGGGCTGGGAGCAATTCTCTATGACGACTAGCGGAGCAAAAAAACAAACTAGCTTAATCTAACTGTCTTAACTACAACAGGGAGCTACCTGGAGTAGATGACTTCTGGAACACACAGTCCCACCAGTCCCTTCCTGCTTTCTTCTCAAACTCTTACGCCACAAAAAGCTTAATTCCTTTGAAAAGAGGACAGAGTTGCCCTTTATACTGTATTTTAAAGGTGATCCTGAGATAAAAAAGCAGAACCTATTTGCATTCAGATCCCAGCAGGACAGAACACCACACAGCTTCCTGTGACTTGTCCCTATTTAAGTACCCAAAGAAATTCTACTTAACCTCGTGAAGCAGTACTAAGTAATGGGTCACGGCCTCTGATCCAAGGATGTACACTGAGGTCCCTTCTCAAAACTGCTGCTAACAGGGGAAATGAAGGTGCAATAAGAAAGGCCCAGCAGAAACTCCAGACTGCCCTGACATGGCCAGTGCAACTTCTCCCAGATCAGTGACGCTCCACTCACTTCAGGGGGAGACCAGCACTCTCTAGTAGCCCCGCTCCTGGGAAGAGGCATTTGTTTCACTGTTGGTTTTGTTTCCTTCCGGGTACCGCCAGTGGTTTTCAGCCTACACAGAGTAGAGAGGCAGCGCTTTGTTCTGCTGGCCACTAGCTACAAAAAGGAGGGATGGGTGCCGCTTGAATCAAAGACACAAACCAGGAGGTGGCAGATGCGCTAGCCTCCCTTCCTGGGCTGTGTCCTTCTAACTGTGGCATCTGTTGTCAGTGGGCAGCATTAGCAGCTGAGGAGTAACGTGGGAGAGACTTCATTTCTATCCACTGTCATATATTTGAATGGTGTCATAGTTTAACCCCAGCCAGCAATTAACCACCACACAGACTCTCGGTCACTTCTCCCCACTGGGATGGGGGAGAGAATCAGAAGAATAAAAGTGAGAAAACTCATGTGATGAGATAAAGACAGTTTAATAAGTCAAGAAAAAGCTGTGGACGCAAGCAAAGCAAAACAAGGAGTTCATTCACCACTTCCCATTGGCAGGCAGGTGTTCAGCCATCTCCAGCAAAGCAGGGCTCCATCACACGTAACGGTTACTTGGGAAGACAAATGCCATAACTCTGAAAGTCGCCCCCTTCCCTCTTCTTGTCCCCAGCTTTATATACTGAGCATGATGTCATATGGTTAGCTGGGGTCAGATGTCCCAGCTGTGTCTTCTCCCAACTTTTTGTGCACTCCCAGGCTACTCACTGGCAGGGTGGTGTGAGGAGCAGAAAAGGCCTTGGCTCTGTAAGTGCTGCTCAGCAATAACGAAAACATCCCCATGTTATCAACACTGTTTCTAGCACAGATCCAAAACATAGCTCCATACTAGCTACTATGAAGAAAATTAGCTGTACCCCAGCCAAAACCAGCACAAATGGGAAAATGAGTCTGGTTCTCTCATCTCCATTACCTGCAGGATTTCAATTGAGCTGGCAGTGAATTTGAGACAGCTTGTTTAACGCATTCCATGGTCGCATCCGGGTGTCCCTTGGTCTCTCCTTTAGCTCCATCTTCTACTTAGCACTTTGAAAAAGAAAAAAAAAAAACGATCATTCGGATGCAGAAGCTCATGTATTGAAGGTAGCCTGCTTGGTTGATGCCCTGGGGCCACAAAGGGTGACACAGTGGTCTGACAACAGGGAAGCTGAGGATCAGCTCTGAGATCCATCTTCAGCCAGCTTGAACAATACAAACCACTTTTGATGTCCCATAAATGCCCTCCCCAGGGGCATCTTTGTTCTCCAGAGCACCCCCAAGATGCTTCGCCAGCTTCCCCACAGCTTGTGATGCTGAGCCCCCTTGGGGAGCCGCTCTCCAATTAACAACGTCTCTCCCTTCCCTTGTTCATTCCTATTTAGAAGCTGGTTGAGGGGGCAGAAAGACTGAGTTTGGGAACAGGGAACTGGAAGATCAAGTGTCAAGTCCTGCAGTGTCTGGACAGCATAGGAAGGGGCAGGCGGGAGAAAGGCAGCTCATCTGTCTGGGAAGCTTTGTACTTGCCTTCCTCAGCAACAGCAGTTCCCATATGCTTTTCTCTGATCCACCTCACTCACCACCAGCCTTGACTTCTCCATCATTTCTTTCCACATCTGTCTCCATATCAGTGTGACACTCACTGAACCACTTTACAATGAGCAATTCAGTAGCTTATACCTGCAAAAATCTCCGATTAATTTGTTTTAGAGAAAAGCATTAAAGAAAACTTTGATCCAATTTTAAAGGTCATTTTATTTGTATAAATGCATAAAACATCCAAGTAGCACCTGGAATCTCTGGTAACTCTATTTAACACTTCTAGTGGGAACTCCATTAGTTCCACACAGGTTACACTACACTATAGCATTTAATAGTTCAAACCACATCTGTGAAAGAGATCACAATCTCAGAAACAAGCTGTTGAGTGGACTGCAGGGAGAACACTTGTTCAGGAAAGAATAGACCAAACCTTTGAAAACTGGGCCCTGATGTTTTCTATTGGCATTGCAAATGTGACTGTAATTGGAAGCTGTCTGCTCCCAGGTAACAGTGGCAAATTAAGGTGATGAACCAAGGTAAGAAAGTGAGGCGATAAATGGAGACACACTTTGCTGTCTGCAGGCAGACACAGTCAGTCATATGTGAAGGCTGCAATGCAGAGCACTATTTATAACAACACACATTTGGAAAAGTGCCTAGTACTATGCCAGGTAGCTTTAACTTTAGGGGGGAAAAAAAAGGAGGGGATATATTTTTCTCATTGAGCTGCTTTTCCTCCACTCCACCCCCACTGAATTTTCCCCACGGCTCTGCTGTGCCTCGCTCCATGATGTTGGGGTAGGTGCCTTCACACCCGATTTCACTCTTTATCCTCCATGCCTTGTCTGTACAGTGCATTATGCAGGCCCTACATTTTCTCTTTGCAAAGTTAACAAAAACTGCAAATTGAATGATGACTCATTTTCCTCCAAAATCTGTTTTGAATACACACTCATACACATACAGAGGCTCGTGGTTTAGGCTAGTATATATCTCACCAGGATCCCGGTTTTCTGAAGGAGGATCTGAGGGATTTGATGAGGCACAGCTCTGTAGAAATAAAACAGGAATATCTTCTCATGCTTCTTTGAGCATTTTCTCTCAGTACTTGTCCCAAAAGGAGTTTGTCCCTTGTATGATAACTGTGCTGTGGACGGATCACCTCCGATTCCTGATGCTAGTGAAAAACAAGCCAGCAAACAAGGGAAGAGGGACCTGAATGGGCCAGTCATGCTCCACGTATTACCACCCAAACAAAGCCACCTACTTTTGAGTTCAAATTGTGCCCCTGTTGATATAGGGCATACCTTTGGCTGTCCACTAATTGCTCTGTAGAGGTGCCTTGCACTTTGCATTAAACATGGAGGGAGCTTAAATGCCCAGGGTCTAGAGTATTACTAGACAGCTTATACAAGGGGAGATAGCTCCTACCATTTTGGCCAGGTCCAAGGACTCCTGAAGCTAAATGGAGTTTTTTCTTTGTCAGTTTGGGCTCACACACCAGTAATGCAGCGCAGTCCCATCAGTTTAGTACCAGCTTTGCATTCCAGCAAGCGTTTATGTGAGGAATGAAGCAATGGAGTTGGGCTTTAATAGGGAAACTAATTGCCTGGGCAAAAGTGCTCCCCTCCTTCTAAGGTGGGACCCAATGTCATGTTCAGCCTGCTTTTTTATGGCTGGAAAAGCCTCTCAACATGGTTAGGCTATAATATTTACAGAGGAAAGCCAGCCAAAAATTTATTAACACAATAAAGCACCAATTTCAGGGTGTATTTTACTAGCAACAATAATAACTAATCACTTAGTTTGCTATTTCATATTACAAGAGCTACATTTACCAGCCACTGTCATCTCCTCCCTAAGGCTGGCATAGGTCAGGGATGCAACTCTCATTTTATATGGCGGTGCTCTGAGACACTTCTCCCCACTTACATTGATTATGACTAATTAGAAGCTTATATATTAGAAAGACCAGATAAAATGCACTTTAAAGTCATTCCAGAGCTTATGCCAGCAGTAAAATAAAAGCCTTTCTTCCGGGCCATGTTTTAAATTCAGACTGAAGAATGTTTCCTGCAATATATTACTATACCAGACATATTTCTGGGCTTCCCTGTTTTAGAGGGATTGATTAAGCTCAGGAAGATGTCCAGCATTTAGTTAGTTTTATCCCCAGTTGGTTACATAGAGCTAGTAGTCAGGGTGGTTTGCAGATGCACTGGAACAGGCTGCCCAGAGAGGTGGTGGAGTCTCCGTCTCTGGAGACATTCAAAACCCGCCTGGACGCGTTCCTGTGCAACCTGCTCTGGGTGACCCTGCTCTGGCAGGGGGGTTGGACTAGATGATCTCCAGAGGTCCCTTCCAACCCTACCATTCTGTGATTCCGTCCCCATGAAGTGGCTATGCCCCTCTGCAAGGGTGACACAACCGTGGCGCGCTTCGTGGAGGGGAGGGAGCTCTCAGAAAAAGAGAGGAATTTTTTTGTCATGTCCTGCAAGTGTGTGCAACTTTTGCAGGCCAGCCGGCCACAGTGGGCTGTGCCACACTGGGATGTGCCCCTGGGAGCCCGCCGGAGATGCTGCCCCAATGCAGAGGAGAGCCAGCCTGCACTTCTCTCCCCTGCATGCTTTATTTCATTCCTCTCCTGTCCTGCATTCATACCTCAGTTGAAGATTTAAATCATCCGGGGCTGGGAGTGTCCCACCGATCTCTGGGAAATAAAAAAAAAAAAAAAAAAAAAAAAAGCAAGCAAGCAGCCATGCTTTCCTGGGGATTTAGTATGAAGGTGCTGCAGGGAGTGTATTTCGGCTGGCGTTGAGTGTCAGTCCATGGAGAGGAGCGAGTTGCGGCTGGTGCTCTGATTTTAACAGCCTGTTTTTGCTGTGGAGGTGACGGGCCCTGGGGCTGTGGCTACGGCTCTCTGTGCACAGTTACATCTCAGCCACTGCCTCATGGTATCCTTCGCTTCAGGTGGGACCTGTGCTCCTTAAATCCTTCAATGACTGCTGAAAACCATAAGACATACTCAACGCTAAAGTCTTTCCAAGCTCTCTTATGTATAAGGTCAGCCTGGGGATGGGGTGTGAGGGTCTCTTCCAGCCCTGAAAATGCATAATAAACTCCCCTTGTGCTTATATCTCCCCTTCCTTAAAGAATATGGCGCATAGATCTCAAATCCAGATTGTTCTTCCTTCTCCTAATTTGAGGAAGCAAACTGCCTCCTTCCTAATTTGGCAATTTCTTGTCTCTCGCCCTCTAGGCTAGATGTACGGCATGAAGGTTTCAACAAGACACTTTGCTTGTGTGTTTTATGTACATAACCCCACAGGCTGAAGGCAGCTCTTCATAAACACCCTCAGTTACTTGTTTTTATCACTATATGCCTATTTCCTGTTTAATTTAAAATATATCTTCCTTAGCATGTTTTACTTTAAAGATGACATAAACTTCCCATAATAAAGCACATTGGCACTGAAATAAATCAATAAATAAATTAAAATACAGGCAAAAACATGCTCTCAAATGCATAAAACTGCAATAACTTCTACCATTACCGTTTTAAACATCAAAAGTTACACTGATTTTTGACAGCTTTCCTTGATCCACTGACAATATTTAAGTAGTGCGTATTTTTTAGCACTTGCTAATACTGAGCTGAGTTTCAAAGCGTTCAGCCTGTACCGCATCTGCCTGCTTGAACGCAGTGCGAGAGGAGAGCATAGCCTATACAAGCTCGGTTTGCGGGCACATTTTCTACCATATCATGGTCCATGACGTAGCCAAGGGCAAGTACAGGTTAAATAAATTGACCTATCTCCTCCCAGGGCCACTCAGAGTTGTCCCACTTTTCCTTGCTGGACTCACACGAAGCAGGAGGGTGTACTCCCTTTACACTGCTGCACTGGGCGTCCCAGGAAGAAAGCAATGTATGTGATCTTCTTCCTGCCTATCCACAGTGGCAGTAACCCCCCCCAAGACTTACCTGAGGTGGGATGTCCAAACTGTAGGTGCTTTGGAGGCTGCATTACCTGATCCACGGATTCTTGAAGTTGGTACAATGTTTGTCAGCATCTTCAGTGATTCTTCCATCAAGCTACAATACAGAAGAGAGGTGCTGATTAAGGAAAAGTAGCAAAAGCAGCGATTCAAGCAGCATATTCTCTACAGCTCCCACCCCATGAACATACTGTGCCCAGGAGATCTGTTGTGCAGATTTTGTGGATGGGTATAACCCATTTTTATTTTTTTCCTTTTGAACCTTTGTTTGTTTGTTTTTATTTCTACTGAGGAGAGTTTCTAGGAATCTTTTTCTTAAAAGCTTCAAAAGTTTTCAGGCTGTATGTATTGGAGTGTGTGTGGACAGACTGGCAATGTTGCCACAATACCACCTGGGAGACATACTTCATGATCGTATTCTTCCCAGTTCCATACCATCAGAAAACACATTACCGGCAGCTTCCACCAGAAATGAGGCATTTTCTGCCTGGCACTACCATTGTGATACTGAAAACTATGGCCCTGAGATGGTACAGTCCTGAAGGATATTTAATTAACAGACTCCATACAATCATGAATTAGAATTACTGCTTGTTGTCGTGTGGAAGATGCTCAGAAAACACGGATGGCAGTATAAGACTCAAAAAAAAAAAAAACCAAAACAAAAACCCCACAAACCACCCCAAACCCAATAGCCAGAATCTCAGATTCTTTCTGTGCTTCAGTAGCGTGGTGCAGCAGAGCTCACGCCCATCCATTCCCTGATGCCTTGCAAAACGATTCATGCTCCTTCAGAGGGGCTCCCTCCTCACTCCTGCCACCGATGCTACAGCAGAGGTGGTCAGACCGATGAGAGCAACACGAAGCAGCGAGAAACAGCTGCAAGGATCCACCCCCATGTCTATTCACAATGAAGAGGAAACGGCTAGAAACAGCTTTTCAAGTGCCTT
This sequence comes from Rissa tridactyla, assembly GCF_028500815.1. Classification (NCBI taxonomy): domain Eukaryota; kingdom Metazoa; phylum Chordata; class Aves; order Charadriiformes; family Laridae; genus Rissa; species Rissa tridactyla. The sequence goes on from NC_071470.1 coordinate 60,978,068, forward strand.
AAAAGCCATTTTTTGAAGCATAATTACAACACATGCCGGAGGCTGCCCATATTTACACGGGTGAACGTACCTTTGCAGGAGCAGCTAGGAGCCTCTCCAGCTCTCTGGCGTTTCTCGCAGCAAAAAGAGATTACTCCGGCCCTCCTGTGCCACCTCCTGTGGAGCATCCTGCTGGGGAATATCATTAGTGTAGCAGCCCCCCTGAGAGGGAAACCAGTGCCGAGTCACCGCACAGGGACAGTGCCCCGGCGCCCGGCACTTCTGGCATTGGCTGCAAACATCCCCCTCCAGTCTGATTTTTCTCTGGAAGGGATAGTTAAGGGATCTCGCTCTGTGTACCCCTGCTTTTCCACCCAAAGGCCGCTTTTTAACCTCTCTGGCAATTTTAATCTAAACACAACAGACGGATCTCTCACAGGCGCTTAGATCCTATGCATGTGTGACAGAGTTGAGTTGTAGGTAGGGAAAAATTCCTCTCTCTCTCTTTAGCCCCTGGGGAAACATCTAATGAGCTTTATTAAGCATAAGCCTATCTGCACAGGAAAAAGGCAGTGGAAACCAGGCTTCATTACTTCCAGCACGTGCAAAAAAGCCTGGTTTGAAATACCTATTTGCAATGGTCTGGCTGGGCAGCCCACTCCTGGAGGGGCTGCAGTGTCAGTGGATTAACTGCACGCCACAAGTCCTGTGGATTATAAAGAAGGTCTGCCTCAGTGGATGCAGATCCCCTCTTTTACAGGAGGACCTTGTCCTGACTCTCTCCACACAGAATTGAGAAGCTGGGATTTGCGATATGATGACAACTGAGATGTTTCTTAGAACTAAGATGAAATCCCTGATGTAATACACTTCTTGTGTTTATTTGTCCTGATCCAGCAAAGGGCTTTACCGGGTTAAAAGGCCAACTGGGTCTGATGGACTGCCTGCACATATCTAAATAGAAGCTGGGGTCCAAGGCTGTTGTTCTGTACACAAGAAATTTCTGAGTACATTAGAAACTCCCACGTTGCCTGTATCAGTAACATGTCTATGACTCTGGAAAATAAGACAGCTACTCGTACACAAGATATCCAAATACTGAAATATAAAGATGACTGGAGTGTAAGGCTGGGTTTATCGAAAGTCTATTGCGGGCAGATGCTCTGCAAACTTCAATGAATACTTTGCATTTTGGTTCTTTTCAAATGCAGCTCTGTAAACAGTGAATAGTCACACTGTTAATGACTGGCTTGCCGTATTTATAGAAAGCCAGATGTTATTTAGCTATGGTGGGATTTAACAAGCAGTCTAAGAACTGAGGGCTTTTTTTTTTTTTTTTTTTTTAAACTCCCAGCCACTAAATCATTAAAGGTTTGTTGCACCAACAGCCCTAAATGAAAGGACACCTACTCAAGGCTCAGCAGCACCAGCATGACACAGGACAAGGAGGTGATCCTTTTTCTAGGATAAGTTATGCAATTTGGAGAAAGACCTGAGTTCAAACAGAAACAAATGCTCTAACTCTGCAGTGATTCCGCGTAAATTAGTCTATCTCCTCTCCCACCCTTTCCTGCTTTGAGCACAAACTCTCTGAATAAAGAGAGTGCTCCCACAAGAGGTACGTTGCAGTCAGGCACATTGGGGCTCTGTTGTTAGCAACGTCATTTTTTGGCATTGCTAAGATACTGGGCCTACAGGAAAGCTGGTGAGGGACTTTATAGGATGTCGGGTAATGGTAGGACTAGAGGGAATGGATTAAAACTAGAGATGGGTCGATTCAGATCAGACGTTAGGAAGAAGTTCTTCACCATGAGGGTGGTGAGACACTGGAACAGGTTGCCCAGAGAGGTGGTGGAAGCCCCATCCCTGGAAGTTTTTAAGGCCAGGCTGGACGGGGCTCTGAGTAACCTGATCTAGTGGGAGGTGTCCCTGCCCATGGCAGGGGGGTTGGAACTAGATGATCTTTAAGGTCCCTTCCAACCCTAACAATTCTATGATTCTGTGATAAACTTAGACCACTTTCCACCAATCCAACTGGGTGTGGTTTCTTGCCATGTATTTGCAAAGAACAAAATTTTGGTCCCCATCAGCTTTGGGTGCCTGCTAGTGTCAAGACTCAAAGCAGAAGCAAGAAACAGACAAGAGGGTATGGAAGAGTAACCAAATGAACAGCAAAGGAGAGGTAAAGAGGTCTTCCTGTTAAATTTGCCCCCCCACTGCAGGAGAAAAGGGTTGCTAAACGAAATTAAGGTCTGTTGGCTCTGGCATGGACTGGTTCTGCATGCTAGATGTTGCTTTGACAAATGCTGCCGACAGACAGACGAATATCAGCTTTTAAAACTCTAAATCTTGACCCTACAGGACAACAGCCTTCACCTTTGCAATCCTCAGAAGAGGTGGCAAGGCTCCACACACAATACCGGAGCTGCAGCTACCCACAGTGCCCAAGCAGCATTTTCTTTGTGATGCTTCAATCTTCCTAGCGCGTCACTGTTGAACCACCTCTGCTGAGGCCAGGACTAACTCAGGCAGCTTTACAAACTATGATGCTCTGTTATTTGGGAGGCAGCATCACTCCCTTTGCTAGTGGGAAGCCCATTAGCTCTCCCCATCCTTCTCCCACCCATGGGCAATGAGAAGCTGGGGTCTCACCACTTTCGACAGTGCGCTGCCAGAGCGCTTCCTCTCCCCTTTAAGACTGCAGGAAATTTGTCTTTTCAGGCCAAATTTCAGGCTAAACCCCAACCTTTTGTTCATCCCGATGAGGAACCCTGCTCTGGTTGAAAAGGGGCTTTCATTTTAAGAGCTGAATTTTCTGTGGAGAGGAGCTATTGTCATTTACTGGCTTTTGCAAGGCTCTTTATAGCAGGTTGAGCTCTTTTGTTTGGTTGGTTGGTTTTTTCTTCTGCCTCTTCTATCAGGTTCTGCACAAATATGTTTATGGCATTTTGTCCCTGCCCTGAGACTTACATACTGTAAATATTGCTGCTTTTTCTCAGTCAGCGTCTGGCTAAGTATGTGCAGTAATACAGCCCCCGCCACACACACAGACTTTCACAACCTAAACCTGATTTCTTTCCTTTGCCCAAGACGTGTTCCAACAGATATTAGCGCAAGGCTGACAAGGCTGCCTTTCTTTTTGGGTTTACATTGAATAAGGCAGAAATCCATACCTTGATTCTGTGATATATGTAGCTCACACTATCAGCGTGTCAGCCTGGATTTAAAGAAAATACATGATCACATCTCCTAGGGGATCTTGAAGCACAAGCTAGAAATGGTAGGCCATCTGTCCCCAGATCAGGGAGAAACCTGATGACAGGAGCTGTGTTTGCCCTGCTGCCTTCCACGTCTCATTTTGCAGCCGGTCTTTTCTTACGCTCTTTTCTTCTGTTCCTTCAGACTGCAGCGTTCAGGCTTTCTGTTCTCTCCTCCTTCGGTAGGTAGAGTACATTGGTGCCTCTTAACACACTGCCTCTACCGCATGGGAGAAGAAAGGTGTCAAACAGCGGCCAGCTTCTTTGGGTTCAGAAGGTGCCATACTCTGTTATATGACATGCTCGATCTGCAGGTGAAGGCACTGGAAAATAGTTCAGAAATCAAAAAGGAAGCAAAGCAAGGAAATATCATAAATTTGGAGCTGAAGAGCCTGCTGCCCTGTTCAGCAGAACAGTATTTTCCTTGTCAGGCGGCAAGTCATCGTCTGACAGTTTCATAACAGCAGCTATTAGGTGGTTCGTGCTCCTTATTCCCTGCCTTCTCCCCATTTATGCTCAGCTGATTTTACTGTGCAGTGCAGAGGAGTCACAGGCAGATGAACCTGTTGTTGTTAAAAGCCTGGTTTCCAATCTCGGAACCCTCTGTTCATGCACCTACATCTGCACTTAGACCTAAAATTGGCACTTGACACCCACTGAAAGAGGTAAGTGCCAACAAGCTTTCTGAATAACTAATCAGTGTGCAGGTGTTTAATTGCTGAATTAAGAACCTGATTTTGAAAACCAAGCTCTAAGTATCTGTATTTCTGTAACCAACTTTAATACTGCCTTCAGAGTTTTGCTATGGGAAAATAGTCTGGCTACGCAGGACAACTCCCACGCTTTTTAAGTGCTCAGCCCTACTGCTGTGCCTCTACCCACCACCAAATTCCCATCCCATTTTCCCCAGGTGCCCTCCTTTCTCCCTGCTTGGATCCAGAGGAGAAAATGGCAGAGGGAATAACCAAGGGCAACTTAAACCTCCCATAACTTCCGCTTCTGAAAGCCTTCCCATGTGTTCCTGTGCTTGTTGGGGACACATGCACTGGAGGTGCTGTGGGTGATTAACTGGGCTTCATTCCTCTGTTACTGTTTTAGGGTGTTTTTTCATCTGCTCTGAGTGGCTTGGTTTTGTTGAAAGACTGGAAAAGGCATTTGAGCAATCAACTTTTTTTTTTTTTTTTCCTTAATTCAAAGACAAAGCAGTAAGAGTATTCATGGTTGAAATCAAAGCTGGAACAGGTCAACTAAAAGTAAAGCACAAGATTTTTAATGGCAAGAACCAGTAAGCAGCAGACATGTCAGAAAATACTGTGACTTCTCTCCTTTTATATTCATATAATCAGGACTATTGATCTTCATGGAAATTATGTTTTAGGTAAAGAAAAGGTTGCCAGGTGCACTGACAAGAGTAGCAGGATGAAATTTTCTGCCCTGTGTTTTGAAAGGGGCTCAGTGTGTGATACTAGCTCTATTCTGGCTTTCAGATCCACCATTTCAGTGCTCCATCGTAAAGGACAAATGAATCTGGCCCAAAAATGGTGAACAAAGAGCAAAGCCCATTTCACCATTAAATAGCACATAATTTCTGATGCCTCTATGGAACAAAACTTGATGGTCCAACCATGGAGGTCGGTTTGTCCAAAGATAAACTATCTGGAGACACTTATTGTTAACAGGAAGTTTTGAGAGACATTCATTCATGTGATGCAAGAGCCAATATAAATAAAGCAGGGGACAGGAAAGAAGTATTTAGAGAGGAAGATGGTGATGTAGGTAAGAGTTAGTGTGCTACGACAAAAATACAACAGATGGTGATGCAGGTAAGATTTAGTGTACGACAATAGCTGTACAGCTGAACACAATCTCAGGGTACATAGAAAAAGGACTTTTTCAATATCTTTTTCAAGGAAAGGAACCAGAACAGTTTCTGCTGGCACGGAATAAGCACATTAGGGAAAAACTAAACTCCAAATGCCAGAGATGGGAGTTCAAAAATCCTTGTGCATCTTCTCTGCACATTCCTACACCAGTTTTGGACATTGACGAGTATCATAAGTCTGTTTTAGGTGTTGTGGGTTTTTTGGTTTGGGGGTTTTTTGTTTGTTTTTGTTTTGGGTTTCTTTTTTTTTTTTTAAGTGACTACTGATATAATATTGGCCATTGCTGGCCCATAATCCCAATCAGCTGTTGAAAAACAATACATTTCAATCTCAGCATTTGCCTTTCCACCCACACAAGCCTAAATTTGACAGCAGCTATGTCAGTAAATGCCCAGACTTCAAAAGCTGTAGGTAATAAACATTCTTAGATTCATTACACACTGAAAACAAATGGTGTAATTTACATACTTAGGTTTACACATGCACTTAAACATACCTGAGTGAGCAAGACCTCAGGCTGCAGAATCCAAGATCTCCGCAGATGGCTCAAGTCCAGGGCAGTACTAGCCAGCTGTTAGAAATGTTTTCTTTGTGCCTAACCTGAATTCCTCTTGTTGCAATTTAAAACTGTCCCATCCACCATATAGAGGCAGCTGACCTCCTTCCTCTTCACAACAGCCTTCATATCTGGCCACATGGCACGACTCAAATACAAGCCAAGAGAACAAAACACGGGTCAAAACTCTCATGTCAGTCACCTCCTTAAGCAACATGACTGTCACCGAACACATGCAATATTTCTTACAGTATTTTTTCTTTCTCCATCAGACCATTGCTGTGAGAGTAACCATGTTTGGCTCTATATTTTATATTACTCTCCTCTGACTCTCTCCTTCTTTTTCAGATATGAGTCCTTTTTTTTTTTTCTTTTTGAGAAACATCCTTCCAGTGACAGTGTATTATGCTTTATTATTTTGTACAATTGCCTTTGTAAGGAATGGTTAATAAATCTACACTGCTGTTACAGATAATTCTTCCCATCCTATATAGCTCCAACTCAAGGTCCCAAAGGATTTCCTCACCCCCACAGCTTGGCTCATCCTTTCAGCAAATCACAGCTCCCTCCCTTCACTCTTTTCTTCTCCTGTTGAGACTGCACTCCATTTCTGAAAGGATTCCGAGATCTCCTGAGCGGAAAAATTGTGACTTGGCTCACCAAGAGGTGGCAGTTGTGTTCAAAGGAGAAACTGAAAAAGCATCTAGCCATGCATGGCACAGGTCCAAAGGTTTGTGCCAGTCTTCCTTGACTGTTGATCAACCCTTGGGATATAATCCTAATTTCAACTGCTAGACACAAGATTTTGTACCAAATCACCCCTTATCGTACAAAGTAGACTAGATGAAATTATACAGGCATCAGAGCATCTGACACTACCTATGTCTTCACAGAGGACATGTGGAGAGTTGCCCTAGATAGTGACAGCAAAGCCCTGCCCAGCCCACTGGCTATTGTCACGATCATAATGAGGATGGCATAGGACCAAATCAAGCTCGTTTATCTCTGGTTGGTGCTCCTCACACCGCAGTGAGCAGCCTCGTAACAGCAAATAACTCATCCTTGGGGATGAAGTTATCTGAAGGGGCACCATCATGGTGCAGTTCTGTTGGGCTGATGTTGTCAAGCCAGTCTTGTACAGAGACAAAGCCGTTTGAGTCCCCGAGGACTAAGTTCATGTTCTTTTTTTTATTGCTATGTAAACTGTTCCCCTCTTCCTCTCAAGCACCAGCTTCATGGTTTCCGTACTGCTGCCTGCTCTTGGCAGTAGCTTAGTTCCCTGAGACGGACTTAAGAAAACGTTTGCCCATTTGCTTTAAAAGTAACTAATGATCATAATAGCAATGACAATGGAGTGTAGTTTTTACAGTGCCTTGTTGCTCCTCCCTACTTTTCTAACGTTGCTATTTTAATACAAATAGCAAGTATATTACCATTAGTAACATAATGTGTCCCATTTTGCTGAAATATATACTGAAAATATTCCAAGTTATTCTAGCTCTTTGTTGCTGCTTATTTTCTAGCAAATTTTCTATAAAGTATACAACCCCTCTTTATTGTATGTAACTCACTCTCTGCACAGTGTTTCTTGTTTAAATTTAGCTCCTTCTTACCTTATACCCATTTAACTTTTTGAAAGTTTCAGTGCAGAGATATCATCTATTCCCTTTTTTCCTTACACAGATACATCTCTCAGAGCAGCTCGGTGAAGACTCAGACAGTGGCTAATTCAACCTTCTGGGTCCTCTGGAGCTTTGATGTGCTGTCAGAGCAATGGGAAAGCCATGGCAAATCTGAATTTGGTAAGGGATTTAATATCAAGCTTAGATGAAATAAATCAAATGGAAAAAAGATGGCATCAAACGCACATGGCAGAGAGATCATGGGGGGTTAATTGGCAACCTTTCCCTTTGATCATGATCCAGCATGACTGAACCTAAAAGCCAGATGTTTGGTTTGCTACCTTAGAAAGAGGCAAGAGGTATGCGTAGTTATTAAAAAATAAATAAGTCATGATTTTTTAAATGCTAACTATAATGCAAGAACTTTCAAAACTTTCTTTGTAGAAGTCTACTCAAAGGCCTTTGAAATCAAGCAGGCCACAGATGAGGTAAATTTAATAGATGATTTGGGTTGTATGTGACTTTTCTACATCAAAGTTCTCTTTAGATAATAAAACGTTGACTACTTTCATTCTCTTTGGTTCATATTTTTTATTTTAAAGCTTAACTATTCTTGTCAGTAAGAAACTTTTTAAAGCACACATGTACTACCATGCATGTAAATATATTCTGAAGACAGACATGCAGGAAGAAAGTCTGCACTGTGGCCCACCAGCCGCATTTCTGTGCCACGCTCCACACACTGTGAGTGTTTCCTAAAGTGCCTTCCTTTAAATGACTCTCACGCTGCTCAGTTCTGTTTTTTCACCCCTTTTTGCACTTGACGGACTGTTTGGTCGTTAACATGGTGACTTGCATTCCTCTATAGGAAAAATAGATGTTTACGATTGTAGAACAGGACCTAAAATACTGCTGCACATATAACCAGATCTAGTCCAATCAAGCAAGATGCAAAGGAGCAGTGCTAGAGAAGTATATTAGACATCCCACTTAGCTTTTTCAAGTATCTCCAATTTGAAGCAACTAAACACACTTCTCAGGCTAAATATAAGTAGATGCACGTAATTTTGCTCTCCAGTTTTAGAAATAGACAAGTCTTCCACCCTGCAAGTCCTGCAAACCATGTGAGCCTGTAGCAGATGGGACTTCACAAGGGCCAGCATCTCTGGCTGGAGGTAGCAAAGTGGCAACCAATGCATCTAATTCCAGCACTGACCATGGACACTCTATAATCGACTTCAGAAGGACCAAACAGTTGGTGGGATCAAGCCAGGCCAGACTTGTATCTAAAGCTGGGGGGTTTCTTTTGTTTTGTTTTTTTTGTTTGTTTTGTTGTTGTTGTTTTGGTTTTTTTGTTGTTTTTTTTTTTTTCTTGTTTTCAAGTGATACATGCCTGTTTTCTTTGGACATTTTAGTTGCAGGTGTTTCTCTGGTCCATCCAAAGAAATGCAGTTACTATCAAGGGAGGCTCAATAGACATAATTCCATAAAATATATAGACTAATTTTGTCCTCAAGGTGCAAAATATGGGAATCGAGGTGCTGCCTTGGATGGCAAGTTTTACTTGCGGCATCACTGCCAACCTCCTCCCCCGTATTTGTGCCTTCTCCAGAGATCACCCTAAAAAGAATTCAATCATTACTTTAAAAATGCAGAACTTGTGACTGTTAACCTTTTATAAATAAACCCATGCAGCACATCTAAAGTAGAACAATTGTAAGTCTTTTGATGAGATACTTACAAACCAGCTCATATTAGATGGAAGAGAAATGCTTATTCTCCAAAAAAAGGTGTCCTAGAGCTTTTTAGGGGTCTGAACATGTGAAACTTGGGGTGGAAGCCCCAGCTTTTTGTGGTTTGCAGCATCAAAAAGCTGGTTATAAGATCTATTCAAACTCCTAGAGAAGCCTGGGTAACAATCTGAGCTTCTGGCACTCATTTGAACTGAGGCACCCAAACCCTTTGACGTTTTCTCATTATTAATTATTTCAGCATCAGTGTTAATTGCCTACACAACACATGGAATCGACAGTACATTGAGGACTCAGCCTGCCTGCTTTGTAGCTGGCTAGCCGGGGATGCAACTGCTTTGCCATTCTCATTACTATTCTCATCAGGCCAGACATGAAATAAAAGCAGTGACACTTTTTCCCCCCTAACACAGTCTGTTATGGGTGCAAGTCAGATCAGATAGCTACCAACAAGAGAGAAAACGGACTCAGCTGGCATCGTGACAGAAATCCACAGACAGCATTTTTTCCCTTTTAATTATTAGCTTCAAAAGATAAATGCAGGGACATTAAGGCAGGCTTAGAAGATGTGGCACAATACCTTTATACAGGCTCTCACTGCAGGGACCAATTTGCAAAAATTAATATGAACTGGAGACAAAAATAATAATATTCAACAGATGTAAAGCAAAACCATACTGAAACAAAGAAGAAAGGACAATAGGATTCTTCCTTCATTGTAAAAAAAGTGCATCGTTAACACCATGATTCACTCCAAAGTTAGTCCAGGCTCAAACAATTCCAACAGCCCAGCAGCCAGCACAGCAACCTGGTGTGCCATATATCTATAATTGCAACCTGCACAGCTCCCACACGTTCCAGATGTGCACGCTTTACATGCTCTGCTCAGCGAGATGGTAGCATTTTAACCCACAACGTGCGTATCTCAAGGTTGATGTCCCTCACGCATCTTCTCCGTGCTAACTTGCTGGAGGATGCGAATCCACAACAGCTCCTGGTTTGAAACTCCTGTTCAGCAGCTCTGGGTGAAGGGGGGGGGTCTGCTTATGTCCAGACCCGGACAGCATTGGGCTACCCCCACACACAGCTTGTCCCCAAGCTCCTTTGCTTTTGCCAGCAATCTCAAATCGTCATTCCCCAAAACAGTTCCAGGCTGGGGCAGCAGAGATTGACCAGGTAAATGGGTTAATCCTGGTCTGCTCCTCCTTTTACTAAACCAGACTGGCTGCAATTACACCGTGGTTGTGTTGGATGTATGAAAAGAATGATGCCTGGCAGCAAGAGGTAAAGAGAGAGGAGAGAGCCCAGGACAGGGGAATGAATGGCTTCACCCATAAAGCTGCAGCTGGAGCAGGACGCCTGAGCACAGCCTGGATCCTGCCTCGCAAGCCCTGTGCTCAGCCCTTCCTAACTCAGCATGGCAGATGAATAAAGCAAGCAATACTGAAGCTATTTCCTCCTGCAGGGATTGCAGGAGGCTGGTAGTCTGACTCTCTTCAAATAACCAAGTCAATCTTTTGCGCGGGGACGTGAGGTTTCAAACTCTCTGGGATTTAGGAGTCTAAAATCCCACTAATTTTTCTGTGCTCAGGAGGCAGGGGAGTGCAAGCCTCAGAGGAGATTTTTACATTCCCCTTCCATTCCAAGGAGGATGGCAGAGATACTCTGTGGTGTAATCAGCTTCCTGCTGCTAGGAGAAGGGCACGGAGGGGCTGGTCCAAGATGCCCAGAGGTCATCAGAAAGGCTAGCTTCAGCAGCCAGACAAGTCAGCAAACTGTACTTCTGGACTCTGCTTAAATATAGTCCAATAACCTACAGCAGCTAGCACACTAGGAACCTCTCAAAGGCCCCATTTTCCTGCAGAAAGCCCATGTTTCATTTAATCAGCTAGTGAGCCAGCAAGATTGCTCCCTACTCCAGAGTATTTGAAGACAGTTTTTCTGTCTGTACCCACAGCACATCCCATTTCTACACAACTGCCTCTGTGCCGGCCCTCTCCCAGCTTGAGTTTGGGTATCTTTTTTGAGGCTTCATTGCAGTATCACCCTGTTTCTGCCTGCACGTCTTCCTTAATGCACGGCTAAGGAAAAGCAAACACATACTCATTGCCACGAGCCAGATCTGAACTAGTGCAGCTTGGCAAACAAATACAAGACGGCTGCTACTCATACCATCCCAGAGGCATGGGAACGATCCGAGGGACCGCAAGGATCTAACTAGGGATGGCCTGAACACATTGACACAATCTTGTGGCAATACAGATGAAATCCTTATAACATTGAACTGTCTGTTGTAAGCTTCAGGTTTGTGTCACTTTTCCCTATACCTTTCCTCTTGTTACTAAATCAGGTTTCCAAGTCGTGATGGCAGCTTCCATTCAGATGCTTAAAAGACTTTGAAGTTCTATTATTTTTTAAAATCTATCCCCAGTTTTGGGGGGGGTTCATCTCATCTGCTGTGCTTTAATAACAAGCCAGCAAACCTTGCAGCCCTGAAGCTGGAGTTACTTTAATGTCCCACCTATGGTTCTGGTGGCTGTGCAGCAAGCAGGCAATAACTAACTGCACTCTTTTTCCCCAGCCTAGGACAAATCTCAGCTTCAGTTTACCATGTATTATTAGCAGAGCTTTCAGGCATACCTTTTGTCTCGCTTTGGTTGTGGGTGCTCGGCACCACAGTGCCACTTAGTTCTTCTGCCAACTGACTTGTGTGTTCTCTGCAAACAAAGAAGGTGTTAACTTGAAATGTTTGCACTTCACTTGTCACCCGTAAGGGTGTCTGTGTGACCCGAAGCCTGTGCCACAGCGTGGCTCTAGTTTCTCCACTCACAGCAAATAGGAATCACACATACACTGGAAGGAATACCTGTGTGTGTTTTAGGATGAGGAGGGTAACAAAGGGCTGAGATATTGTTTTCCACTTTCTCAATGGTTTCCTCAATACACTCACTGCTGCTGCTGCTGTTTGAATAAAAAAGCTTCAAAATGTTTTGAGTCTACCTCTTACTTTTGCAATTCAACCTTTTTCCTACAGTTTGGTGGCACAGTGTAGTTTTCTAAGTGCACTCAGACTAGTAGATGTTTGGCCCTTTACTTTTTCTCGCAGCAGCTTCAAAGCTAACATGTGCTAAGGCAGATGAAAGGACCTGGCCCAAGCAACACAACAGTCCGGGCAAGTCTTGAGCGCAGATATAGAAACTTTCTTGTCTAAGTGCCATCTCCCCCTCTTTCCGTCATAAGAACATGCAGTGAGGAGTCACTGCATCCCTCCAGCTCTCTTGTCCCCATCCCCAGCACATGCAAGCCAGCCACAGACAGACCAGCAGTCTAACTTACTGTGCAAGAAATAAGTAATTAGAGCTATACTACTACGCTGCAATCCTTAGGAGCTTCAGTTCTAGAAACAGAGCTGCAGCCATAGGCAGGACAGGCAATCAGCACATCTAGACCTGGAGAGAGTCTCTGGCTTGAGAAGCAGGGGACAGAAAAAGCCATTGCTGCTTCTGGCAGGCAGGCTGAAGGGACTCCAAAAACTTGCCTCCAGGCAGAGTGGGTGGAAAAAGGAATGGCTGGGAAGTGCCTGAGGTCTCAGGTAAGGTCAGAGGAAAGTAAAGTATAAAATATACAAATTTTTGAGTCTTAAACAGAGATCAAATCCACCCACCCATTCTCTTCAGGAGCAGGAAACACGTATCAGCATCTGCTCTAAGAAATACCTGTGTGTCACACCTGTGGCTCCAGAAGAGGGAAAACCTTTATTTACTACTCAGTCAAAAATGGCACTAAGCCCGGAATCGTTAACTGCCTACTTGCTGGTCCACACTCGCAAAACCAAAACAAACTTCCCCCAAAAATATCCACAAACCCACACAGGTATAGCTCTGATCTATGCAACTGTGTGCTGGATCAGGTGCTGTCTGTCCTCATAAAACCAAAATAAACATGGCCTTGTGTTCCCCAGCTGATTTAAGGGAAGCATAATCCTATATACAGCAAAGAGATCCTCCAGCACACAGATCTGGTACAAATGAGTGAAGTCACCACCACACTTACCTGCCAAGGCTTGCTATAGTCAGAGATGGATGATTTGCGTTTCCAAGAGGACGAACCTACTGCCTTTCTTTGATTAAATGCCACATATTACATGCCTAAAGTTTGTGTGCTGGGATTGTCCCCTTTTGGGGGATACGGTCCCTGACAAGTAGGTATCACCATCTGAAAAGAACCTTGAAAAGCTAAGGGTAAGTGGAGAGGGTGGCACAGAAAGGTAAAATGCCTTCTCCGAGGCATCCAAAAAATTGGCAACTGTGCCAAGTTATTGCCTGTTTTCTCTACTCCCTCATGCTGCCTTTCAGCATGAATCAGCCATCTGGCTTTCCCTTTGCTTGTGCTTTGCTATGCCAGCGGAGCTCGGCTCCACCACATGAGCAGAGCTATATTTAGAGGGAAATTACTTCAGCCCTGTCCGGCCGAACAGGCAGGAAAGGGGTTTCTGGAGGCATCGCTCCTGCATGATGGGACGGCAGAGCTGACTGCTTCATCTGTGACCTCCAGCCCTGCCAATGCCTCACCTGTGCAGTCGCGGGATGGAAAGCAGCGTGGTACCTCATGTAAAAGCAAACTGTAATAAAAAGTAGAAAAAAAGGCAAGACAGGGCAGCTGCTGTTGTGTGCTTTTCCAGAGTGCTCAGGGGAAGAGGCGACTGGTCAGCCTCTTGCTGCAGCCCTCAGCATTTAACAAGCAGACCGTCCTGATTGCTGTCTGCAGCTCAGCACCTACAAAGCGCTCAGCACTTTCTTAAGAGTGGGTCGCTGCCGGGACTATGTCTCATGGTGTCATTACGCATGTCCTGTGTCTGTCTCATGAAGGTGTTTCCTTTCCCTCAAGTGCTTTCGGGCCCCATCACTCTCCATCTTTCCCAATCCGTGCAGGATGAGCACACATGACTGCAGCCTCTCTTGGCTTGCTTTCCCTCCTCTGCCCAAGCGCAGAAGGAAGAAGGCTTTGTACACCTGCCCCCCCTCCTTGCACCTTGCTCTTAACAGGGGTTGCAGTGTTTCTTTGGAGCAGGAGAGGAAACGGGATCGGGAAGGATAATAAAGCAGGCTCCTGCCAAGCCAAGCACAATGCAAACAAAAGAACGCACGTAGACGGCGGAGTGCATTTGCAAGCCTGAGAGACTTCACAATAAAATGCCTTTTCTTCTTTCTTGTCATCTTCTTGTTACAGGGAAATAGCAACCAAAGAGGATTCTCCTGCAAGTTTTGTGCTGTCTTTGCTGACAGCTAGATGATGTCTTGATTTTGAAACTCAAAGACCGCATCAAACAGGATCTGAAAGGCTTTTTCTCCCATTATATGCAGCAATCTCTCTACTTTGGAAAAGATACACAATCAGAAAAGCGGTTCTCAGCAGGCACGAGTTCAGGTGCTGAACTAGGGTCAGTGGCCCATGTCCTTGCAGGTACCTGCCCTTCCTGCTGGTGGAGAGGACGCACAGGGCATGATCGTGGCACACCCTTGGTACCCTGCCAGGGCCCAGAGACAGGGTCTTACGTGTGCCTGTAGAGAGTAAACTGCTAAGTTTATGGGCACTAGACTTTAAGCAAGAGGAATTTCATGATCAGGGAAAGAGCAATGTGATATTAAAGGCGAGGCAAGGATCATCTGCACTTCGGATTCCAGAAAGTCCCTCATTTGGATATGGGGCCAGTGGGGACTGCTACTGGGACTCTATTCCTCACACTCTGCCTCTGCTTCCCTATAAACTCCTGACTCTGAGGTGATTTTTCCCTATCTGCTTGGACTTTAAATGCTCTGGGACAGGCTAATTTCTGAATCCTCTTTGCCCAGAGGTAATGATGGAGGGCCATCACCTTAATGCAAGCAACACCTGGCCCCTTCCTTGAAGGAAGCGGGAAACGCCACACTTCAACAAAAGTAACAAGTAAATAAAAAAAATCCTCCCTGGTTCTCATTATTTTTTGTGCAGACTCTGGCCATCAAAACGTATTAATGTGAAGTGTGTTAGCTTTGAAAATCACAGCAGCCCAGACTATGCAGATGGCCAATGGCCTCACTGCACTAATTCAGCCTTGTCCCATATCTGCCAAAGAATTGTCAAGTCCCCTTTCCCTTAATGCTTTAAAAATACCCCAAAATTTAAAAAGCAAAATGCCAAAAAAAGTAGCAAAATAATGAGTACAAAGGGATATTTATCCTTTTCTTAAGCTTGTGGAGCATCCTTTTTTCTCTCTCCTTTTAATCTCTCAGACTCATCTGACTGCACAACTAGAAAGGCTACGTTAGCCTCAACCGAGTAACTTTTACTATCGCTTTCCCTCCTCTCCTCAATCAGCAGACGTAACTTTCCTCTGGAACAGCGAAGCTTTACGTGCTTTCAAAAAAGAATTCCTAATAAGGACAAATGAACAGGCTGCCTTTTTCTTTTTCTTTGAGTGGCTCCCAGGGCACCTCCAGAGAAGCTCCTGTCAAGACAACACCATGCCCTCTGCAATAACCCCTCTCAGGAGCCTGCTGCAGCCCAAGTGTGACCAGAGAGTACATGAGATCCCGAGGACTCAGATTTCAGCCCTAACCCATAAGGACTTACCCAAAATCATCAGTCCCCATAAAGCTTGCCTGATGAGTTTATCTCCTAGTAAGGACACTTGGCCCGTGGGGAGTTCTCTCCAGGAAATCTGCCTGCTAGTGGACAATATTCAATTCTTTATATCTTTGCCCCAAGCGGATGCTTTTGCTCCAAAAGCTGACAGAGAATCTCCTTTGTGTTATTATTTGTGTGTACATTGACCAACAGTCAGGACTTAAAACTTAAAAGGTACCTTTTAAAAGGTACCTATGTTTTCGTTTCGTTTTGGGTTTGTTTTGGTTTGGTTTTTTTTTTTTTGGAGGGTGGTGGTGGTTGGTTGGTTTGGTTTTTTGAAGGTGGCAGGCAGTATAAAAACACATTTCTCTTGGAAACCCGGCCAAAGACAGGTTTAATGGGAATGCACCTTAGAGTTTCATCTGGGGGCTGATGCTCACATACCTCTCCCCAGATGCGTTGCCAGCTTTCAAATGACAATATGAGGATCACCTCCTAACCGTAATATAAGCCAGATGTTCAAAGCACGATGCAGGTATTGTGCTTCATGTCCCCTCCTCTGCTTTCTCAGTAACCGTCACAGCCCATCCAAGAAGACAAGTAGCAAACTGAGTAACAGTCAAGGTGTCTGCCATGGAAAAGCACACCTGAAGGTGCCTGGGACTGACAGCTGACAGTCTAAAGCACTAATTTAAGTACGTAATCAAGTTGAAAGCAGTTTACAGGATTATACGATAATACAGGCAAGCTTATTTTTAAAAAAATATATTCAGGTTACTAATGGATTTTTTATTTTTTAAAAAAATCATATCTACCTGCCATCACAGCATATCATTACAGAAAGCGTGTTTGCAGGGTCAAATGGCACCTGAAATCTAACATAGCCCCACTTTGACAGTCATTTTCATCGAGCTCCAAATTGATTGAGAAATTATTCATTGCACATTCAGACATCTCTATCTTTCAGAAAAGAGAAGCAACTGTAAGGTAGTCTGTGCTGATTTTTAACCCCAGACCATTTTCCTTCCCAAAAGCGTGTTGCATTCAAAGAATCCTACAGAAAGAAAAGTAATAAAATACTACTTCTGCTGACTTGTATAAAAAAAACCTTTTAAAAGGTTCAAATTGTGATTACAGAACTGAAATA
The DNA here is from genome assembly GCF_028500815.1 of Rissa tridactyla. Lineage (NCBI taxonomy): Eukaryota > Metazoa > Chordata > Aves > Charadriiformes > Laridae > Rissa > Rissa tridactyla. The sequence goes on from NC_071470.1 coordinate 60,994,869, forward strand.
TTGCTAGCCCACGAGTGGTTTGGAAAAATACATATAAATTGCAGTTCAGTGTTTTACAACAATTATATTTTAGCTCTTAAACTGACTTGCAATCTTGACAGATTTACTGCAGATTCAAATTAACATACCATAGCTGAATCTTACTGTTGCCATAACTTTTATTCAAACAGTCATATTTCCAATGGCGGCAACTATACTTTTACTGTTGGTTAATTTTTGCTAAGTAAAATAAATACCCTGTTAGGTTCAGGCTTTTGCCTGTAATTCAGCTGAGAACGCTACCACTCAGCACCAAAAGTTAAATTGCTCTTACAAGGAAATCATACTGCCATGTATTTTTGCTCTGCGGGGGCTGGAAATAGTAGTAACTTAAGAGTGGAAAGAGGGCTGGAAGATAAAACCGATACACTTTTCTGGGCTGGGGGCTGTTGCTTGCTAACATAAAAACGACTGATGTTTCCGAGTGACCTCTGTAGGACCCTATGGGTTTTGGAGCAGCTCAGCATGGCAGCGTCACCCACTCCCCTCCTGGTACTGCTGGTTGCCTTTGGTCAAGCTTTGGGTGAAGGCACACTGTTGAGTGCAACTGGGTTATGGCAACACAACAAATTGCCATCAATCAGCTCCACCTCTATAACCGACCATGCACGCACCTGCACTCGACCCCAGCGGTAGAGGTAAAATACAGGGCATTTTACTTCGTGGGGGTAAAAGCACAGGCACAGAGAGTGACCACCATGCACTGCCATGAGTTTATCGTGTTTAAACGTGTGTCTGTTTAGTTTTCCTCTGAGCTTTTTAAGGTCTCAAGTAGCTGAAATAAGCTCTGCTCCTTATTTGCTTTGTGCTGTGTCCCTGTTCCTGACAAGAGACTTTGGCTTAAGGATTTGTGCGCTCTCATTCTACAGACTAATACTTGGAGTTTGAGATAATTCCCATAATAAAGACTCGCTTTAAAAGGTATTGAGGTGTGGTTGTGTGACAATGACTCTTTCCTTTTAAAAGGAAACAAAGCCAAAACTTTGAAAAGTATGTCACACTCCTGACAAGCTAAAACCTTCTAAGGACTCAACCACAGCGTTAAAAATTAATGTTACAGTTCACCTAGCCACAGCTGTAGTACAGCGATACGCATCACACAAAGGCTAGCAATTTGACAGAAGACACACTGAAGGCTCACAAGGCAAAGTCCACTCTCCTCTTGATGAACCAGCTCATCCACACCTTGCAGGACTTGCACTCCGACAAAGTGAAGTTTGAGGCCACTATCTGGAAGGCTATCTAAGGAAGGCTATCTAAAGATGTCATTTTTCTCTACGCAACACACAGACTTTGTATTCAAATTAGCAAATCTAAAACTAGCAAATTCCAGGTGACTTTCAAATCTCACTGTTTAGGCACTCGGAAACTAAAATGCTCAGCATCATCAATTGATCAACATGATTGATTTGTTCAGAATGGAGAGAGACAGCTTTGGGGTTTTGGGTCAGGTTCAAAAGCATCCAGCTTCTCCATAAATATAAAATAATGCTACCATGATCTGACAGACAGTATTTCCACGCTGCAATTAAAATGGGCACTTCCTCAGCTGTGAAGTCTTCCTCTGTCTGTGCTGCTAAGAAGCATCACATCATTACCTTGGACCAATGCTGACAAAGGGAAATTTATTAATAAATTCAAAAGATTACTTCATTATAACCTTGTTGGTCTGTGGCTAGTTTATACATAAGTTGCTATACACATACATCAGCCAATCTTTATCATCTGTCAATTTGTACGTCCCATACATCAGTACAGATGGGAGAAAAAAGTTATTATGTCCAATGTCCCTTGCTTACACAAAAAGTTCATACTGAATTTGACGTTTCAAATCACACACTTGACAATTTTATTGTTGTCAGTGATAAGGGAAAAAGCTCAAATGAAACCAGCGTCCTTTGCTGTCAAAGACAAGGGTATCTCGTGTCTTGAATGCCATCACAGGCAGGAAATTGCCTGCCCTGGTTTCAAAGAGAGATTTCTGGAAGAAGAAGGGAATGACTTCTTGACAAACCGCACTCTTTTTGAAAATTGTCTGTCAATCAAGGAAACCAAATCTGCGATTAGATGGTAACTCTTTCAAGTTGACCTAACGTTGTCCACGCGGCATATTTAGGTGCTTTCTTTAGGATGTTATTTGTCAGAGAGTACCTTAGTCCGGTTACCAAAGTTTTTTGGCAAATGCCACCAATTTGCCAAAAGACTCCTTGATTGTTTTAGTCATCGCTTATTTATCGTCTCTCACCCCAAATGTGTTCATTCCCCGCGATGCTCAAATTACCCTTTGGTTTGATTCAGAAGCTTGGAAAGAGGCAACAACAGTGTTCATGGCTCACAGTAGACGTATGGAAACATGGGGTGTAGGGGCCAACCAGTGAAGGCAAAACTCAATAGCACAAGCCTGGACAACAGGATTGCTCAGCAGGGAGGCTGTGCACTAGTACCGTCTATTAAAAAACAAACAAAAAAAACAAACAAAAAAGGATCGCAGCACAGTAGAATCACAGGTTGTGTGTTTGCTTTGTGATTTGCAAGAGTGCGTGTCTTCCACTGACACCAGCGGGAGCTACTTTAGCACAGCCCCTCTCCGAAAATCTGTCCCTTCTATTTAGGAGCCCCACAGCTCCCATTCCCGTAGACACGGGGTTTACTATTTGTGTTTTTACAATACCTAGAACAACGATGCTAAGGCTTTCACAGGGGACATCTCTGGGCACAACTGCAAAATAAATTTAAGCTCTGAAGCTGGAAGCTGTGGAGTTACAGAAAAGAGAACAGGGAAGTTCACAGCAGCCCTTCACTCTCCTCCACCAAAGAGCAATGGGGACTAACCAAACTATGTGCCAGGGAAGTTAGAAATGAGATTATTTTTTTTTCCAAAATTGCACAGAATAAGATCAGGAAATGCTAAAATCAAAGGCAGCACAAGAAAGCAGCATGTCATACAGTGCAAAGAGTTAGAATGCTGGGTACAGTAAGATGTTAATAAAGTCAAAACAAAATCAGTGAGTCCTGGGATCAGGCACTTGTGTGGCCTTCCAGAGTTGCAACCGTAAATACTACAGGGTTATATAATCTCCTGCTTCAGGATTTAAAGTAATCTCTGTGATAAAATTAATATATAGATCAGATTATCCAGTTTCTGCCCACTCCTCTTTCTCCCAAGGCAGCTGGGCAAACTGTTCAGGAGACTTTTAAACCACTGGTAGGTCGCTTACTAAATCTTTTCATGGCATGCCCTGGATCTGATTGGAAGTGGGATTTCAGCCCATCCAGCATTTAGCTGTTTTTGCAATTTTTATCTCAGTTGCTCTCCACTCTGAGACCACATCTGGCAATATCTACAGCCGTTCGCTACTCATGAAAATGTGATGAATACCAGCGATTGCCAAGAAGATTCATATTAAATCTAACAGCTTTATAATAGTCCATAACCTACCTGTCAGGTCGGGGTATTTTATTAAAGACCATGCTAAAGGCTTTTCTCTAATATTACATTATTGAATACCGTAGGTAGGCCACACTGTGGAAAAAGAGAACATCACCTCTTCTACCTTTGTAGCTAAATAAATACATACGTATGCAGGGGAAACCTACATTAGTTAGCTGCACACTTTTGAAACACCAAGGCTCTCCTGACACATACATTTGCATTTGTTCTGCTCCCTGACTTTGATTTCTGGGCTTCCTTGCCACTTTTCCCTCTGTGCTGGGCCCAGTCTGGGACTACCTCCTGCAGAAGTTGCTCTATTTCACCTATGTCAAGTAGATTATTTTTTTCCCCCTCCCTTTCCCATAGGGTAGGATTACTCTTGACTAACACCAGCTGCTGACTGCATGCTCCTTTGAAGCATCTTGAGCTGGTGCTCGTCAGAGGGACGAGCATGGGATGGGCAGAGCTGGGATCTGATTCAGACCAGCAGCCTCTGTCCCCGCAGACAGCACAAGCAGGGGTATCAATGAGTGCTGCTCTGTGCTCGCGATCCAGGTCAACATAAAAAGGCTTGGGAAACCCACCTTATTTTGCTGCCTTTTGGGAACGAGTCTACTTCAGTCTGGATTATTCATTACAGGGATAAAAATTCAAGTGCCATATTTTAGACAGCAACCACCCCCTCCTTTGCCCTACCTCCTAATCTAATTTCTCATCACAGCACCAAATCTTCCACCACTGCCCTACAATTAACGGGCAGTTAACTCCTCTGATCTCAGACCCCAAAGGGTAAAAAACCAGCTTGTCCTCCCTGGAGATTGTATTGCAGACTTGAGAAATGTAGGGAACGATTACGCCAAGGCAGCCTGGCAGCCAGTTACCTTGGCTGGAAGCACTGAGCATTGTTTCAGGAGGATAGAAATCAGGTAGAGCGACATTAAGAGTAACAAATGCAAGGCAGGGAGTGGGCTTGGGAGAAGAAGGTGCGCGTTTTCAGCTTTGTAGAGGAGTGCAATGCAGATGCAAGCAAGGTAATGAGCCAACTCCTTGCTCCCTTACTGTGAGAATTGTCTGAGATGGCTCCCTCTAAGGGGTTTTGAGGAGCGGGACACAAACTAGGGAGGCAGAAAAGGGTTGAGAAAGAAAAAGTAGCTTCCCAAGGGGCTCAGATTCCCCCCCAACGAGCACACTGACGCAATGAGTAAACACTTGCAAATGATTTGTGTGTCACATCATAAACACCACGATACATCATATCATGCTCATAAACAAAACAACTGCTCACTATGAACCTGGGACAAAGAAGCTACTACTTAAATTTTTGCTAGTTTTGCAAGCAGCAGACCAAAGGCTCAAGCTATCAGTGTTGACTTACACACTCTGACCCCACCACAAGCAGGAGCAAAGACACCTTCTCTTTAACCCCACTCAACCTGCATAACGCCTAAGGAAAGGCAAGTACTTACCCCACAGGCTCTGCTAGCACCATAAACCATTCTCCAGCACACACCTGCTTCCCAGCACCCTCAGCCAGGGCCAGGACTTAAATGGGTGCTGTGGGCGGGTGCTGCAGGTGGGGACCTAGGTGAGGCTGGAATAGGCAATTAGGGGTTATTAATGCCATGGGGTCCTGGCAATTTTCTGCACATGGCGTAGGGGCTTGGTACAGCTTTGCCAAAATATGGCAGGAGAAACTGCAGAAGCCAAAGTTTCAGGATGGAGCAGCAAAGTTGCTGCTGAGTTCTAGGAGACCATGTTTGCCATCAGGGTGGGTGAGCCCTGCCAGTGTCCCAAAGCACACGCCTTGCTGCAGGCTGGCACCTAGGGCAATGTATGTGGCTCCTCCTGTCAACAACCATATTATTTCCATTTAATAGAATCATTGATTCTGATTTTTGCTAATGGCCAGAAAGGGTTAGCCCATTTCCCTCCGCCAGACACGGAGCGCACGTAGAGATGGGCAAAAGCAAATACACTTGCGGAAATTAGAATCAAGCATGGGATATAAATGGTAAAGAGACAAAAAAAAAAATTAAAAAAAAAAAATCCCAAAGATGTTTTCAAAGACACAAAGATGTGACACCTGCCACCCCCTTCTTGTTCACTCCCTACGGAGCTCTTCCACATGCTTTGTGGAAACAGTGTATTTTGAGGGCTGGGGTGGGAGAAAGAAGGGAGAAAGTGATGTCTTTTATTGCGAGCTGCAGCTGGGTTCTGCTAAATATTGCAGGCAATGGCACCAAATCACCTCCCTGACTGTGACCCCAATGTGATAGCTTGCCTGGCCCAAATAGCGCTGGGCACGAAACAGCATGGAGCTCATTTGGAAATGCAGGTGTTGAAACCAGTCAGGATTGGAAAAGGTTATAGCTCCCAAGCCAACAAACAGAAGAGGAAGCACCACCTGACAAGGCCCCTCGGGATGCTACCCGAAAGCTGGCAGCAGAAATCCTGCAAGTTTTTCTGTAGGTACACGCATGCATGCACGTAGATGAGCATATGCACACGTGATTCCCCCTTGTGTCACTGTGGGTAGGGTGAGGAACACTAAGCCTTTGAGCTATTTGTCCAAAAAGATAGAGCCGTTCTGTTCACTCTGCAAGTGCTCAGGGAGGGACATATGGGACAGATCAGCCCTTTTGCAGCAGCACTAAGGGGTCTTGCTTTGCCACAGACCTCTTGCGTGTTGTGTCAGGGTCACGAGCACCCAGGCTTTTTCTAGAGGACTGATGTTGCCCTGCTAGTGTGCTGCCACTGCCATGTGCTTATCAGCCGCCTGCTGCACCGACACTAAGGGACATCTACATCTCGGGAGAGAGGCAGTCTGGGGAGATGCAAGGTCTGTATGTACTTGCTGCAGTCACCTAAAGACTTCAGAGGACAGGTCTCACCAGAAAAGAATAGGATGTGGATTCATGGCTATAGCAGTTGCCTACTGGTGTGTGGTGTGTTTTCTTTGCTGACAGCAAGCTGAGATAGTTGCATTTCCAACTCTACATTCCTAACTCAATCTCTGTAAAAGTCCATCTCCCAAGGTGCCCTCTCTAGTCAACAGCAAAAGAGAGACCCCTCTACAGGGAGGCTTCAAGCAGAAGCTGGGAAAACACGGACTAAAGCTCCTTTTCCACTCCATCCCCTAAATGCAACAGTGAAAGGTTTGGCTGAGGGCAAGGCTCTTCCTTACGATGCAGTCCTGACCCCAAAAGCAACTTTGTCTGCAGGAAAGGCAGATGTTTGCTCCAGCCAGCTGGGGGTCAATGATTCAAAATGGCTGCCCACCACCAGCAGAACCCATGGGAGCAAGAAGAGCAAAATCAGAGCAAACCTCCATGATGAGAAACCAGCAAGCGAGTCTAATGAATAGACTTTCTGAAGCCCCCAGCAAGCTTGACTGCTATGCTGGGTCTGCCCTGCTTTCGGTGGAGCAGTGCACTGTGTCCTGTTTCAGTCCTTAAGAGGGGGAAGTGGTAGGAGTTGATTTTCTCATTTGTATTCCTGCTCAGAAGCAAGAAGCAAATCTGTTCTCTCAATTCACATCATGTATCCAGCCAAGCCACTGTATGCCCTTTGGATGGATTCATCTACCTGCTCCCAGTGTCGTTCTCCAATTCCTTCTCTGCCTGAGCTGCTGTATGGTATTCCTCATTATGCCACAGGAGACATGTTCCCATGTCCTTTCTTGTCTGAACCCTTTTGTAGCACTGCTGGACACAAGACAAAAAAATACAAGGAACTGTGAGGGTTCTGGATGCCCCTTCCCTGATTTAGCCAGCAAGATGTGCTGGCAGCATGCTCGCAGGCCACCCACCCCTGAGCTGATCAGCATTACTTCTCCGCTCTTGGGCTTCCAAGACACAATGCGAAATGAGCCATCAAAACTTACAGAAAAATGGTGATTTCAGTTTGCCAGCAACTTAATTTTTCCTTGTTACAACAATATATATGGAGGAGAATTATTTCTGGAAAGCCTTTTCATACTCCATGGAGTATTAAATAGGCAACACTGGGTTCCCTTAGTTTAAATTGCTTCCTCTGTCAAGGTAAATCCTGTGCTCAGCCTCCCTCCATCTCATGTTCATTTTGCTGGCTTTAGCAGATTGCTTCTCCCTAATTGACCAATTATGACCACTGCAACTAAACCAGTCATCCATCTAGAGGTGGATGCCTGCATTTATTTGTCTGAATCAGGAATGCTGTAGATAATGGGTCATTAAAAATTACTCTTTCCAACCCACAGATATCATGAGCCTGACTGGCAAAGAATGAGCTTTTAGATAAGAAAGAAGGCTTAGGAGGGTCAATTAGGTTATAATTGGCTTGGATCCTCGCCCTCTCATACCCTGGCTTTATTAAAACCTGATAGTTGGAGGCAATAGCTTATCTGTGCTTCAGCACAATTATTTTAAAAATGGGGATTGCCAACACATGATATCCACTACCAACAAATCTGAGATTATCAGACCCTCGAGCCCATCAGATTACAAAGTTAAAGGTCATCTTGGAGAGAAGATAGAGGGGACAAAAGCATTCTTCTTCTGCCAAGCTAAGCTCAAGCCTCTGCAGAGTGTGATTGACTTCTGAAATACAACACCGCAGGTCTGAAATCAGCCAGCCCGCCCTGAGTTACATGAGCCCTACAGCTGAGCCATTCCTCTTGGTACTCACATGGGGTTTCCCTAGCCTGTAAATGTCTCAGCAGCTCCAGCAATGTCACAAAGCAATCCCCTGTTACGAGCATTTGCTCTGGGGAAGAGAAAGTCTTTCTCAAGACCTCGAAAGTCTTTCTCAAACTGATTTTCTCATCTGTCTCTCTCTTGACATCTGTTTTCAAGCTAGTGAAAGGGAAAAATATGGCCAAAATGAAACTGGCCAGTGAGCCCAAAGCCAAGGAGCTGCTCATATGGTACTGTGTTCCCCAGGGCAGACCCACAGACCTTTCTACCTTTCTCTGACAAGACCTCCAGCAGTAGGGTTCCTATTTTTTTTCCTACTGCACATTATCTGGTTTTGCTGGAGGGTACCTTTTCCCTCTGGTACTGAACCAAGCATTGTTGCACTCCCCAGAGATCTGGTGATCTGTCGAGAGCGTCGCTGTTGACTTGCTCTACAACTTGGTTTGCAAATGTCGAGGTCAACCTTTAGGTATTTCAGACAACAGGGATGCCAGATCACTTGAAGGGAGGCATCCAGAATAGCATCTGAATGAATAACCAGCACCTGGTGATCATCAGCAGCATTTTTTTCATTGCGCTGTTGCTCTCACACCTCATCTTTGTAAGATAGGATTTGTATGAAAGACATGGGAACTGAGCACTCTTGAATCCCAGCCTCATTTCTGCTCCTAGCTCGCCATTTGGCTTGGAGCAAGATATTCATAACTTTATACGTCCACTTTTGGAGGTATCATGAGGACTCATCAGTCACACGTTTATAAATAATGGCTTCTACATGCAGTATTATGTGGTTTACAGTCAGCAAAACACTAAGATTGGAGAGCAACAACAGCAAAGCGCTTTTTGATACATCCAAGGAGTCCTGAGGACCACTGCAGTGATGGCTTCTGAGACGGCTGATGATCAAGAAGCCTTCTAAATAAATCCCCCCCTTGGAAATAAACTCTAGGATGGATTTGGAGAGTTGCCCATGTGGTTTTTACTCATAAGCTTTCCTTACCTGCCCCACTTCTTACAGGCTCTTTTAATCGTGGGAAAAGAAAAAAAAACACAAACAAACAAACAAACAAACAAAAAAAAAGGCATTGCAAAAATTTACCAGCTTTTTGTCCCTAGAAAGGGCAAAAATTTGTTGAGATCTTTTCGTCATTTAATTTACCCCAAATACACATGCATGCCTTAAAAATCAAAGCACTGAGAAAAGAAATCCTTCCTATATAGGACAAGCAGCACATTTTGATAAAACATGCATTCATAGGATAAATTTTATGTAATAAACATCTGCCTTTTTACCATATATTTTATGATCTGTCAGCTACATCTTACATGTATGTGCAATAGGCATATATTTAAAAAGAGAGAAAATGCGTGCATTTTTTACCCACATTTAGCCTGAAGTGGCTTCATAATGTATTACTTCAGTTTGCTGCCGCTGTGATTGAAAACTGGAGAAAGGGAAGCCTCCAAGTAGGGAACATGGGAATATAAAGGGAATTGGCTCTCACAAGGAGCTGAGAAAGTCTTGGGCTTGTGGCCTCATTTTGACTCCTATCAATGCCAAGTGTAAAATAATAGTCTGATTCAGAGCTAAATGCCATCTAGATTTCCCACTGAGTCCATTAATTCTCTTCTTTTATTGTGGCAGAAAGTATTAAATACCTCATGCTAGAATCAGGGTTTCATGCAGGATCTGCATTCCAATTACGCAGCATCCTTTCCTGATTCAAGACATCCTATTGATTTGTTTGGGGGCAGGGGGGATTCTTCTCCCCAACCTCCCCCCCCACCCCCCGCCCAAGTTAAAAAGAGCAATTTATTCTTTCTTTACCCTGTAGTTGAAATTGCAGATGTTTTTGTCAAGTTTCTTCCTATCAGAGCTGGTGCATTAGCAAGGAGAGCAGTTGCTTGTAAAGGAATATGCGAATAGTGGACATATTTTGTCCCATCAGATCACCTCTCTGCAGTTTTTGAGGATTATCATCTGCAAAGAATTCCAAAGTGACACCTGCTAGAGACAGTCTAGCTAATTATTTTCAAGCTTTTCTGTTTCTGCTGAAGTTTTGGCAACCAGCCTGTAAAGAATGACTCCGAGCTGTGTTTTCACAATAAAGTGCTTCTAGGAATGACACAAACTACTTTTTCTAGCCAATGCAAAAGACATTTGCCTCCCCATCACCACAAAACCAATATTAAGCAGCTGCTCAGCACTGCTTTCTGAAGGCACTTCTGTCACCGATCAGCAAAATTTAATAACGTCCAGATTTAATCCCACAGACTGGAGCTGGGCTCCCAGCAAAGACACGGGGTGTTCGGAGGGGGTGTTTTGAAATTCAAGTTCTCTCACAGGCAAGGGAGCAGCTGGAGACATTTTGGGTTGAAACATTTAGCCAGGGCCAAATGAGCAGATTTGAAAGGACAGTAGCGAATTGTGCTTTAAAGTTTATTTTTCACTCGGTGCTGGAATCGCTCTTGTAAGAAGCCCAGAAAAGAGTTCCCCCGTTAACCCTTTTTTCTTTTCTTTTTTTTTCATTTGGGAAATGCAGGGTCTTGGATGTGCATTTGAGAAATGCAATGAAAAGGACTAATTTGACTGGAAGGATAAGCAGTCTAGCTGACACCCAGACAGTCCAGAAAAAGCATCTTTGGGGTGCACATCACCTGTTCCTGTCAGGGTGGGTGAGGGGACATCGGTCTGGAACATCAATGAATTTCCCAGCAGACAGCCTCTTCCCATTGCACTGGGTTGTGTAAAACAGCAGCCTCACCATCCCAGGCTTTGTGCTCCCTACTGGGAGGTGAGGATCCTCTGAAAATGGTCAATGCACCCAGCGTTGTCCCAGGCTCCTAATTTGGGTGCTTCCAGTGATAGTGGGAACCCTCCATGTCTCTCCTGTTCCACCTCATCCATCTCTGCCCACCTACAAAAAAAAAAAAAAAGTCACATTGACACCAAAGTCCAGCGATAGGACAAGGGGCAATGGTTTTAAACTGGAGCAGGGTCAGTTTAGATTAGACATTAGGAAGAAGTTCTTTACAATGAGGGTGGTGAAACACTGGAACAGGTTGCCCAGAGAGGTGGTGGAGGCCCCATCCCTGCAGACATTCAAGGCCAGGCTTGATGAGGCTCTGAGCAACCTGATCTAGTTGAAGATGTCCCTGCTTACTGCAGGGGGTTGGACTAGGTGACCTTTAAAGGTCCCTTCCAACCCAACACATTCTATGATTCTAATTCAAAATGACAACCGACCGTTAACTATTCTTCATGAAATTATTTTTTTGGCTTGTGATAGAGGGTGCTTGCTAAAGTGGGAAGAAACACGTAGTTCATAGAGATTTGCATAAAGCCCAACATATATATTACCAAAAGTTTATCCTATAGGACAAATGTTCTCCTTGTTCCTATCTTATTGTTTTGCCCTGATACTTTGGGGGAAAGATGAAATTAAAATTATAAAATATGCATGGAGAAGTGGTAGTAAAGAAGTCCCAGATGTCAAATTGGACAGCTGGGTGTAGAAAAACCTTGAGTACTTAGAGTTACGGACAGGCAACCTAAAAAAAAACAAACAAACAACAAACAAACCCTATAATAACCAGGCTGCTGGGTCTTAGGAAATTCAGGTGCTGAATAAAAAGGGAGGGCCGACAAAATTTACTTCCAGTTGAAATCAAACGTAAGCAAAGTCAGATGAGAATAAAGCCTGGTTCAGGCACATTTCCAGGGTATAACACACAGCTTTAGGGCAGTTCATAGCAGGCTGCAAACACCGCAGCCCCCCCTCATGCAATGAGGTAGTCTACTGTAAATTACACTGCCACATCGCATTAAAAAAAAACAACACAAACAAACCAAACCAAAACCAAACAACAACAAAACCAGCCAGAGGTAGTGGCAATGACTGTGACGAGCTGCAGTAACCTGCAATCCTACTGGGTCATACATCTTCCTCTAGAAGAGGCTTCACTGAGAAAGCCACGAGGTGATGGGCCAGACCAGGGAGATCCCACGGTGATGATCCGCAGGGTTGTAATAGAAACACCAACAAACAGGCCAACAGCAAGCGGGAAGGGAGCAGGCAACCGGCGCTGCGCTGGGCCTTCCCAGCATCACCCCCGTGCAGTAAAGCAGGGCTCAGCCCGCAGCATCACGGCTGGGTTGGATTAAGGCAGGTACCGCCTTAGCAGTGTTTGGCTGCATCTAACGACAATAATTATTCCTGTCCCCACCCCAAGGTTTCCACTACTCATCTTACAGAAACAACGGTGCCTCTTCTCTTCACAGCCCTTACCTCAAAGCAGATACTTCCCTCTTCTGCACGCACGTTCACTGTGCAATCGCCCCCAGTCCTGCTCGCTTGTGCCTCCTGCCTGCCCACAACACCCTCTGTGAAAGGCTCGGGCTTTGCTGGTGGTGCCTGGCCATCTCCATCTCTTCTTGTGCCTTTCTTGCTGTGACAGGCAATAAGGATACATCAGGGAGGAAAATCAAGGGGTTTTGACAACTTTCAAGATTTTCTTTGCTGAGCCCTCTGTGCCACAGCATCCTCTCTCTGGGCTTCCTCTTGCAGTCAAGGCTATCTGTGCTCTTCGCACTGCTTCCACAGTTTTGTTCCTCTCTTCTCAGTCGCTATCTGCTTGTAAATAATGCAGCCCTGCCAAATACTAACCACCCCCCAGTATTTGCCATCAGCTCCCAGCCAAACCTCTTCACCCAAATCACTTACCGTCTCTCCAGCCTTTCAGGTGACCCTGTCTCGGATCACAGTCTTGCTCTTACAGCCAACTTATTGCAAAATACAGCTCCCCTCTTCCTTCCTAAACAAGGATCATCTGCCAGGTTCGGTGGGACTTCACCTCACCTGTAGTATGCTGTGAAGGTAACACTGGAGAAATATCTCTCTTCACTTAAACAAAGATATAAATGAATTCCAGAATGGTGCTACTTCGAAGCTTATTTTAATAGCAAAACAGGTTGCAAAATAGACATTCTCGGCCAAGAAATGCTTATTCACTTCCATTCCTTACCCTGTATTAAGTGCTCTGCTGGAAGCAATCCTAAGCCTTGGCCTTCGGTACGCCACAGCGCTTTGTACCTTTCTTCCCCACAGCCAAAGCTCCTTGGCCACACTGAACTTCCTGGAGCAGAACCAAATATCCCTTTTGGCTTGGAAGCCGTCATCCTGGAGGAAGTAGTCCAGCCCATAGGCTAATTTCATAGGAGGGAGATGTGGCACTGGAGAAGAATGAGACACAAACACCTCCAAGGTACCACCTGAGGAGGACGCATTTTTACCTGAAAAAAATATCAGATTGTTTCCAAACAAACACTGTTTTGGTAGTTTTCCCATGTTTTCAGGATCTTAAAGCCTATCCTTGGTACCTTGTCCCTCGCCAGTGGTGGCCTGGTAAAACCATACCAGAACCTCCACATCCCTTGCACTTATACCAGAGGTGCTGAGATCCTACCTCAGCTGTCCTTCACATCCTTCACTAACCAGATTACTTAATAATTATTCTTAGAAGAGTGAACTAACCTCCCATCACTGAGAAATAAGCAAGGCTGTAGGTTTTGTAGGCAGAAGTAATTTATTTTTATTTCCAAAATAAAAAAAAGTAATTCTGCATACCTTTTTCTTAACAATTCTGGGCCAGAAGTTCAGCTCATAGCAGCTGGTATAACTCCATGGTATTCACCGGAGCTGGGACAATTCCCACCAGCTGAGTAATGAATTACCATGAGAGAATGAGGAGTGATCAGGATAACGCTTGGTTTCAGTCATGTATAGGTGGGGAAATTTTAGTCAGAGAATGCTGAGCTCTTGCTTTTTTTTTTTTTTCTTTTTTCTCCTGTAAGGTTGTCTTCCACCTGCGGATAATGGTCTCTGAAAATTTTCCCCCAAGGAAATAGGAAATAATAAACTCAGCTTTCAAAGTTATCTCAGCAGTAGGTGGCACTGCTGGGACTGAAACCTGAAAGGGAATAACCACGATGCAAATTTTGCTCTCAGAAAGGACTGTTGGGATTACAATTGCTATAAAATATTCCATATATGCAGGTTACCCTAATAACCATGTATTGATTATGAATTGTTTCCATAATTGCACTTTTAATGCATGGAGTTTCTAAAAGCTTTGCGCATGCTCAGTCGTGGAAAAACGGGAGGTTGCATGACCGCAAGCAAATCGGTGGGCTGCTAGCAATTAAATTTTGATTTGTGTATTATTTATCACAACATATACCTTATAGTTAAGCTTTTGTGGAGTGTTTATCTGGCTTACAAGGTAATGAAGGAGCTTTCTATTGTGGGGAGCATTTGATGTATAGCCTGCAAAATATCCTTGATTTTATATAACAGGATTACACTAAATTCTTTTCTAGGCCTAATCGCTGTTAGATATCGTTATAAAATGCTGTTACACATTCTTTAAGGCATGAACATGTGTAAAACTCTGATGGACTGAGGCTGTTAATTGGATGTGCCGTGTTTCTTTGAGAAAACCTATGGGCAAGTAGGGTTCCCGTGATCAACACCAGCAGAAAGGGAGGTGGCTTCCTATTACAAAGGTGAGCTGATCCCCACCATCACGGGAGCCTTGCATTTGATTTTGTATCCAAACGTTTCATCATTGCCTGGTCTTTAAAGCAGACCTTTCTAGCAGCTCAGCTCCAAACCTGCACAGTCCTTTTTCTTCAGTGTAGGTAATTCTGGGGTGATCTGGGTGGTATCGATGCACTTGCTGGTGCGCCAGCAAACCATGCTCTGTGTCCCATGAGAACAATTCCTGCTTTGCTACTCCAGCATTGCAACCTGGGCTTCAAACCAGAGCGCGAATCGTACGTCGGGGAGGGGGACAGGCTCTTTGCCAGCGTGTCTGCTGGAAGGGCAAGAGTCCCACATGGCGGTGGAGATACAGAGACCGTCGTGGCTAAGTAAGGGAGGGTCCATGTGAGTGCAGCTCCTCTGTCATGAGCAAATGCTCAAGGGTGTTTGGTGGGGTCACATCAACACCCCAAAGCAGCGCCATTGCCTCCCGCACCTTCTGTTTGCATACAGAAGAAGGCAGCTTTCCAGGGTGAGATTTCAAACCACAAATGGCCAAACCTGTGAAGTCCCAGGGGTGAACTTGTAGGTGGTTGTAGCCGAGAAAGCTTGGAAACTGCAGCTGCTGTTAAGGAAATTGCTTTAGCACATCTCGCTTCAAGGATGCTCTTCCGTTCTTTTGATTTCTGTGGGATTTTAGGCTTTGGGGCAGTCAACCAAGACCTCTATTTGCACATAAAAACCTCAAGCCCACGGAGGTGCATGCGCTTGCTTTGCACAACCATACACCAAAGCAGAAGAAAGTACAATTGTATTTCTCTCTGGCACAATTGTCTATGTAAGTATCAGACCGTGGCAGTTCTTGGTAAGCAAGCATTTGCTTAGAAGAAATGGGGAAAAAGATTAAGAATCTGGGAGAAAGTATTCCTCATGTGTAAAAAAAAAAAAATAATAAAAAAATTGTGTGGAACATTTCTTCCACAGTACAACCCTGCCTGCGTTCGCAGCTGCAACGTGTGTGAAGACAAAAAGCACCATTTAGGGCAAACTTTTCCAAAATAAGATAAGCTTATAAAATATGCACTGGAACAAAAGGAAATAAAACTAGTGTGTTCACAAATGATGTGTGTGCCAGCAGCTAGCTCGTTTAGGTACTGCTTGCAAAACTCACTGGATAAGAAACAGAAGGTACTGTTACAGGGATTAATCCTGCACTGAGCCGGGTTTTAGCTGGGTATCCCATACGCACTCACAAGCACAGCCAGGCTGAGCAGCTGGCTCAGTTTTGGGGTTGCTCACCTCATGCCTCTACCAATATTATGGCATCACTTCTGCTGCTTGCCTTGTTTCTGAAGCATGCAGGGCTGTGCGAGGAGGCTGGACACTTTGTACCATCCAGGACATCCAAAAGGGATCTCTTCTCTTCTGAAATTGGGAAAGAGGCATTCTTGTGTTACAAACATTGCTCTTATTTAACTAATTGATGATGAGAGGGCCGGAGCACCTCTGCTATGAGGACAGGCTGAGAGAGTTGGGGTTGTTCAGCCTGGAGAAGAGAAGGCTCCAGGGAGACCTTATAGCAGCCTTCCAGTACCTGAAGGGGGCCTACAGAAAGGATGGGGACGGACTCTGTATCAGGGAGTGTAGTGATAGGACATGGGGTAACGGCCTCAAACTGAAGGAGGGTAAATTTAGATTGGATATTAGGAAGAAATTCTTTACTGTGAGGGTGGTGAGACACTGGAACAGGTTGCCCAGAGAGGTTGTGGATGCCCCATCCCTGGAAGTGTTCAAGGCCAGGCTGGATGGGGCTTTGAGCAGCCTGGTCTAGTGGGAGTTGTCCCTGCCCAGGGCAGATGATCTTTAAGGTCCCTTCCAACCTGAATCATTCCGTGAGTCTGCGATTCTATGAAAAAAAAAATAGTAAAATAATCCACCAAATATCATTCTGGGCACACATTGGTAACTTTTGTCACCATGCCAGCACACGATTAATAAAAAAAAAAACAAACCCGACAGAAATTACCTTTGAAAATAACTTACTTTTTCCTCTTCAATCTTTTCATCTCCTTTCACTTTGTTTTGGTTGAAAAGCAACAATAGAAAGTCAGAGGTGGGAGGAAAGACATTTTCGTGACAGGATTGCGGAATATGCAACGGCTTGGGGAAAAACACTTCTTGCCAGTCTCATTTGCATTCAATAACTCAGTAGGTTTTTCTTTTTTTATGTACACATATACATGTACAAACATGCAGGTGGTGCCAGGATAATTTTTTTTCTGCATTTACTTTGCCTTTGTCATCCTTGTTGTCTTTAAATAATAATCATTATCCTGGCTTTTCATTTGAGAAGCAGATCATGCCAGGAATGTAAAGATGATGGCCCCTCATTTGCTGTGATCTTAAAAATCAAAATTTAAGTGTTCTGCCCTTGAATTGTGTTGCGTTGTAAGAAAACAAAGACAAAGAGTGTTGTGTTGTCGCCTTGTTTGGGTTTTGTATTTCCCCGGCTTCCAAAGGGAATAAAGGGACTGAAGCATTAAAGACAGTTGAGTATCGTGGAAAGGTATTATTGTTGTTGTTCTCAAAGAACAAAGCCTTTCTTTTAAAAGATTTGAATGTGTTTTACCCGCTTCCATCCATCTCCCTCTCCCCTGCTCCTCTGGCTGCCCTATAATTTCAGGGTAATGTCTCAGGCAGAGCGCACTTCACTAAATGTCACTCATTTTGTTCAGAAAGGATTGACTAAACCAAGATCTGGAGCAACGTGTGGAGTTTCTGGGTGTGGAGATTCAATTGCTTCTTTTGCCCCCATTTATCAGACCAAACCCAAATCAGGCCACTTAACTGGCTGCCAAAACATGAACTTGGAGTCTACATAATTTTTTAAAAAATATTGGACACAGTTTTAAGGTTAGCATAATTTTAAACTCAAAAATGTATATTTCATGGTGCCCCAGACAGGAGAAAATGAGAGAGAAACCTTTCCTTTTTTCATTCAGAGTTTTATCCTGGAGAACTCTGTTTGACTTTAGTGAGGTTATTTCTGATTTACAGGAGGAGAGGGAGATGCTGTTTCCCTGTCCCTGCTGGGATTTTCCTTACTGTCCACAGCATGCCCTCCCTATGGAGCAATGGGGAGATGGGAGATGACTATTGACTATATGGGTAAACAAATGTAGCCCTTGGCTTTGAATCTGATGGCAGATAACGCGGTGATTTCATGTTCACTTCTCATCATCCCCTTTATGCAACTTTATTCGCAACTGTTTTTATGTACCTGCTCCTTCCCATCGGTAATTGTGATTCAGGGTGACTTCAACACAAATCAAATCCAATTCTGCAGCATGGTCTGGGGAGTCTAGCAATGATGACCCAGATGTTGCTGTAGGTATGAGACCAACGGCTGTGAAATCTCTGAACCTACCAGTGGATTTGCATAGGAACACCAGGAAAAAGTATTGCAATCTTGGTATGAGTGCTGGGAAACACAGACCAAGAGATATGCACATTACCCACCATTACTCTGTCCCCAAGACTCACCTTGTTACCGCCTCAATGTTAACTGTTCAAGAGGAGCCAAGAAAAATGAAGAGGATCTAATTCCTTGAAACAAATCTACAGTAATGTGCTAAGAAGTGCTAAAATGCTTCTAAAAAATGCTTTTTCAAATCCATACATGAACACTACCTACCTCCGGTGACATAACTAAGCTAAGAGCCAAGCAGAGCTCAGCCAGGGCACAGATCCAGTACTGAAAAATCAAACATTGGGACTGGCACAGTCAAAAGACTTGACATACGGCACCTGAACCCGCAGCTTCACACGTGTTGGGCATCCCTGGGTAGCTGGCAATGCCAGCTCTGCCCTGGCATAGATGGTCAGAGTGTAGTCATCACACTGACAGAGAGGTAGGTACCAGCTGAACCAGTCCACCCCAGATCTGGAAAGCTTTCTGAGGTGCCCAGATCTCCTCTTTGCCTGAAAGGATGCGGCAATATCTTTAATATATTATATTTACATAATTATATGGAAAATAAATTTATTAATTTAGGAATAAGCAACAATTGAAGGAAAAGACCCAAGCAAAGCAGGTGGTTGGCTATTGCTGTCCACAGCTACTGGCCCTGTCCCCTAGACTTGCTTATAAAACCCAAGGGCATTCCCCTCTGCCTTGACCCAATTCAGCTTTCGCTTACTGTCAGCGAGGATTTCATCACTGACGGCAAACAAGAATACAGCTACATCAGCGCCACAAGTTTTTACAAATCTTACTCATGCTAAACTCAGGCGCAAGTCCTCTCCATCTTATTTTCAGAAGCATTGTGTGGTGCTCAATAAAGGCTGAAGGTCAGAGGTTTTTTTTGCACTGAACAGCTGTTAAAGAACCTAACCATCCTGCTCACAGAAGACCGCAGATCCAATTTTACATAAGATGAATAGCAAAACATTGCGCCTTTGCTTTATCAGTTTGCCTTGTTTCTTCATATCCCCGCATCTGTAACAAAGCGGGGGATAATACACCTTTCCTGCATCCATCACCTGCTGGCTTCCGTGGCTCTTATCCAACCCATCTAATGATCCTGGCATCCTTCCTCCCCTTCGCTACAGTAGCCACTTTTGTCACTTGTCAACTAATTAGACCTCGCAGGCACCAGCACGGGCAGACAACAAGGCCTACAACAATGATAGTTTTTATTTTTATAAAAAGGTACCAGATGTTTACTGAGTCTTATCCAAAGGGATTTTATGTCAGCCTTGGTGCACTCCCAACAGAATGGCATCTGTGAGTCTCCAAACAGGGAGATTTCATCAGTTCCTCAATAGGTTCACATTTCTAGTGGGGGCCTGGATTTTTCTTGTTTTTCCTCCAAACACTGAAACAGTTATCAACGGAGGAGGACTGCCATTCATACCACATCGCAGCATTTCGCAGCAGCTAGGGTATTCTGCAAAGTTTTGGAGCGTCACCATTCCTCAGCATCAGAACGTAAGTGAAGAACGCCACTGAAATTTGGGACTGGCAGGATACCAAACTTTCTACGAGGGTTGAATTGCACCTGCTGGATGGGAGAATAATTGGAATTATCCCCCCCCAAAAAAAAAAAAAGCTAGAAACTAATAAGAAAGCTCACAATCACTAAAGGACATGGTAGTGAAGGAGGGAGAGGGCACAAGGTATATGGCAAGGTTGTGGTCTGTACAAACTCTTCAATCTAATCTAGTTCATTAGCGAGGCAGTTTGGCTCCACTAACAGCGCATTGTTAGCCATTAGGGTAAGCAAGATCAATCAACAGGTGATTTAAAGAAGGGAAAAAAAAAAAAAAAAAAAAAAAGGATGCCTGCCTGTAAGGTGTTACCGTTGCACGCCAGTCGTACACCAAGCAGTGACTCCAGGTCTCCTGACCCTTCCCAGCCCCTGGGAGTTTAGCAGCCTCTGTGCTCTGCACATCTGCTGCTCGGACTGACTGGTGTTGGCTGCTGCATCCCAGTCCAGATGATTTATGAAGTTAAACAGACTCAGGAAGCCCCTGTTTGTCCACAAGCAATATTCACACCTCTGTTTCAGGCCAGGGGAGACCAAGGCCAGACTCCTTCCCATGATACCTGCTACAACAGGACCTGGAAACATGACACTGCTCATAAATCATTCCAGCGGGAGAGAGGCCTTTATCAAGGCGACCCTTTTGTCTGTTCTGTATCCGATAGCCACGATTCTGCAATAAAGGCAGAAATATTGTTGACTTCCACAGTAATTTACTATGGGGAAAAATCAGGTAGTAGGTTCAATACAAACTTGACAGCTATAACTAGCACTCAGCGGTGTGCTGAGGAAGCTTGACCTTCTTACCCCACAGGAAAGGAAGATAAGATTGCTTGTGGTGTTTTCCTCCTATTCCTCCTCTGTCACCTTCCTCCTCATTGCCTCACAATTTCACTTTGATTTTTTACATGTATAGTTTTTGGCGGTGCTCTTTTCTCCAGACTTTTGTCCAAGAGAGGGAAGGAAAAAATGAAACCAGAGGACAAGCACCTCCTGAAGGAAGGATTGCCAGACAGCTACCAGAGACAGAGTGCTGTGATTTCTGCGACTGGCAGGAAACAGAAAAGGAATGGTGGCATCTTCAACATGAAATGTGTATGCAGAACAGGAATTCAGGGGGCCAAGAGGACACAGTTAAGTTCACACACACCTTCCCGCTGGAGGACTGCTGAATAGTTAACCAAGATTTTAATTAACTTATTACAAGCTCACAGTGATTAAAAAAAATATTCAGTGGCTGGAAGAATTAAATCTTACCTGCCCACATCTCTTTTCCCTGATGCAGTCTGATAGCTGGTGAGATTCCTACAGTAGAGATAAATACTTTCCTCTCCCTTGATAATCCCCCATAATTTCCTTCATCTCAGCACCTTTTCTCCACCTGCTTCTGCTCCCCCAAAGCTATTTCCATGAGAATCCTGTGGCAGGGTAGAAAGCCTAGAAATATAATATCTATAGCCAGAACGCATTTCATACCCCACTGGCTACCACAAAGTATTTTCTCAACACAACTGTACGCGCAGTTTGCAGTATTAGAAAGAGAGGGGTCCTCTACAGTCTGAACACTGTGGTGGGAATTACACATTTTGATCCACAGGTGCTCTGCAGACATACCTGTCTCCTGACGGAGTTTCTTTGAACAAGACAGACAGGCAAAAGCTAATACGTGGGCCACTTCCAGGCAGGCCGTGAGCAGGCTAGACGAATCAGTGTTGTTGTACAAGATGCTTCAGTGATAAATGTGGATGGATGCCCCTGAAGGAGGGGCAGGACAGCGGCTGGGACTTTGCATAGCCTATTTGATGCTTTGCGTGCTGGACTGAGAGACAGGTGATCCTACGGAGGCGGGTTCCCGGAACACACTGTGCTACCCAATGTAAAATAAGATCTACACTGTGAAAAAGCCAAACCTGTGCCCGCCCCATGCCAGGGACCAACCTCACATAGAGCTTCCATGGCACATTAGAAGCAGCGATGAACCAGCTATTCTTAGCTCCCAGCACTAGGACCCTAAACAACCTTTGGCTCAGCAAATGGGCATTTCAGGAGACTCAAGGAGTACCAGGTTTTCCCCTGCAAATGGTTACATGTTGTTCAGGGGCTAGCTTTTGGCATCTCATTTCATTTAGAAGTAAAGACATACCAAAACACCACAGGCTCACGACCTTTCCTTCTGAAGAGGTTGCGATGGGGACAGCAGGAAAGCATCTTCCAACGTCTGAATCATCTAGGAAAGGAAATACAAAGTAATACTTCTTTCTCAGTCCATGCTCTGATATTTTCCCATTTCATTTAATTTTCTCCAGTGGCCAAGCCCCGGGCTCATTTGTCACACTTGAAAAGAAGGGATCTCCAGAAGATCATCATGATCCCTAAAACTGTCTCTCCTCATCTCCTAATGTCATTTCTTCAGCTGATGGATTCAGGGCACATTGCAAACAGCATTGCAACGGCTGGTAACTCTTCACCTACCCCCTCAGGGATGTTGAGGTGTTTAAAGAGCCCCTCTTCATCTCTTCCACTACTAAGAAGGGCTTGTACCACATTTGTGTGACAGCTTACAAGGACAGCAGCAAGGACAAAAGACCAGCAGGTTAGCACCAGCAGCTTGTATTCCTCAGACGAGCTTTACAATGAGAAGTTAGTGGTAGGGAAGCAAAGAACTGAAAATACTCTTTGAGACCTAAATCCCCCTCAGCTCAACACTTCAGATGTCAGTTCTGCTGCTTTTCCTCCTGCTTTTGCTCTCATCATTGGTCTAATTGGAAAGTTACCTTGCGTCCTCGGCTGAGTCCAGGTCCCATTGCCTAGGCTCTAGAACTCGTTAGGACGACCTCAGTGCAATCAAAATCACAGTCATATGCAAATATATATGTGTGAAATAAGCCTAAGGAACACCTATCCTCCTTCTCCTCCACACCACAACACCAGAGAGGTGGAGGCGTTTCAGCTCATCTGGTTTCAACTGCTAAGAACACAGGTGCCCAAGGATCTACAATCAGTGGAGATAAGGAACACTTTCAAGGGCAATTGAGCCCAGCTGGTTTTGAACCCATCTCAAGACAGCATTGGTAACCCTCACGAGGAGCATCCCCCTTCACACGTTCCCAGCTGTGATAGGAACTGTGGGGTGTTGCAACCCTTGTAAGGTCTCGTCACTCAATCCACCTGCCGAAGCATGCTCTTTGGGGTAAACCAAGGAAATATGAAAGTAAAATTGACGGCAATAGTATTTTCAGTGGAATGGTGTATTACTGGCTATTAGTACTGACTATTAGAGTGTATACACAATGTGCAATAAAGTAATTAGATTCCAAGACGTGTAATAATGATTTTTATTCAATGCAATGACTGCACATTACGGAAGGGAATTGGCTCCCTTTATGGAGCCAGCATGAATCTTGGGCCAATACTTCATACTTGACAGTGCATCTGTTGGGCCTCAGGCCTGGGCTATAATCCAGTAAAAGCTGGAGAATAGCGTATGGCAGGCATTTTATCCCCTGTGGCTCCAGAGATGCTCCTGTGCTACCTCCTGCCCCGTGCCTCCCTATATGGGCTGCACCACCAGATCCCAAGGGAGCCCAGTGCACAGCTCCTCCCTGCGCTTCAACAGCCTGAAATGCACGTAGGAGGAGAAAACCTTTCTGTTGAGTAGGGAGCATCTCTCGCTCCCTTGGAGAAAAATATTTATGAGCTAGGATGTGCCCACAACATATGAACTTGCCCAGGTGGGAAGCAAATGAACAGCACGGCATGAGATCAGGGAGGGAAGGTGAGCCACCATGGAGCTGGGAGATAAATAGGGGCCAGTAAGGGGATAATAAGGAGGCAAAAGGGGGAAAAGTCTTAAAAGTCCTCTTTGATCACCCACCCAAATATCCTCTCCCTAAAGGAACAGCACTCCTGATCCAGAGACATTCACTGCACCCGAGAGGAGCCGCTGACATGCGAATCAGGTGACACCGAGCCTGGCACGATTTATGCCTTAGCATAGATGGGGACACATAATCTCCAGCATCATGTCTCATATTTTAGCCCCTGGTGGCGGCACAGAAACACTTGTGGCGCACGCTGGAAAAGGGCACACCATCGTCCAGCTCACATGCCCAGCGATGCCATGGAGAGCTGCAGCAGAAATGCAGCCCCTGGGACGCCCAAAGCTTGGCCTGACCCTGCCCAGCTGGCGGCACCGCACACTGCTGCCACTTGCTCTTGAAAGGCTAATTGCGACAACAAACATTTTACGACTTCAGAATAAATCATTATTTCTCCTTCCCTCCGAGTGGGCTTGTTTTAAATGCCACTCGCTCTGTCTCCGCTGTTAATGAGCATGAGTTGACCCATTTATTCTCTGCTGCACTTCCCGCAGCAAATCACAGCTTTACTACAAAGGTATAGAATATTAGAGCCACAATTCCATTGGCAAGATTTTTTGCTTGTGAACCCATTAGTATTTCCCCTGAACAGTTTTTCCTCCCTCATCTTGCTAGAATAGAGAATTGCTCTTTTGCAGGTCTATTCTCTTTGCTATTCCCTTGGCTTGAGTGAAATATATATGAGATGACTCAGAGTTTGAACTCTCAGTATATGTTTCTAATACAAAGTCTCTGCATGTCTGGGGACCTAAGACAGATATTTAATTTTAGATAAGAAATACTGGTGACATCATGCCTTTGATTTCTTTGCTGGATGTCTGTGCAGCCGGCACATGGTGAAGCTGTTCAGCCATAACAGCCTCATTGCATTTGGGAAGCTGCTTAGTATTCAGCGCAGGTACAGAGCAGCGGGCAGCCACCGGTCCTCCTGGGTGGTGCTTAGCGGGAGGGCACACTGGAGCTCTTAACCCCGGCGAATCCATACAATAACACATATGTAAGGCTAATAAAGGATCTCGCAAGGAAAACTAGGTTTTCTAAGACCTTTTTGTGCAGCAGCTGCATTCCCTGGACAGCAAAGCTCTAAGCAGAGCACATCAGCATGAGGGTCAGCTACCCTTGCCCTACGCACCGCCTTGCACATGTTGATTTATGCCCCTTCAAAACACACCCTGGATAGGTTGAATTCAGCCTCGCCGTCGGTGACTTCAGCTACCCACAGCAGCAGATGCCAGCTAGTGCATCCAAGCAGAAGGAAGCATGCACACAACAGCTTCATTTTTAGCTTTACAGCTTAAAAAGATAAGACGTGCCTTCATTTTCTTTTGAAACATAAGTAAAAGCTCATATGCATGGAGAGAAGCTTGAGGAAAAAAACCAAACTCCTGCATCAACACCTTTTAGTCGAGACCGTTTCGGTGACATTACTGTGACAAATTTTCAGCCTTTCCTACAATTTTATACCTTCCTACACAGCAGGTGTTATCCAAAAAAGATCTAGGAGAGATATTAGCATGGATAAACAGGGCAAAAGGCAGGAAATAAAATCTAATTGCTGAGACACGAGGCAAACTGCAGCACTTGCACGTCAGCAGACACTGTCAGCACGTGGGGCAGCTCACTAAGGGGTCCAACAGGCTCCTCATTCCTCAAAAACTGGAGTCAGCCTTGAAGCATCTTCCTAAAGGTTAGTTGCCAGTTCAGCCAGGAGCTATAAATTCGCTGCAAGCACTATCAGCTTCATCGCTTTGGTCTGCATAGAGGAAACCATCGTGAGCATCCCCCTGGGCTTGCTAAGGGGCCTCCAAGCAACACCCAGATGTGCCGTGGTCACTTCTCCGATTAGGGACCAGGGTTAATATCCAGGCAGGCAGAGAGCCGATTATAGCAGCTCCTAGCCTTCATAAAACATACTTATGTTGTTACTACTTTTTTTTATTTTTTAGCCCTTGTCGGGTGCATCTCCTAATTGTCCTAAATGAGTGACGAACAAACCTGCAGGTTATGAAGTCACAGTTAAGAGACAAGAAGCTAGATGAGAAGAAATGGTGGGAGCTCGGTTGCGAGCATCCCAAAGGCATGTCTAACCCAACAGCTACAGTCCTTCTCAGAGGGGACAACGCCTCTCAGCTCCAGGACTCTGGTTTGGTACATCACCATGGCCTCAGGTCAAAATGGGCCCACGGCATACTTGAGGATGGTGGGTTTTAGCATCTGTCCTGAAGCCTACAAGCCACAAAATTGGTGCATGTATGAGCTGCCTCTTATATAAATAGCTCATAAAGCATCACTGAATTTTTAGCTTATACTGATGTTTTTGATTAATTTTGTGTCACTGTGTGTAAAAAAAAAACAAAACCAAGCCCACAAAACCCCATTTAGGGCCTCTTGCATTAGATCACAATCACAAGCTGTCCAACAAAAGTGACGAATAACGTCACTTATAATACGGGGGATGTGCTTGGCTTTAAATATTAACGAGCTGGAGCGCAAAGTGGATTCAAGGCAGAACGGCGGTGGCCCTTCTTGGTTTGCCCAATGGAGAGATGCGAGGCTTGCCCTTACAAGCCATGCACTGGCCACGGAAATACAGCATCAGCGATGTTACCCACGTGCTGCGAGCTACCTCTTAACAGCTCTGCGGAGGTTGGTTCAATGGCGGCGAGGCGCAGGCACCCTCCAGCATCCCCCTCTCACAAGCCCATGTCTTGAAGCTACAGCCCAGGGTGCTGACACGCAAGATTTACTCCCCTTTTAGCACTGCCAGCTGGTAAGCCATTTCCCAGGCAAACCTAATGCTATTGTAATTTTTTACCTAAAAAAAAAAAAAAAGGTTAAGAAAAAATCACAACAGTGTGAAGTATGGCTGAAGACTCAGCAGGGGTGTTTCTTTGGTTCCTCAGGGAGCTAGCAATTATTTCTGACCCTGCAACAAGAGCCCGTATATGCCAGGCTCTCTTTTTTCTATAGCTTTTTTTTTTTTTTGCTTTTTTTTTCCCCCCCTTTTATTTCTTTAAACTGTAAAAAGGTATAATATTTTACTGAAGCTCATTGTACATCATTTTACCGGTGTATTGGGTCAGGGAATCCGTGGATTAATCCCGTGCTGGGTAATGAAGCATTGCCTTAACTAGATTTAAGACTTCAACTCTTCGTTTCCCCACATAGTGCCACTTGCTCTATCACCTACAGTGAACTGCAGCACTCAGCTCACCTTCTCTGGACACTACTTATAATTTTATATGCCTCTAACATGTCACTTCTTATGTGCCGCTGCACTAAAAATATTTCTAAATGGCTCCTAACAGAAAAATCTCCTCTTTCATTTAATAAATCCTTTTAGTCTTTTTATTCCTTGGTCCCCGGGAGAAGCAGTGTGGTCCAAACCAAACCCGTGCCGTCAACTGGGAGCCTGGGATTAAGCCTACTCGGAGTGTTATTCCCTTAAACCCACATTGTAGCCTGGCTACTTTCCCAGCTTCAGCGCACAGGGAGCAGATGCTTTCCTCGTCCCCTCGGACCAGGTTTCCCTCAAGCTGTCGCAGGGGATAGAGCCCATGCAACACAGCTTCACTTCATTTTATCTGGAATTGGGCTTTTGTCATAAGAGGAGGCAGCAGAACTCACCGTGCTGGCGTGTCCATGGGCCAGGCTGTGCAGACTGGCATTACTTGCTCCCTGGGCATCGGCCGGTGGCATCTTCCTGCCCCTCGATGCAGCGCAAAGCCGCAGCCGGTGGCGCCCGCCGCATCTCAAGCCACAGGGTTCCTGCCTCCGCGCTGGCTGGTGCCTCCGTGTTGCTTTGTTAAACTTGCAGCAACGTTTCTGAGTATCGGGATATTCACGCTGGCTTTGACACACTACTACTCA
Organism: Rissa tridactyla; assembly: GCF_028500815.1. Lineage (NCBI taxonomy): Eukaryota > Metazoa > Chordata > Aves > Charadriiformes > Laridae > Rissa > Rissa tridactyla. The sequence continues at coordinate 61,022,349 of NC_071470.1, forward strand.
GATCTCCTGCATTAGGGTTGTATTATTATTTTTTTTTTATGTGAAATATTGCAGCAGCTAATTGCAATTATCAGAAAGCATATACAAGAGAGCTTGTTGATTGCCAGTAGACAAAGACACTTTGGAAATCTTGGATTTGGCTATAGATGAAAGCCTATAAATTTTAAAATAGAAACCACGTTATCGCTTACAATTTCGGTTTGCTAACAAATTCTGCTAAACAAAATTGGTGGCTGATTAAGTAAACATTTATACATAAATAAAACAGTGAAGATCTCTTCAGTTATTGAGATGCAGCCAGTTCAGTCTCTCGTAAATAATACAGTGATGAATTCTGGTGTTACAGTGCATGATAAAGCTACCTAGCCTTAAAGTCTTAGGCAAACTAATCCATACGCATGAATCAATCAGTTCGTTTCAGTCGTACCGGCGTTATATAAATGTCACTAAAATCAATGCCTGAAAGACGTAACAGATTAATAAGTCCTTGCGGTATATCTAACTGGGATGCAAACCTACAGCACATAACTTCATGCCGAACACAGCTATACAAGTAATTTGAATAAGTGATTTTAATAGAAAACTCAAGGGCAGGCCTGTAATAAGCAGGCACGGATGAGAAAAATTTGGTGCGTTATTAATTTCAGACAATGCCGAGTTCTTTTTCATAATGTACATTTTATTAATGCTCTCCGTGATAGCTTTTCATACCGGTTCATCACCAGCAGTACAGTAATTACAATGTATTAAGATTAATTCCATGCCTGAGGAGTAAGGAAGTCCAGTTAAGATATGGAAAGCAGGCGAAATCTCAATCACTATTGACTTGGGGCCGGATTAAATCAAAACTCTGCCCCAGGGACGCCCGGGGCTGGGTGGGTTTGGTAACGGCACTTCCGGGACCTGCTCTTCGGTGAGTATCTGCCTTCCCCTCCTCCATCTGCTCACCTCCGCGGGTAACCTGTGTGCCATCGATAGGAGGCAGAGGACAGGATTCATCATTGTTATTAGGACTTGGGGTGGTCTGGCTCGTCTTTACAACCGTCACCATTAGTTACCAGGTGTCAGCCTCTTTGGGGTTGAGAAAGGGAGAGAGAGAGACATTGAGGGCTGTCATAAATGCCTCCAAGAATAACTCCTCTAGACATAATGGTAAGAGTTTAAGGTGTGGGATGATGGGATTGTCCAGGGAGAGAAACTAATAGTGAGGGCTCTAATGAGAAAAGACTCCATCCAACCCAGGGTGTTTCTGCTTTCCTGCATTCTAGTGAAAAAAATGGAATTTCTGCTTGCAAAATTGCAGCCCCCCCATTTCATCCCATGCAGTACCCCAGACCTCCCCAGGGTCAGGCAGCCCCAGGCTGCGGATTTACACTGCACTTTGGGGTTCTAGAAACCATAAGGATGGTCTCCTCATGACTATGAAAGATCATGACCTTTCAAACTTTTGGGGGGTATTTATTTGCTTAATATACCGTCTGATTTTAAGGAAATTTCTGGCACAAAGGCGGGGTGGGTTGTTCATATTTTTCATTATTTTTTTTTCCCTGGAAAAAAAAATGCTGACAGCCTTCACCGGGGAGGAAACCTGAGTCTCCCCAAGAGGACGTCCACCTTGCCTGGGGTCACCATACAAGGCTGGAGAACTGGCCAAAGGAAGAGTTGTCCACATGTGGCAGACAAAAGCACGGCGTCTCCTGTGCACTGGTTTGATAAATAAATAAATGGTTTGATAAATAATCACTTGGCACTGGCAGTTGTTAGGTGTTAATGGTAACAGCAGCCCCACAGAACTGGATGACAGAGGTATTCAAGTACCCAAGAGGAATGGACCATCCCTGCAGCTCACCTTGAACCTCTGCAAACGAATTACCACTCCGGATGCCCAAACCTCTTGGTGCTTTGGGGCAGCTTCCAATTTCTATTGATTGCCCACCGGCCTTTCCTTGCATAGGTATAGGGGCTTTGCCCCCAATATTATGCTAAATATGTGCAATAGTTGGTTTATGCTATCTGGCTTTTTAATGGGGAGGGGACTCTTCCACTTGGCCCTGCTTCCTTTCAAAATGCCAGGCTGAAGAGAGACTCTTATGTCTAGAGAAAGTTATTTTGGCTCATTTTCAAGAGTATCTTCTTTTTCTTAAGTCTGTCTTTTTTTTTCTATTTAAATTTCTAATTCCAGGTTTTTTTTTCTAATTTCCCTCCACTGCATGAATCCGTAAGCAAGCTTTGAGTTGTGAAGGATGACGTTGAAACCCCAAAGCTCCTCTCCTGTTTCCATCAGGTACCCCGCTGCAGCAGCCCCGCATCCTGCAAACCCCCGTGCCCGAGCGGCGCCCTGCTCTGCTGGGAGTGTTTGCGGGTGGCTGCTATTGTGACAGAGCGGGGACAGCAGGTGACGCTTCAACGAGGAGCAGAGATTTATTTGCTTTCGCCCAGCTAACACCGCCCCCCCGGCCCGCCGTGCCTTGTTCCCCGGAGAGATGCGGACACTGCTCTGCACTCATGCTAATAAAGCTGGACCCAGCTGCGTTACCACTTCTCAAATGCGTCTAGGCATATAAAGGCGAGTACAACACACACATCCATATCCTCTCTGCTTCTCTTGGGGACACGGCTACACAGACACGGGGCCCAGCGCTGGTTGGCAGCCACCCGCGCAGGGCACGGTCTTGCACACACATTTGCACACATGCCAAGGAGAACTGCACGTAGAGGCGCTGGCTGCCATGAACACTGATGTCTATGCGTGCCTCCATTTACCCAGCCAAACAGTTGGCCCAACACCATTAACAAGTCTTCAAGGTTTCTTTTCTTTTTTTTTTTCTTTTTTTTTCTTTTTTTTTTTCTTTTTTTTTTTTTTAATTAATGCTAAAAGCCTCGGGGGAACCACACTGATGGGATTTGTGACCCTCTAGTGATTTCTGCCCATCCCACCCTCCCCACACCTGCACCAAGCAGCCCCAGTCCTCTGTGGGCTGTAGCTCAGTATTTACACCAGCGGAGACCATGGGCCCAGTGAGTCCACCCTGTTTACGGGAACAAAGGAGAAACATCTGCCGAGTCCTTTGCTGGACATGTCCGTTGTCTTTCAGGTGCCTCCTGCCCCTGCCGCGGCGGCACAGCTTGGCTGAAAGATCCAACACCAGCCTCCACTGGCCAGATGCTGTGATTTCCCGTATATCCATCCCCAGCTGAGCTGATTGAGAAACGCAATCTTCAAGATACTAAGGCTCATTTTTTCCAAAAAAATATCTCTATTTACACAAGACAATAAAATCTGAGCAGCTTTTCCCCCAGAAGCTTTTGCCAAGAGGAGCCGCTGCCGGACACGTGCGCTGGTCCCTATTTACAAGCGACAGCTTCACTTGACAGTACTCTGCCGGCAAGTTTAGCTTCTTCTGGTGTAAGGACTATTTCTTTGTCCCTCTTTTTTTTCCCTCATTATGTCTCTGCACAGCCAGGTCTGTAGTTACAACAGGGACCTGGATCCGGCAGGGTCGCCTTTATACAGCCCAGCTTGTGAGCACAGAGAAGGGCTCAGGATGGGGGCTTAAGCACACTCAGCCGTCTTTAAGTGTTTTCAAGTTGCAAAGCCAATGTTTGCAGCAGAGGAAACTCATCTCTTATTACAAAAGGTATTTTTCACCCGTTCTTCTCATCTTAAAAAAAAAAAAAAAGTGACCGACCAAGTGGTGAGGGCACTTCCCAGGGCACTGCCATGCAGGGGGCAGCAGGAAGCTCAGCCGGGCTGTTTTCTCCTTGGGGACGCAAGGGTTTGCCGAGGGTTTTGGTCGAGGTTCATTTCTCCAGCCTCTGCCGTCACGCGATCCCAAGTGAGGGACGGGTAAACCGAGGCACAGAGGAGCTGAGGCGGCACACCGGCGTGGGCCCACCGGGGCAGGCTCGTCGGGTGCCCCGGGCGCTAGATGACACTGTCTTCCATGGTGACTCGCCTGAAGACTGGCTCCTGCTTGGGCGTCCTTCCGCTTTCTGTGGAAAACAAGGGAAGAACAGGTAAAGCCCCAAAGAAGGACCCTGCAGCGTCTACCAGCTGTTTTTAAGACCATTTCCACCCTCAAACAAAGCACAGGTTGCCCGGGCTTGCCTCAAAAGGGAAGATGTGCTCAGAGCAGGTGGCTGTGTTTATGGATCAGCATCCCATTGGGAACATCCTTCCACCCTTTTTGCTGAAGCCGGTGGTACAGATCTGCCTGGCTTTGTCCCCACATGAGCCAGTGTCCTGTTACATGGCGTGAGGAGTGGCAGCATCAGCCACCGGTGTCCGGATGAAGGGTGACGCCGAGGTGCCTCTTTGCTCCTCTGGGTTTAGCACAGCTCAAGCAAGTAGGGCCCCGAGCCGAGCTGCAGCCACCAGCTTGTACCAGCCCAACAGGGCTTTTCTGAGCAAACTGCATCTTTTGCGGTTCGCCCCCACCCCTTAATAATAAATAGTCAGTATAAATGACTGCAGAGTAAACAGATTTGTTTTGCTATCAGACATTATCTGAAGGGCACTTCACATCCTGAGTGCTCTGCTTTACAGCTGCCTCTATAATCACTGCAGCCCCAGGGAGGAAAACGCCTCCTTTTACACATGGAGACTGGGAAGAGGCAGCGACGTGCCATTTGGGGTGAACACATACAGGCTTTTGTACAAATAATCTTTCAGGGAGAGGTTAAGACAGGCTAGACACATCCAAGAAGAACTAAGAGTTTTTCTGGAGCCATTTTCTAAGTGTAAATCATTTCACCCCATCTCCCACCCGCCCAAAGGCCAGCAAATCTGTGCTGCTCTGCAATGGCAGGGCAGAAAATACTGCAGGGAAAGCGTAGGGGGCAGACCCGGCAACTTTTCGGCCATCTCCCAGCTTGGCTGTTTTGGCTGTTGGTTGGGTTTTTGTTTTTTTTTTTTTTTTTTTCTGAAGAGGAGGGACTTTCATCCTTTCCTTGTTGCTCATCTCTTTTTTTTTTTCCAAGCAGCGGGATGCATTTTCTCCTTTCGTTTCCGCTGCCGCTAGCTCGGCAGGCCGCTTTGCCTTGCAGCGCAAACTGCCGGCAGCTGAAAATGCCTGGGTGCCCAGTGTAACTCCGGGAAAAAAAAAAAATCCAAAATCCCACCTATTTAACATGAAGCACTCTTTCTGGCTGATATCAACAGCGGCTTAGGCAATGAGACCTTTTATCTATATGTATGAATGGCAGCATCGCAAGCAAGGAGGAGGGTGAGGTGACCAAAGGGCAGGGCCGAGGCACTTGCACCGAAAGCAGCTCATCTATTCATCAGGGAGGGACCCTCCCAAAAAAGGGCTGCTGAGGTCCTTGGGGGCAAACCATAAAACCTTCTTTCCTGTCTTTTTAAGGTGAGGAAAGCAGGGGCTGGCCAGAGCAGGCACCCGAAAGCTGCATCAAGGCTTCAGCCTGCCTCAAATCAGCCTCCCGTTGCACGCTGGCTAATCCCCGACCACCCCACACCTCTCTCCGGCTGCCTACAGAAAGTGCCTGAGAAACTGCTTTTGGCACATTTTGCCGAAGGATGAAGCCTTGCCAGAAATGAGGGTCTTTTTCTTTTATTTCTCCCATTTTCCCACCCCCCCTTGCTGCTTTTGAGCAACCAAGTGTTAGGAAAAGCCTGGGGTGAGGGGCTGCTGCTTCCTGAGAGGCGTACTCAGGAACCCTCTGCCCTCATTGACCGCTTGGTTTTCAACATCCATCCCCCCAAAACGTTTATCAGCGGATGTTACCGCAGGCTCGTGCCCGTCGAAAGGCACGAGCTGCCTTTGGTGCCGATGGGACACAGAGCCTGCAGGGCTCCCGCCTGCATTGAGCTTCTCTGCCATAGGGGACCCAAATTAAACTCGGCCTGAGATGCCTCCGAGAGAAGTGGGAGAAGACAGGCTGAAAACAGTTTTATTATAGCCATAATTTACCCATCGAGCATCCTGCTGTGGGAAATAACCTTTCCAAAGTCGTAACATAAGATGCAGTCGATTATAAGTGGCAGTCGGAGATACCGGGTCATCCGTACAAGTGTTCCCATGCACACCAGCTGAGGAGGTTGCGCAGCAGCTATGCTTGTGCCTTTTAAGTTTCTGTTTGGGCTTTTAAGCAACGCTGTCAAAATATCAAGCATTTGCTTCCAGCACATAGTAACTGCTCTGTATACCAATACTTTTTTTATTTATTGAGGTTTTAGCTTCACTTTTTACACATGTACAGCGTATTTAAGTAGTAGAACTATATGAAAAGAAAAACGGTGGAGGATAAAGAAATAAAAAGACAGCAAATAGCTACGGTGATCTTTTTTTTCTTGTTGGCATTTTGCTGGAGAAGACTATCACCATCTGTCTGGCGTACCAAGTACAATAAACAGTAAGCACCTGTGAAAAGCTATTCTGATGTGAAAAAGGAAGATTTCCAAGCTATCCTGGCTAGCCTCAATATTTCAGCATTAAACAGACCATCCCTCCTGAACTGGGATGACGTATGATCTGGTGTGTGATCCATGCATCCCTACGGCTTGCCAAAGCCCTTGGAAGAGCAAAACTGACCCCACGCCAGCTGCCTGTGCTGAACAAAACGATGCTCGGTGCAGGGTGGGGGGTGCCGCTGCCCCCCCCAGGGGTAGCCCTTTGGGTGCTCTCCCCCGGCCACGCTGCCCATGTCCCTGCTGAGGACACCACTGCTAACGCGACCACCGCTGCCTTCCCTGCGAGTGATTTTGTCTGGTTTCAGCTTTACGCCGCAGGATGTTCTCCACGCTGCTACCAGAGCGCCTGCGACGACATGACACATATATAATGTTCATGAGCACAGACTATTTAAACCCTAAAATATTCATTAAATAAAATTTGCATAGAGTCTAGCTGAATGCAGCAGGCAGCTATAACTAAAGGACTTTTCTTTCTAAATGTAAGGAGGAGATCAGGGTGTGACAGATGACCAAGCTGGTGCTCTCAGGCTTTCCTGAGATAGCTTTTTAATAAGAAGAGCTATCTTTTTATCCCTGTTGTCTAGGCAAGTCTGCAGGGTATTGTATTCTTTATAAGATCAAGAGCATATGGGGGGGTGTGAGAGAGAGGCCAGCTCACCAGAGAAGAGGGAAGAGGGGTGCAGGCAATAGGGACACACAGAGACACACGCAAGGACCCTCTGGAACTCAGCGCCTCCCACCGCCACCACCATTTCCCCCAGCCCTCTGAAGCATCTCACTGCTCATTGCCTGGGGGCAGGGAGGAAGGAAAAACATTGGTTAACAACCACAGATTTCAGGGAATTAAATGCAACCAACAGGCAGAAAGGAGCCGCACCGTGGTAAGTAATATTGCCTACACAGGGCCTCCAAAGCTGTGACAAATACACCCCATCCCCAGCAACCCTCCAGCCTACGTAGTCTTTCTTGGCAAGTCTTTCCTCTTGTGTCCCTCCTTCACATATTTTGGGGAGATCTTTACAATCTCTATGGCTCTTGCAGAAAATGGGCAGGCGTTGCCCATTGGAGCCAAAGCGTCCTTAAGCAGTAGAAAGCATAGCAATGGCACGGTAAACTGGTACATCAGCTTGTTATGGGGCAGTCTGCGATGGGATTGCACAGGAAAAATAATCCAGTCCCGCACAAATTAGAAGAGGTGAGGAAAAAAAAGGGATTCACAACTGGCAGAGCATCCCAAGATGATTTCCAGGAAAATGCAAGGCATGGAGCCTCACACTTCTCCATCCCCTTCTTCTCGCCTGCAAGCAAGACTTTCCAAAAGGACGCCTCAAGCAAGAGATTGACATTGACAGTCCCCACTCCAAACGCCTGGCAAGCCGTGCCTCACAAAGGTGGCCCCAGGTTTCAGAAAGGGGGGGTCTATGTATCAGGGTGATATTTTCGTCAGACCGAGCACTGCCTGTTTGCCCCTATTCTGTTTGGTTTTCATTGAAAGCAGGATGCTTATTGCAGTTGAACGATGAAGCTTTAATCTTCTCCCTATAAGGAAATCTGTTCGCTTTTAAAAGAACCTTTTTTTTTTGTTAAACAAAGCTCGAAAAAAGAAGATGCCTCCACTACAGGGCTGATTATCCCCTTCAACCCAGCTTGCAAAGTTATGTGCCCCAAGCATAGTTATGGATTTAATACCATAATCGCTACTGCCTCTTCATCAAGCTGCTCGTTTTCTCACATCTCCGCCTTGGCTCAGCATTAAAAAATGCCTTAGAAGTTCTGTAGTTCTCCCTCCTACCCCAGGAGCATTTTAGGCACCGAGGACTTAACATTGACTTGAGTTTCACAGGCTGCACAGAAGATACCGCTACATTGCCCGTCGCATAAGAACTGTATCTACCGAGCTACTTATCGACAAGCAGAAACCTTCACCATGCCCATAATCTGATGCAACAAAAGCCTGTTTTCAAAGGGAAAAAAAATGACAAAAAAAATCCCTATCCTGCTTCCTCCTCAAACTACATTACAGTCGTAAACCATTTTTGGCTTAATATAATTAATAATATCTATTTCTCCTCTGTTTGGTGATTCAGCTATTTCCAAAGCTATATGAAGCACCAACAGTGAATCCTGTGGTGCCAGAACAGCCTGGGGATGGAAGTAACCAGCTTGAAAATAAACAGAGGCTTTTGCAATCAAAGTGCTAATAGGCACGATAGGCTGGCAGAGAGAAGCTCCAGTGAGAAGGGATGGAGAAAAGGGGAAAACCAGCCTGTCTGCTGACAAATCCAAAATACACAGAAAGGCTGGGGAAGAGCAAACATTTGGAGTAAAGGAAGTCCAAGATTTTTCAGTAGGACACAATCATCCCATAGTAAATCCACCACCAGTTTGTTCTTGCCTAGTTTCAGGCACCCTGGTAAATGCCAGTGTTGATCACCTGCCTCCCATTTTACCATGACAATATTTGCCATGGTGTATCTCACCCTCTGCACGAATTTAATCCCACCATATCCCTGGAAAACTATTTTTTTTTTTGAATCTTAATACAGTAAAAGAGTTTTTGCTTTCTCCAAAATAAGAGGTACTTCAAGTATTTCAAGCCTCAGCAGCCTCCGTTGGGCTGGTACATGGACTGGTATGACCACCTGCGTCAGAAAGGCTTGCTTTGCCTGGAGGCATAGGTCTACCATGCACCCCCCAGCTCCATCGCTGCTGCCATGGAAAATAAAATGAAACAGGTAGGGAGTATTTAGTGCAAGAGCTTGACCCGGCTGGCCAGTGGCTGTTTTGCTATGAAGGCAGGTGATTCCCAGTCTCCCGATGGGAAATGCTCTCTTGCCGAAACCTAGACCCAGCAAGAGGCACAGCTGTGATCAGTGCTTGGTCGGAAATGAAGTTTTCTCCCTGGGATGTTTTGGCCTGAGTCCTTGGCTGCAGGAAGGACTCAGGTGACTCAAACCAGACTCTTTGTAGGCCACGAATACCACCAACTACCACCAACCCCTGGTTCTCTCTCCCTGACAAGCCCCTGCTGAGCAGCACCCACAAGCATCACCCCACGCCGGGACAACCCCGAGACGAAGCGGAGCTGCTCCGCTGCTACATTTATCCTCCATCACTGGGAATATCTTGTCTAACACAGGCATCACTGCCTGCTCCAAATCTTTTGGCTTTTACCCAGCTTGATGGGAGTCGGATGGAGGCAGCTTAGATGGAAGCAGCACCAGACCCCAAAGCCCAAGGCATGGGAGGGCTTTGTGAAAAATCACGTACCAAAAAATTGGTACCGAGCACGTCCAGAGGCAGTTACTTTCATTGTTGACCTTTCTAGTCTATTTTGTGTCTTTCTATATCCTGACGATGAATACGAATTGCTCCCATATGATTTGAAGGAGGAGGCTGGAGGAAAGCAGTGAAACGCCATCGGGCCATCGGCAGTGGCGGGACGGGAAGGATGATATGGCCGAGGACGGCGATGGCACTTTGCATATGCCCGGAGCAAGAAAATAAAGAGACAGCAAACAACGACCGAGGAGGCCTAACGGGGACTTCTTTTACTCTTTGACATGCTACCAGCAGTTTTTAATCTCAGAAGAACCAAAATTAAAAAAAATAAAAAAAAATAAAAAAAAAGGAAATCATTACAATGATTAAAAGGTACGACACATGAAATACTATACTCAAATCATCCGCGTGTCGTCGGCTAGTTTACAAAGTAGGCACAAAACAGACCTAGAATCACCTGCAACAAATGTCGGCCAGCGTTGTTCTCGCCCCTAAACAAGTACTGCTAGCCTGATATTTCTAGTCAGCCGTGGCTGCATAACCTTTGTGCTTAAATTGCTCAGCTTAGGCCTCCTTTCTTTGGCATTGCTCACCCATGCCATAAAGGAGTGGAGACTCGTACTGAAGACAGTAATGGAGAGAGGAACAACAACAGCAAAAAAAAGAGAGATTAATCGTACAGTACATACATACAGTATCTTCTAAATCGTGATCAGTTGTTTATTGGTTGGCAAACAAGCTTCACTTTTACAACAAATATTAGTAATGAGGTCATTCAACTGTTGAGACCGTACAAAATGGATCATAAATAAAAAAAAAAAAAGAAAAAGAAAAAAAAGAATTCATACTCCGTGCTGCTAATTTACCTCCAGAAAGCCTATGTTACTTAAAAATCCTGTCAAATAAATAAATTTCCTGTTAGGAAAAATAATGAACAGAAGATTTTTTTTTTTGTTTGTTTGTTTTAAAGTTTTAAATCACTGCAAAGTACTTTATAGCTCACTATGCGTCAATCAATTTTCTTCTTAACCACTGCAGTACAAGTGCCTAAACCGGGGACCAGACGGAGCCATGAAGGCCCTTTGCTCCTCCAGGGAAATGGCCGTCTCCTGTAGAAGCCCCCACTACGACTACAAAAAAACCACCTCTCAGCTCCTGGATGCCACCCTATGGCCTGGGTGAGGGGCTGCTCACCAAAGACGCTTCACAGGATTATCTTCGCGATCGGTTGTGCACTGTCAACGGGGAAGTTTGCCCTGCTCTTGTCTGCCAAAAGGTCTGCGGCAATACGCTGGCTGAAGAAAGTTACACAGCGAGGAAATAAAAAGACTGCCTTGGCTGAAAAGAAATGGTGATGGCGTTACTAAAATGGTTCTTAGAAAGTGATGTTCACTCTTTTTTTGCCCAGTGAGATTTTTTTTTTTTACCAGGATGGGGAGGGGATGGAGGGGAGAGGCAGTGGAAGAGGCAAAACAAAATTAAAGAAAAAAAAGAAAAGGAGGAGTTATGAAAACCCTTGCTCCTACTGGTAGACAAACTTACAAGACCAGCACAACAGAAAAAAGTTCTTTTTTTTTTTTTTTTTTTTCACTACATTAACAGGGACGCAAGTTCTGGAGGAACAGAAAGCAGACTATATGTGCAATGCTAGCATCTGTACATTACATAGAAATTGTTCGCTTCTCTTTTTCTGCCATTAGTTTTTATCATCCGTTAATACAGTAAAACATAAAATATGCCTTTAGCACAGAATTCTAGGACTCCCTTCCATCTCATTAAATTTGTTTTTGTTTTGTTTGCTCCCGCAGCAAAGGGTGCTGCGGTGAAACCAAGTTGTGAGTGACCAAAACCCATGACGTGATCTGGATTGGTAAGAAAGAGTTTTGCTAGCTTGTTTTGTGCGGCGCTCCCACCTAGATGCATCATCGCTACTAGTTTCAAATGCACATTTTTGGCCTTTTTTTTTTCTTTGCTTTTTTTTTCCCCCCCCTCTTAAATCAGGTCCTCAGTATTAAGAGCAACACAGCATCAAGGATTGTTTAAACAAACACGGCATAACTTGAGAAGGCCACAAAGTGTGCCATTATCTATCTCTTTCATTAACATAATGAAGTCTGTCTGGAGGGAAGGAGGAGAGGAGGAGAAAGGGGCGGGGGGGGTGGGGTGGGGTGGGCAGCAGTTACTGTCCTCTCTGGGCTGGCCTAAAAATTCCAGTAAAAAAAGTCCGAGAGTTTCCTTTTGAACAGCATGAAGATTTAGGAGTGCACACAATATTACCACTGTTTGGATTAACTCAGACCAGTAAACTGAGTGTTATGGAGGGGCTTTTTGTTGTCTCTTTGCTTAATTTTTGCTGAATCTTCTATAGACTAGTGACCAAATGAGCGGGTCCTTTTGCATTGCCGTCCGGGGGGGTTCCCTCTTTGTTTGGTGGGACTATAAAACCGTCGCTGCTGCCTCGACCTAGCTGGTAGTAAGTGTGTAGCTGATGGACGTGGTTTCTGGAGCCAAGGTTGGGCATGCTTTTGTAGTAAACATCGTCGGCGTCGCCGCCGCCGCTTTTGGCCGGCGGGGGATCGGTCTGGGTGCTGGCGGTGACGCTTTCCGTCATGGGCATGCCGGCCAGCGCGGGCATACTGGTGTAGAGAGAATCCCTGTTGGGCGATTGAAGGTCGTCCGTGTGCTCGTTGGTCAGCAAGGGGAAAAAGCTCTCACTGTTGTCTTGCGGGATGCGCCGCCGGCTGTAGAGGTGAGGCTGGTGGTTGTCCGCTGAGTACACCCGGGGGGGCAGCAGCGGGGCGTCCGACTCCTCGTGGATGAGCTCCAGGCCCAGGCTCTCCTCGTGGGTGAAGGAAGTGGCATCGTCCAGCACGATGGCGTCATCCTCGCTCCCGCCGCCCACGCTGTTGACGAGTTTGTTCATCAGGTTGCGGCTCTGCTCGCTGGAGCGCTCGTGGTTGTTCAGGTAGGAAGGGATGTAGTTGGAGGTGAGTTCCTTCAGGATTTTTTTCTCGAGGGCATTCTCGGTGTGGTTATACCCACGGTCAAGGATTTGCACGCAGTTGCTGAGGTACTCGCCGCTGGCGATGCTGTAGCTGTTGCCGTGATTACCATTCAGTGGTAGAGTATCCGTGACACTTGTATCCCTGGCATTGTTCAGAAGCCCCTCTGAAAAACATTACACAAGAGAGGGTGACTTGTACAAACAGGACACTCACGCGGGACGTGCGCACTCAAACCCCCTTCCTAGGCTGCCGTGGCTGCTGGGGCTCGGCAGCAAGGAGAGCGTCACGGCCAAAATAGGAGGGCGCAGCTCCAGCTAACCGGCTTAAGGTCTTCCCACCGAAAAAATGGAAAGCACCATCAAGTATGTGACTTGATGCGGCAATAGCCAGCAGGAAGGAATAACCTCTCCTGGCCGGTACCTGCTACGGCTCTTGCACTTTGCTCTATGTATTCCAGGGGGAGCTGAGAAATAGGTGATCCTGGGCTGGTCCCAGCTGCCCTGGCTCCAGGCGCTTTGGAGGAAGGGAGCAATTTCCCCCAGCTGAGGGAAAAGTATTCGCAGCCCAGGTTAATCATTACCCTCGCTTTGTTTGGGAGCATGTCCTTCCTAGAGGAAAAAAAATAAGTCCGCTCTCCCCTTTTGCTGGGCAGGCTGCCAGGGGAAAGGCATAAGGCCTGAATGATGGGATTCGGAGATTAGCAAGGCGGACGCACAAAGTGCTTCCTGGCCCAGGCATTTTTTTGGAACAAGGCTAATTGCCTTACCTCTCCCGGCACAAGGCCACGGCCAAAATTATTTACTCCCCACTGGCCGGGTGGGGATTTTCTAATACAATCGTGTTGGAGGCAGCCGCTGTGGGGTCTTGCAAAGCCTTTAAAAATAGCTCCCATTTCACTTGCAGAGGGTTCAGTGGAAGGTACAGCAGGTACCATCACTGCCACGGTACAGTGGGCTCAGGGGAACCTGCGAGGAGTAACGGGGTCTCAGGGTGCTCCCCAACTAACTGCCTGTCGCATCTCCGCAGGTGTCTCAACACTGTCAGCGTAAGGCTGGAGCTCAGCTCTTTCACAACACACTATGGGAGATGGCGGGGAAGCGCTTTGAGAGCAACACAGCACGACTGGGCGAGGGAGAAGAAAAACAGGCCCAGCAGTTTTTTTTTTTTTTTTTTTTTTTTTTTTTTTTTTTCTCAAAGTTCAGCCCCCACACTTTCTTTTTTGGGATTACTGGTGTCCTTGGAAGGAGTGCAGGCATGGGGATGCATGAAATAATGTATCGACCTTTCAGCTAAGGGCTTCAGGCATTACCAAAAAACGGTAAGCAGCTCCCAGCAAGCTGCGGTGGATTAGAGGAGCCTTTAGCTGACCATTTCAGATGAACAGTTGCTCATACCATGCTTTGAACATGGCATGTGTACCTTCCGAAAATACAAGATTCGGTCCATGTCTGCGATGGAGTAGTTGCTGCGTGTCAAGGGCTGGAAAGCACTACTGCAGGCTCTCTTCTTCCTTTTGAGTGAAATGCCCCAAATGTGTTGGTCACTTTTTAGGTTTCTGAAGCTTAGAGGGGGCTGCCATACCCCGGGTTTCCCAACAAATGAGGGAGCTGTGACAAAAAAATCAACTAGCCATCACAGACATAGAGCAAACCCATTGATTTTCATGGTGGAAGCTCTCCAACCCAGTCAAAATGCTTGGGGCGAAATGAAAAGTGAGCAGTTTGGAGGGAGGACCATATGTAATGGATGAGGGGTATAACAGCATCTGCCTGATGGTCACATTAAGTAACGTATGCATTGAGGGGCCGAGTGCTGCACTTCTGCAGCCAATGCATAGAGTTGGGGTTTAGTAGGGAAACAAAATGGAGGCATCGCAGGTGAGAACAGAGTGGGGTCTGCAATGAAACACGCCGTATAAAAATGCCATGACCTCGCAAATAAAAATGTGACATTCAAAAAAAAAAAATCATACGCACAGCTGTATGAGAAACTACCCTGGGTAAACAATACCACAAAAATGAGAAATAAACAAAGAAAGCATCACCTACTCTCATCTATATATATATATGTACACATACATATATATATACACACACATACACACGCATACACGTATATATATACATATGTATATTCATATTCTTTTGATTTCAAAACTGTGAGATGAATTTCCTTTATTAACTACGTCATCTATATGTGATGCAATAAAAGTGAACTAAAAAAAATTACATTTGATATGCAATGTTTAGCTTTACTCCCATACTTGTCTCTCTGTAGGGCTCTAAACGACAGCATGAAGAAAAGGAAAGAAAAAACAACAAGTAAGCTTACAGCGACAGTAGGAGAAACATGAGTAAAAAGCAAGTTGATGATATGCAGAAAAGAGAGTTAACGGAAATAATTTCCACTGCCCAGAATACACGAATTTGTTACATGGTTTATTTCAGGTTAAAAATATTGACATTTTAGACATAAAAATTATTTTACGCGCAATATTCAATAGACTACATTTTTATTTTAAAAAAATATCACATTTAAAATGTTTTCCAATGCCATTAGAAAAAGTTCAGCGTGCAACACAAATCAAGAAATAATGCCTGGAAGTTTAAGTCTAAAGCTGGTAACGGTCATGCTTGGAAAGACAGGCACTGTCAACGTCACTTCCAAAGTCTTAAAATGAATGGCTTTACTTACTGTTAGTTATAATAACCCCTGGCAGTTGAAACCAAAATCCGTTTCCTTGCTAAAAATGTTTTGCCGTCCATCCTTTGCAACAGTGCTTTGTAAGAGTATGACTTTGCTCATCACAGGGCTGCTGGCAGTTTACAAACTTTGGTAAGTAAGTCTGCTCTTTTTTTAACCGAACACGTGGCAAACTACATGGACTTCGCAAAAAAAAATGTAAGAGGAAAGGTAGTTCGAATAATGGCATCGCTAAATGAAGCTATTGAGAAGAAAGGGTTAAAACAAGAAGAGCCAGAGATGAAGATGAAGAGCCAGTGATAACTCTCAGCTTCCCACTTTGCAACGGTCTGTGGCACGCTGGGGTTTAACCAGAGCTCGTTAATGGAACTGCCGCCTTCTCTTAAAATTAGCTCTTAGGAAAGCAGTTAGGCCGTTTCAAGAAAATCCTGCGTCCAAGAGACCGAGCCAGTGTATGTCCGTCAGCTGCCAATGGCGGCGAGTACTTGGCATGTGCTACGGGGTGCCAGACCCCCTCACCTACCATCTCCTCCTTCCTCTATGCTCTGTGTCCCATCAAGAAATCGCTTTCGCCACCAGGAAACGGGACTTTGGCCTTTTAGGGTCTGATTCCCCGCCTCTTTCCAAAGGATTTTTTTAGGGTTCCCGGCCCCTGGTGACTCTCTACTGCAGATGGGGCAGCTTGGGCTTGAGCAGAGAGGGTATTTTAAAACACGTAACTGGGGAAGGGGAAAGGAAGGGGTGGACCGGATTCAGGCCCCAGGCTTCTTAGAGTGTTCTGTCCCTGTCAATGGCCGGCACCAGAAGTGGTAGATGAAGGTGCAAAAAAAATCATAGCCTTAGTGATGCGGAATGAGTTAGTTGGATGACATTAGGTAGCAATGCTCTCACCACACACCGATCCCAGCCAAGGCACTCCCAGAGATGGTGACGGCGTCTACTTTTACAATGCACTATCATCACTTCAGCTGGTGCAGCATCCTTAAATCCCAAAGAACCACCGAGGCCATTAGGCCTGGCTGGTTTTGCCAGCCTTCACTTCTGCTGCGGGATCTCCTAATATTCACAGTTTGTAACTGTCCAGGGAGAGCAACCAGTTTGAAAAGCAATAGCTATACCAGGTCTATGGTCATTAATTAACTTGCAGCCTCCTGAAAAGAATGTGTCGGGTTCTGCTCCCTCTGAAGTCCATGGCAAAGCTCCAGGGGCTTAAATGGGATCTTTACTTGTCCCAGTCTCTTCGTCTGCCATGGATGAATACCGGGTAGGTTTCTCTATTATCCATCTGGCTGCGTTGCACTGAATAGCACTTGCAAATCAATTACACTATTTTTGTGGAATAAAATACTCAGGTAACCAAATAAAATACTGTGAGGTCAATCTTAAAAACTATAAGAACACAAGATTACTAAAATGCACATAAAACCTTTTTGTCACATTTCTGCCCAAATCACTTGGGTTCAGTTTGAGGCACCCAGACCTGAACATCAGGACTTCTCTTAAGCCAAATGCTGACCCAGCATTACCTGCTGCCACTTGATTTAAAAGGCCCCCAAACCTCAATGTTATCGTGCAAAAAACTATACAGAACATCAAAGCTCATTTTGAAATTTGTGGTACACTGAAGTTCTTATAATTCAGAGCGTTTCATGTTTAACAGGTTTTTTAAAAAGCATTCGTGGAAGCAAATTTATTGCATAAAGTTAGCATAGTTTAGGAAATTAATGAACAGCAAAAAAGTTCAAACACGTGCTTTCCATGTGCTTTGAATGAAAATACCCTAGTGATAGAGTTCAATACCTATCATAAACTGTGTGCTGCCATATAGCACATAGGCGGTTTTCCTGCTTGCGTTACAACCATCATTATTTTCCCTTCCTTTACTGGAAAGGGATGTCTTCATTGGGAGTGGAGAGCTGACAGTGTGCTGACATAATTGTGCTTGAACGCAGCGTTACTCTGTAATGCTTCAGCTACCTTGCAAGCGAACCAGAAGAAAAAAAAAATATGAAAAAAACTCCCCACAGAAGTGGCAGAGCAGGACGGAGCCACCAACGGACAGGAGCTGTCAGAGCTCCATGCTCCCCAGCTCCTCCTCAGGTCCTGCTTAAACGCATCTGCTCTCCCTCACTAGTGACCATCAGGACATCAGCTTACAAACATGGTCCCTTCCCACAGCCAGAGCAGAGACAAACACGGAGGTGACAAGAGACTGATTTCTACAGCGGAAACCCCTGTTAGGTACAACTGACTCTACCTGGTCATTTTCCATTGCTGAAAGGAGGATATACAAGAGCTTCTAGTTCACCTACACCTTTTTCTACTTTTTTTTTTTTTTTGCTTTCTAATAGCACATACAAAATGTATTCATGCAAACGGCAAAACATTTCTTACAATACCGAAGCTCTGCTCTTGGGAGCCGACCTACGCTCCTCTCTTCAGCTGTCATTTTACTTAGAGATCAAGGGCAGTTTTCCTTTATTTTGCATTTTTTTTTCCTGCGCAAGCTGGTGCGCTGCTGACCACATTTCTCTATGCCATTTCAAACGAGAGCAGCTTTGGTGGCAAAGGCCATTTTAGCTTCACTTACCTTCAAAGGTGTTCCTGTTTCTGAAATGAATGGTTTAACAAGGAAATGCGCTGACAACAAAGAGAGGAATGCATACATCCAACAAAATACACACACAAGACCAAAAACAATACAAAAGAGAGGAGATTGGGAAAAAAAAAATCAAAATCAAAACCACTATGAATGCTTTGAGTAGAACTGACGAGGGTCTCTCAAAGTGAATTTGATCGCTCATGGAAAAAAGCCTCCGGGAAATGGAAAGATGCATTGAAATGAAAGGAAGGAGAGGGGATCTTTTTTTTTTTTTTTTGTGCCCAGTTCCAAAAAAAACAAAGTGTGTGTGCGTGGGGAGGAAAAAAAAAGAAAAAGGAAGAAAAAAAAATAAATAAATGGGCCAAAATAAGCCACAGAAAATGGAATTCTCACTAGAAAAATTAGAGAGAAACTCCAGCACACCTTGTGCGTTGTACATGCTGACAGAAGGGTTGTTATAGACCGCCGATTCCCCGAGCAATGTATTATAAGGGTTGTTAGTGCCATGAGGACGAAGCAGAGCATTGGTTATAAGATGATTAGCCATGGCTCCTGGAGCAGCCCGATAGAAAGACAGAGAAAAAAAAACAACAAAAAAAGGTCAATCAGGCAAATGTGGTATTAAAAAAAAGGGAAAAAGAACATTCAGAATGACAACAGTTGAAATAGTCCTGATTACAAGCAGCCAGCTAATTAGACTCGGAAAACTGTATGCCACTAAAGCAGAACAGATGTTACTGACGATGCACAAATCCAAACCAATGCAAAAGAAAATGTATCGGAAAGCGGAGAAGCTACATTTATGGTGGTTCCCCAGTCGCTCAGAGTGTAAGCAAGGCTATGCCCACATGCTTGCTAAAAAGAAAGAAAGATGGCAGCCTACACAATGTTGGGGGGGAAAAACTCTCCGGGAAGTGCCAAATGAATAAAAAAAAAATATTATAATGACTAACAGAAAACAGCACATTCAACTCCCACTATGGGCTAGGATCTCTTTTCCTAGTCCTCCGCAACACATCTAAAATCGAAGAAGCAGAATTAAAAAGAAAGGATAGAGAACGCAGCCTCTCCAAAGGCTCTTGGCACTTATCAGAGAGCAGCTGTTTCTCATGTCTAAGAAGGCGAGTTTCACTTCAGCTACTGCTCTGGTACCACTGTCAAGCACATCCACAACCACCCGAATCCACCCTTGAAGGCAAGAGCACCATGGCTCCATCAGGCATTTCTATCAGGAGCAAGCGCGGCCACAGAGATGTACATTTCAAGGCTCTCTGTTTGCCCCGCAAACACCTTGTTTCCCTACTCCCAGACCTCTTTGCTGTCGTTTCCAAGCACTCAGACAGCAGTTGTCCTCCTGCGTTGGTTTATACCTTGGAGTTGCAGCCTCTGGACTTGTGCTTTTCAGGATCATCAGGCTTGGCAGGTGGCTGCCAAGACCTACCTTGATTCCTATTGCAAGCATCAACCCATGAAGCAAAGCCTTCCCCCACCTTTCAGTTGGCCTACAGGACCAAAAAACCCATTAAGCCCTTGCTTCGAATCTTCTCTGGGATTCAAAGAGACGATTGACTCAAAAACTTGCCCGCAGGGCTATTCCCACTTCATCAGTAGAGATCGAGACCAGAAATACTCAAGGACACACCATGGTTTTTACCTCCAGGGCAAAACTGTTAAGACAAAACCTTTCTGCCAGGAAAGCAAGTCTTTGGTGGGGTAACTAGAGCTAGCCAGGAGAGGGCTCAAGTCACCTGACTGGTCACTTGGTCAGCTGTCACCAACATCTGATAGCCCCAACCCAGACAAGCAACTGAAAAGCCAATCCCCAAGCCCAGCAACTCTGGCAGGGACGCCTCCATCGACGGCTGGGGCACAGACACCCCATCTGCCTCTTTTAGGGGTGGAAGTGGCCCCACGGCATGGCAGAGGCAGTCTTTGTGAGGCATGTGGGGTGCTAGGTACAATCTCTTCTCTGCAACTCATTACCTGAATTTTCTATCCCCTTCTTTGTTTTTTTTTTTTTTGGATGGAGTTGCTGAGGATATATAAGCCCCAAGGGCCTCTGGCTGGTACAAATCCCCTTAGCAGCGAGCTCTTCGAAAGATCACGCCTACTGATTATTTTTTAAAAAAACAAAAACTGGCCAAACCTAAGACTAGGTGGAGGCCTCCAGAGCTGCCTCCTGTGGTGCTTGTATGCTGGGCTGGCTCCATTTCACGGGACGGCGATTCTCTGTGTCTGCGCAGGTACAGGAGAGAGCAGACCACTCTCCTGCCTCTCCCTCATCCTCCCCCAGCCCTTCCCAGCCCCAGGTGTATGGCGTTAGCAGATCATTTAATTGGTCTTTTGAGCACAGGACAAAGTAGAAGGCAGTGCTGTATGGGGGCTGCATGCCAGGGAGGCTCCTCGACACATGCAGCTGTAAAAAAAAGACTTGTTTTCTCTCACCTGATATTTTTGGCTATGCTGATGGAAAGCAAGATGAGCTGCTGTGTTTGGAAATAAGGAAACAAAGCTGTCTCCTGTAAGAAAACATTATATGAACGCTTAACTAAGCAACCTTGAATGTAACTAATAGGTCAATGAGTCAATTCTTTCTTTCTGGTAATGTATTTTCCATCAATCTCACGTACATCTTGCATGAGGGACTGTAGGAACCACTTCTCTTTTTGCACTAGTTTGATACCAGCGTGAGTACTAAGTCCATTAAAATTTTTTCTGCTTTCATCCCACTTTTAATCAAGCTGGGCCATAAAAGATTCAAAAAGGGACTCGCTTTTATACAGGTAATGGGAATGCCCAGAGTTAATGCCAGCCCTAAATTCAGAAGTGATATAATCCTCCCATTTGAGATTTAACCCAATCTCCAACTCAGTCCCTATGAGATCTGATACGGAGAAGAATATACCCGCCACATGGTTTTGAATGCTTTACCTTGAGGTGTCTTTAAATGGCAACTGCCAGAAAAAGCATCTCACTCAGAATATCCCCAGTCTAATCTTGTCTAGCAATCCCTAGCAGGCGGGAACAAGCTGATCCCGCCACGGCTGGGGAGGTCGAGCTGTTTCGCATGGGGGATGCTCTCACAATGTGACAAGAGAGAAGGGACCAATCTGTGTCAGCACTTAACGTTTCACTTGCCTACGTTCGCCAGGGTGGTGGGCTCTGAGACAAGCTAAATTCACACAAACCTGGCTTTTTCGGGCCGTTACAAACTATGTAGTTTCTGGCAACTTTAAATGCAGATACATGATTCTGACTATAAACTTGGCATAAAGTTGAAAATACAGAATAAGTCATTTTTGCTCTCTCGGGTGTATAGAAGAGGGGGCTTAGTACAACAAAATAGTCACTCATTCCTGGATGCAGCTACTAAGGAAAAATACTGCATCTTCTGCCTTCTTCTCCCTTGATTGCTGAGGGCATTAAGATTTTTTAATTTGCTGATCAAAATGCCACTTTTGATGGCAGTGCTGAGTAATTCTCCTGATGCAAATCCAAAACAAACCTACTGCTAATACGTTCAGCTGCCTTTCAATACTTTCAGAAACCCAACTGGGCCCTAAACACTCTACAGCACATTCCCATCACAGTGGGCTGGCCACGGCAAACGTCACTCTCTGAAGGTCACGGTAAATGTAACATTTGGCATCTTAAAAGCAAAATGATATGTACCTTTTATTCATTAATTTGGGCTTTTGTTACTCCCTAACTGCTTTAGGGCTGCAACATTCCCAGCCTCAAAGGATGCTGAGAGAGAAGGACTGCATTCAGGCTCCGGGGAGCCTACAGTCAAAGCTTTAGATAAAACAATAACACAACCAACAAATCCCCATTATTGGGTTTCTTCTTCCCGTGAGGGAGAAAGAAAGAAGTAACACCAGCCATACTTTTAAGTATAATCCTGCCTTTTTCATAACACTTTATCATCACTATAGCAACCACCGGGGCTATTAGAAAGAGCGGATTAGGTCTGCAGACGAGGCACGAGCAGAAGGAGCAGGTAGGCTACCAAACTATGACCCCGTTTGCATGAAAATGACCTTGGTAATAAATGGCCAACAAAATCCCAATAAAGCAAGCACGGGATCAAAGCGGCACGCTCTCCCAAAATACCACGAGAGAAAGCAAAGAGGATTATTCTACAGCCCCATGTATGGGTACACAGCAAAGGCCGGGTGCCAGGGTTGCGACTGCAAAGGTCAATGTGTGTCCGGGGTCCCAAAAAGCAGAAAGAGCAGGGCTGCGGGTTCCTGTCGACTGTCCTGAAACTCCTCCCCAGCAGAGCACTCTTGGGATGTGGCCCTCGGCAGCTGTCTGGTCGGTGTTGGCGATGTGCCTAATATCCTCAGCAAGCAATTGTTCATTGTTGATTTTTATTTATTTACTTACGTCTGGATCCTCGGCTCTCAGCATCTGTGGCGTGACACTGATTTCTCCCAGCAACTCCCACAGCCCTCTGTCATCCTTGCTTCCCTACATTTCAGCAATAACTTGCCCTATACAAATCCCTCCTTTGCTGTCTCCCAAAGCACCTGAGCCCAGCACACCGCCACCACTCTTTATCTGCTTTAGTTAGGGTGACTGCCTTCCACTCAGCTGTGTCGAAACACTCTTGGTTCTGCTAGTCAAAGACACCCTACTGAAAGCAAATGCATTGTTTCCAAACCCCTATTGTGCTGTGTACATGTGAGAGCATGAATTTTGGGTTAGAAAAAAGATGAGGCTTCAAACCCACAGGTTCACCTGAGCACATCCTTGTTCAGTGCAATGAGATCATCACAACCAGTAAACATATTTAACAGCAGAACTCACGCCCCTACAAAAATATTCTCTACAACCACACGGACATAACTACAGTCCCAAGTCCCCCTATTTCCACTGATATTCAACCAAAGATTAAAGTTCATCACAAAACACAGCTACCAGGCCAGCTCCGATATCCAAAATGACATTCCAATTCAGGTTTCTGTTCTCAGTTCAAGGTTTCCTGATGCTGGATTTCCTCAAGTGAAGGATTTACAGACTGTAATCACAAGGAGAAAGGAGCGATGCTCTTTACGGAAGACAAGTACTAGCCAGGTAACACGCAGATGCTCCTGTCCCTCCCATAGCATTGTGGATCCTTGTGAACCAAGTACTGAAGATCCAGCCTGCCTTACCAGGTTTAAAAGGCTACGAGAAGGCAAGGGGTGCTCAGAGTGCAGGGCAAGATCTGGAGGGTTGCGCTTTTGACTTGCAAACTGAGAAAATCTGACAGGGAAACAAACCAGGACAAAGAAAACGAAAATCCCCCAATTTTTACCATCACTGTAACCACACACAGAGGACTCGGATGGCTACAGTTAGCTGTTTTGTGTGCCTATGAAAGTAGGTATTATCGTAATGACAGTATGCAACCAAAGGGTACCTTTATCTTCCCTTTCTAAGATAGAAATTGATGTCATTGATGCAGGGCAACACTGAACGTAGAAATGATTTTTCGGAAGAGTTTGGTGTTACAACTGTGAGGGAAAACTGCATCTTGTTAAACACGAGTATGATTTATCCACTTCCTGAAAGCAAAGGGTGAAAATTACAATGACAAGCACGTGTTGCCATGCTCTAGACTGCATCATTCAGGAACAAAATTAAAAGAATTTCTTGTGGACAGTTGGCTGACAAAGCCACACAAAGGCATTTAGGTTAACTTCCATCATCTGCATGGTCTATCCAACAGGAAGGGAAATGGATCCAACTGCTCCTCCAGACTTTCTGAAAAATAATGTCATTAAGCATGGCTCTACCAGGCTGAAAAGGCTTTAGCAGCACTGCTTGAGCTGGGATCATCTGTCCACATAGGTAACAACGCCCCTGGGTATCTTCTTTGGCTTCAGGTCTTTTCAATCACATGCCAAAATCAGCTCTATCCTTGCTATGTGCATTTTAGCAGAGCGGAAACTCACTGAGGATGGGAAGATTTCCCCCACCGCCCAGCAGACGTGCCAGAATTGCAGTTTTGCTGAGAAAGGAGACTAAACCAGTTAACAAATTTCATCAGTCGAACTAGTGAATCAGCTGAATGCTTCAAAAATGTCTATACAAAAATCAGTATTTTCCAAATGAAATGTTTTCACTTTTTGTTCCAAAGGAGTGGTTTGCATGAAAGCTGACTTTGACTTTTTCATATGATGTCATTTTTTCATTACAGTAGGAACAAAAATAAATAGCTTAGAAAAAGCACATCTAAGTCGCAACAAAATGTTTCATTGCCTCTGACCCAGCAGTCCCAAAATATCGTTTTTATTGGGCTCTTTTTGGTTTGTTTTCATAAGAAATAAACAATGATGAAAGCATGTACTGCTGTGTTTTCAGTCAACCTTAATCCTTCTGTTTTCTCCTCATTTTGCCAACTATGCAGCTCCCTTTCTGCGGGGCTTGGGCATGGTGCTGTACTCCTACCCGCTCTGCCTCCTGAAGCACCCAACTTGTCTTGCTGTTCACAGCCACCATGAATCAAGCCCCTCAACTTCTCGCACTTCATATACTTCGCTTCAGACCACCCTGCAGAGACAAGCAACAGCCAGACAGCACATGGACCATTCCCTGAAGGTACTGTGATGCCTGAGCTACCAGGGAGCACAGTTTAGCCCAGACACCAATGATATGGTTAGAGATGAGTCCTCTTCTAAGTTTCCGTTAAAAAAAGCCCCACAACATACGCTGCCTTACCCTAACTGTAGTAAACAACTCATCTCCTTAACTCGAATGTTACTGAAATAGCCTCTCTGCACTGATTTCAGTTTGTAAAGTCTGGCTGGTTCTGTACATCACTGAGCATTGACTTCCTTATTCCACTTTACGCTGGAAAAACAATACATTCAAAGTAGGTTTGCAGGAGTCAAAGTTCTAGTCATCTTTGTGACTTTCCTTACCAGCATTCAGTAGTGTCCTCTTCTGTGTTACAGGTGGAATTTTCAAGTATTTCAAGAACCCTGGTTTTCCATGTGTTCGCTTGCAATTTATTCCAACGATTAATGCAATTATGAAAAGTGAAATCATGCATATTTGCTGGAGGACAACAGGTATTTTCAGCATTTTTCCAGGTTCCCTCCAACAAATGCTCTGACGTTTAGATTTATCGAGCTGTGTTCATATAATAGCCAACAGGATTCAGTTAATAAACTTCAATAAACCTCCCTATTAAATTTCTCTCAAATAGGTTTGTTGTCACTTGCAGCATCTAATCTATTCATTGAGAAGCTATTAATACTGACTGCAGCGAAATGGAGTTGCAGCAAATGAGGTTGTTAAGCTCTGGGCCATCTTCTGCCAAATGAAACATCCCATGCTTTTATGCAGAGACAGGGGAGGGAAAGTATTTCTTTGCCCCTTTTTTCCTGCCTTTCTTCTTTAATGATTTTAGATGACAAACCTCTGCTGGATTATAATCTGCAGGCCATGTTCGAAACAGCTAGTCTACACCAATTTATAAATATTTGCCCACTTGCTGATTCCTTCTGAACTGCCTGGAGCAGAAACGGTGCCCCAGGATGGGACTTTGGGACTTTTTTTTTTTTTTTTACCACCACTACCCCTTCCAAAGGTTTATACCTCATTGTACCTTGACTATAGAAACATGCATTTTCCCTAATTGTTCCTACTTACGCTTATTTCTCACTACACCTGAGCTCCTGCTCGAGACACGTGAAGAGCCCTGCCTACGGTAGAAATTGGACCATACTTATAGGAATCTATATAAGCAGCCATGCTTTCTTCCTTCCTCCTTCACAGTCATCATATTAATATTGCTCTGCAGCAATACTCTGCTGAATCTAATACTCCCCAAAGCCTGCTCTGATTTCAGAAATTGCCTTGCCCTTGCTTTTCCTCTTTAAATCTGATCCACCTAATGACTGAACTTCCAATTATATGGCTGTCAATCCTGAAATCAAAGCCAGTTCATCGTGTCTCCCAAAGGAAGAATGTCACGTCACTCACTGAAATCCCTGCAACAAATCTCAGCTAACTCAGTCCCAGGCAGCAGAGAGGCAAAATAAACCAGAAGACAATCGACAATGGGATTCATTTTGCACGTAGGCAGAAATAGGAGTTAAATTCCCTAAGTTTTGATCCTTGATGCAGAAAATCATAGTTTTCCTGGCACAAAACGTACAACTGATTGAAAATAAAAAGAGGAAAAAAGAAAAAATCATCAGAGACAATTTGCTAGCCCAAAAGGATGCTGAGTTTCCCTTACAAACAGAAAATACTCCTCTGTTGTTATCTACCTGGAATTTCTCTCTACTTCATATGTGATTATCAGGATGGGTCATTTTGAGGCCAGATGCTGACCTTTAGCCAAACCAACAGTCGCTTAACAGGGCTGCAGAGATTTACGGCTTGCAAACAGCAATCCCTCCTGGCTGATGCGGTGCAACTGCATGTGGACTGCTCCCTCCAAATATGCCCTTCATCTGGGTGATGGGCCCCAGGCAGGGGTATCCATGGGGCCGGGGGAGGATGTGTGTGGTCTGTAGCAGTCACAACAGGGAACAGAAGAAGCAGAAGGGAATGAATGGGGGATGAAACCAAAGAGCTTCATCAGGAAAATGCCAGCGGTGGTAAGATAGGGAGGTAAAAGGACAGCCTCCTACACTGGGTAAAATGGTAGTTTCAAAGTCCTGATATAAATCGACCGTGCTATTTCTTTTGCAGGCTCTCCTTGGTGTTGCAGGCACTGCTACAAGCATCCATGGCACAGGGACAGCAAGCACTCTTGAACACTGATCTCCCTGGTGAAGAGCAGAAGCTGCAGCGCTCAAGAAACTGTGGCTGGATGAGATGCCAGAAAACAGCCTGCAGGCTTGCTCTAGATTATGAGAGAGGTGCCACCAGGGACTCTCACCCTGCTTCTGGCCCCTTGATTTCCACCAAACAGCCAGGGGACACTTACGCACCTCTAAAAACCATTACCCCCTTTCTCAAGTGGCAGCCTGGACTGAAAAGGAATAGAAACTGAACTTCTAATTGTACTCCAGAGGCTGGGGGAGAGTGGAATTGCTGTTTGTGGCTAAGCCAGAGGCCTCCAGGCTCCAGAACTGATGAATCCCTTGAAACAAAGTCTAAATTTCCCAGGACTGAGGGCTTTGCTAGCCAGTGGGAAGGGAGATGCTCGAAGGCAAGTATTGCTGCCTCCCTCAGGTTCATACAGCACCTTGCCCCTGCTGACTCAGTAATGGTGAGCAAGCATCGACACTTCTCAGCACTCTGCAAAAAGGATAGCTTCTGGGAGAAAGTGCCATGTCTTAGATTTAAAGCAATGATGATGACAAAATGACTATAAGGACAGACTGAGAGAGTTGGGGTTATTCAGTCTGGAGAAAAGAAGGCTCTGAGGAGACCTTATAGTGGCCTACCAGCATCTTAAGGGGGCCTACAAGAAAGCTGGTGAGGGACTTTTTAGGATGTCGGGTAATGGTAGGACTAGAGGGAATGGATTAAAACTAGAGATGGGATGATTCAGACTGGACGTTAGGAAGAAATTCTTCACCATGAGGGTGGTGAGACACTGGAACAGGTTGCCCAGAGAGGTGGTGGAAGCCCCATCCCTGGAAGTTTTTAAGGCCAGGCTGGACGGGGCTCTGAGCAATGTGATCAAGTGGGAGATGTCCCTGCCCACGGCAGGGGGGTTGGAACTAGATGATCTTTAACGTCCCTTCCAACCTTAACAATTCTATGATTCTGTGATTCTATGACCATCATCGGTGTCTGAATGGTCACAGAGGCTGCTACCCCTTATCAGGGCCATCCTGGGCTCAACTTTGAGAAGTCCTCTGCATTTACTTCCAGAAAACCGTAAGCATCACTGAAAACAGAGCACAAAGAATTTAAAGCATCTCCAGGGGGAGCTCAGATTGAGACGCACCTCTTGCTCCACACCACATCCCCAGTCACGCAGTGATGGTACTCACAAGAGCAAAGTGTCTGCAGGAGGCAGATACTTTTCTGTAGTCCAATTATTTTTGAACTGGTTAGTGCTCAGAGAAAAAAAAACAAAGCAAAGTATTTTTACACCCAGGAATATTTCAGCGAGTTCCCTCTACACATCTACAAATGCATTCATGAAGAAGGAAAGCAACTGCAGGCACCTTGGACACCCTGGGAGTCTGCTGCGCTGAACCTGCCTACCCCACTACCACAACAAGAATAAAAGAAAAAAAGAGTGATCTGGCAAACTTGAAAATGTGTTTAAAAATTGCAGTGGTCATCACTAACTCTGTCTGCCAACTTGCATGTTCATACAGCCACAACCTGCTAATTTGAAATGCAAAGATCCCCACACCATAAAACCATCTTTCTGAAAGACATGATGTGAAAACTGACTGACTTCACAGGCAAAACTGGGACACTGTTTGCTGCCAACCGTAAACCAAAAGCAAATGGAAAGAAAACACAGAGGGTATTTATTCTCTAATATCTTTAAGCCACAAAAAGAGCCGTAGGTGTTACTCAGGGCAGGTAAGAAGTGTTTAGACAGACTGTGATAGATCAGTTGATGGTGCCCTCCGAATATCCTATCAAGACAAATAGAGAGAGAGAGGCCTTTCCACCTCACCCAGAGCTTGGCTGCTTGCTATTTGTTTTATATGCAACATAAATTCAGGAGAAATCTGACTGTCACACTGGTCACATCAATCCATCAAGGAGTGAACGAGCATCTTGAGAAAGACTGATGTATGACAACCGTAGCGCTTCTATGGTCCAAATTTCCACCCGTTCTCCGCTGTATCTGCACCGCTGCACTGGCAGCAAAGGGTCAGCGTCACAAATGAGCTAAAATGAGCAGCAATTGCTCTTTGAAGTGTACCAGGGATGGGGATTGAGATCCCCATGGGAATCTTGACTTGATTTTCCTTTTTCCATTTTGCTCTTTCCTTTGCTTTCTTTGTTTTCCTCCTCCTCTGCTTGTCTCTCCTTTTAATCACACTAAAGGCTACCCTATTTCCACTGCTGCATTGCCAAGTTATGTCCAGACCATGACACCCACCACCCCCGCAGACAGCTAGACCCAAGCATCTTCATCTCGCACCACTGAGACGCATATGGCAGCCCCTGTCTCTGAGCGGAAAGGGAAGATTTGGGGAGAGCAACCTAAACTTGACTCGCTGCAGTGTCCCAGTGCTAGCCCGCTGCTCCCGTCTTCTCGAGTGACAGTCTCCTACCAAAGGAAGAATTTCACCTTCTACTGTGTTTTCTAAATAACTGCTTCCTGAAAATGCAGGATAATACGGCCACCTGAAGATAATTTAAAACTTCGCTCACCCTCCCTGCAACATACACAGTCGTCCCTGCTGAGTTAACAGCGCAGATACAATTTCAGCCTGGAAATCACAGCTTAATTATATTTTTGGGTGGGTGGGAGGAATTTGATGGGAGATTTCATTTAGGAAACAATCAGGTCTCAGTTGGGTTAGAAATCAGGATATTAATGTTCTTCATTTTAATTTTCCTCTCTGACTCAGATTCCCACTGTTTGAATTTGAGCTCAATTTGTTCGGTTCATTATGAAGAAATCCACATGAATTTGACATTAAACTGATTATCTCTGAAAACAGTAGCAATAATTTCCCTTTTTCCTGCGTACGTTTCACATTAAGTCTTTGTGGTTGATATAAAAACGCAGGGGAGAAATAATAAAGCAAAGGGAAATCAAGTATTTATTCTGGAGCGCTACTTAGAAGCTGAGATGTGCAACAACACTTATGCATTTGGGAATAAAAAGCAAGGGGCAGGGACAAACAACACCCTCATTCCCATTTCCCATTTCAGCCCATTTGCATGGGAACAAACAGGGAGTGAATATGGCCTTTGTAGCCAGGAATAATATCCGGTGTGCCAGCACTGGGGATCTTAGGGCTTTGTGATGACTGATGGCAAGGGTGTGCTCCCTCATGAATGGATCCTTAGGGCCACAAGGATGAACTCATATTTAAGACTCACCATCCTGCAGTAAGAGCTGCCAGAGGTCCTGGGCTCCAATCCTGCTCCAGCTGCCGGGGTTCTGATGACCCCAATAGGCCTCAGGGGTCCCAGTGAGACCCAGTGGGGACCCACAGCCCCTGCTCAGCCCTGGCCACCCAGTCCTTGCCTTGTGCCTGTCTACTGACCAGGCCTTAGACCTGGGCTGTAGCCCGGTTTCCAGCCCTATCTCTGCCAACATCTCCTGCTGCTCTGGGCTGGACTTGGTTCATCCCCTCACCTCGTCCAGGGCTGTAGAGGGACCCTGCTACCAGCACCCAGCTCTACCTGCTGGCTTAAGCCCCTGTGGGACCATGCTAGACTCCTCCTCAAGCTCCCAGCTCTTCTTCCTCATGAAACAGCTCTGCTCTTACAGCTCCCTGATGTTTCTTGTCCTTCAAACAAGTGGAGCAGCAATGCAGATCACC
The DNA here is from genome assembly GCF_028500815.1 of Rissa tridactyla. NCBI lineage: Eukaryota > Metazoa > Chordata > Aves > Charadriiformes > Laridae > Rissa > Rissa tridactyla. The sequence goes on from NC_071470.1 coordinate 61,052,799, forward strand.
AAGAAATCCCTCCAGGAGACCTCCGTGGATGAGCGCGATGGCGACGGTGTGCAGTGCTTTGAGGGCGAGGGGACATATGCATATAGCCAAAAGGTGCACATACTCCTGTTTGTACAGCAGGACTGTTACTGCAATAAACTATTGAACTTGCTGTCTAGTTTCTAAGTCAAGATTCAGAGCATTACAGTGGGAGTACAGCACTTGACCCACACTACAGACTTCTGGAGTAGTTTCTATTTTCAAATTTATTTCCCCAAAGAGGGAAAAACCATTAAGATATAGGAAGCATTTGCCATGAATGAAGATACAGTTCCTTTTATCTGCTAACTCGAATGGATATACATAGCTCATCAGTGCGTTTTCTCTAACAAAGCACTGTCTCATACCAGTGACAAACTCTTCTTTGTCTCTGCTGCTCTCAAGCCTCACCAGAACAAGAAACACTCCTTTCTTTTACAGATAACTTTCATTTTTCCTCTAGAAAAAAAAAAATAAAAATCCCCCCCTGCAACTTGAAAACCTGAAGGGTAACAAAGTATCATATAGTTCATGATGATTTTTTTTTTCTCCTAGTTGTCTCATATCCAAAGGGAGACAGTAATTACTGTATTACCTCTCACCTAAGACACAGATAACAATAAGCTGGAGTTGCATTGCTGTTTCGCCGAAGGTGCAAACAGACCTGTCCCTCATGCTCCTGAGGTGGCCGCTTGGATGTACCCAAAGCCCAGTCCCGTGCTGCACCATGAGAGCCCAGCAGTGCTCATGCTTACAGCCGTCCCCTGCCATCCGCTGCTCTTCCCACCAGCACCGTGCTGACAGACATCCCAACCTCCCTTGACGGCTCCGTCCGCGGGTACAGCACAGGTCCATGATTAGATTACCAAAGCACGAGTACAGCAGAATCGGAATAAGAGTAATTGCTGTTAACTGCTTTTAATATATAGCTCTTTTAAAAAACCCGTCCTTAGCCCAAGTACTAAAAAATCTGCTGTTACAACCAAGTAGTGACCTGCTCTGCTTTCTCCTCATGAATGTAACACAAACTGTCTGTTGCTTTCTTTCATACGTTCTATTTTTCAGCCTTCATAGTAGTAAGTTTTGGCAAGCAGTCCATTCTACATGCATCCCTTTTAGTCCAGTCTTTCAGCATTGCATCCACGTGCCTGCGAGTGCCTGCCACTTACACCAAACACCCTACAGGCAAAGGGAGACTTCTTTTTTCTACTCATGAGGTAAAAGCTGAACCAAGCTGGTTACACACCTGTAAATTTTCAGCACTGGGAAAAGAAACGTAGAGCATGGGGTGGATGTGAAATAGATGGCAGAAATATCCAGCCAGACCCGTGGTGGGAAAAATTGGGCAAGGTTGCAGAGTGGGAGTGCAAGGGAGCAGGAATTCCCCCGGATCCTGAAACAGAGTCCATGACAATGGAGTGGACTGGCATGCTCCTCATTCGACAGTAGAAGAGGAAATCCATGGCCAGATTCTGTTCCCTTCCTCCTGACTTCAGTGGTATAACAACCCCAAATTCACACCATTACTAAACCATAACAAGCAGTAAAGGAAAACAAAGCCTGAAACATTTTGGACTAATCCATAATTAGACGTTACCTTCAAGAAATACCTGAAATGGTTATGCATGTCTTAGGAGTCAAGAGTGAGTATAGTTTTCATTACAGAACACGTTATGTCAGGCAAGTTTGGGGTTATGCCTGAAATTCCTGGTATGATAAATGAGAATAAGAAAAATAACATTATGGCCAATTACTTTGGGGGCTGGGGGGAGAGAAAGTAGAGAAAAGACGATCTGGAGCTGAAAAAAGCCACAAGCAGTGCGATATCTGCTAAATTAGAAAAAGGCATAGTTACATGTCTAAAGGAGGGATGCAGTAACACAGACACCATATTCCAGCCTGATGCCCAGGAGCTTCATGGAGGAAGAAGAGGGGATGGGATGGTACAGAGAGATTCCATAGGATAGCTAGAGCAGTCTTGCCTGGGATGGTATCAAGCAGCAGGGGACTGTGAGGACTGTGAATGTGACCAGGGGAAAAAAGTCTTAAATGAAAATGTACCCCAGTTGGAGGATGTCTCACTGCTTTCTGCTCCCATGACAGAAACATGAAAACTCAGCGCTGGCCCAGGACACGGAGAAGTGGAGTCGGGCCAGGACCTGGAGGATGGGGCAATTCTGGGGAGAAAGGATCATTTTCTCCCTGTTTTAGAAAGGAGACTGCTGTCTGAAGGCTCTGCGAAAAATACCAGCGCACAAAGAATGTTTCATTTGGGATAATACAGATACTTTGATGCAAAAGGTGTCTAGGCTGAGAGGGCTGGAGAAGGACTTCTGAAAAGGTATGTGAGCTTATCGTATCAACCTCGGGCAGGGAAAGTTACTAACCATACAATTTAGAGGCTTGCACTTTATGCTTTTATTGCACACTTGTAAATAAAACATTAATAAAACAGCTCCTTTAAAGCTTGATATATATTAAAATATTAAGAGGAAGACAAGAACTGTGAAAACCACATTGCCCCACTGGTCTGTTCAGGCTGCAGCTGGAGCTGCAGAGATGGAAGAAACAACTTATGCTCTATGCAAAGCCCTAAGACCATGAACGTTTCTTTTCAGCTGGAATAAACAGGATAAAGCATGAAATATCTGGGGCCCCATGCAGTTGGGGTTACTGTTGATGTCAGGTATATTTTCCTAGCAGAACTGACCACCTGCTGCTGTGGAGATGCTAACTCCCAAAGAAATGTTTTAACCTCCATTTTGCAGATACTTCTGCCTACCAGAAAAGAAAAAAAAAAAAAAAACAAATATTGTGCCTGCCCGCCTGAAAAAGAGGAAGGATACCCCTGTACAATAGTACAACTTATTCAAGTCACTTAAATGTCCCACCTAAAAGGCTTCCCTTCCAAGACAGTTATCAGGCTGCTTCTGGAGTTCTGAGATTCAGGCCCTTATGGTGATTCATCTCACCTGATGTTACACAAGGAAAATAGCTGGATGAAATCCACTTTGAAGATGCCTCCCCTGGCAGTTCATTTCCCAACTGACCTTTAAATAACAGACACATCTAGTAACAGGCTCTCACCACACTGGGATGAAGATGGCCCACTTGAAACCTCTTCACAGCTTTCCCGATTTATGGTCATACTCCCTTCTTTCTTTGCACGGGGGGAAAAAAAAAAAAAGCCTAAACTGAAAAAGGAGAGATGCCTTTCTTCTGCCGACGAGACCAGAAGATCCTGTTTGCTAAAGCATTTCCTTTTGTAGCCTCAGCTGCATCGGAGAGCAAGTCAACTTCTGTGCTAACTAAAGGAGCGAACATTTCATGCATAACACATTTTGGTTTGCTGCCGAGACGGAGCGATGGGTGGCCGACGGAAACAGTGGTTCTTGCCGTAACCTTTGTGCAACAACCAATCCCCCTCTAAATTAGCCCCAGAGAAGCCTGTCTGTTTTGATGCAAAACCAGAGAGAGATGCGAGGCCAACGCATGTGGATAAATCAGGCATTTGCAGGAACAACATCTTACGGCCATCTTTATCAATGAATTTTCAGTGCAAACTGAAAATATCCTGGCACATAAACCACCAAAGTGGGCTGAGGGAGAAAAATACATCTCCATGTTAACTACACTGTCTTGCCCTTTTTGCTGATTTATAACGTTCATAGAGCTGAATTGTATACCTCTAGTTCCCCAGCACTCAGTAGTCAATATTACTAACAGCAGAGTCAAAATCCTTCAAGCCTCTCCTCAGGCAAAACCCACCCTAAAATCAGTGGGAATTCTGGGTGAATAAAGACTGAATAAGAACCAAAGTCCCAACTCAATTCTCAGCTGAGCTTTGCAGTCCAACCATCAGGACTGGAAATACTTTTGATTTTCACCATCATGAGAGAACAGCTGGGCCCAGTAATCCCAATTCTGCCCCCTCTTAAGTCCAGCATCAACTGGGCAGATACACAAAACAGAATTTGGCATCTGGTTGCTCAAGGCTAAACCATAAAATAATTGTACTGGAGGAAAAAGAAACCAATCTCTTTTTCTGGTATTCCCTTACCGTCGTTTTCCTGCAACTCCTTGAAAAAGACTTTTTGTAAAAAAGCTGTTCAGATTTCCTCCTGTGCCAGGCACCACATTTTATTTGGCATATACATTTCTGATAGCCTTTCCTCCGCAGATGTCTATAAAGTTCACATCAGTCAGTTCTTCAAACTAGGTATATTAACATCAATGCAGACAATTTTGTTCCAAGCCCAGTTTTTTCTTACATCTATGCTCTGCTGTTCATTTTTGCTTCCACAAAGATGACAGTATTGCTACATACCAAGGACAATCAGGACTCCCATGATGCTTAACACAGGCTGTACAGTGCTGTAATGGACCATTCTCCCCATCAGCAACGAGGCCTGACACCTCAGCAGCTTCTGGCACTAGCAGTTTGCTGAGGGAAAGGGGACATTTCTTTTCAACTTCATTTCATTTATCTTTTTTGCTTTTCCTAATCCCCTTCCAGAAATGACAATTCTTGAAAATGCACGTGTAAAAATAAAGAAAGAAAAGGAAAAAAAGGCAACAACCACACAACCTTCTCCCAGTTATCACTGTAACATTTCTTATGTGGGTCCAGTGTCGTTCGAGGTGAGGAGGAGAGGGGCAAGGGGGTGAAAGGGGCAACACGTTTCAGAATCCTTAAAGCCATCACAAGAATTAGAAATATGAAAAATAGTTTATAATTACCTCTGTTGAGTGAAGCTGAACTGTTTATATCTCCAGTAATAAAGGAAGACTCGGACTGCTTTCGAACTGTGTCATTCCACATCCTACGAATCCGGCTCTGAAGGGGGATTGAACCACAGCAGGTAATGAATTTTTAGCAGCTGCAGATAGGTTTCTTTCTGCCTCACTAAAGGCGGCTATTGGCATATCTAGCTCAGGATGAGACTTGTTTCTAGACAGCTGTAAGCAAGCGGTTGCTGTTTTGCTATAACCCTTGCCTCATGCATGCCAGACCCTGCCTGCCTGCCTTCGTAACACAAACGCCTATCTCAAAGAAGAGCATAATTGGATTGCTTACATCCTAATTAAAAAGAGAAACCCAGACTTGTGCAAGCTACAGATTTATCAATACAGTGCCAAATAACAGAAAAATAACTTACACACAGAAGCACGCATGCTTCCCTTACTATCTCAGATAGCCGATGTCTTATTTTTTGTGAAGAGTAAAAGAAGACTTGATCTATGTCTTGGTGTCCCTGAATGAACAGAAGTATTCTATAGCTACTACCCATCTTGGGGAAGATCAAGGGAAAAAATCCCCCATAAATGAATGACTTCTGTTCCCCTACTGAAAAATCTGTGATGGTTTTGCCATCTATGGTATAGCTTCTGCTGCTGGGGAAACAACGTCCCAAAAACGTTGGCCTTCTGTGTTGTTTCTCAAATATGTTGCAGACTATCTACTTCTGTGGCTTTTAAGCCACCATCTTGCTCCTCCCCGACTAGACCTTGCAAAAGACCAAAAAATCAGCCAATAGTATCTTGTGAGCAGTTCAACCACAATCCCCATGTGAAGATGACTAAGGGGCCCAGGTGTCCAGGGGAAACTCTCCCTCACCTCACCTCTCAGGGTATGATGGACGTGTCCCATGGCTGTGTGAAAGTGGTGCTAGGTGGTCTGGGGGAGTGGGAAGGCTGGTTCCCACTGCGATAGACCATGTTTTTCCTAATTGTCAAAAATCCAGTGCTTCCTGTAGTGGGCTCTTAGCCATGAGAGATTTTCTAGGGCTTACCCATGTTTTTATAGCCAAAAAGTGCTCCCTAGTCCACTCATCAACTATGTAGTAATGGCACCTGCTAATTATGCATTAGCCCTCTATAAATGAAAGCACAATGTGACATAGGTGCATGCACTTTTAGAGCAATTATTTTTCACCTGGACATTTAATCTATTGTATTTCTCTGACATGATCCATTGTGGATTAATTGTTCTGTTTCCTAAGTGCTTTTCAGAGAAAAAAGGGATTGTAGGAGTTCTCCTTATGGACTTCTCTATTCAAAGTTAGGAGTCAGATGCTTTCAACAACTCAAGACTGATCTCCATCTACTCTCCATCACCTGTGTGAGGTTTCTTCTGCCTACAACAGGTCTCAGGCGTTTCCATCCATCTAAGGGCAATCTTCTGCTGGAAATAATCTTCCTTGGAACCTCAAACCTCACCTGCAATGAGTGGACTGCTGCCAGGAGACTCAGTTTACCCTCAAAAGGGCTTGTTTTCTTGTGCTGAGACTGCCAAGAGGCAAGGCCCATTAAAGTCAACTCTTGTCAGACAGGAGGGCACCTACCCAGTAGCTAAATTACGTAAAAAGGCCTTCAAATCAGCCACCCAAATGTTGCTAGCTATAGTGAGTTTTGGACATTATTGATTACTGTGGGATTTGATGGCCTACTGGAGAGAGGTTCCATATTCTGTTGCTGTTATTTTCCCTGCGTAACATCCAGACCTACACGAATGCCAAAGCGGAGTTCTTGGATGACATCTTGGAAACCGTTGAAAATAAATAATAATCTGCTCCAAGACATAAATCACAAATTAGGTTTTCCTGGGAGGTTATAAACTGTTACTCCTTGCATGTCTTTCATAATTTAATAGTGGAACTGTCATGTATAATTACTTCCATTAGTAATACTGAATAAATTCGCGTTTGGTTTCTATTGATTAAGAAGTAAGCTTCCTCATTTTATATGAACTGTTTGTCCATAAATCTGCAACTGTATGTACAAGTCAGCTTCAAAATTGCTAAGTGCACAAATGACACAAAACCTGAATTTTCAGGTGACCAAAGCGCAACGAATCCACTAACTTAATAAAATAATCTGACCCCAATAGATTCTCCTTAGAGGTCTATAAGCTAAAGCAAATTGAGTGAGGCAAGGAATTGATCAAACCACTGAATGCCAGAAAGCAAGCCCTTTCTCTGTGAAGGCTATCGCAAGACTCTTGTAGTCTGTTTTTAGGAAGTTTCGTGGTTGTTATAGCATCATTCCTGTACATAGCAATAGAAGTGACAACAACCTTCAGATCATTATTAAAGGACGTACTGGGATGTAGCACAGCTGACAAAATGCTCCCAGCTCCTGATTCCCATGGAGAGCAGGCAGGGCAGCTCAGGTGATGACCACCCACCTGCCTCTGGAAGGCAAATGTGGACTTTTTATTCTCATCACAATTATTTAGAAGGTTCTTGGAGAGGCATTAATTGCGATCACACCCCAAGGAAGCTACTGTGTTGAACTCAGGTCCAGGAGGGAAGGAAATCTCTGCACGTGCACTGGTGAGACCCCTAAGGTAGCTCCTTTGGTGCCGAGAGGAGCTTCCCTCCCAGCATAGCCGCAAAGGGTATCGGCACAGTGGTACAAAGCATTGAGGCGAGGACAAGGAGTGCGTGTTACCTGTGAGCCTGTGGAATATCTTCCAGGTGTCCGTGACCCCGAGGTTTTTCCTGAGCCGATAGAGCTGTCTGTACTTTTCCCACTACAACAATGCGTGCGCAGGCATTTTCCATACTCTTTACGTACCTAGCCAAGGAAAGAGCAACAGCAGTTAGTGGGCAGCTCCTCCTCCAACCCACTGCCTTCCGATTTTCAACATGGCCCCTGATTTTTCCTCAGTGGTTCATTAAAATGATAGCTGTTGCAGTACGTGGGGAAGAAGCCTATTACACCTTGCAGCTGAACGCTCTCAATACGTGAGCTCACCATTTACAACGGCGTAAGGGACCACTTTTATGCAGCAAAGCTGCTCGTTGACACCAGTCGGTTGTAGCTTCCTCTGCGGCACATCGAAGGAGCACGGGAGAAACTACAGATACACTATTTATGACTGAAAATTAATATCCTCACAGATTTGATATAATCTAGCATATTGGCTCATCAAGGTACTAAAAGTTATTGCTTCTGGCAGGGGACTAAGAAGAAAAATTCCAAAAGAAACATATAAGAGCTATTGATTTTTAATTTTTTTTTTATTATTATTTCTTGCAAGCAAATTGAAATTTGAGCAAACTGTAGAGCCAGCAGCCCTAGAGATTATACTCCCAGCGCACAGGGTTGACTGAAGCCTACTTTCCCACAGCACCGTGCAAGCCAGTCATGTGTTAAATGGGCACTGCAGTCAAACCAGGCCAATCCCGAGTAAAGCTGTGCCACCTCTTTTGCTTCAGGGGAACTATGTTGACTTGTGCCAGGGCAGGATTTGAGCTTTGACTGAGCTTCAGGTGTGATTTTTTTATGGGCAGAAGTACCCAGAAAACAGATGGGACAAGACCGAAAATGTACTGAAAAGCCAAAAGCAGGTCACACTGCCCATTGACAAAAAGAATAAAAAAAAAATTGTATGCATGTCCAAAACACTAGTTGAGGCTCCTCGGAGCACGTGGTTAGCTGTGAAATTTTGCCAGACTGTCTATGAGCATTTCAAAACTCTGTGAAACAACTGTTTAAATAGCAAATTACAGCTTTTTCATTAGGCTCTTCCTTAAGCGCTTGAGACAAACACAATACCATGAGTGCCCAATATGCTCGAGTGCCTAATCAATCCTTTGCTGAGAGAAAATAATTCAATTGCTTTAATTAGCCACCCACTGCTTGCCTCTCTGCAGCTTTTTGCTGATTTTCTAGTCCATGATAGATAGGAAAGGAAAGGATTTTTTTTCTTCCCTCCTCTCAAATAATTCCTCCCTCAGCTCTTGGGTCAGAGGTGCATCCACCCCACAGCAAGGTACCAGCTGCATTCTCCTTCCCTCTATGCAGCCATAAATCAGCAGCGATCCCACAGTCATCAATGATCATTTAAGGACGTAGACTGTCTTGAGGCAGAAAGGAGAATGGTTCTTCTATGCCGAGTGGGCACTCCAATAGCCAAGGAGGCTGCGATGCCGTGCTGGGATGCTGGGTTGGGATGCTGGGTTAGGGACTGACCCTTTGGGACGTGCATTGGAGGCGAGAGGATCAACCAGTGAGAATGGTGCAGAAATTCAAACTCCTTGTCAAAGTGGCACCTGCAGGGTTAATTAGTGACAGCGATGCTTCCAACGTGCTTATTATCATCTTGCCCGGGAACTTTCTTGCTGAAAGTTTTGGGATCATCAGCAGGCAGTTGCATCTAGGTAACGCTTTTAAACTTTTTAAGATGCACAAATTTGAGATTAAATGACAAGGATGAAACTCTGAACCCCAGAAGTCTTCCTTTGGTTTGAAGAATGACATTTCTGCACAGCTCTGTAGATCCTTCCAGAGGCATCCACTTGCTACCATGAATTTGGCTTATGTTCTCATAGATCAGATCTCCTTTCCCTGTACAGGAAAATGTGGGTAACAGAGGAGCAAGCCCAGGGCTCTCAGATGGACAACAGACCTCAACATGGCCCTGACTTTACCCAGTAAGCCATTTCACCAAAAGCCACTGGTTACACTGAGAAACGGGGATCCAGGTGTATTAATCTATAAACTCTTCCCTATTTTTATATTGGAGAAAGAAACTGTCTTTTGAAACCAAGATGTACAGACAAAAAATTATCAGCAGACATACACAGAATTGGAGAGCTCGGTGCTATTAAATTTCAGTGGAAAACAAAACAGTTCTTAAAAATATTTATTACTGATCATCAGACGCTGTAAGTTTGATCTACGTATAGACATAGAGATTTTTATTTGGATTTTTTTTCCCCCCAGAGTTTATCTAAGTTACTCCAGTGTTCTCTTGCAAACGTTAATTGGGGCATACTTCAAGTTCCACCAAGAAGCACTTACGGTGCTTGCTTTGAGGAAGACTTCCAAAAGCCCACGTTAGGACCACGCAATACAAAGGCCAACGAACTGTTGCAGAGCGCAGGTCCTTCAGTTCTTAAAAAAGCCGCGGAAGCAGCCCCTGCTACGTACCATCAACTCATATATGCTGCTATAGAAAGGGGTGATTTCCTGCAGGGGCTGCAAATGGGGATGTAAAGCCCCATTTTGCTGTGAGCACTCAGTCACGCGGACACTCTGGATGCTGGTGGAGTTGCTCCCGTCTCACACTGGCATATGGGAAAGGAGAATCTGGCGGATAGCAGGCAAAGCCTTTTTACAGGTTTGCTACCGTAAAGCCCTGCAAACTGACAGCTGTCTTTTCCCTTGCCTCCGACACGCTCATCGCCAGCATCCCGGCTGCTGAAATGCCACTGCCACATATCTTCGTTATCACCTCATTCCCCTGCATCTTGCCGGTTTCCAGTCTAAATACCACCCTTATTAGGTGCACAGAGATAAATCTGCGTGAGACGAATTCAGGGCACACAGATATGTTACGCTGCGGTTGTTAGGCAACAAAACACCCTGTTACCACCTCTTTTGCCGCTGGGAACCGTCTGTCTTACCTTTTTCTGGAGGACACAATGGAAAATGAATATAAACATTCCCTGCAGAGAATTGAATATGGTGAAGAGATACGCCATGATGACTGTGCTTTCATTAATATACATGAGTCCGAATGCCCAGGTCAGTCCTAATAGGCAGAGTAGGGCTATTGCACCTATAACCCAGGACCTGTTAGTAGAAACAAAAAAAAAAAAAGAAAAAAGAAAGGGATTGGTTTTTCATCTACAAAAGGCGTCGCAGGTCTAGAAGCAGGAAGACTTTGCCCGTGGTTTTAGCAAAAAGAAAACAGCATATCAAAATGAGTCATAGGGGTTTTTGTCTTCAAGCTGGATGCAGTTTACAAATCTTCAAGCTTGAGGAAATATACAGAAATGGAAATGTTACGAGCATAGAAATTTATCACAACCAAAGCATATTTGTAACCACAACGTTTCGTTTTTTTTTTTTTTTTTTAAATGTAAAAGCAGTGTCTATGTAAATGACATGTAGATGCTATTTCTGGAAATGTCAGGAAAAGAAAACAAATCAACCAAAACAACAACTCTCAACGTCACTTTTTTTAGTGTCCACTGGTTTCACTGGGGCAGGAGTGCCAGCTGGATTAGCTTCTTTACGCTTAACACCAAGACACATGTATTGCTGCATTTTAGCTAGTCTCCCATATGCCTGTAAGCCCAATAAACAGCTACAAGCAGGTGGGCAAGCCCTCACCGCTTGCCAGATCGGCTCTGCACAAGGAGGCTCTCTGCAATGCTGCTTCACACTTCTTCCACCCTACGACGAGGGGAAATGTATATATACACGTATAGGCGCCCACAAACCACATTTGCTAAAACAGTAGCTGCTGCCACACTCCTGCTCAGAGAAAGGGAGGGGCAATCCTTCTTCGCATCGGCTGCAAAACTAAGATTATCGCTTTGCTCCACGCTGGGAGGGAAGCGGGAGTAGGGGTGCAGCCACCGCTTGGCCCCAAATGTTGGTCAAGTTGGTCAAATATGGGTAGCCTGCAGATTCCGCTTGCTCTCTCCCAGTGACTTTCTGCTTGGACAGACAGAGTTGGGGACATGGGATGGCTGCTGTATGTTATTTTTTACAGTGCACTTTCAGGAAAGCTGGAAGCTCTGCTGGGATGGCAGAAGTATTCCGTGTTACCCTGCTAAATAATATTTAGTCATCTGCTAAATTAACTTCTCAGAGACTGATCTTCCAATACCAGGACATGAGGTGAACTGTGACAAGCAGGATAGGAACTGGGTCCTGCTCTTAGGCATCTCCCTAGTTTTCACATGATAAATTACCTACAACGTCAAAGGAGTTGTTGCTGCACAGGGGAAGGAGTCAACTTTCAGCTGGGAAGCACAGCGGGAAGTGTGTAGCAAGCAGGACCATGAGCATCCCTTTGCCCTTACCCTCAAGGCCTTGATATTCTTCTGTTTTCCTCCGGTATCATTTGGTGTAACATCATAAAAATGAATGCAACAATACCCAATCTTTGCACCTCTTCCTCACCGTTTAACCCTTCAGTTCCCCAAAGCCTGCAGCCAGCCAGCACCTCTACTTCCTTGTCCACCCAAAGCACCGTAAGGTGCTGCAGAAAGGCTCACAGGGACAAGGACCTGCCCACGTTTCTAAGCCACTTCAGCCTTATAGAAACTTGGCCAGGGTCTGGGCATATTTGGCCTTCCACCTGCTAAGCAGAGCATGGGGCAAGGGGGAGAAAGATGAAGCAGCAGCAGCTTGGGGGAAAAATAAGTCCTGCAGAGGTCAGGCAGGCTGTCTCCACTACGGAGACTCTATGGCAGCTGCAGCCTCGAATCCTTTTCCTTTTATCGGGGCTGATCACAAACAGAAGCACACCGATGTTGTATTCATGTTTTCTCTGTTTTTTTTTTTTTTTCTTTAGGTATTACAACGAAAATACGGCGTTAAGTCTTCCACTGAAGTTTATAAAATATGTATTATTTAACCACACGACCAGAAGAGCTCCCTAAGGTAACCGCTTATTAAGGCAGTTCTTTAAAAGTCACTATTATGTATCTAGCAGACCAGAACAGCTCCTTTGAAGCATTTCCAGTCAATCCTGCTAATAAATATTTAGCATGATGCAAATTGAAAATGCACTCTCAAAATCCTTCAGAAAGGTAGCCACTAGATACAGTTTACAGCTTTAGCCACTTGGTATATTTTTCTCTCCAAGATTCCACCATCAGTGAGAGCACATTATCATCTTAATTGCAAGCCAATTTGAAAAACGCAAATAATTTTTTTCCTTGAAAAAAGAACAACAAATGAAGTGGGAAACACTTTTTTTCTCCCCCTTCTCTTCCCTTCCACAATTAAAAGCTTCCTGCGTTTACGGAATCTTTTAAGCACAATTCCTAGGACATCAGAAAACTATTCTGCTCTGAAGCACAGCCAATTCTTGAACCCGATTAAAAAGCCTTTGGCTGCAGAGGTGTGCAGAAGCGAAATAGTTATTTAGTGGAAATATGCTACCTTCAGTGATGGCAAGGAATCTGTGGGGTAGAAGACCCTCAACAGTGCAAACTGCACACGTTACAGTGTTGTGCTTCAGAAAACAAGACCTGGAGATAAAGAGGGCATTGAGATTACTTTGAATAGCTCCATCCCGTATCCGCAGAACAAAAAAGAACCAAGCAATGAAAGAGAACATGGGAATGATGCTGCAAGAATGAACACAAAGGACTCTTCACCAGAAGAACAAACTGAAAGTCTACTGTGAAGTTGATTTGCTTGTATTTCGTGGTACTGCACATTACTTTTTGGGTGCAGGAGAAAAAACACACATGCCCTAAGGCATGTAATTTCTAGGCATTTTTGGCTTTCTTTGCAGGTTAATTTTGGTGCAGCTTTTGGTTTTTGTTTTGCTTTCTGTACAGACTTGCTGTTGTTTTTTCACATTTGTTCTTTTCCATAGCGCAATTTTATAGCAATAAAGAAACAAAACCGCTCATGTTTTGGTGTAACTGAAAATCAGAAATTTACAATTAGGGACAATTAGGTACTCCAGTGAGTCAGGAGACAGTCTCCAATGCACCAAACACAGATTTGCTTGCACTGCTCCCATTAACTAGAATGGGAATGGTGGGGATTACCACCCATGCACCTTTCTGAAAATTTACTTCTGTATTTATATTACCATAAAGCACTCTCAGTGACACAGCACAGTGGGCCAGTGCGTGGTTATTGTAACAAGTCTGTACTGCACAGGATTAACTTGGGAACGTCCACCTTGAATTCAAGTAATGTCCAATCAAAGAATATAAAGCCAATGCGGTGACAACTGGCTGGCAATACATATGCAGCACATTTACTCTGCACGTTAGCTGTATGCCTGACCGTTTTCCTGCACAGTTTGCTCTTCTGCCTCAAATGCGAATGACAGAAGCTTTAATGATTTTTCAATATTGATCTGACAGCTGGTTCATGAGACCACACTGATAAATGAAATTTATCAGCCATTCAGGTCATTCTTACTTGATGAAGGGTCTGTTATCCTCATAGCTAAAGAATGCATAGACATAAAGACAAGAACACCAACATTAGAAATATAACGACATAGAGAATATAGCTTACTGCTAGTCCCCCTCCCTTCTCCCACGAGCCATCACCAAAACCAAAGGCGGCCAGGCATCAGGTGCATCTTGTACAGACCAGCCAGCCTGGCTCACCGCCCCAGGGAACTGAAACACGACGGAGGACGCTGGCTTCATGCACAGAAGGGAGCATCGTTAGCTGCCAGCTGCAGCTACCCCTCCTGGCTCTGATCACGCAACCGCCAATTCATTTTGAAATTTCTTTCAAAAATCATGGGTATCTCCGGAGAAGACAAGGTTTGAAACTCCAGCATAGCCACCACAGAAGGCTTTCATGCGTCCAGGCGGCAAAACTTCACCGTGCCTCCAGTATTCTCCGTCTACAGCGTTGTAGTGTATTACAGGAACCTCTTTATTGCTGTTTACTTTTTCATAAGTGTAACTCCCAAGCTGCCAACTTAGGAACCGGACGGCAGCATTATCGTCTTTTTGAGATAACGGCATTAGGATCCGCGAAAGCCCTGGGTGACAGAAAGCACTGACCCATTTACTCCCATTTCACAGGGAAGGACAAAGAAAGGACTCTGCCAAGCAAGAGCACAAAGCAGCTTGCTGCAGTGAAGAAGCCAAGATGGACTGAAAATGAGCTCCTGCCACTATGGGGACACAAGGTTAGTCGAAGCCATTTTTCTAGGAGAGTCTCCTTGACCTTCTGGGACAGGCTGTGTGCCTAACTCTGCCTGCACAGCAGGTTATGTGCAACACATGGGGTGGGCAGGCCACCTCCCAGGCCTCCTTTCCCTGCTGGCGTGGAGCTTTGGAACCTGCGATCCCTTGCAGCAGCCACCATGGGCGTCAGAGATGGAGGCTGGCTCAATATGTTAATCTCATTGCCCCTGCCAGCACAGCTGGGGCCAGTCCACCCTGCTCAGACCTCCTTTGGTCAATACTGGCAACCTGTCAAGCTATACCCTCTGCTAAACAAAACACTCCACTTGGAGGGGACCCGCTTCAGCCCGAGTTAGAAGGAAGCTGTATTAAAGCCAAAGATTTTCACCAGTAACTTCTGACTGAGAGGGACTCTAGGTATTGTCCTAGATGAGGCTTTGTGTTTTCTCCTCTCAATGGCTAAAGCCATGTAGGGGCAACTTCTACACCATTCACATGCACCTGAAGCCACAGAGAGGCCATCCGAGCGTCAATGGGAGCTGGATTTAGTCCTCATAGGACGAAAGTGTTTTCACACATGTATATTGTGCAAAACATTCCCATTTTCTCCCCACCTTGTCCTTGGCTGAGACAGAAGAGGCAGCGATGCTGCCAGTCCCAGCTTTGCCCTGGCATGGTCACCTGGAGTCTTTGGGAAAGTTGTCAAATGGGATGGATCTGGCCACACTCTTAACACTTGCCCTATCCCCACTCTGACCAGCGAGATACAAGTAGAGGACACACCATGAAGGACAAGGTAGCTGTCCCCTTGTCACTGACAGGTAAGCCGTGCTATCTCAGCTCGAGCAACTACAGCATTCCTGGGCTGTAGCCCTCCTTGCCTCCATCTCCATCCACCCTCAGCCATCCACAGCTCTCTGCAGCTCCTCTCCAGCATCCAACAACCCCCTTCAGCTTCCCTGGCTGCCATCCCTGCAGGGATTCCCCCCTGGCCATCAGCTGCCACTCTGACAGCTGATTGCCTTAGATCTTGTGCCACATCTGCTGGCTGCACGAGGACATCTGAGCTACCTTAGGGCACTCAAAGGCGATATCTAACAACTCACGGGGAAAGCACAAAGCATATCAGGATGAGGATGGAAGGAGGAAGCAAGCGCAGAGGAGGTGGCTTGATGCAGGGAACTGAGTCCCTGCTTCCAAGACACAGCAAGGAAAGCTCAGCTCCTCTGGCTTAGCAAAACATAGGCTGAGAGAGTGTGACCTCTGCATCTACAACGCATCTGGGGAGGTACCAGGAACACAGAAAAGCCATTGGTATTAAACGGCTCCCCCCTTAGCTGCGCCAACAGGGATCTCCAGCCCATCCCAGCTGTGTAACATGATGTTGGTCAAATCCCTCTGCTCCTCCTTGCCCTCTCATCCACTTGGCCTGCAAGATCATCGGGGCAGGCTCCTGCTGTGCTCGTGGCATGTCTAGCATCACAGGACCTGCAGCTCCCCTGTGATGCAATTAAAGTAAACGAAGATGCGAGACAGTCTGGACCTTCCAGCCCAGCAATGTGGGCAGAAGCAGAGCATGAATTTCTATTACTTGTGTTCACAAGCACTCAGGTTTTACGGTAAAAATTTACTGTTGAAATGTCGCTGGTGATAGCTTATAAAAAGAGAGAATTAGGGAAATTTTTTACTTTGTTGCTGCTATGCAGACCCTCATGAAGTTTTTCAGTGATCTGTAACAGCCTTTCTTCGAGGCAGCTGAAGACTCCGTTCCATCTTTGTACAGACAAAACACGAAATCGGTAAACTTGGATTGCCTTTAGCTTGATGCCAGCACTTCAAAGTAGCTCAGGAGAAAACCGTCCGAAAGACCTGAGCAGTTTGTACCCCATTTCCAACCCGGATGTGCCTAGGACCCACTCTCCAAAGCAAGTAAGTGCCTAAAGAAGTGAGATTTTCAAAGAAAGATGCCTAACTCCCAAACACTTCAGATCTCTACACATAGGGCCCGTAAGACTTAGTTTCTTATATCCCTCATGAAATACAGATCATTCTTTTTCATTTTACCAATTCAGCTGTTGTAAGAAGCTTAACTCTTGTGTTAGCAACAATTCGTGCCTGACAAAAATTACTCCAGAATGGGTTTTTTTCCCCTGGTAAAGTCTGTGAAACCTATCAGTGCTGCAGTAATACTGTGTCATTATCTGCAATACATAAAAACCACCACTTAGACAAGAGAAAAGCCTTGGAAGAGCCTTAGCTCACAGGAAAATGGAGCTGCTAACTGGAAAACTGAGATTATATTCACTAGCAGTATAAGCAATAAACAGTTGAAGCAGAAATCATTGGAAAACCTAGCCTAGCACAGCTCAAGATGCTAGATCTAAAGTGCTTTCTCCAGATTTGGATAAATTCTTCCGACTCCTAGCAATAAGGGATACAGCCCATTGAATTTAAACTATGTGACTCTGATCCCTCAATAGTTAATGGGAGACTGGTACCCTGAAAGTGCAATTTATTCCCTACACGAACAGGTATTTAAGGCAGGTGAGGCTCCACCATTTCCTGAAGAAATATCTTGCTCTACTGACTGTGGAGGAAACATGAATGATGGCTCAGGCGGGGGCTTCATTTCCAAATACCTGAAGTTAAAAAGCCGATCTTTAGTGGTTGCGTTATTCCTTTAACCTGTGAAATCTTACCTCACCTCCCCTGTGTTTCTTTGCAGCCCAGATGATGGATAGTGGATGGTCTACCAATCCATATAAATACCTAATTCATTTTCTAATCTTAAAAAAGCCCTGACTTTACCTTGGGGCAAAGACTTCTTAAGGTTAATTACACATCACGTAAAACTCTTTCAAAATCTTATTTAAGTTAGATGTCTTTCAATTTCCCAGAGTACTTTCTCCTTCAATGACGAGAAAGGAATGTTCATATTACCTTCTATATTCCTGTGATATTTCCAGACCAATAGTTTTTAAAAAAGTTACTAAAATTAGCTATTTATATCCCTATTTAGATCCTTAAGGAATTTCAAGACCGATGCGTCCTAAGCTCGGAACCCCCTTTTGCTCTGCCTATCCTTTTAAAACCCCAAGATGTATCTTTTTGACACAAGGCAACCAAATTGCCAGAATATACACTGACAGCCCAATACAGAGGCACAGACAATTTGCAACTTATACGGTGCAAATCGCTCCCATGTATGTTCATTACCAATATCCTGGATTGCTAAAGCCTTCCTTTTTTTTTTCAGCAGGAAAAGTAAGGCAAGAATTTACCTTCACACACAGATTGGTTCTAAAATGCTGCTGAACAGAGAAAGCCTGTTATCAAAAAGCAGCTATTTGCCTCATTTAAAAAGACTAATGGTCTTTTTACATTCTGAAAAGAGTTTACTTTTTTTATTTTTGATATCTAGCAAAGTGTAGGTTTTGAGCCACATTTAGAGTAAAACTGTGCCTTGAATAAAACCCTACGTAACTGATCAACTTTAGATGTTAGGTTTATTCAACCCTTTATGGTTTAACTTTATCTAACTCGAATTTATTGCTCTTTTGACAATTCAAAGTATTTTCCCATCTCTCCGATAGCAGGAAAAGGCTCAGTAAGCACATGGACTCAGTGCTCGGGCCCCAAAATAAAAGTTTGGCTAGCCAGCAAAAACGTTAAAGTGAGTACACAGGACCTTTAGTAGCTGTTACAGGTGATGAAACCCAAATAAAAATAGATGGATGATGTGCCCCCTCGAAAGCATTCGGAAAGACCCGTGGAATTCATTTTAATATGGCGCAAATAAAGCAGAGAGACAGACATTTCCTGCAGGCAAGCACGAGACACAAAATAAAGCATGCTATTGTGTCTCCCCACTGCCTGCCAATACGAGGCAGTAGGGATGTTTGTTTTCTTCTCCCCACCCCTTTTTTTTTTTTTTTTTCAAATTTCAAGGATTAGAAAAGATTGATTTATCGAACTGCTGAAAATCTACAGGAAGGAGTTGGAAAGTCCAGCACTGCCCTCATAAAGCAAACGGGTTCATCGGTAATTAGTGAAGGAACGTCTTCATGGTGAGAAAAATCAATTGCAAGCAATAAAGGAGTGCTTAAAGGATTTTGCCTTCACGTTTCGTGACAAAGTTACCACCTTGATGGCATGAAGCCAAATGTCTTCCTAATCGCCTTCCTTAGGCTGCTGGTGTTCATCACACAGCTTTCCCAGCCTCACCTTCTGGCTCCTGCATTGTCTTTGACAGGAGGTAGCTGGTCCCCGGAAGACTTCTGTAACCATCATGGGGGCCAGCGGGCCTGTCACAGCTTCATTTGTAGAAGAAACCCCTGGCTTTACATGCCTTGGAGATACGTAAAGGTTGGGGTCCTACCTCCTGGCATAAGGGAAGTTTTACATAGATTGAAAGCCACTTCTGACTTCCACCAGCAGCTCTGAAGATTTTATCCAGACAAATGAGGCCAAACCTTCCTTGGTCCTGTGTGACACCCAAGCCCAGGATTTGGGGCAACCTATGCCTGATTTTTTCTGCCAAAGGCAAAGCATCATCCCTTTCCCCCTCAACTCATCCAGGGAAGTCATGGCCTGCTTTCTGAGATTTGTTCTTAATTATTGCAATTGGAAAGAGCAATTCTGTTAAGCTCATCTCATTTTCTGTAAGTAATTAATTACCCTCAGAATTGCTTACCCTGTTTATTTCCTTGCTCCTAACTTTGCAAAGGCATGGCACGATTATTCAAACCACACTGATGTGTAACCACATATCTGATTGTTTCCACACAATGCAGATTCAGGAAAGCCTTTAGACACATTTGTATTATCCAAATAGCACCAGCAGGGCTTGCTGACAAAATACTTAAAATGTATGGCCTTTTAAAACAATAATAATGATTTATGGGCTCACAGAAAGACCTTAGGTATTTAATATCTTCCAGGACACTCTCTCAAATCAATAACTGCTGATTGATTTTTTTTTCTTTTATAAATTCGGAAAGGACAACACCTGTCAGTGGGAAGATTAGTGCTTTACAATCACCATTCAACATTACTGCAGCCATCACAAAAAACATAGATAAACAAGCAAAACCCAAAGCCAAAAGAGTCAGATATTAACCCAACCCTTCTGTGAAAAACTCAAACAGCAGCAGATTGCAACAAACAAAATCAGATGCTGCCATCAGCGTCACCGGGCAAAAAAGGCACCCAGACAGAAATGCAATCTCACGTTTTTTCAACATCGGCAGGGTTTCTGCCTCCGAGGTGCTCACACAGTCTGCACTCTGGCAAAATATAAATGTGCCATATCTTTTCTTGGTGGGAAGCTTGTAAATACTTCATTTTGTGCCAACTCCAAATGATTGTTCTGGGTTTGCTTTCGGCTGCCTGTTCAAAGTTTGCTCATGCAGAGATGCAGATGAAGGCTGTACAGGAGCAGCAGTGAGCTGCCCGGGGGACTGGGAAGCATGGTGCTTTCTTACACAGGATCCAGGGAGATGCTAAGCTGACTGTTGGGCTTGTGAAGGCATGATACTCTCTCAAGGCCATATGAGACACAAAGATCATAGATTTTCAGAATTACACAGATCGTTTGGTCACCCTTGTAAAACACTCCTGTCAAGTTATCTGGTGACAGAGAACGTGCTGCCTGCATGTCCCAAGCACTGTTAAAACAGACACTTCCTTTCTCATCCGAGCTCATCCAGACCCAAACACTGGCTTGGGGGCTCTTTTTGTTCCCTAGGATCAGATTATCCTTTTGCAGAGCGGGAATCCAGGGATGATTCCTCTCCAAAAGGCATCGCTGAAGCTGCTTGTGCTCTGAGCCTGGTGTCCCCAGAAGTCAGAGGAGTCAAAAAATGCTGCATATAGCTCAGCTGGCTGAGGAGGAGAGATTTTCAATGCCCTATTCTTGAAGAGCCCGCTCAGTTAGTCTTTCTATTTTGTTAGTAGGGTTGTATGAAAATCTTAACAGAAAGCTCATTCTTTACAGGCACTGCTATTTTATTTAACATTATAAGTTATAGGTAATGGCCAGCCAGGATTTCAGGCCATGTTTAACAGAGGTTCACTGTGGCTCCTGTAACTGTTTGCGTTCATTACCTTGTGTTTCGAACCCTTTGTATCTTGTCCTTTCCACCACTCACGCCAACCCACACACCTCCTCGAAGATGCACAGGTGCACGTAACCTCCTTTCCCTGCTTGCTGCTCCAAGAAAGGAGCCTGCACGTTGCCACTGACCCCCAGCCCTTACTTCGCTGGGAACTGAGAACGCTGACGATAGAGGATTGGGCCTTCTGGGCCCAAGCACTGTGCTGGGCATGCTCTCAAGAGCTGGACCTCTTCGTTGTACTGCATCCTTGCTGTGCGCTCCCCAAGCAACTGTGAACCCAGAAGGATTAAAGTGCTGCTGTTCTACAAGTCAAGTCCCCTGGCTGAACCCAATGCAATATTCAATTCCAGACCCTTTGGCATCACGAACTATTTCCAAGATGGAGCGTCTTACGATTAAACAAAAAAGATCTGGAAACCAATAGATAAATTCAAATCTCAATAGAACAAGTTGTAAATAATCCTTCTTGTCTCCCTAGTTTCACTTGTTTCTAAAATGGCTAGAATAAAGCATGAATTAATCTTCTCTTAGTAAAAGGATACATGCTAAATTATTGTTCTGTATTGGTAACGTAAGCTCTTTCTACCGAAGAAGCAGAAAACTTGCATTTTCAAAAGTCTAACTTGTTCCTCCCTGCACCAAACCCAGGATGTTTACTTTTTCTGCATTTCAATCAGCTGAGTAAATAAAACTAAACTGGTAAACCTCCGTTCCTGCCAGCACAATACCGCTGTGTTAAATCAAGGGTTTAATTTAAACATTTCCGCAGATGATTTTTGGAAGTTCTATTTAACCTTTGTTTTCGATTTTCTACCTAACTCTGAGGATTTTTTTATGACTTAAGAAAACCCACAGGACTGAAACAACAAGCTAATCTGGGGGCTGGGATTAGTCACGTCTCTTTAAATAAAATACATATGTTGAAGTAAGAAAATGAGCAGATAATCACTTACACCCATACAACATATGGGAAGAGCAGGATATGGCAATGGTTTGTAAAGCAGGCATATTTTCAAGAGGGGCTTCTCAGTTTTGTGCCTGATGCTCCTCACTCCTCACCTCCCCCAGCCTGGGCCAGACTCCCTAAAGGAGCCCGGACTGGGCTTTGCGAGGTTTTACATAGTAATAATCAACGTTGAGTCTTTGCATTTATCTTCTAATTTTAGCTTTTAGGTTGCACATTCTCAGATTTATTTCTGCAAGCCCGTGAGCAAGAGCCTCCCATGAAAAAAAATAAAGTAATAACCCAGTATAAAGGAATATGGTATGAGTTTTGTTTAAAGTCAGAAACTTGGCAGAACATATACTTTTTTTATTCATCCATTAAATCGGGGTTGTGTGCCTTTAGCCCCAGACCATTTGAAGCTCCCATGGCAGCCAGCGAGATGAGGGGGGCTTGTTTTGGTCATTTGGGGATTGATTTCTGAAGGCTGCAGTGCAGGACATGTCTGCATTATCCCCATTAACGGGATTTCAGCGTGTGTTCTCATGAATCCGGCCACAAGACCTAAAAACATTCTCTCCTGTGTGTTCGGAATAAATAACTTTTTTTCCAGGGTATTTCAGGTTTTTAATATAGTACTTATTCTATTGTTCAGAAGATGGGATGGGAGTAGGTTTCCACAAGAGGGAAGAAAGCTGTAACAAGACTACAGTGATTAATGCCAGGATTAAACTATCTCAAGGCCCCTAATTAATAGTGCCTCTTCAGCAACAAAAGGAGCTCCCAGCTAAGACTCTGGGTCTCCCTGTCTAAAAGAAAGAAAATTAAATTTCCAGGATGACTTTCAGGTGGGTTTCTATTGCACTGGATGAGCTTTTCCAACAAACCTGACACGCTCCTCTCAGAAGAGGTCCCCATGAATTGTGCTTTCTAAAGAGCATCCAGGTGGCCAACGGCACAAGCCAAGCTATGCCCTGGCTAAAACAATAATGCAATAAAATGGGACAAAAAGAGAAGCGAGCCGACAAAGCCCTTGGTTTCCTGCCTTCTTTCTAGTGGGTCCACAACTGCACTTGGCAGCTATGGCCGACGCATTGCCCTTCCAAAGTAAATAAAATAAAATCTCGTTGCCACATACTGCAGCGCAGAAGAATGTCAGGAAGTCTGGTCTGGCCGGGGGAAATGCTAACAAACCCAACCGCAGCCAGGCAGCGCCAGGGGGAGAGGGGACAGGCGCCCATGGGAACTTCAAAGGAAAGGTTACGTCTGTAAGGAAGAGAAAGGATGGCTTCTGGTCTCTGCTAGGAGAAAGGAGGTTTCACCCTCTCCCCTCTGGCCATTTGGAGAAGTCCTGTGTAAGTTCAGGCGCAGCAGCTGCTCAGCCCTGTTGATGAATCCTTTCAATCCGCTTACAGGACTTGTCTTTTGTTAAATCAATAACCGCTTTCCTCACCCAATTTTCTACCAGTTTTCCATGTCAGTAACTAAGACGCACCACATTGTGCACAATAACAGCGTACAGCAAAGACGGGACCCCAGATTTCAGCAGATATGGTGAAGAGCACATCTGGATTACCAGCAGTGTAGCCCCTCTTTTCTTCCCTCTACTAATGCCACAATGACTCCAATGAGTAGTATTTCAACGGCTGCAGAACAAGCGCTGCAGAACTCCCGCAAAATGCAAAGGCATTTGGGGAGGGGGTTCATCTGAAACCCTCCGCTTTGCACAGAGAATGGGGGCATCTGCAAACACATGGATGGTTTGTCATGCTGCACCATCTGGCACGGGTCGATGAAAACCTGGTGTGCGAGGACCACAAGCAGCCACAGTACATGCCTGATCACCTGGGAAGGAGTTGATGGATGGAAAACTGAAGAACCATGCTGGACTATTCACATATAGCTGTATTTTCCTTTGTCACATAAGGCTTCCCACAGGAATGTGAATATAAAAAAGATTCAGTGTACTCCTGTCTATGACAGTCTGAGACTTTTCACACATCTAACATCTACCCGGCACAATGGAAAAGTGCGAAGGAGAGACTTCGAGCTGCTCGACTCCAGAAATCACTCCACAAGGCAGCAACCTCCGGTAGAACAGCCTCACAGCTGCTCTAAAGTATTCCAGCTGGTAACACGTCCTCGCAAAGAGCCATCTGCTAGCAAGAGTGCATCAATACCGCACTGATACGCCTATAGTCTCCACCTCGCAGGCTATGGATGCAAGCAGCACAGCAGGCTTTTGCCATCCAAAAAGCTTGCGTAGTCCCTGGCTTGAAAGATCTGTCTTCCCTGCAAGCTCGTGAGGGCTGGGGGAAGCAATCCTCCGAAACAATGCCCTCCTGGGTACATTTGTTGACAGTGAATCAGTTTGTGCTCATGAGCAATTTCATGCACCTTTTGCATCCCCCTGACATTATCCGATGGGCCATGAGCGAGATACAAGTCATGTGGGCGGAGCTACCAAAGCTTAAACGATGCCCCTCACTGCCCATCTCTGCTCACTTATGTTTGTCAACAAGCTGCAAAAAAATGAAAACGCAATGGCTACAGTGGACCTTGAGCACCCAGAAACAGCCATTGGAAAAGGCTGGGAAGAAAAATCCCCTCTCACCCTGTGTTTGGGGAGGCATGGGCAGAAGCTACATGCACCACCCAAGAGGCAGCCATTTCGGCATCCATGTCTGCGTCACTTCATACTAAAGAGATCTTTAAAAGGCAGAAGAGATCCCCAGTGTGGGTGAACCCGTAAAATTTCTGTTTAGTCGTACTGAAGGAAGAAATCAAACTGAACTTTTTCAAAATGTCCTAGGTAAAAGGATGCTACTCTTGGTGATGGTACCTGTTGTGAAATGGGAGCTAGTCTGTCCTCCTGGCATCAGCGGCAGGCACAGAAACTCTTGCAGCTCCAAACAACGTATCCCACGTACGTGAGCTCACATCGTCTCCTGGCTACATGTCTCAAAAGCAGGACTAGAGCACGAACCTCGCTGTCTCAGCGGGCGCAACCTACTGAATCGGCTCAGTACCAACCTGCCATAAAGGAAGGATGCTTTCAGCACAAAGGGAAGGACCAAACATGTGGCTACCCTACTTCCCTCTCGAAAGTGCTGGGCTAAGCCGGAAAAGTTAATGTGGGTGAAAAATAAACCCGCTCTGCACTCACCAAATCTCTTGCTGGGTAACCCCTAGGTAACCAGTGCTCCACCGCGGGAATGTCAGATTCTCTCATGCTGGCACAATAATACAGGGACTGTTCCTGAAGGTTGGGGAAGTTTATTTTTACAACTTTGCACAGTGCCTACAAATCTTTCAGCCACACAGCATCTGGTTCAGGCACTGCCCTTTGAATGGCTTTTCTGTTGGTGCAGTAATTAAAGGTATCCCAGGTGACACCTGATCCCTTATCAAGTTCATTAATTTAAGTGGAGTTATTTGGCTCTCTATTTTCTATACTTCATAATGTATTTCTAACCTTTAAAGTGACATAGGCAAGCACCAGATTGCAGGGGCGCTTATTAACAGCCTATTAAAATATTTTATGGCCTTTATTTTTACGTTGCCATAGGGAATCGAGTATTTTGCTGTTGTTGAACAGGCTCAGGATTTATGTTGCGAGAGCTTCACCACAGCCTAACACAGAGCAGTGCTAGGAAATGAACGGGGAGAACAAACTCCCATTCAGCTCCCCATGTGCCGTAAAGCTGTCACACGCAGATGGTAGCAAGAGGCCCTCCAGTGCAGGCCCTCCGTTTGGTTTGCTGTTTTAAACATAAACTGGTAAGACAAGATGCAGGGCTCTAGGAGCACGCTGAGAGCCAGCAAAGGCAGCACGTGTCTTGAGAAACGGATCTGGGTGTCTTCTCACCAAGCATATAGACCCACGGAGATAAGCTCAGAAAGGATCTTCCCGGTCACCTGTGAAATAACGTGGTCTGTGGCTTTTTATTCCAGAGCTGCTGTACCACATCCATATTTTGCAACTGAGTTAGAGCCAATGACTTTGGAAGAAGACCACGATCTCACATGGACGAAGACTACAATTTTACCCAGAAGATGACAATGATCTTAACTAAAAGTTTTCCAGAGATTGCAAGCCACTCACGTCCCTCGGAAAGCTCCCTCAAAGGTGAATTCCCTTCTCTGTTAAAAATCTGCACTTTCTCCTAGCTCAAGCGTATCTGATAATGAGAAAACACATGCCGTGGATTTAGAGACTTGACTTTGTCCTCCTTAGGGATTTAGAAATTACAATCAAGTCCCTCCTGAAATTCTTGTTTTGATAAAATTCCTAGGGTGAGCTAGGGGTCTTCCCCATTTTATATTATGTTTCTCTTATTTTTTCAAGCATAAAAAAATAATTTCTAACAAAGCAACACATTTGGAAGGGTATCAGCAACATACTTAAAAGTATTTTAATTGCTTGTGTTTTCAAAACATTTTAATGAAGTCAAATCAGGAATAGACACTCATCTGCCAAAGAACCTATAAAATATTTTACAATGACATTATAATTGATGTAACTGGTTGTAGAAATTCCTGGCATTTCAAACAAAGATACTAGAGATTAGCACAAGCAAGATTATTCAGTAGGCAATTATTATTTCTGCTTTAATTATAAGGGCTTTGTTGTGCCCCCCCCCCCCCCCCAGTTTTTAATTTAAATGTCACACTGCAAGGCTTTCTAGACAGATTTTGTGTGGGTAACCCTAGAAAGACTGTTCTCAGTGAGCAATCCCATAGCATTAATGCATGACGAGTAGTCATATTAAATGTCCCACTCCTTAAACGCCTCATCCAAGACTGACTGAAAGACTATTACGCTGGCATCAGTTCTGGCCATCCAGGAGGGACTGCTCCTCCAATTTCATCTTATAGCTGAGCGATGGCAGGAGAAACAGAGGCACACCGCAGAGCAGCCTGCCCACAACCTTGTCGGGGACAGACCGTGCAGGTCCCTAACCTCACGTCTCCTACATTTGTACAGGCTCTGGTCTCCTTTCCTCCCAACCCCTGAAGAAGAAGCTGCACCTAAAAAACTGAAACTTCACCTGAAGGACTGTGCCAGGTCGTGGCACGTCAGCAGCGCTGCAAGCCTTGCCTGCTGGGGAAGTTTTAAGGGACTGACCTAGTTTAAATTAAAGCTGCATCTGCGAGAGTGGCTCAGCGGTAAGAACAATAACCTCGCTGAGAAATGTCTTGCAACTGTGCAATTCAGTCATCTCGTAACGAGCTCCCCCCGCGCCTCTTCTCCTGCTCCCACCATGGAAGAGAGGGGAGAACCAACTTCCAGCCGTGTTGCACGACGCTCTCCTTTCCTGGGCAGGCAGCAAAGCGCTGACTCCCAACAATTTCCTTCTCCTGAAGTTCATTAGATGCTTTTATTAATTAGCAGGCTCCCCATCTTATCGTGCACTGCACCTGAAATCCCACTTGTATTTTTGAAGCGAGTAATTAAAGCCAGAGGTACTTGAATAAACAAGCACTGATGGAGACTAATATTCTATCAATATAATGAAGCAGCTCACTAGACAGTAAGATGCCCAGGCTCAGACCTTAACTGAGTCCAAGGGCAAAACATGCCTTGGCTGGCACGCACATCCTCTGATGTGGGCACCCCCAGGTAAGCTCCTGGTAACTTTGCTGAAACTAATCAGATTCTGGGGAGAATTTGGGTCATTAAATCTGTCAGGGGCCAAAACAAACAGAAAAGAAGTAAGGCTGCCACCCTCAGAGCACAGGAAAATAGTAATGATCAACAATTTCAACACCTTCCCTGTAGAGACTGCAATAATTAGCCAGTAATTATCGGGCATGATTTCCTTTTACGTGAAGGGACTAGGAGGTTACCTGCTTCAAGGACAGCAAATGCAACTTTGCTTCTTTCACACAAAATCGAATGGAAAATACCACCACTGGCAACCAAATCCCGATAAAGACAGTGCTTCATCATCAGCCATTTGTTGGTACCCATCAGAAACCACTCTGCAGTGCCATAACCCAACATATTGCCCCTGGTTATTACTGCTGCTGGCAGAGTTGGTTCCCCTGTATGCTCCTCAGAGAGGAATGGGGCACAAATGGCAGAAGACAGAAACAGGCAGAGAGAAAGAAAAAAAACTAATCACTTACTTGATATTGTCAAGACATCCAGATTCAGGTTTCAGTATGGCAGTATGATGGAACATTTTATAGAGAGCAATCCCAAGGAAGATGACATTAAGCTGCAAAGTGGGGGAAAGAAGAAAAAAAAAAAAGGGTTACGTGACACGGCACAACGTGATGGGGAGAAAGTCAAGTCAGCTGCTTCTCTGTAGCAGATGAGTTGCTGTAGGAAATTAGCTCTCGCTACAGTTTTATAGCGACTGGGTCACAGAAAATTGCCAAGTATTTTATAAGGTGTGCTGGCCTGTAGACTGCAGGATTGGTGATGCCACGGCGCTACCAAAGCTGTAGCGCTGCGTATGTTACTGATACGGGGCTGGTTCCAACATCAACTCTACTGCTTCAAATGGCATTATGGAAAACTGAAAATATTTACTGTAATGACTGTTCGGTGTCTGAGAGATCAGTTGTGAAAAGTCATACCAAGCACCTTGCTTAGACAGCTCCATCGTAATGAAGCAAAAAAGCATCTTTTTCTGTGAACGTATCTTTTAAATACGGTGTAATGGGGGAGATGGGCAGGGAAATCAGGACTGCAGAAAATGCTCAGCATAATACAAAGTTGAAAAATAAAAAGGAAAAAGAGTTTGGTTTGTTCCATAAAAGATCCAATGGTGTTTCAAGGCTGCCAATTCCGGGAAAGGAGTTCCCCCCAGAAGCCCAGGCCAGGGTTTGAGACATAATCAAAAAGGGAAGATATCTTTTTATGAATGAATTACTTAAGGGGGAAAAAACCCAGCAGTTGTAGCTGGTGGTGTGGCTGCCTCCCTGATGTGGAAGGCTGCTGAAACGACCCCCAGTTGCAGGAGAAGCAGGAGAAGCAGGGACAATGTCTGCATTGAAGTGAGAGCGCCTGGTTTGCTGCGTTAGCCAAACTGTAGTCTATTCAAAACAAAGGATGGTTTATTTAAGCCATATTGTAGCGATTAAAGTACAAGAGAACTCCAGCTGCCTCCAAAGTTGGGTTCTCTACCTTGTTGCTGTGTTAGCTGATACGCTGGCAACGTGCTAACTGTGAAGTCACACAACCTTCAACTTCTGCCAGGGAGGAAAATCCCCCATCAAATCTTTCTTCCAGTTTGGACTTCATTTCCTTCCCCCCACCCCATAATTCCCTTTTTTTGCATGATCGGTGCAAAGCTTTGGTCTGGAATTCAAAAGAAGGGGTGGGGGGCGATCAGGGGCATCAAAATAGAGTTTGTCACTTCTAAATGTCCAGTGGTAGAAACCAAACTCTGCAGGTGCCTGTTCCAAAGCTCCCTGGCCCATTTTGATCAACTATTTTGTAATGCCAAGAGCCTCTCATAACGAGGGTCTAATTGCTTGTGCCAGGTGGGGTCAAAGAAGAACATGCCTTTCTCAAATTAATCTGTGTAAATTAAAGATAAAGAGTAAAGGGACAGCAAAAGTTTTATTTCTTGACCTGAGAGATGGGGTAGTTAATTAGGAGTTCTTACCATAATTATCAAGGTCGCCGGTCCTATAAAGCTCCAAATGAAGTAGGTGTCAAGTCGGAGCCAACATCTGTAATGAAACACAGGGGAGAGAAGGCATTCAAGGACTGCACCCAGGACATACATCAAGACTGAGCGAGTGACAGAGAAGAATGTGAGCTGCAAAACACGCCGGTGGGAGACAGGAAATATTACATTGCTTGTTCATTTAAATGCTGAATTATGTGTCCAATTTCTGACAGCGCTATTGATGGAGTAAGATAATTACCTCTGGAGGAAGCAGGGAGAAAATGGCACAAGGCCTAGTTACTAAGGATTTCTGCATCTGTCGGGAAAAAACCTTAAAACTGTGGGGTTTTTTAAGGAAGGGGTCCGATGAGCATCCATGGAGCTTTTTCTTTGCTTTAAGCTCCTCTTCCCTCTCCGGCTCTGACACAACACAAGCTGTCTGTCAACTGTCAAGCGAGATGACATTTCTCCGGCAAGCAGATCAGAGCAAATTTGGTGCAAATAGGAAGCACAATTTGGATAACAGAAGGCTGAGGTTTAATTAGGTTCAGCAACTTCCCCTTTAGAGGGTTTTATTTCCCCGAACCTCCGGAGTGTTTTGTTTCCACTAATGTTTCAAGGGTTGCATATGGTCTTCGCTATCACATGAAGTTGATTCATGGCCTAAAACTAAATTATTAATCGCTTAATTTCAACCGCATTTAATACTCCCCACATTTTTTAAGGCCCCTGGGAAATTACATTTCCATTCCTAGTTCATTCCAGGCGACAGGAAGATAAAATGGAAGTGACTGGTTACAAGACAGACGAATATAAATTCCAAGAAAGTTTTGCACGATGTTTAAAATAATAATATCTTGTCGTGTTTGCAACGCTGCAAATCACAGCTCCGTTAATACACAGAGGACTAAGAAAGCATAAAACCACTCTTATACTAAACATCCAATGGAATTTCATAATTAGGCATGCGACAGGAACTATATATATGAATTTATCCTGGTGGAAGAGAAAGCAGTTCTCACGAGTGACAGCTCTAGTGCACATGCTGAATGTTTTTTCTCTTTCAATGGACTCTGCAACAGGCAGAAAGGTCCGTGCCAGCAGTCCCGTGGAAGAGATTAGCAGGAGCTGCCTGCTGAGAGAATAAAACATGCCCTGAACCTCTATGCCTGGGAGAAGCCAAGATACGAATAAATTCAAAGATGTAGATAAAGCTTCTCACTTCCCTCCCTGACCATATAAATTTCAGGTCTCGTCAACGTTGAAGGTGTTTCAACATATATATATGACTGTACCGCTATTTGTCACAAATTAAAATACCGTCACTTCCATGACGGTCACTCCTGAACTGCCTCTGCAGCTGTTCATCCAAAATCTTCATGTGACAGCATCAAAATCTTAATGCGAGAGGCAAACAGAAGCTTTCAGAGCAATTGCAGGGAAATCTTGTTTCCTCTGCGGCTGCTGAAGTTCAAGGTGATTTAGATGCAGCTGGTAATGGAACAACACAAGTGACTAGAAACTATTTGAGTCTGATTTCCTACAGGAAAGGGTTTATGCGATCATGACATCTGTGTATCACCCATAATAACGTCTGAAATGTCGCACAATTGCAACTAGATTTGACAGAGGAATAGAGGTTTCAAGGATAATGAAGTCCCTGTAAAAAGTCCTTCCAACCATCCCTGAAAAAAAGACGTCTGCATAGCTGCAGCTCACACATCACACAGCATTTCAAACCTACCCCATCCCATAGGAAAAAAGTAGTGCTTATGCCTCAGCTGCCACATATAAATCAGGGAATACGCAGCCCCACAACTTTTTTCTACGGATAATAAGAGCGCTGGTGTGTGGGAGAGGACTCAGAGTGTTGGTTTTGGTTTTTAATTGAAAAAAACCCAAAACAGTTTAACATTCAAAACATCCCCCAGCCCCTGCTGCACAGGAGTAGTGGGAGCACAGTGTATTTTAATTGCCAAGCAACTTGATTTTCCTTCAGCACAAAGAGCTAGCCAGCTCCTGGAAAGCCCAGGGAAGAGGAAAGACATAAACCCTCTCTTTACTCCTTAAAGCACGATGGCCAGCCATATGGTTGTATCCGATTCAGCTGGTTTTGAATGCATATAGATTGGGACACGGGGAAAATCAGTGAAAGCTGAAATACGGCACGAGGGAAAAGTCCTGCTGGGCTGAGCAGAGAAGCACACAGCAACTGGTTTCCTTTCCAGCCAGCCAAATGGATGAAATTTTCCACCCTGTTCCCCTAAAAAGTCTGTCTCTTCAGTTGTGGAGCACAATTTAGTGACAAGAGATGGATGCTGCGGATGGGAAACAGCTGAGGAGCCAGGTCCTGACCTCAGGAGAAGCAGGGGCCAGGCATGGAGCAAAAGGGTCCCCTTCCAACGAGAGATGGCTTCATCTAAGCAAGTGTACAGCTTGTTAAAACCAGGGAAGTCTTTTTTTGCCTCTCTGCACGCTTTAAAGAACGTGATGTCACTTTCTATTTGTTTGAATAGAAAAATCGGCTTTCTATAAAGCCATGTATGACACTCAGTCTCGGGCGACTAAACGGAAAGCTGCAAGACTGCCTCTAATCCACAGAGGGACTTTAAAAAGCCCTTTTTTTTGTGGTCATCAGGAAGAGATGCAACTTTGAACCTGTTTAAGTCATACCTCATTAAAAATGCAAATTAAGACCAAAACATCCAAACACAGGCATCCCGCCAATTGCATTGAGGAGCTGTAAATTGCTAATCAGACAAGTACCACACTGAGCTTTTCTTCCCTTAAAAGACAAAAACCCACACGCACAATGAGCTGCATAAATGAGCTCCTCAAAACAAGGAAGCAATCAGGCAACTCACTTCCCAAAGCTGCTAATCTTGGGCTGCTGAGTTACTTCTGACCCCCCATGCGCAGCTGCACGGTGAACACGGACTCGCCACATTACAAGTTTAGACTCCGCTGCCATTAAGCAAACGAGCTGCTTCAGGGCTCAGTACAAGGCAGAGCGGATTATCTGGAAGTCTGCGGAAGCGAGGAACGCTGCTCAAAACCCCATTGCTTCTTTCAAGAGTCACACCAGCGTATTCAGTGCTCGTAACGAGCTCCGTGGTGCTGCTTTCCTTTACTTTTTAATTTCCTCCTCTTCCACAGTGACAAGTCGCTATATTCACCTAACGCTTTTCCCAAGTAATAAAGACTACAAAGAGTTTACTCTATTTTCCGCATGAGGAGAAATCAAATACTAAACTATCCCTGGTGTGCATTAAATATAACCAATAAACAATCATTAGCTGCCATTGGACCATAAAATTTGAAGAGCCCTAAACATCTCATGTTGTTCATGGGAGATCAGCGGTTTGTTTCATGTGGCTCTACAGGCTCCTTGTCTGGGTGCAGTAACGGGATATGTATGCACAAGACGTGCCTTTCAAGGGCGCAAGATAGGTTCTGCTTAACGCAGTCCAGCGTCCACATTGCTCACGCTTCCTCCTCCAAACACCCAGCACGAGCACTGAAAATAAAACAAGTTCAGTGGAGCCACCCAAGACAGACCGTATTGTTAGAAGCTATTTTCTCAGCAACATTAACATGCATAAAATGTCGGCGACTGGCTGATGGAGGCTGTGTACATACACTGGGCTTTCATTTTGCTTTCTGACAGCTGGATTGCTTACCATGTGTATCCTGCTTTATAGCATACCAAAAGGAGGGAGAGGGGAGGAGAAACAATACAGAGATTCGTGTCACAATGAATTTGATCACCACTGGACAAATATACCTACAAGTACATTTTCTAAAATATATTGAACCATTCAAAGTATAGCTGCTTACCTCTGAGATTCGTAAGAGGCATTGATATGAAACCCAGGACAATACGGGAATATGGAAATCTTGCTGTTGATTTTGGACAGCCTGCTACTTGAGTGAGTCCTCTCAAAGGGAGGCTGCTAAAGTCTTAATCCAGCTTTTACTGAATTTTAGACACAAGTTATTTTCAAACACTAACAACAACCGCAAATGCTATTTTCCCTCTGCATTTTGCAGCATTGCCCACCATAATGCTTAACACCAGATTCGGCCAGGAGATGGATGGATTCGGTTAACACACAGGACAAGGCAAATGATGTAACTTTTTAAAACTGCAACCACAGTATCTTCTTTGTTGCAGCAAAACCTGAGACGTGGCCATCTAAGACTCTGCAGCAGCAGACGTGGCCCGTAAGAAACGTTCACTTGGAAGTTCAGGTGAGCATCGCCAGAATCGCCTTGGCAATGTTGGGGGACCACACTGTCTACAGTGGGGCTTCCTGCTTTTCACCTTTATTTTAGAAATTACAATCAGAACAAGGTGAGATGCAACATTTCTGATTTATCTGGGGGAAAGGGCAAAACACGGCTCAGCTTGCTCACGTGAATAGTCCCTGCCGGCCTGAAAGGGACGGAATCACCAATGGAATTAGTGGCATCATTACGCTGCTGCTTGGTTGTAAAAACAAATTAGTCTCCTAATATGAGTAGTTTGAACTGCTCTTAAACAAAAAAATGGTAAAAGGAAAAGGATAAATTCCTATCCCTGGAATAATTAAGTATAAGAGGGTATCTTTACTGGGCATCTTTACTGGGCAGCTACTCCAAAATGCCAATATGAATACTAGGACATAGAATGCTTCAGAAAATTACAAGCACCAACTGATAAGCAAAGAAACAGAGAGAGGAACAACTGCCTGTTCCTGGCTATGTAAGCCGGGCATGTGTTACAGGAGGGTTGGATTTAGAAAGGCAAATGAAATCAAGAAAACCTACACTGGGTGTCTAAGAAATCATTCTGAGATGTATGAACGGTGGCACCAAATGTCAAGCAAAAAACAAATAACACTAACAGCTCCATAAGTCCTGCTTAAACAAATGCAATAAATAATGGAGGGAGGCAAGTAATATATTCCAGAGGATGTTTTACAAAACCCGGCAAAACCAAGCAACTTCTTGCAATCAAATTATGTATGCCTGGCATATAGTTCACTACAAATTCTAATCAGTTCTACCCTTCTAATAACATTATACAGAAAAATACATCATCATCCATCAACCAGATGGAGCATGATAGTTATACAAAACATATTGTATGGTTTTTATTTTCCACTACGAGAATGTGATAAAATTGTGCACTCTGGGATTAGAGATTATAAATAAATATTTAAGGCTCTGCAAATATTTATTTGTAAAATATTGTATATACATGTTTAATCATTAAAAATACTACTTTATGCTGTGGGGAGGGAGAGAGATTTTACTGGCACAGACACAGGACTGCTGCCTCCACAACACAAAGATAGCAAAGTTTTGTTGTTCGCCTTCAGCAAATTTTAGCCAACTTTTCTGCCTGTACCTCCCATGCCATGGAAACATTTGAGCATTCAAGGCCTCTTGGGAAAAGCCAGCGTATCCCATGAAATACCTTTATTTTGCTGTGCTTCAGAAAGGTCCATATATTCATTTAAAAGGAGCGGAAGCGTTTCAGCAATGCAAAGCTGCCATGGTGCTTTATGGGAGCTGAGGTTAGGTGCTGCATGTTCCCACCCTCTACAGCCAGCCTGCTGCATGCCGCAGCAACACAGCTGCAGCTCCCACAACCGACACTGGTACTCTGGTTGTCCCTACAGAGCATCATGAGGGACTTTGCAAAGATGAGGGCAGATGCAAATCAACTGCTGTCTCACATCCAAAGCAATGCCCTGGGCTCAGGGATGTCCTTTTACTACAAGGGAATGAAGTAAGACATTTTCAACACCCAACAGCTACAGAGCACTGTAAAAGAACACAGTTGGTGATAGCTTTCATCTCAAACCAGTTGCAATGCTGGGTTTTCTTGGTAGGCAGCCCAAAATGTTGAGAGAGAAGTCAAACGGACTGCTCTGGTGCTAAAATCCCTACAACAGTAACGCTGCAGAAGTCACAGGTTGAACAGCGGTGAAGGCAGCCACTAGAACACCAGACAGCGAACCAGACCAGTGTGGACACAGATGGCTTTCCAGGGAGCTGGACTCACGGTCTTTTGGCTATAACATGTTTGACACTCAACACGCCCCATGTAGGCCACAGTGAAGAGATAGGTCCTCCATAGAAACACCACAGTAAGAAAAGAATTGTCTAAAGGGACAAAGGAGAATGTTTCAATACTTGATTCAATGGGAGCTTATAAATCACTCAAGAGCGGATGTGAACAGAAAAGTTAGTTGGGGCAGAAAGCAGGTGGCAGCTGATGGAAACAGCCTGCTCCAGAAACTGTAATCAGCTGTTGTGTTACTTATTCTTAGCCCACTAGGCTTGTCAAAGTCGGTCAAACTACTCTGGATAAATTGGTAGAGTTCCTTGAAAACTTACTCCCTCCTACCTTTATCTGTGGGGGACATTTCCTTTCCACAAAGTATGACACTTAGACAAATTCAGGTTGCTATTCTCCTACTCATGGGAGGAACACGATGCAAATATCCAGCTGGGATCCAAGCCTACCTGCTGGCACGGTAATGGATCACGAGTACCTCTACTGCTCTACAGATTTACTTCTGCAAGGAATCAGGTTCATCTATACCAAAAAGGTTTCAGGCAAAAATTCTACAGTTGAATTTAACAGAATATTAACTGTTAATCATGGCCTGACCCAACCTATGCTAAAAAAGAGCTTTAAAAACGCCACCAGCTCATTGCTATGTATGCCTTCAGATTGAGCCCTTAGCTCAGTTAAAATGACAGGAGAAAGGCAGCCTGACAAGGGGAAGCAAAAGAAAAATAATAAAAGAGTCAATAAAAACACATTGTTAGTGCTACTGTAACAAAGCTGGCAAAGAAAATCAAAGGCTCGATTTCCCCTTTGTTTTCCATTAGACAGTGTTGCATGATCATCTAAATTGTGCTTTGATACCAGCTTCAGCAACACTGAAAACATTTAAGAATATTCATAATGATAAATGATGTAGCTGTTCTGATTTGTGAAGAGTCTAGAGCACTCCACAGTCACCACCTATTTTGCTTGCAGGCTCTGTTAATTTGATAGAACACATAAAAAAGGGGAAGAAAGCTGTGTTTCATCATCCACATGAGAAATACTCTTTGGTTAGAGAAGGATGACCTTGCTGATACAGTACCAAGCTGAGACTTGGGACAGCCACCTCTGCTTATGTTATGCAATGATGTGATAAAATTCTCCCCGACTGACTTCCCCAAGAAAATACCTTTGCAAACCATTTCATAGTGAGGAATTTGTCCTGTAGCATCACGGACTGTGTTGGAGACACAGAGATAAGGCAATGCATGCCTCCTGGCTGAGCTCTCCCTGCATAAGGCTCCTTTGCCTGACAGGTCCCTGGGTTCTTCACTTCCCTTTGTCATCCCCACTCCCATTCTTCCTGACCAGATCCAAGCAGTGCCAAGCCCCACTCACACTTTGTCTGTGCCGTAGCTCCGGTAGTCCACCGCCGCTGATACGGCCACAATCAGTGCAGGCATGCCATAGCCAACCAAATAGAAGTACTTCCTCCGGGAGTGTTCACTCTCGAAAACCTCCACCAGCATGATGTAGAGCTGCACCCCCTCCAGGAACATCCAGGTGAAAGCCGCCAGGAAGAAGAAGTGCAGGAGGGCAGCAAAGACGGCACAGGCAATCTGCGTGCAGATTGAAAAGAGCAAGGAAAGGTGTTTGTACCATGCAGAATTAATGCAACACTCTGGATTACTCTTACTGCGAGTTTAGTAAGAATAAGGGAGTTCTTATCTTCCCTTCTCCCCAAAGGAAGAACTTCTTTTTCACTTGGAAAATGCGCGTGAACTATTTTAAAATAGACACATCTCTGCATATACAGATTATATTCGAAGATACGAAGGTAGGTATGTACACAATCTGGAAAATAAACATATAAAGATGCACATAGTATAAATGCATTTTTACAACCTGCTTATTAAACATCCACACGTGCGTTATTTACAAACAATGCACATATGCCTCTGAAATCACAGCAGGCATCAGCATTTGACTCCCAGTTAACAACCGGGGCCCAACCCTGTGAGGACACATGCACGGAACTAAGGCAGCACTGGAATGTATCTCACTGCATGGTCAAACATCCCATACGCACTGAGATGAAAGCCTGTGGCAGGAGCAGAAAGTGGTTTGGTTCTTACCGGCTGGTCAGTTCGGTTGATGCCGATGAGGAAGAGGAGTTCTGCCACAAAGAGGCTGATGCACAAGTTCTTGTGAATCGTGTTGCGGTCACTCTGCAGCCCACGGAAGAAGCAGAAGGTGAAGATACAGATCAGAAGGCAGACCAGTGAGAGCAGGATGCCAACCCACGTGATAAAGTCCAGGAGCAGGTCATGGACTGCATCGCTGTGCTGGAGATAAAACCAAAAAAAATCATTAGTTCTATGCTGCATGACTTCTAATCCAACCCAGACACAAAGTGAGGTTGTCTGAGACCCTTCCCCAAATATTTGCATCCGCTGACCAAGCTGTGGCGCAATGGACCTGTAGCAAAAAGACTAAATGGACCTAGATTTCAATCCTGCATCAAGAAACCTGCAACCTGAAACACAGACTCCAAAGCTTCTGCCAAGCTGCAGGTGCCCTGAAGAGACTCAGACCCCAAACTATCCTAGGAACAACGATGCTGTTGTTGAAAATACTGAGATGTCATAGCCAGCCTTGCGTGCAGCTCCATCTTTTACAAACAAGGCAAAGGAGTGAATACATAGTATAAAGAACCATCAAACACTGTCATTCAAGTGTAAAAATGTTTCCTGCTACCAACACCAAGGAGATTACAACCATTTACCAATAGAGGAAAAAAAAGACTCTCTTTAAACGTTCACAAAGGCGTAGGAGCTTGGAGGCTTTGGACAGACAGAGATCACTTAAATGTCTTAGGTTAGGTTTTTTCACTGGGGAAGGAGAAATAAAATTTGATTTTTCTTTTTCAAACCCTGGAGCTCTATTTTAAAACTCCTGGGAAGCCAGATTGATCCCTAGAATGCTACCCAGAAAAAAAAAAAAGACAGATCTTTTAACACAAATTTACTTTTAAACTGTAACAGAACAGTGATTTTAAGACAGCTTGGAAAATGAGTGATTCCTTGTGATGAACTTGTAACATGGTTTTACCCCAAAGCCATGCAAACATGGCTATTGCGGTGGCAAAGTTAGGCGACACAACAACAAAGTCTTGCGAGGGGCAGCACAGGTGTGCCCTGGCTCTGCTGATAAAACACTGCTGGATTGCTCCTGGGTTTACGCTGCATCTTCCTCCCAGAAAGAGGAGGAGGGTGCTGGGACCCTGACGCTGAAGGTGTCCCACCACCTTACTCCTTATTCAGGCTGTAAAACTCACCCGTAACTCCCCAAGCTTCCACCAGATGCGGTGAAATGAGAGATATCGTTACTTAGTAAAATGTAAATAAGAAATGAGAAATACATGGTGAGTCACGGGATGGCTGCTCGGGGCTAAGTGGTTAGAGTCAATGAGTTGAGGGAAAGATTGGCTGGAAATCTCTGGGGTTTTTTTAAAAAGACCAGAGAGGCCTGAAACCCTGCTCTGTAGTCCACCAGTCTGTGTTATAAGTCGTATTCACGTTCCCCTCCGCTTCTGGCATTTTGATGACTTAGGCATTATGTAGGCTGGCAAATACAATAGTGTCACACTTCAAAAAGCCGGGACAAACTGGCAACATTTTCTTCCCTGGGGGATAAAAGCTTATGACAGATGGAGGGAAAAGGTGATTAATTTATCCATTTTCCTTGCCTGCTTGCCAATGATAAAGCCACATCAAATGTCAGGCCTTTCCTAGTATACACTTTGCTATGTCAGCACCCGTGAGAAACAACTCAAACCTTTCAGCTCTTTGGCTTTATCAGTATGAGTGATAGGCATCAAATGATAATGGAGGATGGGGAGTGACTTTTCCCTCCATCTCTTCCATGCTGGAAGTTTTGTTTCCAGGGAGACTTGGAGGTGGAGAGATGAGGGCTCCTTTCCCCAAAAGCTCCTGCAGCTCTTCCTGAGTATTTCCAGTATCTAAGGAACTAGGGATCGCAAGTCCAACAGAGAGGCAAAAAATCATTGTGTGCTTACTGTAGAACATGACAGAAATTCCTATTCCAGCTCCTCCAGCAGTACCAAGAAAACTGAGAAGATGAAGCACACATCATTTTCCTGGCGGCTGCGCATTGCTTTATCTCAGTGTCATTCCAGCTCATCCATCCCTCTTAACTCAGTGTGAAAAAATGTTAATGCAAACCTTGCACCTTGCAAATCATTCTTTCTTTCATCCGCGGCTGCTGGGGAACGGCAGGAGAGCATCTCCCTGAACAATCCCGCCAGCTCACCTGATCTGATTGTCCTCCCAGGCTGAAGTGACCAAGAGCTCTTGGGCTGGACAAGCCGGGCAAGGCAGCTAATGCAGGTGGATGAAAAGAGAAAGAAACCAGGCAGATTTTGGCCATCTGCATCCATCCCATCCAGATGTTACCAATGATGCAGATTCATATATCCCAAGGCAAAGTTACCCTGGCACAGGGAAAGCTCTCCAAGGGCTTCTTCCCCTACATGAGATGAATCTTACAGGTCTCAGCTCCTGTACCTCTATCATGAAACCGTAACTCTGCTAACTCTAAGACAAAATGCAGGAACTAGGGGTGGTTTTGGTCCTGGCGAGGGATCCTTCCATCTAGGTTCATGGTGTTCCTCAGGGAAGGGCTGCTTGCCCATGAAGCTCACCATGCTTAGCAAGAAACGCAGACTTCATTGCTGTATTATTATTATCGCTCTTACTACTCTTCTTTTTAGTATTAATCATAATGATAATACTGATTTTATGTACATAACGTCCATCCCTGGAGTGCTGGGAAACAACTTCTGCGTAATTACAACCTCCCTCAACAAACTCACAAAAGAACAAACAAAAAGGAATAATAACAATAAACTGGGAACAAGAGCAATTTTAAAACACCCCAGGGAAAAAAAATATGTATTTGTAGCTTTTCTAGTAAAGTCCAAGAGAAGAAACAAGCTGGATTTCAAAGGCTGGGTGCACTCTGTCCTGTTTGGGATCCCCAATTTCAGGTGCCACAGCAGATCTGATGGGTCAGAGAGGAGTTGGTAAGAACTAACATCCTTCCCATGGCAGTCCCAACTGCCCCCAGGCCAGGCACATCCAGAGCTTTTACACCAGTGAGTCCAACAACAAGGAACTTGATTTTACTGGAGATTGAAACTTGTAAAATACTGTGCCGCCACAGGCCACAAAGCAGAACAGTATGGGCAAAGGAGGAACCATGGTAATAGCTCCTCAGTGCCATGAGATTATCCTTGCCATCACCCGATCGCTACGTGACAAATAAGGGAGCAACGTACCTGGTTTACACAGTCGGTACGTGGCATTCCAGGGTTAAGTATGATAAACAGCACACTGGGATTTTATACCTGAGTTGCTCACAGTCTCCAAGCCTGGTCCCTCAACCCCAGAGACATACAAGAGGAGCCAATTTTCTCTTTACTCTGCCCAGCACTCTTCAAGACTTAGGACAAAATAGCTTTGACGTACGTGCTAATGATATCCTTCCAGCACCCTGCAAGCCCTCGGGTCCCTCAGGCATGCAAAACACAAAAAACCCCAGCAGTGTATTGATAACGGTCAACTCTTGCTTCTTGATAATCTCCTCAAAGACCTGGGAAACCGGAAGAGCCCATGGGAGATACCAGCCGTCAGTCCAAGGGACAACTTCCTGATAGCGTCAATCAAAGTGCTCCTTGCCCAAATGCACCATGGCTGTCAAGACCAGTCCTACATGGCCCAGCATGCAAGCCACTGAGTTTTGTTACCGCTAAGCTATGCTGGTGTTGCAGGTAAGCTGACACACAAGTTATTTTCAACACAGGAATGACTTATTGAGTAACTGAAAGAAATAAAATAACCCGCTTCAGTGAAAGGGTTTCTATATTAAGTACATTTTGCATTCACGATTTAGGCATGAACCTGACCCAAAGCCCAGTGAAAGAAGATCTCCCTGGCTTTGGAATAAAGTCCCACTTTTGCTCCGGTGGGGCCAGGAGCGGCAGGAGGAGAGCTGACGGAAACCTGTGCAGGAGGAGTTACAGGAGCCCTGGTAGCAACCACAGCAGGGTGAGCAGGCAGCCTAGATATTGTCCAGGCTGGGAAAATCAATGAGGAGCTTTGGCAGCGCCTGTACACCAAAGCTGAGCTAATAAAAACAAATCCCAGGGAATGTCAGCTTATGACAGAATGGCTTTCCCTGAGATGAACAGCCATTTCCTCCCTTATTAAAAACATCAGTAGAAGAAAACGCAGCCAAACCAAGCTGCCAACAGCACAGGACACATTCCTTTGCCTAATCTGTCCTTCCAGGAATGGAAAGAGTGTTATGTTTTGTGGGTGGAGGAATAAGCAAGCAGTAAATAAAAACACAGTGTCATCGGCTAGCTCAGATATGACCGCTCGGTGCCCAGTGAGAGCTGGCAGTGTGCTGGGCTGGGCAGAGACCCAAGTGGGACAGGTTTGAACTCCTGTAAGTTGCTGATACTGCTCCTCGGATCTGTAGCTATCTGGGGTCATGTGGGTTCCCTTTGCCCTTTTTCCCTCATCGCTGGTGTTGAGAGAGGATAACTGCTATGACCTGGCTGTAATGCCTCATGGCTAAGTGCAAAGGGCTCTTTAAGAAGCAAATGGTTTTGTAGATATGCCAAAAGCATCAGCTGGGCTACAGGGGCTGGGAGGAAATCCCAAGCGCTCCTGCAGTGCACCTGGGCAGGCTAATGGCATTGCCTGCCATGGCTATGCAGGCATGAGAGGTTTCGAGAGGGCTTTTTCCCCTCTGTGGCCAAGAGGGAGATGTGTTGTGGGGATCCCATTGCTTTACCACCCATACTCTCCCTCTTCCCCAAGGATGTACCAAGGGAGGCAGGCAGCTCTGCTCCACAGTGGACACAGCGCCCATGGACCTGGTACATATCCCTTCTGGGCTCTTCAAAGGTGATGCTGTCAAGGGCACCACCAGGTCCTAACCCAGGAATAAAGGGAGCTTAATTCACAGAATCACAGAATGATAGGGCTTGGAAGGGACCTCTGGAGATCATCTAGTCCAACCCCCCTGCCAAAGCAGGGTCACCCAGAGCAGGTTGCACAGGAACGCGTCCAGGTGGGTTTTGAATGTCTCCAGAGACGGAGACTCCACCCCCTCTCTGGGCAGCCTGTTCCAGGGCTCTGCCACCCTCAAAGTAAAGAAGTTCCTCCTCGTGTTTAGGTGGAACTTCCAATCCTCAAGTTTGTGCCCATTACCTCTTGTCCTGTTGCTGGGCACCACTGAAAAGAGCCTGGCCCCATCCTCCTGACACCCACCCTTTAAGGATTTGTAAGCATTGATAAGATTCCCCCTCAGTCATCTTTTTTCCAGACTGAAGAGACCCAAGTCCTGCAGCCTTTCCTCATAAAAGAGATGTGCCAGTCCCCTAATCATCTTGGTAGCCCTTTGCTGCACCCTCTCCAGCAGTTCCCTGTCCTTCTTGAACCAGGGAGCCCAGAACTGGACACAGGACTCCAGGTGTGGCCTCACCAAGGCAGAGTAGAGGGGGAGGATGACCTCCCTCGACCTGCTGGCCACACTCTTCTTGATGCACCCCAGGATGCCATTGGCCTTCTTGGCCACGAGGGCACATTGCTGGCTCATGGTCATCCTGTTGTCCACCAGGACTCCCAGGTCTCTTTCCACAGAGCTGCTCTCCAGCAGGTCAGCCCCCAACCTGTACTGGCGCATGGGGTTATTCCTCCCCAGGGGCAGCACCCTACACTTGTCCTTGTTGAATTTCATAAGGTTCCTCTCTGCCCAAATCTCCAGCCTGTCCAGGTCTCTCTGTGTAGCGGCATAGCCTTCCGGTGTGTCAGCCACCCCTCCCAGTTTTGCAT
This sequence comes from Rissa tridactyla, assembly GCF_028500815.1. Lineage (NCBI taxonomy): Eukaryota > Metazoa > Chordata > Aves > Charadriiformes > Laridae > Rissa > Rissa tridactyla. Next base: position 61,096,117 of record NC_071470.1, read on the forward strand.
CATCAGCAAACTTGCTGAGGGTGCATTCTATCCCCTCATCCAGGTCATTGATGAATATATTGAACAGGACCCAGTACTGACCCCTGGGGAACACCACTTGTCACTGACCTCCAGCTAGACTCTGTGCCCCTAATCACGACCCTCTGAGCTCTGTCTTTCAACCAGTTATCTATCCACCCAATGTCCATTCATCTAACCCACACTTCCTAAGCTTCCCTATGAGGATGCTGTGGGAGACCGTGTCAAACACCTTGCTCAAGTCAAGGTAGACCACATCCACTGCCCTCCCCTCAGCTACCCATCCAGTCATGCCATCACAGAAGGCTATCAGGTTAGTCAGACATGATTTCCTCTTGGTGAATCCGTGTTGAGTACTTCTGATAGCTTTCTTTTTCTCCACACGCTTTAAGAACAAGCGGTTCCATCATCTTTCCAGGGATGGAGGTGAGGCTGACCGGTCTGTGGTTTCCTGGGTCCTCCTTCTTGCCCTTTTTGAAGACTGGAGTGACACTGGCTTTTCTCCAGTCCTCAGGCACCTCGCCTGTTCTCCAGGACCTTTCCAAGATGATGGAGAGTGGCCCAGCAATGACTTCCGCAAGCTCCCTCAGCACTCTCGGGTGCATCCCACCAGGACCCATGGACTTGTGGATATCCAGTTTACTTAATTGATCTCTAACTCGATCCTCCTCAACCAAGGCGAAATCTTCCTTCGTCCAGACTTTTCCTGTTACTTTCTCCAAAGTCTGGGACTCCTGAGGGCTGGGCCAAGCAGTAAAGACTGAAGAAAAGAAAGCATTCAGTAACTCTGTCTTCTCTGCATCCTCCGTCACCATGGCTCCTGTATCATTCAACAGTGGGCCTGCATTTTCTAAAATTTTCCTTTTGCCTCCGATATACTTGAAGAAACCCTTCCTGTTGAGCTTGACATCCCTTGCCAGGTTTAATTCCAAGGGGGCGTTGGCTTTCCTCATTTCATCCCTGCACGCTCTGACAGCGTTCCTGTAATCTTCCTAAGTGGTCAGTCCCTTCTTCCACGTACTGCAAACTTCCTTCTTCCACTTGAGGTTTTTCAGAAGCTCCCTGCTCAACGATGCAGGTCTCCTGTTTCCCTTGCCTAATTTCTTGCTCTTAGGGATGCACCAATCCTGAGCTTGGAGAAAGTCGTATTTGAATTCCTACCTGAAGCCCCTGTGCAACATCATCACCTTCTGGCTATGGCCACTTAAAATAAGGCTCTGACTCAAAAGCACTCCTACAAGGTGGTTTAGCCACCTTTTCTCTCCTTTCCTTAGTCCTCAAAGCTGCCTTCATATTCTGCATGGGCCACACAGACCATCTTCCTCCTCCTCTGCCTTCCTCGGCAAGATGAAGGCCTCCCAGCATAACCGTTTCCCACAAACTTTTGCCCAAAATGCAACAGCCTTCCAGTGACTGCCAGAAGCAGCAGCCAGTGCAAGCTGCAGAAACCCCCATGGCCAAAATAAAGTGATACAGGGGCAGGTGTGCACAGAGAAATGGGTACAGACCTCACCTTGCCATGTGTTACAAACGCTACTGTGGATACGGCGTGTGGCAAGAGCCCAGAGTTTCCATTGCACTCACTGACACCGCTGCAACTGAAATGCAGTTGAGGTGAGATTCAGTTGTGGAGAGGAGGGGAGGCTCAGGACATTAACTGTATCCATCATCTTGCCCTCCCGCGCTTTGTTGGATTTAGTAAAGCAGCACAGCTCTGCTTACTCATAAGGCATCTCCAACCCGAGAAATGAGCTATGGCGGTCGTGCCAAACTCAGTGTAGACATCTGCCCAGCCAAGATGCTGGCTTGTTAATTTGAGTTCCCAGAAAAAAATCTGGTCACAGCATCATCAACTTCTGCTGTCGCACCGATGGTCTTACCCAGCCTGCCGCCAGGAGACAGCTGGGACATGGCTCCACCACACCACAGCCACTACCTTCACTTTGGTCATCGCATTCGCCCTGCTCTCTGCCAGAAAGGAAGGGGACAGCAAGAAATAGGGTAAGGCTTAGCACTTGCAAACGGGAGCTACCTGAATTGCAGATTTTAGGACAGAGGACCAGGAAACCCTGCAGAGTCATACTGTTCTCATGCTGCCGACTGTGCAACTAGCCCCGGCTTGCAGATTGCAGAGTCAAGAAGGGCGATGCTAAGCAAATAGCAAATGTACCTGTTGGACTGGTGGGAAAGCAAGCTGTGGCTAATAAGCTGCTGTGTGCTCAAATTTTTGACACTTGTAAGCGCTGAGCTAAGAAACTGCAAATTCAAGGGCTTGGAGTACATCTTTCTGAAGCCAGGCTCTAGATGCTTTCAGGTTGGACACTCAAAAGTGGCCAGCTGAGAAGGTCTGGGTCAATGCTTCAGTGAATGCTCAGACAAGGACCAGCAAGACGTCAAACCCAGCAGAACTAGAAACATTAAGACACAACTAGGGCTCAACCCAAAACAATGTGTGTCAAACTGGGGAACTTGGGGAACTCAAGGAACTTCCTGGTGTGACTACCTAGACAAAAATCTCAAGGACTGCTACCAGGTACAACTCTGAATCGAACTCGTCGGCATGATTACAGATTTCTCTTCCTAACCCAAGCTCAAATACGGCTGTATTTTGAATTTTAAAATCTCATTGAAGACAAGCACATTTAATAACTTTTCTGCTTAATTAAAACAGTTCTTATTTAATAACATATTAGAATAAGTTACTTTTTGCAATGTGTAATTTTTTTTTTTTTTTTTGAGAATTAACCGCTTTGATGGTACGAAATTATTTGTCTGGCAAAATTCATCACATAGTGGCTTCAGTAATTTACTTCTGCAGTTCGGGTGCTTTTGCAATCCTGCACCCACTTCTGCTTTCGCTCACTGCTGTTCAATCCCACAAGTGCTAATATATGGGTAAGCCAGCACTGCAATAACTTCAGCTTGCTCTTTATATCCGAAATGGCTGTATTGCTTTAGGCAACGGACCGCTGCATTCTATTCAGACTTCATATACTTTTTTTCCTTTCTCTTCTTAGCTTGCCTTACACTTCCATTCCCCAAATAATTAGCACGGTGTAATGTGTTTGTGGTATAGAATAACATGTAAAAGCTTCCGATTAATTGCTACAGTTAAAACACCTTTCTTTTTTTCTCCCTTTCTCTCTTGTTTTGTTTAGTTATTTATTTTTAAAGAAAAGTAAGCTCTCGCATTCACTACATACTGATAAGCAACATTTAACTACCCTGAGGTACCTTTGCTTATTCTGTTTTGGGTGGGTTTTTTAATTGCATTTTCCCACCAGCTCTGAACTTGTTTTCCAGCTGCATATTTTTCCCATGGTACATTTGAGATGCAACTGCTATAATTAATATGATGCAAAGCAACAGCTTGTACGAAAAACAGCTTGTAAATTTTGAATAATTCTGCAGCAATTATATAGGTAGAATGGCTTATTTAACTATGGGCTTTGTCCCACGGCATGGGAACTACCATGTTTTTACAGCATTTCAGGGTCATGACAAATACCCTACTCATACAAACAATAGATAGATATTTAACATAGATCTCATCTGTGTTCATAATTTAACAAGATATCTATAAGACTGTAATAATTTTCCCACAACACAAGTCAAATGAGCTTCTTAGCTGATGTAAAAAAGTGGTTTGTTTCCAAGTCTCAAAATCTCTCTCCAAAAGGAGGTTCTCATTTTTCCTGGTAAATTGACCGAAAGGGCAACCAACCCTGCAGGTCTGTAAGGTCATCCCTTGCCAGGCAGATGCATCAGCGAGGTCCAGCTCACAGGTCATTACGCTCCTGCTGTCCTCTCCCCATGCTAGCTGGGCTTTGACAACAGCTGGAGGGGTACCTGAGGGTGCGGGTCCATCGCTCTTCCCAGCAGCTATACATCTTGCTTGTGTGCACAGCAGGCTCTTGGTCTTGGTCACTCTTATTTACCCCACTGAAATATATGGGTGAATATGAAACTCTGGGCCCAAGTAATTGAACAGGCAGAAGGCATCTTCAAATTAAAATCTCCTCCTCTTAATCAGGTACTGTCCTATTAAGACTGGAACCGATCCCAGCAGCTTCCACTCTTGAAGCACACCAATAAATCCCTGCCACCATGGTCAGCCAATGTCATTTTCTGCCCCTTCGGACAAAGACATATTGCTGTTTCACGCTAGAGAGCCAGACGGCTATCAATCACCTCCTCAGCAGCGCTACCTTCCAGCTCCGCCTTGCCACATACGCTCTGCTAATAATTAAATCCCAGAATGTAACTCACAGAGCAGCCACCAAGGTCCCCTCCGGAGAACACGCTCTTTTGCCATGCTACCAGGGAGGGAGATCATTCGGGACCAGAAGTGACACTTGTCAAATTGGTACTGGCTTTTGATTAAGGAGCTGGACTCCGATGTCCGCTCCTCACGATGCCTGGTGCTCGGTCTCATTAGTTAGGGAGATGTGGATACTCATTACACAAAAGGATGCTTCCTACAGATCCAAAAGTCCAACAAACTGAAGTCAGTAAGCTAAAGATCTCAATTATAGGAGAAAATTGTTTCTGTTGCAAAACTCCCAGAATATTATTAATCATTGTGTGTACAACAGTCCTCTTTAGGAATTCTAGTCACTGGCCAGAACACTGCTGTAAGAGGTCCCACACAAGCATGCAACATCCTTTCCCCAAAGATCATTTCACCTCCAAGAAGACTAGAAGGCCTTTGAGGCAAGAAACGCCGTTTTGTACAAGACATGAGTCAACAAAATGGCCCAAAAGCGTGCCTACAAGAGATGAATGTGAGTCAGTGAACGACAACAACCCACATTTATTTTTAAACCTCCACCTTTCCAAACCAGCAGGTATTCTGCTGCCAAGACTTTAAAATCAACTCATTGCAACAGCATAAGGAATGTCATATAAGCCACCTCCTGGATCTGCCAAGAGCCACATGGCCAGCTCCACCAGCAGACCGGAGTGGGATGGTGCTGCCAGGAAGAGCAAGGTGATGAGCAGCTGGAGGGAAGAGTTGCAGATGTTTGCAGGGTACACACCTGCCTTCACCTTCAGACAGGGATGATCACTAAAGCGGCCATGCCAGGAAGCTGTCCAGTTGCATCAGACTCAACAAAGTGGAGCCAATTTGGCTCCTACAGTAATGATACTTTGTCTGCAGCCAAATGATAAAACATGACCTGAAAGTCTTGAGGGCACTCGTTAACACCCAGAAACACCCACTGGCTAACAGCACAGTGGCTTGGCACTCGGGAAGCTTCCAGCTGTAGCTCTTTCCAAACTGTTGACTGAGCATGGGTAAGCAAGGGTCTCACATGCTCTTTCTGCAAGATGAGATAACACCAGCACTACCGGTCTAATGAGGTTTGGGTGAAATGCTGCGCAGACAAGGCTGACCTACTTGCAGTTTGGGAAGAGGCTTGTTCGGTGCTAGCTTGTATCTGCACCACGCAGTAGGGATGGCCCACATTCACATCAGCGGAGTGGAAAGCTATCTGCATTTCCCAGGTGCAACCTCTGATTTCAGTGACTTAGGTATATCTGTTAACTCCAGGCAGGGGACAATGAGTCAAACACACATTTCTCTGGAAAATTCAAGCGGTTCTAGGAAACTGGCAAAAATAGACCCGGACTGCAGAATGCCATTAACTTGCAAACATGTGGTCTGAATAGGCAATTTCTTCAGACATCTCCCAGGATAATGCCACAGCCATTTAATGGCATGTCTCCTGGACCGGTAGTGACTCCTGCAGAATACAACGGACATATCATCCTGCAGCAGCAGGATACCTACCATGCCCCTCTCAGCTAGACCCAGTTGTTGTGGCAAATGTGTTGCCAGGCTCCCATTTCTTTTTTTGCAGAGCTTTGTTCATGCATGACGGTGCTTTAATATGTATTTTTATTGCAGCTCTTCACATTCCTCTTCAGATTATCAAGTGAAACAAAAATATACAAAAGAGTGACACTGGAAGACTATTTGAGAAAAGGTCTTTTAAAACTATAATAGCTTTTGTGGTTATGCAGCCATGGAAGTGGCTCTGAAATGTTCTGTCTGCATGGAAGCTGCCAGATTCATATCTAGCTCAGAACCGTGGATTATCCTGCACTGCCAGGCACACGAAACAGAGACACTGCAACGCAGAAAATCACTAGGCCAAAGTCTTTTGGGCAACAGGGACTTCTCCTCTTCTTTCTACGGCAGCTGAGACTGTTCTCAACCAAAGACAGTGAAGACAGCTCAGGAAATGGAGGACCATCTCAACCATTCTCCTGCTCTTGAATAAAATCTGAAACGTGCACTTCACTTCCCAAGCCACTGCCACCATGAGGAACGCTACTTTCAGGAGTATTTCTTTAGCTCCCGCAGGGATAGTCATGTGGGAAGCCAGAATTACCTCATGGACCTACATGCAGGCAACCGAACTAGCTGATCACCTACTGGCCGCGGGCAGGTGTACTGCAGTCCATGCAGGATGGTATAACGAACTTCCCTTTTACGTGTAGGTCGCTGTAACATAGTGAGACATAGAGAATGTATCCTTTTCCCCTAGTTGGAAGCTGGAAAATACTTTTGGCTCCACACACGCACCTTACACAAACATGTGTGGCAGTGTATCTGCAGCTGCTATAAGCAGGACACACAACTTGCACCCCACGACACAAGCTCTGCATGCTTCTGTCCCACCACCCAGGGTGCTCACTACTCCCTGGTGGCACACTGAGGACCCCACAAGTAAGGACCCAGCCAGGAGATGTTCTGCACCGGTAAGCAAAGTATGTGGCAACAGCTACTTCTGCTCACTCATCGTCCTCAGCTGAGAGCTGCCCATGCCAGGAGCTCTAGACAGGCTTTGCATTGGTGTGACTATCTCCTGTTTCACCATACAGCAGAAGGAAGATTTACACCAGATGGTTTCTACTGTTAGAGCTACTGTCACACAGCGATTTCCCTGCTCAGCTCCATTTGCAGTAACAAAATGGTGTCACATTGGCCACTTTTCCTGCCCAGTGCATGGGCAGCCTCTGAATCTGCAACACCTACCTTAACTTCCACGTGTGCCATCAGGACTGCAAAGTTGGTTAGGTGATTGCAGGAGCATGTGGTGTGTGTCTTGTTAGTTGTCAGGAGGCGACATCCCTGGGTAGACCAATACCCTGTCATTGTACGCTTTGTATAGCTCCAGAATGAACAGTTTGGATTGAAATTTTCTTCTGACTGCTGCAGGGAAGAAATTAATAAATGCAATAAAAATGATAGGGTTTCAGAGATTTCTAAATGCGCTATTTTTTTTTTCCCAGAGGCACTTTGTAACTCTCACCCTTTAATTTTGGATAAACAATCAGCAGTGGTTTATAAGTCAAGTATTACTTGCCGTATAGCCAGAGAAAGTTAGACTGTTGCTGCTCTCTTTGCTAATGCAAACTTAGTTCTTTGTTCTTGATTAATTTCAGCCATAGACTAAATCCAGCTCTTCAAAACCAGATTGCTTCATTTGCATTGCAGAGCAGAGAAATTAATTGCTTTAAGCAATCAACTTTTGTAATGACTGTGCTTGGCTAACAGGAGGACTAGCTGTCCTCTTTCACTGTAATTCCACTTTCTCCTAATATCCCCTGCCACCATGATAAAATAATATTATGGTCTTTTCTAATATATTGGTAGTTTTTAATTACAGAATGACGTGTGTCAGCAACTGAGCAATGGGCATCAGCTCAAAGCTGACTCTTTCTTTACTTTTATTAATGTAATGTAAAAGAGACATTCTCCATAAGTAACACAAAGTGCAAAGGAACAAATGTATAATTCAAAATCTAATCAAGGACTGTTGGGGGCCTCACATCAGCCAACTTTTGCATCACTTTGTTTTAGAAATTGGAAAAAAAAGAAACACTTTTTGAGCTCACTCACCTTGATGTGCTTGACAGTAAACACCACGGGATCAGCTAGGTAAACCTTATTGCTGAACTCTTTGTTTATTGCTGCTGTGATGACAGGGGAGTTGACAATGACAGAGTGATTAGTTGACATTGCTTCTGTTCCCAGCTTCATGCTGGCGTTCTCCGTGGAGAGATAGGTGCCCAGGTTGTTGTACAGCACAAAAGCTACCCTGATTTCACCTAGAAGAGCAGTAAGAGGTTATGTATCCAGGTTATCTCAATAGTTTGTTGTTTTGGTTTTTTTTTTCAGATGACAAATCTCTTCTCTGAACCAACTTTAAAACTTCTCTGAGAAAATGTGAAAGGACCAAGATATGGCATATGAGAACTCGCCTCCTCCTGCCAATCCCAATGAGCACCATGAGGTGCACAAGCGGTCCATGGATAAGCAGGGCAGAGCTGCCTCTCTCAAAACAAACTTCTATGTGCAAACAGACCAGTGGAAGACAGACAGAGAAGGTGGGTTTATTTTTGGCGTCAGTGGGTGTAACTGGCTCCAGAGAAAAGAGGCCAGGTGGTCCATTTCCCATCTGACATAACACTTTGTTCTCCAGGCTATGCTTGGGAAACATGTTCCATTCTGGTGGGTCGCACAGATGCAGTATAAAACTATAATTAGAGTCCATTAATAAATTAAGACTACCTCAGAAAAGTGTGAGGACAAATCTGGGAGAAGGAATCCAAAACTTTCCAACACAATTCCAATCTCACATGAAGAGTAAAACAAAATTGCAGAAATTCCATTAATAATATATATTTCTTTTCTTAATTTGCCAATCAGATAGCCCCTTCTTCCACAAAAAAACACCATCAGGGAGCCTGCAGAAAGCCCAGGCTACCAGCCAACTGTTTTTAACTGAAACCATCCAGTTTGCCTTCTGTTTTGCACATTATTTCACAGGCTATAAATAAGAATTGAATGTGATCAGTTTGGCTTTATATGTATTCATTGTGGGAAGGTATTTTTTTGTTTCTATAGGAATCACCCCAGCTTCTGAGGAAGGTGAAGCACTGATGACTCCAAAGGTCCCTCCCAACCTCAATCCTTCTACTATAATTCTATTTCTAGCTCTTTGGTGACCTCCAGGTGGGTGTCAACCTGATGCAAATTGATGGGATTCTCCTGATTTGACCAGAACTCCAGTGACACCGTGTTTAGAAATACAGAATTCCCCTTCCTCACTGCTGACACAGTTTCTCTTTCCCTACAAATCTCCAAAGCTCACCAGCGGACTGAAACTCCTGCCTGGAGTTTTGCTACGCATCTTGGGTTTTACACTGTCTCTAAAAGAAATACTTCTCTTTAAATCCTGCGCGCAAAGATACCAAACCCCACCAAGGAAGCCAATGGCAAAACTTTCTTTCTGAACCACCAGACTAAACGTTTCTCTCAACAGTTGTCAGAAATTTTTGGCAGTTTTAACTGCCATTTTGGCGGTTTTAATGCATCTGGTCTGGCTGTAGTACTGCCCTATCTCTCCCTGTTTTGCCTGCAGTGACCAAAGCCCGTACTAGAGTGCCTTCCCCTGCATACAGGTTAAATTTTAAAGGAACTCAGAAATAGAAGCGTGTTAGGCCCATTAGTAGAAAGCCTGGGAGTTCGAAGTTGGTCTATAGCAGGGCTGTAGAGACCAACAAATGTGTCTTCTCAAATTCCTATTCTGGAAGTAAATGGCTTGGCAGCATGAAGACCATCCACATATAACATCATCTTTAATTTATGCTGTATCAGGAGGTTCATAAGCTTCAGAGAGAAAGGCACTGAAGATTTAGACTCATAACATTTAATCAACCTTTTCTGCCATGTTGGTGCATTATTAATATTTGCTACTATTGTTCCTTCCCCCTCCCTTTTCAGATATTTGTATAGTGCCCCACTGTGAAGCAGTTTACTTAAACAAGCCTCTTATCCCACCTGAAGCCTCCTACTGCAGACAACAGCAGCTAAAAGCACTTCTCTGGACTCAGCGCTGTGCCCCAACAGCCACATCATTCAAGGATCTGATGTATTTTTACCAGCACGTCATACTTTTGAAGGCTGTGAATCGCTTAGCAATATAATACCTTCCCAGTCAGTCAACTTAGCTTACAGTCAAGGGCATGAGCAACTGATGCTACTGTTAATTTAGATATTAACATAGCGATTAAACCTACCGTTTCGACCATTTTGTTTCAAGGTATTTGCTGACAGCTGAATGGCGCTCCCATGGCCCATGTTCTGGGGAAACTTCAGATCTTCCAGATTTCCATCTGTGCTAAGTCTCGCAACTTCCAGCTCTGTTTGCAAGAGAGACCGACACTAAGAAAAATCTCTACCGAAATCATCTTCGATATGATACTTCAAAGCTACAAAATGGTGTTCCAGACCATCTGAGAGCAGAGGAATCAACTTACAATGTTTCATGCTAGACTCTGTTTGGGCTCCTATTTCTTTTTAAATCTTTGCCCTGAAGAAGTTTTAAACTTAATTAAAAGAAAAAAAAAAAGGCAAATAAATTTTACTCTCCGTGGAAGACAAATACAACCAGTTCTTGTAAACAAGAACCTCAGGATATTAAGGACAATGGTTAAAATGAAAATTTGAAAATGCTACTTCTTTGCCACTGGCGATTGGTACTTTCCGTAGATGTTAACAGTGCTCAGGATCTGTATTCATGGAAATAGAAAGAAGAGTTGTTCTCATTTTACATATGCACAGTGGGAGTGCTGGTGCTTTCCATCATGCTTGTTTTTTAATTAAAATCAACAATCAGCCAAATAAAGACACAAATTTGTATGAAATGAAACACAATTGCATTACGATGAACAATCTCCCTGTGAAGCTGTGCTCTCATTGCTCTAGCGCAGATTTTGCCCTCAAAACAGGACTAATAAAGGCAGGTTAGGTGCTCATTTTCAATGGGATTTCAAGGGTAGAGAGCTGCCTTATTCCTTTAGGCTTTTTTGGAAAGACTTTTAAGTCCTTCAGATAAAGGACTAAGACATATCTAACAAATTGCTCCCCAGTTAACCTAGGGGCCAAGACCAGAGCCAGATTTCCCAGCCTTTACTCTCCCTCCGGCTGCTTTCGGTATTTATGGGATCTGTCCCTTACGGATATTGTCAGTATTTTCCCGGACGATGTCTGTCTTCAGCAGGTTATCAGCCAGCACGAAGGCACTGTCCTCCACAGTGTCGAGTAACTTGGTGGCTGCGCGCTGCTGTTCGCTTGCATTCAGGTCCCTCCACGCATTCAGAGCCTGTGGCTGCAGGAGGTTGTTCACTGTCTCCACCATGGCCTGCAAAGGAGAGGGATCGAGTGAGAAAGGGCTCCAGAGAACCTAAAGCACCATCCAGACCTCTGACATATGCTCAGTCCCATCCTCCACACATATCAATATATAGGGAGAGGACACCATCTCATTTCCCCACCCAATGGGGCAGCCTGCAATGGAGTTAGGCATCATTTATCCCATCAGAAAGGAGAGGGAAGAAATGTTGATTTTATTCTAAATGCAGGCTGGGAATAGCGCTTTTCTGCTTCCATGATCAGCAGCTCTGGGCTTGGAGTAAGAAGGAATTAGGGCTCGCAGGGGTGGAAGGGAGATGAGGAAATCATTAAGGAAATGTGCAGGAAAATAGATTTCAAAACCCATCTGTGAAGCAGGTTGCTGCTCCCTGCAGCACCAGAATTCAAGAGCAGGGCTGGGGCACCCAAGGAAGGTATTTAATATCTGCAAGGGCTGTGCTCCTTGAGTGTTTCCCACCACATAACCTCTGGCAAGCAGTCATGAAGACAGAGATTAGTTGAGTTGCGCCACTTCATCCAGAGAAGCAGCAGGTGCCTGTAGAGATTTAGTTAAGACACTACATTTCAAATCACTCCGTTCAGGAAGGAGTCAGCCCCGCAGTAACAACTTCAGTCCCTCCTGCGGCGCACCTTCTGCCCTGGGCTGCCACGCACAAAGAGCTCTCCCGTGGAGAACTTCCCACAGGTTAATCTGGATGCGCATCCAGGATCACACGAAACCACGCTGGCCTCATGATTGCAAAATTACAGCAGTAGAGCTTACCCAACCTGAAGGTTTTGCTCAGCCTAAAATTCCCTCTCAGTTACTAACCAGAGCTGACTCAACTACCTTCCAGCTAGCGTTTTTTAATGAGACCAGCTGTACCAGTTGGTAGAACTCCTTGTGCAGAGGAAAACGGGGAAAAAAAAAAAAAAGATACTTTGATCGTGCTTTTTTCTGTTGGTTAGCGTCTAGCCACCAGGCAGGCCTGCCCCACAAAGAAACACCTCCACAGCCAGCTAAGCTGACTGAAGAAACCAACCTTTCCTTTAGGATGAAGCTGCTGTTCTTCATCTATTTCTGCACGCTGAATACGTAGGCATCAGACCCACACCTCTTTCATGCAAAGCAAGGACAGTCCCATGGGATTTCAACATGTTGCAAGCCTAAAGGATGCCCCAAGGGGTCACTTTCATGGAAATACTTCAGTATTTACTCCTGACAGTGTTTCTAAACCTTCCTGCACAACATGACGTGTGAAAAGAAGATAATGGCATGGCCCTTTCTCACAGCAGAGCCCTCAGGAGGAGTGTTACAATGGCAACACGTGGCACAGAGAGTGTGGGGCATCCAGACTCACTCACCAGCCATGGTCAGATACAAATGTGCAATGGGAGAATATAATCACATCAAACCAGAATTTTGTTTTATTGCTATATCCAGGTGACCTTCAAAAAAATTTCAATTGTGGCAGGGTTCAAGGGGAAGCAAAGACAGATAGACCTGCCACTGCTGATGCTTTTAATCCCAGCAAAGACATTTCACTGAGATGTTGCCATGTACATCTTAGTCCTAAATATCCTTGAGGTTGGAAGGTTTCTCATACCACCATGGTTCCTCTTGGAAGACTGAGCCAGAATCAGGCTCCTCTGACAGTACAAAGCTCTGTACTCGCCAACCTACCTTTATTAATGATCAATTAACTCATTTGTTCTTGTGCCAAACCTCTCCTGTACCTTAAACAGATCTTCCCCGCCCTGGCAGCTACTGCCCCGGTCACTCTATTAGACAACATTTCTAGACATTATTAGACAACCTTACAGCTTGGTTTCCCAAAGTATGGAGTAACTCACGCTTCAACCACCGAAGCAAACCAAAATAGGTGACAATCTTGTCCTCTAGAGCTATGCAGAAATCATTTTGCTGTCAAGCCTTTACAATCCAGGACTGGAATCCCTTTCTCATTTGCTGTTAAGTGGAACTTATTAACCATAAATAAATTTCTTAAACTGATTATTAAACTGATTTTCCTAAATAGTCTAAAAATCATCTTTAACACATTTAATATGTGCACACGAAAAGCTGGTTGACTTTAGTAGTCAAGAAGAAATACTAAAAATCCATAGCATTTAAGTGGGGTTGTTTTGGTGCTTTATAATCTGGAAGCCTGATCTCCAGCTCTTAATAAAATTCTGTAGTTTACTTTGGTAGCTTATCTTTTTACAGGCAAAAAGGAGGTAGTATTCTTCTCCAGTGACCAAAAAGCTTGACTATTTTGCTGTGCAAATTCTACACAACACAGTGTTTTCTTGCAAAGTTCTTTTATTCATGGAAAGCAGAAAATGAGGATTTTTCTCCCCTTTCAATGTTATCACACCGACTACAATTTGCCTTACTTCCATTTAGCTCAGCTACTAATGGTGTCTTTAAATCTCTGTTAAAACAACATCCTGGATACTTTTATCAATATCTGAACGGGGGATAGAGTCTTTGCAGTAGATCCAGCTCCTGGCTCTGGACAGAAAGGGAATGCCTATTTGTCAAAACATGAAACATGCTGAAATATTTGTGTTACGCATCTGCTGCAAGGATTTTTACCCAGAAAAAGTGTTCTAGCTATTGCATTTTTTATTTTAAATATATTTTTTAAAATGTGTGTGCATGTACGCGTGCAAAGTTTGAGAGAGAACACCCATAAGGCATAATGTGCCGCCTCCTGCAAAATGTGAACGCCCCACCCAGTGGACGCGGTGCTGGTGAGCATCCATCCTCATGAAGTGACTAACCTGAAACCAGCCCCTTCACATCACTTTGGATCTGGGGTCTGACGCAAAAGTTCCAAAAAGATTTCCAAGGACTTTGAGTCAGGTCCTTAGCGCGTATCTGAACAAAGCTGGGAGACTGTCTTCATTGGCATTACATCCAAGATGTATTTAGCCCATGGTTTTTCCCAGAGGGTCATTCCCCTCACCTGTCTCAGTGCATTAATCAAGTGTTCCCCGCATTATATTTATGAGTGCAGCACTTCATTATGGCTGAGTGCTGCGGGCTGAAGCCAAGGAGATGAGGTGCTAATGAAATGTTTGCATTTTGGACGGGAGCTGAGGTAGGTGTTTAAATGAAACAAAACAGCTGTTAAAGCAACAGTGTCTCTTGAGACAGAGATGCCAACTGGGAAAAGTTGGGCAGGGGAGTGGGAAGTGTAGGAAGGCAGGCACAAGGGACAAGGACTGGCCTGTGTCTTTACATTTAAGCTGAGCTGTCACGGTTTACGTGGGTTTGGCACCTGCTCCAATGACTTTGTGGTCTGATGAAGCTCCAGCACAGAAGAAACAGCAATGCCAAGCTCCCGCAAAAGCCTCTCAGTGACCAGCAGAAGGAGGGTTAGCCCTGACAAAGGACTTTTGAAATGAAGAAGGCATGAGACAGGCGTGCTTGGGAGCTGATGGCGTGATAGGTTTTATCTGAGATCCCTGGTGATCCTGATAAAGGTGAGGACTTTCAGTGGGAGCTAGCAAAGTTCTGAACTAGTTTCACCCCACCTCACTTCAAGAATTTAACATGCAGCCAAGTCGGGAGCCCAGATGCTCTCTGCTTTCTCTCCCCACTGAAAGCAGAAGGAACTACAGCAAGCACTATCCCCATTCAGGTGCCCAAAGTCATGTGAGATTAATCCTATCCCTGAAGAACCCAACACCTATTAAAGGATGCTGCATGTCTACCTCCCCGAAGACCCTATCCTTGTTTTCCAAGCTAAAGGAGTTCCTCTGCTGTGGTTTTCTTCTCCTCCCCTGCCTGATCCCTCTTCCAAATGCAGCTCAACTCGAGGAACAATTTCCAAAGCGTCCCTGCAAGCCACATGCAAAATAAAAATGCGGGGCTTGGAGCCCAAGCATACCTCAATGTCGCCCACAGTATGGCACCAAATCAATGCCACGGTTGCTAGGGCTTATTGAACAGGCAGCAGAAGCACACATATGCCCAGGGGAAGGACAAAAGTAACTCAAATGACATCAAGGGAAAGCTTTCACAAGGCATAGCTTGCTTGTTTGTAGCCTAAGATCAAACAAGGGAAGAAAGGCATGGTAGAAGGGAGCCAAGAAGGAAGACTTTCCATCTGCCTTTCTATCCTGAGATACGTAGGTGTTACTGTATGCTGTCTCTGATATCAGGGTACCTATACATGCAAAGCCAAACCCCTTAATATGAGCACGTAAAGAGAATCGAATATTAGACTCAGTGGACCTTTTAAGACTCCAGCAGTGGCTACAATCGGACATTGAGAGAAGAGCAAGAACTTGCCAAGCATAAAGGACAAATCCCGTGATGGTGATCCCTTTCATTATGCGGTTATATAGCACCACAGAGTGTACATTTTTCCCCCGAATAAGGGCATATGCTCATGGTTTCTTGATTTTGTCCTGAGGTTACAAAACAGAAACAAAATGTAAACCTTCTTTCTCAGACACTTACAAATTGGTATTAAAAGATGTATTGTCAAAAGGCAACTAATTAGGAGTCTTACAGTAATCATACATCACTAAAAGGCCAATTGTACATATCGCATTGATTTCCTTTGCGACAGCTGCTTCATTCTGTAAAACTGAATTTTGCTTGTTTGTTTACTTTTAGCTTCTCCACCGATAGAAATGTCTGGTGAGAATATCTGGCTATGTGACACACAGTTTAAACCTAGGAGTGGAGCATATATCCAGTGATACCACATCCATTTGTTTATCTCTCACCATACCAACATCCAAGGCACTGCTCTTTGACTTCTGTAATGTAAAATCTGTCTTTAATTGGGAGTCAACACTGGAAATCACTAAGAGATGTTAGACATACTCATCTCACAGCCAAATTTGGGACCAGACTGCATTGTGCCATGGTGCTTAAGTGCAGCAACCCTAACCTTAGAAAACCAGCAGCTCTCCTAGAGTTAGGACCTCTCTAAACCTCTACTGTTCATTTTGGCCTCTTGCAAAGCAGCTGATGGAAGAACAAAAACCCCAACAAACTTACGACTGGAGAAAACATTGCTTCATGGCAGTGAATACCAGCAGGCCCTACAGGCAATATTGGTTGAATCCTTATGCTGAGTAATTTTCAAATATGCAGTCTGTCCTTCCTTACAAAGGAGCACCTCCTTAAGAGGAGACTGAACACACCACATACATTATTTCACATGGAACCTACATCAAGATCTTACCTCTGATAACAGCTTTGGGAGAATGAGGACAGTGGCACGCGGCATTAAAGCATCACCTATGCAACGACATCTCTAATTAAAATGTATCTTTTTTTTTTTTAACTTTTAAAGCCCTTTTTTCATACTGCTCATACTTGTCTTCCTTGATCTCACAGGAACATTTCCTGCAATGCATTTTCAAAATTAGGATAGTAGGAGCTACAGCAACAAGGCTGTGCTTTGCATCGGTAGACTACAATCACGGCTGGTGCATGAAATAAGCAGTGCTTGTACAGTTACACCTGTTCCAAAGGTGTTCACTGGCACAGCCTCATCAAAAAAGGTCTGCTCACCCTTTCTGAGGACAGCAGCGCTCAGACTGTAGAGTGCAATCACACAGACACAGCCTCGGGCTGAGCTTTTCGTCTTGAGGTTCTGGTCCTGCCTGAGGTCTCCAGGTACTGCTCCAATACGAGCGCAACATTATCTTCACTTGAAGCATGCAAAAACATTACTAGCCCACTTTTTAATAGCAGCTTGAGGTTTTACAGCAAATCAGTGGAGAAAAAAAGCACAAAACCCCTTTCAGGTCCACAGTGCACAGTGAAAACGAAAAACCTGTCAGACAGCAGATGCACTGAAATGTGGATATGGTTCAATGATCACATTGTGTTCTTTTTCCCTTTTTCCTGCTGGAAAGTGGTGGTTCTTTAAAAAAGCTTCCCTGCTTCCTTGCTCAAGAACACCTGGTTTTGCTCTGTATTCATATGAAATACCCAGTGCTAAAACAAAACCTTTTCTTAAGCTATCAATATTTGCAAGCCTTCAGACTAATTGAGTTGAAGGCACAATTAATGCCATTGATGGCAAGTTCTGCTGGAAGCTGTGTAATTCTTGCCTCTCACCAGAAAAAGCACCAGTACAAGAGAAGCTCCCATTAACTCTGAATGTACCCGGTGCAGCCAGAATGGGCCCTGCAGAAGAGGACCAGCATGAAAGCGTGGAACCGGACATGCAAGGACCCGCTTCTGGCAAGGTTATTGCATTGAATGGGACCAGCTCAGGAAATGAGGTGTCTTTTTAGAGTGGTAAATAAACAGCACCCCGATCCCACTACACAGGGGTCATCAAACCGGAACAGTCATCCACTCTGTGGGACTTCGAGTTATTTCTTCAGCTTCATAAACATGGAAAACGTCATTTTGGCTAAATTATGGCATTAAATCCTACTTCTTAGCTGAGAAGTGCCTTCAAATCTGTCTGACAAGACTCTTGACTCTCAGACGTTTTTTCACCTTATCATTTATTCTTTTAATTCAAAATTAAAATTTGTCTGTGGTCAAAGCATAAGTAAGCACACTGGAGGCAATTTCTCACAGGGAAGCCCAGCCACTGTCTAAGCCTTTTTACAAAGCAATAAGGTCATTACAAACCAATTATAATATTCAATGAATTGGACAAACGCATATTTAGACTGAAACTAGCTGAACCTCAATGGGTACTTAAAAATAAATAAATCTTTAGAATATCTATTGCTAATTTCCACTTCTGCCTTCATAACTAAGCCAGAAACACTAGCCTACATCTAGTACCAGAGTAGTGATTGGCAACCGGTGGTATCAGTTTTGGCAAACTGAGTCAAAACCTACTACTCATGGCAAAGGCAAGAGAAGATCCTCCTCCGACCTCACAGAGGAATTTCTAAAATTGCCCCACAGATTGAGATCAAAGGCTCTCAAGAAAGAGCATGCAACCTTCTCTTTTCAACTCTACAGCAAATATTTATGCTGTGGCTACTGGAACTCTACTGACTCAGAAATGGCCTGAATTTCAGTGGCGCTGAGAACACACTGCAGTGAGAAGAAAGGCACTGACCTTTATTAAAATTAGGCCATCTACAAAATGCTTAACCATGGAATTAATGATCTTACACTCGGCATGCAAGGTTTGCAGTCTTGGCCTTGAACTACCAATAATCTCCTAATGAGAGCACACAAAAAAATAGGAGATCTGAGAAACAGAACAAGGTTACAAATTACAGGTTATGGTTTTGCTTTGCTTAGTATACGAGGAAGAATATTTTAAGGTCAGAAGGCATCTGTAGGACTGAAATAAAAGGAATTGATTGGGAAGAAGGAAATAACATACGATCTATTTCATCTAATGAGATCTTCCCCGCAGAGTAAGCTGAGAACTGCATTTATGAATCATCTGTATTTGCTGTCCTACTGTTCGGGATTTGAGACTATACAAGCAACCGCTACGGTAATCACACTGGGGAAGTGAGCAAAGCTGTAGCAAGAAAGGAAAATGGCTTGCAAACGGGAAATTCCTCTTTGACAGACTATCCACAGCCTTTAAGGGAACTCCTAGGGAGCCCATGAGACTCATCCCTTCTTTCAATGGTCCAAATCAAAGGGATATCTCCCACTGACCTCCGTGGCAATCTATATTGAGACTTTTTACCAGCGCCACCAGATTCCAGGACTGATTCAGCCTAAAGCAGAGAGTAAGCACATAGCAATGCAGAAAAAGCTATGATTTTTTTTCTCAGTTTTGCTACGTTACATGGGGGCACAGAACCATAGATGTAGCTCAGTTGTAGGCAGAGGAATACGTGGTCACCTTCCTTCTTTAACATTTATGCGAAGAATTTTGGAGCCTGGTGAGAAACCAAAGGCTGCTACTTTGATCCTCCTCTCCCCTAACAACGGGCTCACCAAGGCAGAAACACGCAGGGTGGGGATTTCTAGTTTCGCTCTTGCTGACACAAATCAAGTGCAGGTTTCTCAAGCTGTGAAGTATATTAAGTTCACAGAGTTTTAACAAAGGGCTACCAAACCACAGAACCCCACTGTGAGTCACACTTCTTTCAGATGTCCTTTTAATTATATTAAATGAAAGTTTGGGGCACTTTGATGCTGATGGGCAAACATCTCGATCTCTTGAAAAAGCTGCTAAAAGTACTCCCTGTAGCTATAGTTAATATACGACATTGTATGCACACTGCTAGCCAATTTATTCCAGCCACTTTAACAACGATACCTCGCCTGACAGGCCCTGCAGAACAGCATCAGGAGTCGAGCAATGCGCAAATCATTAGAGGACCCTGAAAGTTGTTTGACACGCACTGCGGAGCTCTTTGTCATACAGCCAATTAAATGACCAAACAAGGAACTTGAAAATCCTCATTAATTTGCCCCTTTCTACATAAACGGAGGTTAGAGTCTTTCTTGTCACAGGCACAACAAGAACACAAATAAACACAGCATAATTCAATTTATGCTCCCTCTCAGAGCTACAAGTTTCTTTCGTTTAGTCTTCATGGAAGTTGGGACCAGCCATGCAAGCCAGAGAGAAGTGGGACAAACAGAATTAATCCGCTTTAAATAGTACTGGCTAAGTCCCAGATGCACCTTTTATCTGCCGAGAGCTACTAGGTTAGCAAAGAAAAAAAACAGTCTCTTCTACTCTGCTCTAAACTTAATGCCTTGAATCCTCTGAGGAAAGCCTTTCATTTTTTGCTTAGTACAGCAATTCAAACAGCCCACATTACAAGCACGAAGCATTCAGAAAACTTCCAGAAGAACCAGAAGGACAACTCTGACTGCAACCACCCACCACTGTCTGCGCTACCTGGAATCTGCATCGGCTCATCGGTGGCTCCGATGACACCTGCACCCAGAAGCTCTTGTCATCTTCACAGAGCGGGTGGCACCTCCATAATCTTACCCATTTGCCGTACAGACAAACACAGAATTACAAAAAAGGGTAAGCTGATTTACAGCACAGCCCAGAAGACGGCAGGAACCAGAGCAGCAAACATCATTAGACCAGGAAAATGCTGCAAAAGCAACACTTTGCTGCCTCCCTTCCACCCTTCCCACAAAGCTGCCACTCAGGCTATCTATTGTATTCACCAGCCTCCTGCTTAGAAGCCACAGAGACTGGCTTTAAAAAATAAATAAATAAAAAAACCCCAACAACAACATGAATAGGAACGCTGTGAAGATTTTGTCTTCTGAGATCTGCATCCCAAATGCAGCATGCATGCAGCATGCAAATGGGAAGAAGCCACTGGCTGGCCCCACAGGGAAATTCATCGGCCTCATGGTGCCCCAGAGAGAGTTCCAGCCCACAAATCCAAGTGAAGCAAGGAGGCGAGCTCAGATTTTCCAATCAGGTGCATGTGTGTGACAAAAACTCTACATGCCCAGACGTGGTATGAGCCTTTATTAAAGCTTCTGTTTCCAGCCACTAAATCTTACAGCAAAATTCTCTATTTTTTTTTTAAGTTTGTTAATATGGCCTTACTTACTGCAATAGCTGAGCACTCAAGCCTTTTTTTTTTTTTTTTTTCTTTATTACCCCTCCTCCTTTCCCAGAGGCCAGGTGAATCATACCCATGGCATTTTAAGTTGAGGAGCTAAGAAATAATGAGCATGTGCCACTTGCTGAAGGGCATGGAAGAAATCTGTAACACCAAACCCAGTTTCACAGCCCCCAAAAGACAAACGTATTGTGTTTTCTACAAGTCCAGTGCTTCAGTTTAAGAAGAAATGCCTTCGGAAAATAAACAAATATCAATTCTGAAAAAATTACAGAAAATTCGTACCGGCTTACGTCACATACACCAGTCACCAAACGAAGCTATGCTAATCAAATGCGTCACCCATTGTGACTCATTCTTCCACACGATGACTCTTCCATCCCTTTCCCAAAATAGAGTGCAAGAACAGTGCACTGCAGAAAGGCGGGCGCGAGAGATATTGATCTCTGCTCTCCAAAAAGCCACGCATCAGGGCCAAGCTCTCCTTAGCTAACGGAGCACCTTTCCGAGGCAACTCACTCCATCCATCTTGGATATTCACCTTGGTCAGCTCAGCCTAAGTTGACTCTTAGTATCACGAATTACAGTCCATATGTTTCTCAAATATCTTTACAGCCCAGTTTCTTGAATATCACCGTGACTGAAAGATCTCCCAGCAATTGTCCAGTCATTGTATTAATATGTACTTATCACATCACCTGTTGGGTTGGTTCTTGTTGGATTTTTGAGACTAAAAAGATCATTTACCACACTTGCAATTAAAGGAGCAGCATTTGTAACCTATGTCTCCAGTAAATAAAATCCCTGAACTTTTAACTCAACAAATATTGTGACACTGCGCAAATTAAATCAATATTTGTTTTAATTATAAAGTTACCCAGCGAGATGTGATGATAATCTGATACGGCATTCCCAGTCTCACATTTGAATAACTCGCAAAATTTCCAGATCGGTTTTACATACTTATTTATATTAATTTAAATTTGGTTCAAGAGGATTTTCCACCCAATCGCTACAGGGGCTCTGTCATGACTACTTAAATTTGTCAGCCCAAAGAAAACAGTAAGACTAAATCTGGCAACTGTTATCTTCTCAAGTCATGCTCTTCCTCCCCAAAATCCACCTTTTCTCAATTGCACTTTTGATATATATAATTGCTGGACATTTCTCACCTAAACTTTGTACCATACTTTCCTTTGTCTAGGGAGCACTGGACTGAAGGTACACTTTGAGCCCTGTGAGCCAAATTCAGCCATGGATGTTCTTCACAACAATGGGATCAGCACAAGGAGATCATGTCAGCAAGATTGAAAACTCTATTTCTCTGCCATCAGTGGCATATTTCCCAGTGACTACCCATCTCCCATTGACTTCAAAAAGTCCAGGATTTCACTATTTAAGGCTTGTTGAAAAAAATTCTGCTAAATTGACTTAGCCGGCCCAGACATCTTACTTCCTGGTAAAGGATAAGTGGCCTGTAACAGGAATATCTGCAGTAACATTTAATTGCTACCACAAACTTTCACTCACAAGATTTTTTGATGACTTTAGCTACATGATTTTCCAAATGGAAACATACTGTATGAAAATATGTCCAGATACATTACTTTACCTCCATATAATACAAAGCAGAGCTCTAAAGGTTCAATTAGGTCACCCAATTCATTCTTCAAGCCCTCCATTACAGGACTGTCCTCTTCAGTATATTTACCAGCTTTGTCCACATTTATACTAAACAGCTCAGGCAATGACCTCTCATCACTTTTTGTCTACTAAAGAGGTAGGCACATGATTACTGTTTAAACACACAAGTAGCCTTTCCAAGTGAAAGGGAAGAAGTCCTTGAAATTAAGGGTAAGGCGAGGTTTGTGCAGAATAATCAGGCTTTATTCTATCAATGCCAGGCTTTCTGGAGAGCGTATTAAACTCACTATTCACTACTACTGTTTGAAAGAAGACAAAGCAACCAAGAGCATGCATTGGGTCTGTAGAGCACACCTTTCCACTGTAGAGTGGAAAGGACAACTACAGGTCAGATGGTACCCAAGATCCCCAACATGATTGTGTAGCCCATGGTCAAACCAGCCTCTCCATGTTTCCAGTGGAATCTGTAGACGAGACAACTAGCTTGGGAGTGAGTGTTGCAAGGTAAAATTTCCTAAATTCCTTCAAATGCTAGTTACTTTCTCTGGCATCTTAAGGGAATTCACACCAGACAAGGGATGTGTAACTCCATAACTCATCTTTATCCACTAATGTATACAGAATGGAAAAGGTGACTTCCGCTCACCACCGTATCCAAAGGGAAGACAGACAGCCTACCAGCACAGAGGGGTACTGTTTCATTGTTAAAGTCCTAGAGATCTAAACCATCTAATCCCACATGCTAAACGAAATATGCGCTCACAAAATAAAGTCAATACTGACTGCAGGGAAGTTGAATTTTGCAGGAAAACTCTGGTATAGACAGCCCCCTCCAGAAACACAGGGTTCATTTTTACACCTCTGCATGTTATATATACAGATATAAGTAACAATCAACCACCCGTAGGGACAACATTAATGTTCATAAGCACAAGACAGAAATCAGAAGGTAAAACATTCACATTTCTTAAAGCAGCATTAACTCACCCATAGTATACGAACAGGTTTATATAAAAGTCAGTGGAGCAAATGCTATAAGGCAAGGTGACAGGATAAATAACATAACCCGAGGTCCCACTCTTGAAAAGCCTACAAGCAGGTCTTTCCAAAACGCTGGGGCTTGACTTTGTTCGTGTAAAACACAATGTAAGCCTACAAAAGTCGGGCCATAGCTGGGTGAACTTTATGGGACATTATGTTCCTAATCCTATATTTAGTTTGCAGCACTCTCCTCCTCCCTACGTTCCTCTGTGAGGACACTCTGCATTTCATTGCGATCTTACCTCCTCCCTCATGCCGAGTGTTGCCATTTCAAATTGTTTCTAAATTTGCAAGTGTAAGAGGGGAATAAAGACAACTAAGGAAATGCAGGTGGCAATTACATGAGTGACATGTCGTAAGCGAAACCCAGCTGGTCTGGAGACACCTCCACGAGCAGGAGTTTTACATTCTTTACTTGCATGTACCCATACTGTCCTGCTTATTCTGATGGCCGGATGCGTCTTGTCAGATCTGTGTTTTTTCCCCACGTTCTGGTTCGGAGATTTTGCCCCAAATTTTTGTCAAGTCATAGAGCAACGGGGCAGGTGGGCAGAGAAGAAGAATGAAATTATTATCCTGTAACCTTAACCTTAGTACTTGCTGCCACAAAGATGGTAATAATCAGATTATTCACAGAGACAAGACCCACTTCACAGTCATTCAAACAACTGGACACATGTATTAAAAACACAAGAAATACCTGGACATAGGCCCTGCAAGAGCGCTCCCTTTTCTGAAGCTGAGTCCATAAAGACAGCAGATTAAAGACGGAATAGAAAAAACAAGTTAGTGATAGAACAAAGGGAAAAAAACTGAAGAAAATGCCTATGAAAAAAACCTCATTTCTCTCTTTAACAGCTCCTGAAAACCAACCAAATCAAAGGAAGAGTGCAAGTTAGGCGGCAGTGGAAGGCTGGAAGGACAGGCTCCAGAAATATGGGTTAGTCCTTTTTCAGTGAAATAAAGCACACACTAGCAACTTTGCAATAGCAGCTGTTAGATGGTAGGAGATACTGAAGTCAAGTAGAGATGCTCAAGAGATGATGTTTTCCTTACAGCTTGGAGATCACACACGGTATTTCCACGTCAAACAAGGCTGGAAAGGATAGGGCTGATGGTTATTTACATAAGAGGAGCATGGGCTCTGCAGTCAGACAGTGCTGATGGCGCAGTGAGGTATAACCAAGCTTTGGATGAGCAGGACCAACTCCAGGGAGCAAGACGTATGCAGGACTGCACCCTGATACAGGATGAACCTGTATGGACCCATCCTGATACACCTGCTCAGGTCCCTGGCTAAAGGCAAAACTATAGAGTTCCAGCTTCACTGCTGTGAGCTTGCTTTAAGCCAGCTCAGCCGAGTGGGATCGAGTGTGATTGCACATTGCACTGAAGGAGAGAGCATTGCCCAGGCCTCCTGATAGTGTAAAGGGCCACTGAAGAGGATGTAACAATGAAATGGGAATCCGATGTAATATTTCCAGTTGAGGTCATTCTCTCCCCTTGGGATTAAGCTGCTTCTCCAGGAATGCATTTTCCAGTCCTCTCATACCAAGTTGTGCTTTCCTTTGTGATTCCTAGGCCTAAATGCTTTATATGCTGAAGAGCTTTTCCACAAAGAATCCCACCTTTTTCCTTAGAATCCACGTTTAGGACTGCACTTTGATATGCGTTTGCATGCCTCCTGCCTGCCACACTTCAGCGTGTCACGAAATCCAAAGAGGTGCTTATTTACCTCCCCAGGACTTTGCAGGCAGTCTGCAGCAGCGAGCTAGAATTGGCGAGCTCTGCATCGGTACAACTAAATCTCGCAAAATCAGGCTGCTCAGAGCTGCTGGCTTGGCTGGGTTTGTTTTTGCTGATGTGCCTGGGTTGGAAATTGCACATCAATAGAGATTTGGGGTAACTTGCGCTCTCAACGCGCAGCAGTGCAATCCCATTAGTACGGCTGAGAGCCAAATTTGTCCCCAAGAGTTTTGAGGCTCTGAAATAAACAGAATACACCCAGGTATCATGCAATGCCTAATTTCAATTTCTAATTCATCAATTTGTAACAGTAGAAATCTTCCTCTGGGTAAACTTGGCCAGTGCGAAGACTTTACAGAAACAAATGGAGATCAAAGAAAGCCTTGCTGAAAATTACAGAGCTATCCACTCGGGGGTCTTGCCAGTCTGCAATAGAACAATTATTACCTTAATTAAGCCTGATCCAGTGGAAAGCATAAAGCTTTTAGTGACAGGAAAGTGGCTTCTGAAAGATGACGGCTGTTAAAAATTCTGATTATGCCAGTTTATTTCAATTCATTGTATATCAGCTTGTAAAAAAATCAGTACAAAACAGCACAGGTGATTACTTTCAGATCCCCTTAAAATTTCCTTTAATGATTAAAAGAATATTTAATGGCTAGTGCTTACTTTACTTCTTTCTGACGAAACAGCACTACATAAAACTCTTTGCAAATTACTTCCCCCCCCCCTTTTTTTTTTTTGAAATACTCTTGATCACTGAAGGGGAAAATGGAGTGGTAACTGCTGCCTTTTGTTTGCCCAATACTACTTCCAAGTTGAATTCATGCATTCTTAAATGAACACAGAGCAGTTGCTCTTCTAAAGAATTAAGTGGGGAATGAGAGCAAGTAAATTACCAAGCCTGTCATTTGGATCACTGACTCGCATCGCTGTTTTGCAGGACTCCGCACGGTTCAGAATTTTAATGCGGAGTGCAATTGATTTGTATGAGCTGCTTGTGCAAAGCTGATGGCGGGGGGCAGGGGGAGAGGGGGGAACCTGCGAGGGGGACCCCAGGAGTGACAGCTGAGCCGAGGAGCTCTGCCTTACCCAGTCCTCCCCTCCCCTTGGTAACTCATACCTGCCCTTGTGATACAACCCCATTTCAGGTAATCGAAACAAATATTGGAAGGTGGGATATAAAAAGATGAAAAATATGTGCTTGCAAAGCTGAAGTGACAAAATGTTGGGTGTGACTAGGGTATATTTCAAAGAGCAAGCAGACTACAACCATGAAACCCGTTAGTAGGTGACATTAATTGCTGGGTTTTACCTGATATTGTCAGACATCACCATCGTTTCAAACAAAGAACCATGGTATGATTATAACAAATAATGTTATGCTGATGTAACAGTTAATACAATTATTACCTACATTGTTATAAAATAGCTGGAAGCAGCACTAATTAAAAGCATCAAGATAACCTAATTCACAGCACATGCAAAGCACATGAGATGCAGGAGTTCAATTCCCATGGGGCTGTAAATATTAAACAATCCGGATGCCCTTTGCATTTATAACAGCGTAAGTCTACAATAATAACTTACAAGAAAAAAGACAATGTTACTTCTATGAAAAGTATTTCTCTTCAGAAGTTGCGCAAGAAATTTCAGGCTTAGCTGGGATCATTTGTTCCCTGTATAACCTTGGAACCAAGTTCTATTGTCACTTACATGGATGCCAGGGCTGTCAGAGCCAGCTACACAACTGAGAACAAAATTCTTTGTCTTATTTTAACTAGGTGGCCAATATAACCATGTGCTCATAGCCACAGGGTTCAGCTGCAGTTTGTTCTGATGACCAGGCACACAGAATTCACCATCTGAATGCTATATAAATCCTATCCTACGTGTTTACATGAGAATGAGAGATGAAGAGGGCCTTGGACCAAGAAAACCCTCACCTTAAAATGTATTCTTACAGACTCCACAGCCCGTATTTCCTCCCATGACTGGCAACTTCTAGCAGCTTTAGTATGTAGCAATTCCACTTAATTCTGGAAGTGACAGGAGGACTAGTAATTCTTCTCAAACAGTGGGCACAGAAACCACACCATCACCATGCAGTAAGGTGCTTCTGGGCTAAGTCACGGGTCATCGCTAAAAAGGTCCTCTAGCACTAAACCATCCTGAAGACCTTAAGCGTAAACGTGATGGTATCTTCTGTGCCTTCGGTAAATGTGTCTCCAGCGTAAATAAATGTTTCTGTCTGCTTTTATTTGTGAATATTAATGCATAAAAGTGTTCATTTGACCTTCACATCAGCATCTTGTAATATTAGAAGATGAAAAAAATCAAAATCCAGACTCTGTCTCTTGGGGCTTTAAATATTCAGATTTTCTGGATCACATTACATGGCATTTCACAGACAGATTCAACACTGGAAATGCTGGACAAAATTCTGGTCTCATTCACGCTGGCACAAGTCCAAAATAACTGCCGTGGCATCACTCGAGTTATTCTCATATTGAGCTATGAGAGCTGAGACCACGATGAAGTACCTGGAGTTCATATATCTACGCATCTAAGGGTATACATTTCCCAGCACCAATAGTACACTTGGCATTTACAACTGTTTCGTTTCTCAGGAGAATAAAATACACTGTAAACAAAAAACTGCTAGGTACTCTTGTATACTACAAAAGAATCACTGCCCTAAAATGGCAGTCGTTCAGAAAGACATTTATAATAGCTCTCCAGGGAGAGCCAAACCCTTCTTCAGCCTCCTATCCCTTCCCGAGCCCCTTTGTTTTTACCTTATTTAAGCTGCGGGCAGCACTGTCCTTCCCACCCGGAGTCAGGTTTCGGAGCTGCACGTCAAGCAAGTTCACCAGCTGGACCATGGCGGACACAGAGTACGTGATGTCGCCAGCGTACAAGTGGTTTTTTGTGTGCTCTGCAAGCTCCCGGGCAATGTTGGCAGCCATCTCCCCTGACTTCATCTGCAATGGAGAAAGCAGAGGAAAAGGTTATCCCCAGCCCTTAGTATGATGTTACTCCAGTCCCTTCCAGCCCCCCAGTGTTAAGTAAGTCAACTCCCTGCAAGAAGGAGAGGAGAATAAAAGAAGACAGGAAGAGAAGGAGTTCCCAAGAAGGAAACTACAGCAAAGGTCTTTATGTACAGTGTTTGAGTATGGTTTAAACGCAAGTGTTTCTTCCAGCTACAGTCACCATGTGGGCTTCAACACAACAATTTCTGATCTTCTCACAGGGCACGGCTGGAATTGAGGGGCAGCTGCTTCTTTGCACTGCAGCAGATGCAACCAAAGACGGCATTGCTTTCCATGGGATGCACCATGCTAAGGAGGCCTTCAGTTAGCTTGTCCCATTACATTATCTATGCCCTTGGGAAAAAACAAACCGTGTAGATAGTCTCTCCTGTCAAGAAAGAGCAGTTTCTAATTCCAAAAGATTATATGACAGCAAAGAGATGATTTTTGTTACAAATCCTGTGCAAAAAAAGTCCCTTGTGAAAGGAACAAAACCAGATGACATAACCCAGATGAACAGGAGAAAAAAGTTCAGAATTCCCACCACGTGGATTTAATAATCAGGTGCTAATTTACCACTTAGTATTTGCAGGCAGGAGATGTGCTCCTTACCACACTAGCCACTACTACATCTGTAATGAGGCTAGTGATTCTCAGCACACAAAAGTGTAATAGCTCAGGAGCAAAAGGCTTAAGGCTTCAAGCAGAGGCCCGCTGGAAGGGAAAACCAAGTAGGCTGTTCAGCTGAATCTTCTATTAAAGGACTTTTATTGTCTAGTTAAGTCATAAAACTCACGAATCACCTGCAGCGAAATTCACTGTGCAATTATCTGGGAAACTCTCTCTTTCCTCCTGGGGCTTTTCCCCCTTTCTTGCTCTGTTTTGCTTTCCCTGTCTGGTGCCCCTTTCCTCTTCTATGCTGTGGGGATTGGCGACAGGGCAGCTGGTCCCATCTCCTTTCTACAAGCAACACACTACAAAAATACTATTGCAGGTTGCTGGTCTTTTTTAAGTTATGTACCACTCTGCGATCTGGAATGCGTATCTATGGGGAATATACCAGGGAGAAGGAGAGATTACACAGGATGAGATTTAAATGAAGCTCCCACTTCTCTGTTGGGCTCAATGACCAACTCCACTGGGTTCTTCTTACGAAATTTCCAATTGTCTTATCTTCCAACAGTTAGCAATCAGATATTTCTCTTGTTCCCTCCATTTCTGGTGCTTACTATAAAAGCGAGATTCTAGGGAAAGACTGCAGGCTGAGCTTCTACCTCTCTATAAATCAATTAGCTGAGTTATAAATGAATAACTTACTTCCATCAATTTGACAGCAACAGCCATCTGATTTAATGAAATCTAACTGAAGATGTTCACATGCTCATCTTCAGAGAATTAAAGCATATGATGATACAGATAAGATAAATAAAGGAGATAATGTGTTGTTCTTCCCATTAGAGCAATGATAACATATATTCAGAAACTGAATTATTTCTTCTTTGTTACACACAAGGCTAAGGAGTGGAGAAGCATGGCCAGCAGGTTGAGGGAGGTGATTCTCCCCCTCTACTCCACTCTCGTGAGACCCCACCTGGAGTACTGCATCCAATTCTGGAGCCGCTACTACAAGAGGGATATCGACGTGCTGGAACGTGTCCAGAGAAGGGCCACAAGGATGATCAGAGGGCTGGAGCACCTCTCCTATGAAGACAGACTGAGAGAGTTGGGGTTGTTCAGTCTGGAGAAGAGAAGGCTCCGAGGAGACCTTATAGTGGCCTACCAGCATCTTAAGGGGGCCTACAAGAAAGCTGGTGAGGGACTTTATAGGATGGCGGGTAATGGTAGGACTAGAGGGAATGGATTAAAACTAGAGATGGGACGATTCAGACTGGACGTTAGGAAGAAGTTCTTCACCATGAGGGTGGTGAGACACTGGCACAGGTTGCCCAGAGAGGTGGTGGAAGCCCCATCCCTGGAAGTTTTTAAGGCCAGGCTGGACGGGGCTCTGAGCAACCTGATCAAGTGGGAGGTGTCCCTGCCCATGGCAGGGGGGTTGGAACTAGATGATCTTTAAGGTCCCTTCTAACCCTAACGATTCTATGATTCTAATGCCATAGAAACCAGATCCTATTCTTAGAGCTGCCTGCTCTCCTAAGCAGCTGAAGAAATCCACACACCAGCACAGAGGCCGAATTTTGACCTCCTTTGTTGGTACCCAGAACTTTAAAGAATGACTGCATGAAATCCCTTTACATAAAGAAATCAATTTCAACGTTTTCCTGCAGTTCATCGCTGGAGCTTAGCATGTATCATGACACACGGTGTTTCTGTAAGCCCTGCAGAAAACTGCATGAAAGCAAGATTTTTTTACAGATACATTAGAATAAAACCCTGCTACCCAATATCTGAAGCGTACAATTTCTCTTGGACCATGCACCTGTGCAAACTGGCATACTCAGAGCTACAAAGGCAAACCCAGGAGTCTTCTTTTCCTGTAATAAGCCTCTCGTTATATCCAACTGCAGCTGCCATTGTTCCTACTTGCCTGCAAAAGTGGTGCGGGATAGTTGCTAATAAACCTTTTTCCTTTTATCTTGGACTGATCCTAAAAACTGCAAATCTAAGGATTCCTAGTGTGACCAAATTAACCCCCCAAAACAGGCAACAATGGAAGAAATGCCTGAGAAAAGGCACATTAAAACGCAAAATATGTGAACTCCTGGGACATAGAAGTATTTACCCAAACTCATTTCACACACCCAGGTTTCCTGAAAACACAGAGTTGTGCCATTCCCTTGGGACAATGTGTCTGGTTGACAGGTGATGAAGCTATTTCCTAGCACTGACACTCATTTCCAAACCTATTATTTCTCATGCAGAAAATGCATCTACAAGTCACTACAACAGTGCTGAGACACTTCCCATCCTGCCTGTGTGCATAATGCAAGAGATATCCAAAATGATGGTTGTATAACATGTTAATGCTAATTTCCCCAATTCTTCTGAGCATTTTCCACTGAAATTCAGGTCTCTCCTATGCAGCCCCATCAAACACAACTTCTGTGATCAGTTCCAAATGCTGGCTGAATATTCCAGGCCTAAGAGATATGTCTGGTCTCGTACAACAAAAGGACTGAGCCGCTTTTTTGGTTAATTCTATGAAATGCTCAGCAAAGCTCACTGCTGCCCAAGAAGACGCATTACTAACTTACTTCCCTTCAATAAGGGACCTTTCCGCGTCTTCCTCTTCATTATGGCTGCCTGGAAGACCAGCAACATTTCTTTCAAAACTTTTAAACCCAAACACTAACATGGGTCACATGGGAGCACAGGAAAAATCCTTGGAGGTTCTTCAAGGGTCAAGCTGTCATTGAGAGGCAAGCAAGAAGTAGGGAAAAAATGTGCAAGTAACAGAGCTTTCTACTGACTGGCTCAACAGCAATCAAAGGAATTAAAAATAATACATCTCTCTGATTTGAAACTAATTTTTTTTTTTTAAATTTTCTATCTTGATTATGAAAAAAATGTTATTTAAAAACCAAAAAGGATTCTGGGATAAAAGAAAACATTCTGTTCAAATCAAATTGGTTTTCTTGTTGCTTTGGGTGATTTTTGGTTTTTCTGGTTTTTTTTTTTTTTCCCTTTTACAAATTGATTAAATCTAGTCTTGGAATGCTAATTTGAAGGCCAGAAAAAATGTTTCCTGCCAAAAATGCCAACAGACAAAACATAGTTTTCTAGCTCTGTCAAAAAAATTGCTTCCCTCTTCTGTTTGCGCATACTGACAGTATTCAGGCCAGATTTACAAATGAGCATTGGCATACCTGAAATCACGCTGCGCAACACTTTGCCAATAGCTACCGAGTTTGTACCAGTATCTTGTGTCTTCTCATGACTGTAAAGACTGTGAAATAATACTTGTTGGAGAGGGTATATATTCCTGCCTGTTTCATATATGCCAAGGAAAAAAAGCAGGGAGCTTTGTCTGGAAAGAGTAACAATGACCCTCCTGCAACACCGTTCATTGTTTCAGCCCTTCTTTTCTCAATAAGAACAGACTGCAGAAGAGGACAATAGAATAAAAATCAGAGAAACTGCAGAAAAGAGGTATTTAGGAAAGAAAAATTAGAAGAAATAAGAAAGATCCTGGGAAGGGAAAGAATGTGCTGAAACACCTGCTCCATCCAGTACATTATGTTGCTCTGGAAACAGACTGTCAAAAGCATCTGGACAGAAGATTTCATCGTGGTGTCATCAGGACCGCAACTTCACCCTCAGGCCTGGATACGACGATGCGGTGATGTCCTCCACAAAATCCCACTCCCTCTGCCCGACACACCCAGGCAGCCTTACAAGACCTGATGAAGGTACTTCGAACGCTACGGTTTATCTGCTCTTTGTGACTGTATCATCTAGGCTGTTCAGGTGGACAACACGAACATGGGTGGCACATGCTTTAGATTTACAGCTTGAGGCTTTTCGTGCATTCATGGAGGACACAACGCTTTCTTTTCTGCTACAAAAAAAGGCCTCCTGTCTTTCAGAGGCTGAGCGCAGCAGTGCCTCCCCTCCCAGTAAGCACCCACAACTGAAAGCCATGGCAAGGAAAAGGTATTTTCAGGCAAGTCACACGCTGCGCCAAGGACGGTACTGATGAAAGGAGGAGGTAAAACAAACAGGCTGAGACTGAACGTATGACCTCACGATCAGGATGATACAATGTATCCAAAGCTGACCTTTTTGCTTCCTTTTACTGCGCGACTCTAGAAATAACCCAGGTAGCAGTGCATAATTCAATCGCGCTGGCAAGTTTATTCTCCCGCTACGTTACAAGGGCATGGTAGGCACCAACAATAAAGTTAAAGTAAATGTCAGGAGGCCAATGAATTGCTGAAGCGGACATTTGTTCTGATCTTCCATCAAGAACAATAACTCTAATGGAAGCTAATAGAGGGTTGTAAAACCTAATACCATGATGCAAGGAGGCAAACACCCAATGTACGGTCTGAGCACAGCAGGAGAAAGAAAAGCAGCAAGTAATAATCCTTACTTCACCACAGGGACATGAAAACAAGCGCAGCATTTCCGTACCATCCTCTCTGGCTCGGCTGAAATCCCTCCAGGGGACCCATCACCCTTCTTCCTGAGCAGCTTGGACCCAGCAGGTGACAGAAGAGGGGATTTTTGGGAGACAAAGCATATTAGGAACGAAGATACACCGAGCAGGTATGAACCCTGGCTGTCAAATAAGCGTTTCTACCCATACTGTAAGCTGTGCTGCAGCTGTGGATGCTGTGGGATGGGTGGCCAAGGAGGACCCGAGCGCTGGGGATGCTAGGGAGCTGAGCGTGTCCTCACGGCATGGCTGGCTCACTGCTTCCACTAGCTGCCCTTACAGCAGCAAGAAGAAGAGCTGGCTTGGCTTAGAGGAGGAAGGCTCCTCTTTCAGCTTCAGAGAGGTGCTGGAGCAAAACTGCAAGCTTAGGGCAGGGAAGTGTCCTGTCCATGGCAGGGATGTGAGAAACCAGTGCCTGATTTATGGATAAATCAGTCCAATCTCTAAGCCCAGCGATGATTTCCAAGCCTCATGCTTGGGCAGGGAAACCAAGTGGCTATCGATTATTTCATAAGTAATTTAAAACTGTGTTTACTGTAAGGATCCTACTGAATGCAACCCCCAACACAAGCCCCCAGGCAAGCCTGGCAGGGTTTTCCCCTCAAAAGTCACTCCTGTAAAGTATTGACGTTTTGTAGCAGCACTCCATAGAGGTTGAGCCACATATCCCAAGATCCCAGTGGATCTCCTCCCACTCAGACATCAAAAGTTTAGATCCAGAGTCATTTGGCAGATCGTCCTAGTCTTTCCACTGACTGGTGGAAGGTTCCCAAAGCTGAACATAACTAAATTCCTCCAGAAAAAATAATAACAATATAAAAAACAATAACAATCCAGTCCCAATTGTAACCTGCTGGGCATTTCTGAAAACCTGGCTCTTCAATTTTAGCCTGCTTTGAAAGCGCGTAACAAATTAAATGGGGCTCATTTGTTACGCAAATGATAGCTGGAGTTTCAAATAAAATAAGCCTAACCTTGATGGAGATTTCATCAGTGCACGCTATTATTTCTCTCTGCTAATGGCTAACGGCCTAGCCATCTTCACCGAGCAGCAAGAGGTCTCCCAGCTGTCTGGGTGAATTATGGCTAGAGTAAGTAATATTAACCCCTCCAGGATAAGTACGTGGGTCACAAAACAAGAGCTGCACAGCTGCTAATGCCAGCAAAGGCAGTCTTTATTCATCAGCTAGCTGAGCGTATGGCAGGAGAGATGCCCGCCCTCCCACGTGGGACAAAAGGACCATGTCACAGCAGCTCCACCTTAACTGATGTCTTCCCTTGTCTTTGGGGAGGGACACGTACAAATACAGGTGAAGTGAGATAGGGATGATCAGGGGTGTACATGCTCGCCTGGAGAATCCTGGAGAAGAGAAAGCTCTGGGGAGACCTCATAGCAGCCTTTCAGTACCTAACGGGGGCCTACAGGAAGGATGGGGAGGGGATCTTTATCAGGGAGTGTTATGATAGGACACGGGGTAACGGCCTCAAACTGAAAGAGAGTAGATTTAGATTGGATATCAGGAAGAAATTCTTTACGGTATGGGTGGTGAGGCACTGGAACAGGTTGCCCAGAGAAGCTGTCAATGCCCCATCCCTGGAGGTGTTCAAGGCCAGGCTGGATGAGGCTTTGAGCAGCCTGGTCTAGTGGAAGGTGTCCCTGCCCAGGGCAGGGGGGTTGGAACTAGATGATCTTTAAGGTCCCTTCCAACCCAAACCATTCTGTGATTCTGTGCTCGCGATTCACAGGTTGTTGAGCCTCAGTTAAGATGGGGGACAGGGAGGAGGAAGTCAAAGAGTGTCTTCTGTAGGGTCACCCCATCCCGTTGACCAGCGAGCACTGGCCCTCTGGGAGTGCAGTGGTGCTACCACGCAGCAGCACAGCTAGCCCACAACGCTGTGACTCGCTCGCTCTGGCTAAAGGAGCAAATAAATCCCCACAAATTGCTATAATAAGGATTCAGCCCACAGACTCTGTGGCGTAAACACACATCTGGTCTCTGTTTGTAATGAAATCAGCTGAAAGCACCACTGTGCATTAATAACAAAAACGTTCAACATATTGCTACCAAATAAGCTCTGCTTGTCTTGAACTTCTATTGTCACATGTTAATGCACTTTTAACACTGATAAATGATGAAGTGCTACAAAACATTCATCAAGGGACTTCAGAGTCAAAAGATATGCATTACTGTGGCATTGTTTTCTATCCCATCAGTTCTTTTACAATTTGGGCAGAAGCTAAAAACAGAAAGTAGGAAGCTCAATGCAAACATTTCATATTGAGCCTGCCTTTCTTTGGTAAAGATTTCTCAACTAAAGGATTTATCCTGTGCTTGTGTGGCGTGAGAAAATCCTTGGGGATGTGTGAAAGGGAAAGTTTCCTTTTGCAATAAGTCAGCATTTTACATATGTCCACCCTCCCTCTTCCTCCTCTTCTTGCCACAAACAGGAACTGTCATTCACTCGAGTTTAATTCCACTCTCCAGTCCCTCTCATTTGCCTTTCTCTCACCCTCTCTGCCTTAATGTCCATCAGCTTTTTACAGTCTTGCTTTCTCCTTGCAATTCCTGGCTACTATGGATGGCTTATGCTTTATGTGTGACTGTTGGTCACTTTGGGCCCCCTGTTGTGAAAACAGCCAGGGAGCTCAGGAAGGTCAGTACGTAGATTTGGTGTGGTCAACACATGGGAAGGGTTTTACCTTCTGAGTGATGTGGTTGATCCAGGGAGAAGAGCAGTTGCTGAGATCAGGTCCTTGGGGCTCCCAGATCCCATCTGGTGCAAGACATCTGAAAGTTGCAACACCTGGAAGAGGAAAGCCACTCTGTTCAGTGTTATTGATTGCATTTTGCTCCCAGGACCCCATGCCATAGGCTTCATTTCACAACGATGGACACCACATGCAAAGCCTGGGAGCTTATTAGTGCTCAGGACCTTGGTAGGACATTTCTCGGTCATCTCAGTGTCCTAATCTCCCATCATCTTAGTGCTTAGGAGCTTTAAGACAAAAGACCCATGAGGAAGTGCAGGGATATGAGCCAAATGGAGACTATGGACAGAGGGCTTTCTTTTAGGCCAGGCAGGAAAGCTGCCAGGGTCTAAGAAATTGAAGCTGGATCTCAAACGCTGAGCCAGCACCTCGAGTGCTCTGCGCTGGCGCCCCAGGATCAGACCCTGCGCCTCGATTTCCTTGCTGCTTCACGAAGATTTTACTGCTCTGAATCATCATTAAACCATTTGGGTGGAGAAACACAAAAGTTTAAATGCTACGAACGCCAAGTTGTAAAGCTGGGCTTTACTGTCCATCCCCAACCAGCGAGAGGGACTGTAGATGAGAGCTTTGTTTGGCAAGGGCCACCCAGATCCCTCCTGCAAAAGACAGCAAAGCGCCTCAGACCCTTCCAAACAAAGAGAAATGCATCCAAAATGGTGCAGTTAAAGATCTTTAAAAAGCAAGAAAGCCAGTACACTAGATTAAAGACTGCATCCTATAAAGTGCTCTGCCCTGCAGAGCCGAACTTTTCATCAGAGGAGTGAATTACAGGCTAGGTCTGATGGTAGCGTCGATTAAAACCAGTGAGAGTTTGCTCATGCTTTCAAAGGGAGTTGGAAGAGGCCCACTGCTAATATACCACAGCTTTTAACAAGTCACATGAATCACTGAAATTAGAGACGGGAAAGGCTTATTGCCATCCCCTATCAACAAGTTGGGGTTTGGTTATTTTTTCTTAGCTATTTTCATCCAGTCCTTAAGCTCTTCTGCTTAGAAAAGGGCTCCCTGCATCCAACCTTCATTTTCCTTTTTTATCTTTTCTTTCCTTTTCCACAGCTTCAGTTCAGACTATCCTTTCCCCTCTCTCTGGGAACCACATGATACTTTTTGCATTAATTTGACCAAGTGGGGCTGTGAAAGAGAGCCAAAATGTTCTTTACCTATTCTCACCACTGACGTCTTTCCATGCCCCTCATACTTAACGTGTATTTTATCAGTCTGACCTCACCAAATTCAAGAGAGAGTCAGTATTCGTATACACAGGTGTGAATGGCTCTCCAGGGCAATGGAGCGGAGAATTAACAGGGAGTCTCCTCTGCAAGCCAGATCCCTCCAGCCCTTATTTTCAGGCAATTTCCTCCACCTTCTGATTTCGTCTTGGCAAGCGGGTTCTTGGGGCTGGACATCAAGACTAGCTTGAAAAACAAATACTTTTGGAAGACTGCTTTTGTTAAAATACAGCAAACTGAACCATATGCCAAAACTCATTCTTCATTCAACCGTGTTTTAATTTGGACAGAAAATTTCCAAAAGCAACCTTTTGGACAAAAACAACTGGGAGGAAAGAGTAGAAGAAAAGGAGCAAAATCCAACAAACAAGAAAACATTTGAAAGACTTGGCTGTGTTTTCCCCCCTGCTTTCCCTGATGATCACACTGGATGCTGGCTGCAATTTGAAAAATCACTCATGCTGGTTCAGGAGTTTGATCTGAGAATACCTGTGCCCCAAAGGCCACAGCCTTCGAAATGTGCAGCACAGAGCTTCAAAATGTAAGTTTTACTTCCTCTGCCCTCCCCGCCCAGACAAGCAAAGCATCAGCCATCAACACATCAGTCAATGAGCCTAGTGGCTACAAATACAGGCAAAAGCATCATACATAGCTTCTAGAGGCAGAGGCTCTTATAGAACATCAAGCTCAACCCCACAAGGTGGTCGGCTTGTACTCTTCTTCGGCCAGAGCTTGGAACGCCAAAAATCCTGCACAACGTGCTCAGCATATTGAGGCTTTGGCCCAGGCCGCCTGCTTGACATACTTCACCAAGGCAATAGAGACCTGGCAGAAGGCATCAGTGTGCTTCACTGATGAAAGCACATGTGCCACAGGGGCCCATGGGAAATCTGCATGCCCACTCACAACGTCCCATGGGCAAACGGAGACAGCTGACCGTGTCCTCCCACCCCTCAACTCACCTATCGAGCCCATGGGACATGGCTGCTTCGCCACCTGGCCCTGCCGAGTCCGAGACCACATAATATCGCGGGCTTCCATGGGGTCACAGCTCTCCGCGCCGGCCGGTGGCAGCTGGGAGGA
Organism: Rissa tridactyla; assembly: GCF_028500815.1. Classification (NCBI taxonomy): domain Eukaryota; kingdom Metazoa; phylum Chordata; class Aves; order Charadriiformes; family Laridae; genus Rissa; species Rissa tridactyla. The sequence goes on from NC_071470.1 coordinate 61,134,527, forward strand.
GGCGGGTGGGAGGTGCGTGGTCATTTCATCGGGGATGTCGGCCATGGGCGATGGCGTACTGGTGCTCCTGTTCCTCCTGCCTGAGGCCGAGGTGGTGGTGGGACGGCCAGTGCTGCTGGTGGCCACCCGTGGCGTGGTGCTGGCGGTGGTGCTCCCCGGGCCCAGAGCCCCCGATGTTGATACTCCTGAAATAAAGGCAGAGTTGATTAAAGAGAAGAAGGAAAAAAAGGGATGCAAGCCTACATCCCGAGGACGTCCTCTCTGCTGACTATGGTGGCCTGGAGGGTGTAGTTGGAGCTACAACTAATGCAAGGCTTGTTGCACAGCCACCTTTCAGAGAGAAGCTGGAGCACACAGCGAGAGAAGCACACAGGGGGGTAATGACTGCTGGAGCATAACCGATTTTCCAAAAGCACTAGCATCTGATGAAAATAAAGCAGCATTTTATGCCCTCACCATTTTTCTTCTTGGCATTTTAATGTAAAAATCTTATTTTCCATCTTTTAGGGAACACCTAGCACAGAAGTGCTTTTAATTTTTTAGTGTTGCTGAAGACCCAGCTGGTTTGGGTAGAAAAACATTTTCCACGGTGTAATAAAAAAAAAAAAGAAAAAAACCACACAAAAAAACCCACACCACAAATCCATCCTCGAAACAGCAGTGCATAGAGGGATGAATGCAAGGCTGTTCTCCGGAGCTAGCCCTTCCTTTTTTCTCAGCTTCATGCCTTGCTGTCTCTTTCCAACGGCAGCGCTTGGCTCTCGAGCTGCAGGCCACGTGGCATATGCAAAGACACACCTCAGCCCAGCCGAATCCTCGAGAGTTTAATGCTCAACAGGCTATTTCATTTAAAACCTGCGATGAGCGGTCGAGCAGCAAGAGGTGGAAACCTGCTTTAGAAATGCATTCACCTATCCTACAGCTTGCAGTAGCTGCGCTAAGTACTGTGTGTGGTGAATATTGAGGGATGCCCACCCTATAATTACATTAGTTTGCCTCCTATTTAGACCAAGGTTCTTGCAAAGATTGGAATTTCGCGTGGATTTCTTTATGGCTTGACCTGAAATCTCAGGTGGGGAAACTGAGACCGGCCTTCAGTTGCTCCCTCATCACCCCTGCTAGAAGTGTACAGCTTGTGAAGAAGCCTGCTTCTCCCATCTTCTTTGCCTCTCACAAAGATAAGCACCCTCCTGCTTCTCTCAACACAACACTTTTACTCCAATTAAATGCCAGATATTCACAATTGCCACCTCAATCCCTGCCTGGAGAAACACTGGGGCTGTCTGGGAAAGGCAGGTAAGAAGGCTATATGAACAGGTTTGTCTGATACCATCCTCTCTTTAATTCCCATGCCACAACATCTCCCTACCATCCCACTTCTTCCAGCATCCCAAAACCCTTCAGAATCACAGTTGCTCCATGTCCAGCAACATGTATTGGAGTTTCTACATGAAAGACAGACATGTGTGAACTCCAGCCTAGCTAGAAATTAAAATTAAATGTGCAAATCACCCTGTCACCCCGAGGAGCAGCCTCTTAACTACCCAGCTGTGGGAGCAGGCTCATCCTGCAAGCTCCTGAGAGCAGAGACTGTGCTCTCCTCTAGGTCCAGTGAAGCAGACCACACTCAGTATTTGTGCAATATGAGTGATTGCACAAATGATATTGCCATCATTGGAGTTCATTCAAGTCAACCTACTTCAAGCAGAGAGATGCCTGCCTTTAGTGCAAAATAGGAGCTTTTCCATTCTGAAAGGTGGTTTTTTTTTTTTTTTGTTATTTAAGTAATTTAAGCCCATGGTGCTGTGAGCAATTCTCCTGCTCCAGAGCAATAAATAACATGGCAGTTGAAGCACACGCTTGCTCTGGTTTTAGGTAATTTTACTCCAAGCCTGAGACATCCTCTCCTCAACCTTTAAAACTCAACAGCATCATAAACATAATTTTCTGAGGGATCAGTATTTTTCAAGAAAGTGTTCGGTTTAAAAATCCCAGCTCTACCGTTTCTCAGCAAATGGGATTATCTTCTTCCCCCCGTCTCCAAAAAGGTGAGCAACAGCGCAACAGGCACTAAACCACCTGAGCACCAGGACACTGATCTGAAATCAGGTCTCCCGAGCTCATTGATCAAATTTTCCAGCCTTCTCGTGCCACCTCCCTTCCACTATGAGCTCTGAGCTTGAATGAACTAAAAAAAAATACAATACAAAATTCTGCAGTCATTGACAGATTTCTTCAGCTCAAAGCTGTGCTAGATCACCAAGCAACGATTTCCATCTGACGTTACAGGAAGGATTAAAACTTGTAGAGAACTGTGGCAAACACTATCTGTTTTTACTACAGCAGCTCTTGCCACGAATACGTATTTTATTTCTTCATAATAACGATTAGCCCGGTAGACAACAACTTGCAGAAAATTTCCCATTTACTCATGTAATAACAAGTTATTTTGCATTTGCAAAATGACCTATGCTGTGCACTACAGGCGGAGAGGTACCGAGCAGACACAGCAGATGCAGTTTCAAAGCCAAAACTAGCAAACGCCCTTTAAAATAATTCTTACAGTAATTTGTGAGCATATAGAAACATATACTGAGCACCCAGGAGCTCCCCTTGATCCACACACAGGGGTGCTGCATTTTTGCGCCTAATTTTCATTGACAATCATTGAATATCTCATGGCGTGTTGTCTTTGGAATGGCTCTGGCAAGTTTACTGTAGCAGCTAGGCACAAGGGAAGTAATGGCATTTTCCTTTAGCCATAAAAAAATTAGACGTTTTATCTTTCATAAACTCCTTGGCAATAGCGTCAAAATCTCTTTCAGGGCTTGTTCTTCCAACTTTTTTCTTTAACTGGGTTTCCTTGCTGCTTTTCAAAATAAGCACCTCCACTGTTTACACAGGACAAATTATAAGAAGACACAAAAGGGCTGCCTCGAAGCGGCCTAACGGAGTGAGATGGATGGGATACCACTGAACTCAGTTCAAAGGTCTGATTATTCAACAAGTCAATTTGGTAATGAGCTCCAGTGAACATGATCACCATGCTAACACCACCCAGTTTCACCGGCCCCAGGCAGCACCACTTGCCGATTTTGCTCACACAACTGGGTGCTTTAAAACAAAGTTAATTGGTAAGAAGGAAAAGAACAAGAGATGAGGGTCATTTACATATAAATGATTCTCAAATCCAAGCAAAACCACGAAGAGACTGCAACCTGTGCAAAATTACCTAAATCCTACAGCACAGAACAGAGATCAAACCTCCAGATTAACTCAGACTGCCAATAAACTGTGAATTTTTAACTCACTGTTAAAAAAAAGCAGCACTGCACCATCGCTTTAACAGAAGGATTCTTCTGATAATACTTCATGATACAATCTTTGCTCACAGACAAGCAGTAACCTTTAAAAATCATCAATGCCATTACAACTAGAAATGTATAATCTTGATTCTTTTACTACTTGTTTTTACCATGTGTTGCCATATCAAGAGTGTAAATACAGCTTTTGGGTAAGACTCAGTTTTTACTCCTAGGTTTCAAATCCAAGACTTCGATCCCACAAAGCACAGCGCTGAGATAGGTATTTTCACAGCGCTCCCAAGAAAGCAAACTGCAGCTGTGGAAACACTTCTTCTCCAGAAACCCCCCAAAGTGATACTTCACTTTTTTCTTCCCTGCTTTATCTAGAGAGCTAGCACCCAATAGCAGAAGACTAAGTTTCACCATCATTCAGACTAGAGCTGCCGCTATTAAAAAAACCCCAAAACACTTCCAGCATCCACAGGGGAGTAATCGCAACTCCCAGAGGAGCCTCACTCTACTCCTGGCATGTTGACTACCAAGAAAAAGAAATTGTTAGGTGTTTTTCCTTCTTGCTTTCATTTCACAACCTTTACAGAGAGCTCAGGCCTCTGGAGGAGGAATTTTGCTTGACTGAAGGCAAATCATGGGAAGAATTTGCTCAGAGGGAAAAATCTTAAATAAATAAGGTGTCCCCCCCCATTTCCTTCTTTTCCCCTTTCCTGGCATAACAAGAGAAGTGCACAACTGGCCTAGAACCAGCGCTTTGTATCTGCCACCAGGAAAACCCAGTACACGTCATCTCACCTCACCGTCCGCTCTGTGCACCTCCTCCTGGTGCTCCCAGACATGGGAAACTGCTTTGACTCTAACTAGAGTTCTCCTATCACAAAAGCAGCTTTGATCGCAAGCAAGACTGTTCGTGATCACTACCAGGCTACCTTGTCTCTCATTTTTTTCTTCTGGCACCTAAGTATCCAGCCTATGACCTGGTGTCCTCAATAACTGAAAATACGTTTTAAGAGATGTCATGTCCCATGAATGAAGATAACCGGGTGCCCCTCGAGCAGAAATTGCAGACGAGATTTCCTGGGTGAGGTTTGCCGGCTTTTGCTAGGTAACAGATGACAGAAGACATCCGTCAAGCCCTCCCCCAGGGGTTGCAATCCAAAGGTTGAGGCTGATGGCTATGTGCTACAAGCCAGTATTCACTCATGTAATGGAAAGGAGAGGCCGCACTCCAAGTTTCATGTGCAAGGTCCAGGCAAACTATAATGACTTCACTCTCCATCGAGTTTTGCATTCCCAAGCCTGACGCTCAAGCAGATGTGCCGGGGAGCCGGCGGCCAAGAGCTGGTACCTGCTCCCCGCACTGCAGCTGCTGCAATGCTCAAGCAACCGAAGTACAACAAAGCCAAGGCATTCAACATCTTTGGGAGGATACAGCAACCCAAGTGCCCTCTTGAGCACGTCTGGACTGCGTTGACAATTATTTACACGTGTTGCTGCTGCATTGAGACAAATGGAGCATTGCTTGTTTCTGAACGGCTGCGAGAAACACAAAATCTGAAGGTTCTTCCCTCCCTCCCTCTCTGCTAGTTTTGTCCTTTTTGTATTTGGCAACCACATCCTTTGCTTACAGCATCCCCTTTTATCATTTCTTCTTATACTGAAAGATATTGCAAGTTGTATTTACATAGCAAATAAGAAGGTTTAGGCATGTCTTGAAAGAAGCAGCACAAAAAACCCCAAACCTAATACAGCTGGACGATTATATCACAGCTGTTTTTCTCTTCCCTGTCACATAAATGTATCTCATGGGAATTAGCTTTCTTCAGGCATTTTCAAATGCATTTCAGAATGTTTCTTCTGAAACTCCCTGGAAAAAAAATATTTGAAAATAAATATAATCCTATTTTCTTTTGCCTTTTTTTTTTTTTTTGTGTATGTGGCTTTTCACGAAACTCCCTGTAAGGTGACAGAAAAGGATGACTGAAGTCAAGGAGCACCTAGGTTGAGCCTTGCACACCTGGTACCTTCCCTAAGAGCTGTATAAGCAGGTATCCATCAAACCAGTCACTAATTATACTGAGTCCACACTGCAAAAGACATCACCCTGCAAAACTATCTCATGTGGGATGTCTGCTGGAAGACCAAAAGCCACATGCCGGTGCCACCCAGGAGCTGGAGAATCAACAAGGTGAGATTAGCCCCTAAATTATGTTCAGCCCCTTCCAGGTGTTTGAGAGAAACTATGATTTATTTTTACTGCAGGCGAAGGCCAAGCAGGCCTCACATCAAACATCTGAACAGCTCTCCCCTGTGCTCGTGCATGCCGTTATTTGGGGAAGCTGAGCCAGAATCGTGTGTGAACATAAAAGTTCACAGGCTGCTTTTGGAGGGGTTGAGGTTGTGTTTTTTGTTGTTGGAGCTTTATGGAGTGAGAGTGACAAAAGGCTTGCAAAAACCATAGGTGGGAAGAAAAGATTAGATATGCGATGGCCCCAGAGTGTTCAACACAACCCGTTGTCTTCAACAACACAACTGCATGTAGTCCCACGCCCCAAAAAAGTCATACAAAGTATGATACATAGATACACAGCTCTTCTTTTTCCTACCATCTGAAATAGCAGAGGAGGAGGACGCTGCATCTGAGAGAAGAAAGGTCCATTTCCTTGTGGACTGATGCCAAATGGAAAAACCATTTCTGGATATTTTTTTTCTACCTCTTCCAGTTGGGAATCAGTTTTCGTGCCCGAGGCTACCCTGCCCACATGTGACTATTCTGCTGGGCCTGGGCAGATGCTGCGATGGATATGGGCCAGATGTTGAGTTCCCTGTAGTAGGAGGAAACCTACAGCTGTGGTCCAAGACATGGTGCAATGTTTCAATGCACTTCAAGCTGGAATCACTTAACACGCTGGGTTTTTTCCTCTGAATCTCTGTTTGAGCATTTAACATTAAACAACAAAGAATGAGAACTGAACTGTGCAAAATCATCGCAACAGGCTCAAGCCCAGTCAATCTGCCCCAACTCTTCCTTTCTCGCTGCACCACAACTCTCAGAAAAACAATTAATACATTCAAAGCAGTCACCACATGGGACCAATTTCCAACAGGCAAAAAACTTGTCTACCAAAGCCCTTTTGAATCAAAACTTAACATTTCTGACAATGATCAACTGTTCATTACACACACCGGATTGCTACGGAAAGGTTGTTTCATCAAAAACATTCTAACTGTTACTGCAAACTTCCAGGTTTTGCCTGAAAAAAAAAGAACCCAAACAGCAGCCTGGCCAGGGTTTTTTTTTTGTGAAATATCAACTTTTATGTTTTTGTGGGGGCTTTTTGTGTGTGTGTGTGTGAGTGCTTAATATTTTTTCTGGCTCCCAAAAGCTCTTCGTGTCAGGTTCCTAATGTAGTTGCATTTGAATAAAAGCAGCTACTTTCTTCTTTTCTTCTTTTCCTCTCTGACCAATTCTTCTCCAAGAAATGACTGGATCCCACTTAAAATGTGTAACTTCAGAGACATCAGACAATGTTTTAACTGTCATAAGCGTGGGGTTACAGCGCATCAGCATATCTAGCAGTACTAGGAAATTAAATGGCACAGGAGCATCAGCTGTTGCCTTCGCCATCGTCCTCTTCTATCAGGAGACAATTCCTAAAGTCTTAGCCTTGTTTTCCTACCCAGGACCTCTGCCAAATCCACCTTCGTGAACCTCTCGTACCCTTTGTTGCCCATCCAAAGAGGGCATTGATGCCATATTGCTCTTTCCAGACTTTGCAACAGATTCTGAATGTTCAGGCAGAAATTTGACTGCACTGCTGTGCGCAAGACATAAAAATTGAGCATTTTTTCAACGTCATGCTGTAATGCTTTGAGAAATGCAGAAATGCAGATGAACTATGCCCACAGGAGGCCTGGTAAACAGGAAAAGATTACAGAAGAGATGATCTAATAGAGAGTAGATCAGGATTTATTATAAATGAACTAATCTAATAGGTTTAAGAGTTCGGTTCAAGAGATATTTTTAGTATTTTTAGGCAATCTAGCTTCAAATCGCTCTAGTTCTCAAAAATACTGTCAAATGTGGTTGCAGTTATTTTGAATTTCTGGATTTGAACGTATAAAATCCGACTACTTTTTTTTTTTTTTTCAGTCCACATGCTATTTCACACAGGGCAGGGGGGGAGAGGGGGGAACCACACAATCTCTTTTAAGGGCGTACCAGCTGCATATTATTACTGAATGTATGGAGTTAACTTCTAACCTCTTAAACAATCTCTGTCCCCTGGCGTGATTCACATCCATCAGAGCCAGTGGTGCAGATCTTATGCACTGTCTTCCAACCTGAATCCTTCATACTCTATTAAAGAGAAGCCCGGTAGGAATTCCCCAGTATCCCATTGTTAGAGAAATCACTTTTGATTTCAATAACAGGTGCTGTCAGTTTTTCATTCAGACCATGTTAGAGTGCAAACACGTGAGCACTATGCTTGCAGCTTCAAGAGATTTACCGGAGGCTGAGACCGCTAGGTTTGGTTTGTTGGCGTTTTTTGTAGGTTTTTTGTTTTTTTTTTTTACCTTCTAATTAAAACACGTGTATGTTTTATCCATGGAAGCTGAAACGTACCTTTCAGTTTCTGTGCAGAACAAGCTCATGCATAGCTACTAAGAGGGAAAAACAATTTTTCAGGTCCGTTTGGCAACAGATGTTGCTTCATCTAATGTGTGTTTCTTGCCTTTTGCCTGCACTTCTGCATCTTTAATTGAACAACTTGCATGCGCTCTGCAGAAGCAGTGCCAGATGGAGCCGGTCCTTCTCCAGCAGTTCTCCACCTCTGCATTTGCGATGAATGGAAGCAAGTGCAGGAGTCATAAAATGACTATTCACGCCCTAGCATTTTCTGATCTATCCAATCAACACGACAAGTGCTTCTGAGGGCCAAAGGCAGTCAGCTTATATCACTATCTGAAACATTTCTTCAGTTGCAAGCTACAAACACAACTTTAATAAGAGAAAACTATCATCTTCAAATGGTCTCTGTTCATCTGCATGTATAATATCTCCAGTCTAGATGTTAGTCAGCAAGATGGCCAATTGCATTCGGATAAATGCCTTGGACTCTTTTAAACATGCCATAATCTGACTGTGAAATGGCTAGATGGTTGCTTTCCAATTTGTGAAATGGTTCAAATGCTGTAAATAAAAAAGAAATTGGACAGCTTTCAAAAGGACAGATTAGACTTTTCAATTCTCAGTGATTTGGTGCTTCCAAGCTATACTCCTGTGATCTCCGTATTAATATTTAAAACCTGATTGTGTTATGCTGTTATCATGAGGAAGAGGGCATAGTACAACCAAACCCAAGGAGACAACACACTGCAACTACAAGAAATCAGCTCCCTGGCCCCACAGTACACGTGTGCAAGAGATGTGGGGCAGAGGTGGGTGGAAAGTTGCCTTGCCTGGCTTCCTCTTGTCTGGTTTGGCAGATTAAAATCACAAAGGCTGCTTTTTGTGTTTACTGTGCACCTCCCCTTACACTGCGTGTGCCGTCCCTTCATCCCAGCTGCCCTGAGGCTCAGGATTTGAGGTCCCTCCCGGTTTTGTGTACCTTTGCTGGGCTTCCAAATCAGCCCCGATGCCCAGTGTTTTAAGTGCAAACACACTCTGTGAGTGGGCTGGCCGGCTGAAATCAAAAAGAGGAAACGGAATAAAATGCAAAATATCAAGGGTGTAGTTAGGGTTGCTTATAGCCTTCTTTCACTAACTAGTGTAAGGATTGACTTTACTAGCGTGCAGGTCATTCTGCATTCCCATACATGAATCGGAGACATGAAGGCAGGGCCTGCTGTCTGTGCAGTAGATGTACTGTACTTTTAGCATCCTCTAGAGCAACAGGAATGATAAACTTGCCAGCAAAAGCTCAACTTTTGTCTTTGACCAAACCCATCCATTTTCTCCTCTTGCTACAACGCACTGGCTATTTCAAATCTGATTCAAAAAAACAAATCCTTCTCCAAAGCTGCCAAAGTGATTTCTCCTTACAGGGCACTGGCTCCTCCACTTAGTCTCTGACTGCATTGCCTTCTATGTTATTTATTTATTCTATTTATTCTTCCTCCTACAAGAAAACCAGCCTAAACTATGGAGAGAGCTGACCATTGAAACGAGCAGAAATAGGGAAATGCTGAGAAAGGCTGTCTTTTCTCATCCTTTGAGCATGCTCTGGTGCACCTTGGATGTGCTGTCAAGACCCCTCCTGTAAATCAGAGGGCAGGCACAGCCTCGGCCTCTCAGCCACATCTCATTTTGCAGCTCAGATTAGCTCAACCCTCTCCCCAAACTTGCCAGCGGTTTGCTTTCTTCCCCTGGAGTGACAAGATGGAAAGGAGGGTGGGGTAACAGAAAAAAAAAATAATAAAAAAATCACATAAGCCTATCTAAGAAGCTGACAAAACTCCATTGTAAGAATATCAATACTCAGCTACTTTCAGAAATAAAACAGTTTCCCTGAAAAAGCATAAAACACTGTTTAGCTCCCTTCCAAAACTCTTTATTACTTATCTAGAAATGTCAATATTTTGTAAAGCTCAATTCTAATAGCTGTATTCATGTTGGCTCAGCGATCTGCCCAGATAATGCTTAACTACAGGACTGGCATCTAAATTTTTTTTCTAGATATCTGATATTCTGTGGAGGGCTTTAACAATGAGAACATCATTATTATTACAAAAACCACATTTGCTTCAGTGAAGCAGATTTATAACAAATAAACAAACTGTGCAATATACAGAGCGTTTTAAGGTGAAACACTTTCAAGAATATCCCGTTTTCATACTGGACTTCCGTACTTATGGACACAGGCAACTTGGTACACTACCAAGTCCATGGTGATGTCCTAACAAGCCTGATGTGCAAGCATCCCTCACCCATGTCCCAGAAGCTATGTTTTGGCTGAGGCAGGACATTGGGGTGTTGGTAGTGATGCTGAATACGTATTCACATGCCTCAGCATCTCAAGGAGATGGCAAAGATCTCCAGCCTGAAGGCTCCAGGGCTGAAGACATTGCCATGGCTAGTCATCTCAGTTGAAAAGTCACAGCAGAAGGCTGAATGGTAGGAAGGAACAGCATCGAAAAGTCTGAAAAGGAGGTTTAACCTAACTTGTTTGGCTCTGCACCGCTAAGGGCTACCAGCTCTCACGTAGTCAGCTTTGACTGAGAAGTAGTTTCAAACTCTTACCCCGAGGCTGATGACAAGATGACAATACATAAGCCCAAGGTGGAAAAACCTTCAACGCTGATTTCTAGCTTTACATCTGTCAGCTTTCAGATTATTCTTGTTAATGGCTAGTTCAGACCAGCACACTGCAACGTAAGCATGTTTCTTCTTGTGAAGCGGAAGAATATACCCATTGACCTTGTAGGACTTTGAATTGGGCCCACAGAAGAGAAAGACATAAAAAAAACCTACAAGAAAGTGAATAGTAGTGCTGAAAAGCAATATATTTTAGGTTGAAGCTGTATGCCTGCCTCCCCAGGTTCGGCACATGGTTTTGCATGTAGTCAGGTGCTAAAGTTTATGTGCCATGGGGAATTACTGGTCCAAACCAGAGGCATCAAATGCACAGAGGAACACCTGTGCTGCTGTGCCAGAATAGGGATTTTCCATAATGTCCTCTTGACCTGGAAGCCTAAACTCCACCTCATCCACTTGGGCTACCAACAAAGGCATTGTGGATCCCCAGGAGCATCAGCAGAATCTGAGCAAGTTGGAAAATGTTAAAGAAAAACAGATATGATGACGCAGAAATGAAAAAAGTCAATTGTATCCTTGAGAGATTTTTAAGCTGTGTAATCTCCTTGCCTTTATATAATACATACACCCATAATATTAAGTACCTGATGTCACTGCAAAGTATAAACGTGATACTTTGAATAAAAGAATCATGTCTCTCATAAGGAAAAAAAGAAAAGATTCATATATTCAACATGTGAAAAAAGTGGAGAGAGAGGAGAGACAAGAGAAAGTCTGACCTGGTCAAATGCACATATCTTAAAAAATATACCTACTGTCTAGCTAAATGTGAATGTTTCTTCATATGACTTCAAGATTCAAAAGCATAACAAAAAAAAAACCAAGAAAGAAAAAAAAAGAGTCAAGCAATTTGTATCTGATTCTGAAATACAGCAGAGACCCTTATATATACTACTTTAAGTATAGGATAAAACTACTGCTTCAATACAGGGCTAACGAGCTGCTGTATGCCTCTATCACACAGTCTAAACCCCATTTTACAGCTCTCACAGGTAACATAAAATAAATGCACAAGTCTACAGTGATTATTAATTTTCCCCCTCTTCCGTGTCAAACATGTTGAAATGTTTTTGTTTTGTAAATATTGTACAGAAGACCATTTAGTACATGTGTTGAAACCTGCAATGTTATTAGCCTTGAGCCTTTCATATTGCGTGCATGCATCAAGAACTTTCATCAATTTGCAGGGAAGACGTGTATTAGTTTTTCTAGTCATTGCAGTGCTTTACAGGTACTGAAAACCTCAAAATCCCTAATATTTTACATTATCGAGCCAGAATTCTCATTTTATAATAACGCTAACCCAAAATCCAGCTCACTTATGTCATCAAAAGCAACTCTTCTTCCATTATCTTAAATGTAAATGAGAAAAACCATGCAGCTGAGGCAGACAGAATAATTTATAATGAGAGGAAATCTGTCAGGCCAGGAATACTAAAAAAAACAGAGCACAACACTGAACTCATTTGGAATTGAAGAAAATAACAGACTTTCTAGTATGGTAGTCAGGCTCGAGATGGGAAGGGATAGACCCTAGTGGTCAGTACTAAGCACATCGAGAAATGTTTGAACCTTCAAATCAATATTAGACAATTATTTTTTTTTTTAAGAGGCTAGAGCCTGACTGACCACTCATCAGAGACACAGGGTTCCTTGGCATGCCTACCTGGAGCTGCTCAGCAAAATAGAAATTACAAGTGTAAGCACTACAGTGGCAAGCGTCTCGCCTGCTCTATTCAGCTGCTGCAGAGATTGTTCTAAGGCAGAGAAAAATATGACTGCTTAAAGAGAGAGAAAAAGAGAAGGATTTGATTCAAGAATCTGAGTCAGCTAGTCTATGGACAGGAAAAGGTAGCATCAAAAGCCGTTCAATTTGCCCAAGACCTAACGTGCTCTTTGGAGGTGCTTCACAACTCTGCCAACAGCAGGAGCCTGCACACTCCTGCAACACCATCACATTTACTACATCAACATTTCCATGACCAAGCCTCAGCTGGAAATCGTGCCACCCAACAGCAGGCAACTTCTGACTTTGTCTCCTGAAAAATGAAGTGTCTCTTACAGCAAATCTCTGGGGCACAAAAGAAACTGCAAGTTTCTCAACTATTTGCTCTCCTTTCCTTGGGATGTTTAGTTGGTGCTGAGAAAGGCTTAAGCCTTTCCATGGATAACCAGAAAATCCAGAGCTACAGTATAGATGCTAAGAACAGACTGGTGGGGAGAGGCAGGGGAAAACTCCACCCCAACCAGGTAACGCAATGTCCTTATTTCCTTCTCCTCCTGCAGAGGACATCATTCCTCACAGTCCACAACACACTCCTGGGAGGTGCCAAGATGTGCTCAGGATTACAGCAAAACAAGAGGCGGATGGGGAAGGCTTTGATCCTCCTGTGTTATTGTATGAGGAAATTACTGGCTAATGCAAAAGAACGAGCCCTTCTCTCGACCCAGGTTATTCCCCAAGGAATCTCTGTCTGCAAAGTCTGAAGCTCCGACAAGGTATTGGACTGAAGGGACCACTCTCCCCATCTTCTGCGCCAAGCTCAGCATGCCCACAGTACATTTCTGAATACAACATACAACTCCCTAATGCTCTTGGCAGCAGTCACTCGTACAAGGTCAGTCCCCCTGGCCTACGAGATGCCTCTCCAAATTAAGCTGTTATTTTCCCTTATTAAACTTCATATTTGAGCTAAAACAGTGACACTGATTCAGTTAAACCATCGCTGTCTGCAGCTCTTGTTCAGGGCAGAGCGCACAGAAATCTCATAGAGACCGAGATGCCTGGTCAAACAGACTCCAATGAGGCAACGGGTTGTAACTAAGGGAAATGCAACTTTATTTCAGCAACATGCATCATTTCCAGCTCCAGGGGCAGCAACGCGAATTATGTTCCCCAGCTGAGGTTTTGTCTTCAGAAATAGCAAAGCGTATCCAGTACTGAAGAGACTCAAGAGTATCTGTAAGAGCAGCCTGCAAGACACTGGTACCTACCAGGGCATGCTGACCTGACAATTATTTGCCGTACATGGCTTTCAGTCCACAAGCGGCTGCTGTTTTGGGTAGGGACGGGGATGTTTGCTCCCCAGAGAAGGTACTATTCACTGCCATTCATCACCACTGAGGGAAAGAGGCAAAGATAAGGAGAAAAATCAGCTCTCAAGACAGCCAACTTTTAAACATGAGCAAGCTCACTCCACTTACTGGATAATAAATCTTACTAAGCAACTTGGGCTGAATATGGTCTAATAGAAAAGAAATTTTAAGCGTGTGCAAAGAAAACAACACATAAGGAAGGAACTGAATCTAAAAGCAGATATTAAGATTTCTTTTCTGTCTCGCACTCGGAGCAAATACTGTTCAGGGATGTTTGACAATCTGGTTGCCAGCTGAACCGTGCAGGACTCTGATAACAATGTAACAGAAAATGATGTGTCCCATTTTTTCAAGCTAAGGCAAGTCCACACCGCAGTGTTTGCCTAAATGAAAAACAAAACCACGGCAGAACTGACCCAGGCCAGCCTGAGAGCATGTTGAATGAGGTGGGGCAGAGACGGGGAACGAGGGAAAGAGGATGCAAGAGGGTGTAAAATGAGAATAAAACTAAGCACAAGGATCAACCTGGCTTAACAATTCCTTTCTCCCACAATTAAGTTGGGCCTTTCTAGGTTGCTTTTTCCCTTTTGATAGTATCTGAATCTTAAAGCCCAATGGCTGGATGAAAGCAGCACAAGCTAAGCCAGTGTCACTGAACGTTTTTCGCTCAGAGAGTTTCTCTGCAGGGATCCTCCAAGTGGGAAATGCGGTGCTAGATTGCCTTCATCAGCCAACAGAAACATTGTGCCGGAGAAGCCGAGCCCTCGCAGGTGATAGGATCCCTGCTGAAATTTCAGCCCAACGTTCAGAACTCCCCCAATCTCCCTCTTACCCAGATTGCTCTCCCTACATGTTGAATAAAATCTCATTCACGTGGAACCTGCATTACAGCTCTCTGGGCACAGTGCTGGCTCATCTCCACTAAAGGGGATCTTAAATCACTATTTTTAGCTCCTTTCCTTCTCCCGGGTCAGTTCCAAAACTTATCCCTGCCTGTCTCACCTGACATTTCCTGCAAACCACTTCTATTATCTGCCCCTTGAGTAGCCAGCTGCTCTTTCCAGTTTTATTTCTCCATTGTTTTCCACTTACTTTTCTTTCCCAGAAGACCCTCTTCTGGTAAACGCATCTTGACATGGAGCTTTCCTCAACCTCACGCCTGCCCCTCAGTTTCTGTTCCCTTAACTCCAAACCCAAGGATACTCCCAATGTCAACAATTTTGGATACCTCCTGGACTTGACATCTGACCTTCCCTCCCCGCCCTCCCCAAAAGAGTCCAGTGGCCATAACGTACAGTGTGAGGTGGTGCCTTCAGCTGTCATTTATAATGTATTTTAAGGATTACCTTGGAGATGCAGGATGTTACCAGTTAGGGTTATCCTATCAGAGAGAGGAAAAATGAGACCTGAGAGGAGTGGGAGATCGCTCCCTGCTAACCCTGCAGTGACCATACCCAGAGGACACGATAGCCATGGAGCAGACCTGCAGCAGCTCCATGACTTCACCGCGGCAGGAGCTCACCACCACCATCACTCGCCCATCAACTCATTCTATAGTACTGCCAGGGCTGCAGGGCAGCCCTGGAAAAGGGGGCAGCCCAACAAAGCCCCAGATTAGCTTCAGTGGTATCTTCTGTTCGAGCCAGGTCTTGCCCCTCATCTGCTTGCAGACCCCTTGGGAACACCAAGGCTCGACTGCTCTGTTAGAGCCACGGGATTTTAGAAATTGCTTTTCTTAGGTGCATCTGTGCAGGAGGGGCAGCTATAGGGCCCTTCTGCCCAGGGCTGTGGATCCACAGCACGTGTCTCAAATTCTCCTGACAAACCTTTTTATATTCCAGATAGGGATCTAATGGATCAAGGATGCCCACCTGAGCACTGAGCGCAATTAAGCTCGTAACATCCCAGGCATTTTCTAACATTTATCAACATCTTTCCTTCTGCAGAACAAAACGCAGCAGGGTAAAGGGAGTGGAGGAAAAAAAAGCCTTTCTGGCTGATGTGCCACATCCCAGTGGTGATATTTGCTCAATTACCACTTCCTCCACCTTTGGAGAGCCGTAACCAGCAGGGTAGTGCTACAGTCTGATTGCAGGGTGGAAACAACATCCATTTCCCCACCCCCAGAACCGCTCGTCTTTGTGTGTATATATTTGTATATAGTCTTGTTCTACCGCAAAACAAATTACAATTAGAATTAACGGCGTCTGATCAGACAGCACATGAAAAAGGACATGATAGAAGATTTGCACTCAAAACACCTGTCTCAATATAACTGGTGTTCTTTAAAAGTGATTTTTTAAAAAAAGACAAGTGAAACTAAAATTGATACCCATAAAAATGTTTGTGATTTGAGCTTTTTTCAGTCACGTGTGCTCCATCAGAACTGTAGGCAAAGACCTGGTTTTGCCAACAATAACCAAGCATAATGGAAAAAAGGAAATTATGAGACACTTGATCCTCTAATAACCTATCTTGAAGACAAGGGCATCCTTCATAGTCCAGAATACATTTCATCGAACAAAACTCTCCAACTGATTGTTGACAATGTAACAGCTGTGTAAGCAAAATTTCCCCCACCGCCCATCTCTCTCTGCCACGCAGCAAGATGGGAGCACAACAAAGCCCTGTTTAAACCTTCCTTGTTGCGGGGCATCCTCAGTTTTCTCTGTGAAATACGTATTCAGTCTACATCATCCTTGGTGGCCAAGGTTAGGTGAACTGTGGCAGATGCATAGCCAGCACGTGGCAATGGTGCAAATGATGATAGTAATGATTTTGTGAACACGGTCCATCATTTGGGCACTCAGCAGGAGACACGGGTAAGGATTTGTCTTACTGCGTTCACACTTTCAGTTACAAATTTCAAGCTTTAGGTTACAGGAAGAGCAGCTGGATATTTATTCCAGGCCTATGATGCTGGAGGTAGCACGAGGTGTTGGAGAAGATCGCACACCCAACATACCACAGCATCCTCCAAGAGCTCTTAAGGTAAAGAAAGGCCCATTTTATACTCAAGCTGGTAGGCCAAGGATGGAAAGAGATATGGAGAGCTAGAAAAATATTTCAGCCCTTGAAAAGTGGGGCAGCTACCCGAATATTGTCCTGAGAACGACAACAAATTGTGACAGAGATGTGCTGAGAGAGGAAGAGTCAAGTGCATGCTCTTCAGGGAGCTCCTGCTCCACAGGTCAGTGAAGGAGTTCATGTTCCATTATTCCACTGAGTGGAACCATTGTCCCACTGAGAGCAAAATGGCAGGGGCAGTGCAAGAGGAATGGGCTGTGCCCAGCAGTAGGGACTGAATCCTGTGTGGCCCGTGCCCTTACGAGTGGGTCAAACAGGACTTTGCCAGCCTCCCTTTCCATTAATGTTTTGCACTTCGTTATCTTTCCCATAGGGGAAAAAAAAAAAAAAAGGCAAGCACAATGAATAAGACATTTAGGTCAAGGCTTTCATAAACAGGATCCCAATGTTAGTCTCTGAACAAGTGGCCTGATTTTTAAAAGTACTAAGAAAGCAGTATCTCCCACTGCCTTAAAAAAGCACTGGCCTTTTGACTATCAGGTTTTTTAGGGGTCTTAGTCTTTCTCTCCGAGTTTCATCTTCCCATAGCACAGACTCAGTACTGGCTCGGGAGTCCAATCTAATGAAGCTGCAGACGTGAGGCCAGATCTAAGAAAACCCTAAAAGAATAAGGCCCTCATTTCACTCAAGCTAATTGGGAAATCCTGAGGGCACCCTGCCAAGCATTGACTGCTATATTTACAACACACCTCAAATACCTATAATTCCCAGTAAATCCTCTTCACGCATCTGCACGATGCTCAATTTTGGCATGTGCTCTTCCGAATCTCAACCTGGTGGTGCCCCTCTCCCTCGACGGCAGAGGGAACCCAAAGGATGGTTTAGCCCATCGCTCTTTACACAGCTCAAGATGGCTGAAATCCCTCCCATGGTTTGCTACCTCTGTACACATCTCCTTGCCTTTGCCGGACAGAGCTAGAAGCAGGGTCAGCCTTTATTACGATCAGTTTAGATTAGTGCTTGTGGTTAGAGAAGTGTCTCAGGGCTAAGGAACATCTGCTTCAGATTTGCTCTGAAAAACGTGAAGAGAGCCTGTGCTGCCCTATTTCTCCCCACTTGCTGGCAAAGAGCCCCGCAACAGCCTACACGTACCTTATGCCTCCTACGTCACTCTTCAAGCTTCAAATCGATTGCCTTTGGTGCTCGAAAAGAAATATCTCTTTTCTTATCAGCTTTTGAACAAGTTTCAGTGCTGGAAATAGAATTTCTATCCATGTATTTCTGAATTGCCTTGCAAAATGTACTCTATAAATCTTCAGAAAATACTATGTGAAATGGAGCACTGACAGGTTTTGCATCTGGAACTGAAAGGGATTGATACTTTTTGAAGTATTTTGGTTTGCCTTTTTTCTATTAAAAGTGTATTAATTATCAGTAATAATACAAGATATAACTTACGGAAACAGACCACCACAGACTAAACTTGTTAACCTGGTAGTGCAGAGCATGGCAGCATATAGTCCCCAATTCAGCACAGCTTTTAAGCCTAGGCTTAAGGTTATTTAAGGCAACGCTTAAGGGCCTAGCGTGGGCTGAACTCGTTTCCCAGCCACAGACCCAAATTTTTAAACCCTCATTTGCTCACATCCTCCCCAGGAGATGAAAAAAAGCCAGATCAGCACCAAAAGATGAGGCAGGATTAACACAGGGATTCAGCCTCTCTCCCAAGCAGTCTCTACCTCGCAACAGAGATCTGCCGGCTCCAGGTCCCGTTACAGAGGAGGAGAGCACATGAAACGCATTTTGCCATACACTAGAGAACAAATGAAATCATATATAAGGGATCAAATGCCGCAATAGCACAAGGCAGGCCCTGCTCTATCTCTGTGCCCATCAGCTCAGCCACAACAAGGGGTGAATCAGACTTAATCTTTCGCGCAAACTCCACCAAACACTGTTTCAATTGAAAAAGGCTTAAGGTGAGATTTACTTTTTTCCATACAAGCTCCTGCCACAACCACTGTCAAGATACTTGCATGCATTAAAACATGAGATATACTAAATCACGAAGTGTGTTAAATTTCTTTTTAAACACAACTAAGCATTTCTTTGAAAAGGACTTGTACCATCCTAAATTTTAATTCAGCTCCTGTCTGTCTAAAAGAGGCATCTTCTCCCTCTGTAGTCTCACAGCTGTTGAGGTTACCACAATACTATCCACTGATACATTGATACGAAAAAATGGATCAAGCATTCTTGAACCTTGTTAGATACTCGTGCTTGTTCTCTCCTTGCACCAGGAGCAGATCCTGGCGACAAAAAGCTAAGCAGTGCTGCAGGTTACAATGCCACGGACAGAGAGCAATAGGAAGGAAATACACAACAGAAATAAATTAGTCTCTTACTGAACAAGGACCCTGTTTCTGAATAAATGTCCTCAAGAGGAAGGAAAATCTGCAATGAAAACCTAAGTTTTATAAAATACAGCTAATTTGCTAAATTGCCTCAGAGCAGGCTGGTTTGTTTTTTTTTTTCCTCAAGATTTCCATGGAGATACCAATGTTCCTCACATAAAGCACTCTAAAAGCCAGTAATATAGTATCTGTTGCTTTTACACTTCATCGAGACACCTGACACACAGCACATCTTGACCCATGCTGGCCTTCCAGGTGCTGGAGGTGACAATCCGACCTTTTGGCTGTTTGATGAGAAGAGATCCGTGTCCAGTTCTTGCTATTTCCAGGTTTGTGATTTTTCTTTCAGCTGCCAACAAATTTTCAAACATACGATATGCCGCAGATCTTGTGGTTTGGATTTCCTCCAGCACTTCACTAACATCTGCCAAATTCCTGTTAAATCCAACACTGGTTGATGAGCACTTTCCGATGGTGTGAAACTTAATGCAAGTAACTAGTGGAAGCTTGGGAGCAATTAAATTTTAATCAGAGATAAGTTCAGTTTTCAGCATTGTGAGTTATCTCTAGTGTCTAAATAGCTAATATGTATAATAATCCTCTTCTCCTCATAATCAGCAGCATCGAGACGCAGAAAGGGAGAAAAGTAACAGCTTAAGAAGTCCCCTTCCCAAGAAAGCCACCCACCGTATTAATAATCTATGCAGCCTTTCTCTCTGACATGCCATCTGTATCCCAAACTACTCAGTTGTGTTTTCTGGGCGGATTCAAGCATCTGCCCCTCTTCTGGCTGCCTCTCTTCGGTCTCCTGCCCGATCTGGCCCCTCGTGCCTGGCTCTGCTGGCAGGGCCGCTCATCTTCCGAAGTCACGTACAGCTTCCTTCCACCCTCCTTTCAGCATGCTCCCAGGTACTTGAGTGCAAGCCGGCTTTTGCCTGGGTTCTTGGCTTCTTCCACCAGCTGTGCCTGGGGCAGTGGGACACCCCCAACCCTCCTCCAAATCCTTTCTGCCCACGGGCTATGAATTTACAGATCTCCTGCCAAAGGCTGTCTAATCCACAGCCTTCCCCATCCTTGTAAGCATGCAGGACGAGCACGATAGCTTCTATTAAAATAAATCAAGCCTTTCTACCTCTCAGTAAGTGACGGATGCGACTCACGGTCCTTTTACTATGCTGCCACAGTGGGCTCAAAGCTTTCCCATTGCTCTTCCAAGTTCAAAAACTCCCTGTTGTCAACCTAGAGGCTATTTTTGCATGCACTCCAGCAGGACCAACACAGCAAGTGGAGCTCCTCCCGGGCTGTTACTAATGGAAAATATGCGCCCCAACACAAGAGTTGGTGGCTGAGGTCTGGGAACCATTCGGAGAAGTGGAAGGAACCCTGCAAAAGCCACTCTTTGATACAAAATCTTTGTTCATAGGCAGCCATGCAATCAGAGCCCGGCTTCAGGGAAGCACAAAAGCACCAGTGGGCTCCCTGGCCTCAGAAGGCTTCATAGAAAGTGGAAGAGATAACAGAAGCTGGTTTTTTTTATTATTTATTTGCAAGTGAAAATATCCTAAACACCCTCAGCATGTGCAGCTTGGGGAAGTTAGATGAACAGCTGCCTGGAACTGAGCACTAATTCATCCATTTTCCTCTCTGTTAATGAATACAGACAATGAAAAATCAGTAGATGCAGAAAACCCACGATTTTTACAGATTTACAGACTGATTTTCTGTACCTCGTCTATTCATTTTTATGCCTGTGCAAAGTGACGGCACAGTTGGTGTAAAGTACTACCAAATTATCATAGGGATATTTTTACCCTCCCATTTCCACTGGTGCGGCAAATGGCTACAGGTGTCAAAGGCAAAAGAAAATGTGTCTTTTAGCAGAGAAAAGGAATATTCAGCAAAACTAAAAATGAAATGAATTTTTTATCCCCACTGCTGTCTCCAGATAACACGCAGCGATACGTACTACCTCGTCTCCAATAAACTGTGTTTCCCTTTCCACCCCTGCCCCCAATTTTTCCCATTTAAAGTGGTGTGTGACCACCAGGATCTCTTTAGAGAAAGGAAGGAGAAGCATCAGTATCGGTTGCAGTTCTGTGCTGGAACAGCCTTTTTCTTTCACATTTCTCACCCAGTAAGACCTGTACCCCACTATACATTTCTCTTGGTACATTACAGCCTGCAGCTCAAATCCAACTGGATTAGTGACGAACTGCACTGAGCTCAAGGGGAGATTGAACACAGAGCGAACAAAGCCATGTTCTGACTTGCACAGCCTCTCCTGGATCCTAGTTAGAATTTTTCCCCCCCCAAAAAAAACCCCCACTGTGTAGGGTAAGAGAAACAGCTTCATAAAATGTGCACGCAGCTATGAGGCAATCTTCTTTTCATAGCTAATGGCAAATTTTAGGGCCACGATCACTATGACAAGACAGCTATTCCCATGTGCAAATGCAAAATCCCTTTGAGGCTGAATATATCCACAGTTCAAAAATGCACCAAATCCCAAGTACTGCTAAGAGGAGGAAACGGGAAATTTCATTTCCTACCAAACCAGCAAGGATAACGCAGCGCAGTGCAATGCCATTACACTATGCACGCTTGAATAAACCACCCCTCTTCAAAAACACAAATGGAAAGTCTACTTCTTGCTCTGCTTTGCAGACTTTTAAAGCAAGAAGGCATTGTAGCATCACCTGCTCTGACCTCGCCGGGAACCAGCTGATACCATTCCAGCCCCTGTCCGAAAACTCAGGCTCTGGGGGTTTGTATCACTGTCAGATCACCCTCACTGGGTAGCTGATGAATCTGTTTGCTGAGAAAGCAGCGACTCTTAGCCAAAAATTGGCTCACCGCCTTTTATCTTTGATATGGGCACGCACTGCACTGAGTTCCTACAAAGCTACACCTGCTAAAGCCCAGCATTATTAAGCGGGGCCCAACAGACTCGCTCTTGATCTTATTCAGTGTCATTTTTACATGCATGCGCAGGAAACCCATAAACAAACAAGCAGTCCCCCAGAAACCATAGGTCAAGAACAGACAAAATCTTCACTTTAAAAAGAACAGAAATCCCACCACTCTTCCAGGTGAAATTAGCTATATCTATATTTGATATCTAGAACGCAGCGAATACCACATTCTCCAAAAACCATGGCAACCAGAAAATGTGAGCAAAACCTTTTTTTTTTTTTTTAACTTAAATAGTTCTTCACATGGCTGAGATTCCTGTTTTGGTTTTTAACATAAAAGTGTGGCAGCTGGGAAGCTCCAACCTGGAGTGCAGCTGCTGGATGAGCCATGCGTGATTTCAGGGCTTTGGGAGATTTTGCATCATGTTTCTTTGTTTATTTTTGTTGTTTCTTTTTTTTTTTTTTCACTCAACTGCTTTCAATCGAAGACTTCAGCTATCCCTCACTCACAGCCAGTAGCTCCATCTGTGTGCATCCCCGCTTAGAAGGAGTTTTTTCTATCCAAGAAGTAACTACATCCAACAATATGGGGTGTTTGGACGGACCCTTTTCTTTTTTTTCCACAATGCTGTATAACTGTCTCTTCCCTCTATTTTTTTTTTTTACCTTCGTCCACTTAAAGAAAAGGTGAAATACCATCAAACAAAAGAACAGCAACAACCTGCATTAGGGTAAGAGCCAAGAGAGAGCTGCAATTTACAGCTCTCTCCCTAAAGCAAGGGTAGAGATTACTGCCATTTAAACCCACTTCCACCGTGCAATTTCCACCGTTTCCTGCTACTTCACAGCCCAGTGTATTAAAAACCAAGACACCAGAGCCGAGGTCTGACTTGAAGAGAAGCCTATCTCCTTCTGCTTGGGAATTATATCATATTTCAAGGCAATGTACATCTTGCTGTGGACAAAATTAAGTCCAATAAAACCAATTTCCGCTCTGACATTATTCAAACATGGCCACAATCAAATAGAGGAGAAAGCCAAATGAAAAACCCAAGCGCTAAAGTGATTTCATAGATGACGGCTGAAAAGCTCCACAGATTTGAACCCCTCCTGCTAAAGACGGATGCCCTGCAGTGTATTATGGTCTGTGCACTGTAAAATTCTGCGACTGTTAGCTATACTCATCATTTTAAGTGGATCATGTACTACACTCCCTTTTGCAACATCTAAAATCCCACTACATGATTATCTTTTCCTGTAACGCCACACTTTTCAGAATAGCAGCACACCAGCGTTGAGAACAAACCTTGACAAAAGAAGTTTAAGGACAAAAGAAGCATTGAGGGATACAGCCTCAATAACTATGCTGGGGATGGCTGTGGTTCACCCTTGCTTGGGGATGTTGCTGTAACTGTGTGAAGCATCTTTGCCTTTTGAAAAGTGCTCTGCAGAGAACTCTCAGCTATCCAGTCAATAATAGCAGCTTCTTTAAATATTTCTGATAAATTGCATTGGCCTTTAAGCGAACACAGAAGAAAAAATCTTAATATCTTTGGACCTAGTAGAGGTTCCCTATATATTTTTTTCTTTATTCTTTACCTGTGCAGCTTTAGGCCAGCTGCCCACAGAAGCCCTGCCCTGTCTCCTGAGGCTGCAATAGAGTGGCAGAAGAGATTTTCGATAAATCCTTACTGATCTGACAGTGATTTGCAGTCCCCAACTCCGAACCCTCTCATCTAGCATGGTATCACAAAAATGTCACCTTCACAGCTGGCTCTGGCCGCCCTGACACAGCTTCAGGAAACAAAGTCCACGAGCAGATGCATCCATATCATTTAAATACAGGGATGCAGGTTAAAACAAACCTCTAAGCAGCAAATTAAATGTACGACTTGCCTCCTCCTCCCCACCAGCCAGCAAGGCATGGGGAAGCAGTAGCTGCACTACCACCCTGAGGACACAAAGAGCAGAGCCAAGGCTGCATGTCAGCCCTGCCTGCAAATTGCAGGGAGTGCTTCCAGTCCTCTTCCTTCTTTGTTTTTCCTTCTTATAGTCCTTCCTCCCCCCTCCCTTTTTTTTTTTTTTTGGGGGGGGGTGGGCGGGGCGTGGGGAGCAGAGGGTGTGGGTATGTGTGTGAACAAATGATAACTCTGCCAAAATCACAGAACAAGGGGAAGATCAAAGAGCACAGGTAGCTAGATCGTTAGGTATCCCAGATGGGGCAAGAGTTTAAGCCTCCAGAGCTTACTTGCCAAACTATTTTAGAGTTATGCCAAGAGAGCTGTGCCCTCTGAAGCTTCCTGGCATAGGAACCATTGCAAGGCAAAGCAATGAGGTTTCCAGTGCTGCAGGAGGGATGTCAGGCTGCAGGAGCCATCAGCCACACAGGCATCTAGTTAATTCAAGTGCAGTTATGGTCAATAAAAGCTGCTCATTGCTTACATCTCTTTGGCGTTGAAGTCAAAGAGATGCTCCTTTATACGCTGGGGCCCTCCGAGGGGTGAGGGTTTGGGGGCAGAGGATGGTTTTGCTACACATCCAAATAATAACTTGAAGGCTGAGATACTCACAGACCACTCTCTCCCCTGGGCTGCACTACTCCAGGGATGGTCAGCACCTCTGGGATGAAGCTCTACCTGAACAATACGTTGGGGATTGGGCTGGAAGTGTGGATCAAAAAAAGCAGCCTAGAAATACCACGACATCTCCGCTGGGATTTGGCTAGAGAAAAAACCCAGGACTGTAACTATAGCTCTTCACTAGGAATCCCTTCTGCTCTATCTTTTCTAGCAAGCTGTAGATGGATGACTGGTCTTACCCCATCCTGCTGTTCTCGAAACAGGGAGGTGCCAGGTGGCGGATACACTTCAAACACCACCAGGTAGCCAGAAACTAAAGCTCACGCCCTTCACAAGACACAGTAGCCAAGTGCCCAGAGCTGAAACTCATGGATGCAACCCGTCCTCACCTTGCATCAACCTCTGGGTCCCAAGGTAGTCAGAAGACAGGTATTTGACAAGTGTTTTTGACCTGAATGAGAGCCCTTTCCAGGCATGCCAGGTGCAAGTCTGTACACCTGTTCAGAGCCCACTCAGAATCACAAAGAGCAGCGCCTGCAGCAACGCCAGCGCTTTGCTATTTGGCCTGAACCTACTTGCATTTTTCGAGTGCGAGCTACCAGAAAGGGACACTACCATGCTGACCTGCCAAGGCAGGAGGACAGGCACTACTATTTCTTAAAGCAACCCAGCAATGAGAAAGCATTTTGGACAAGAAAGTCACCTTAGAAAAGCAACCTTTATGTTTGGAAATGCTCAAAGACGCAATTTCAGTGGGTGGGAGAATCTACCTCGCTCAGCATGCATCTCCGTTCCTCCATCCTCGCTACTCACGTAACATGCTCAGTATCTTCCCAGCACCTCTTGCACAGCTGAATGCAATCTGTACTAACTAGCTGTTCACAGAGCTCTTTGTTTTCTCCTATGTTGCCTTTCCTTGCACATTTTTCTTCTTTTCCACTTCTGTTGAATTTTTGCAGGACTTGTAGCTTTGAGGCAGCTACAAATAGGGGTAAAATGCTTTGCACTACCACGCTTTCCCTCCCTCCCATGGCAGTGTTCTCTTAAAACCCAAACCCACAACTCTGGGAGCACGTTTTCTGGATCCAATTTGCAATCATCTGTGCAAACAAAACAGCTTATTTCACTAGCTACTTCTTGAGCTGTTTGTGCCATTTCTTATCTTGACAATTCTTCTGGAAAAGAAAATAAAAATCAGAAAGTGCAAAATGTTTTACTCACATGTGCAGGTAACCAGCAACGGTGCCTAGAGAGCACAACAAACAAAATGTATTTTGAAGTATAATCCGATTTCTTTTCTGCGTGGAAAGGACAGGACATGCATTTCTGTCATTAGCTGCTGATTTCAGAAATATTTGCATGTTCATTATGTTGCGTGTCAGCAATAATCGACTAGTTCCACAATCGCCTTTTCTCTTTTCGTGCAAACCTGGAGCTTCTACAGAACCAAAAAGACTGTTTCTCATTTCTCAGGATAGTACATGAAATAAATAGCCACAAGGTTAGAGGGTACCACAGTTAAAAAAATCACTTTCTACAGAAACTAGATATAAGTGTGAACGCATGAAATGACTAATCATACAACCAGAACAAGGAAACATAACAATAAAAGCTGGTTTCTGGATGACAAGCAATGGCTCCTAGGTCATGCCCAACTTTTCCCATTGTTTAGAGGGAGTGACCCTTTATTAATATCATGCCACGGGACAGCAAAGGACTGCGTGAGCAGAACAGTGCCTGGAGATGTGGCCCACCACATTGCTCCTAACAGGCCTATACCGAGTAAGAGGGGTCCTGCTTTTTACTATTAGGGCATTCTGTCATTTCTTTGGGTTCTCCACAGGCTTTATCCCTCTAAAAGCTGTTTTAGCTCTTGCTCTTGTGTTCAGTTCCATTTGCCAGGGTAAGCATGAGATGCAAGTGAGACAGACTGAAAACCTCGTGCCGAGCCGGCCCCTGCTCCATCAATGCTGCCCGCTCTGCCCAGCACTGCAGCTCAGCAGCAAAATTTAGCATTGCTATCCTAGTTTCTTGCAATATAGATACTTTTATATGATTAATGTGTGCTCTGCATGCTTTACAAATGCTACAGCAAAGCATCAGAGCCTCCAGGTACTCTGAGCATCGCCATGCCAGCAAGCCGGAGAGCCTACCTTGAGCGATGAGCGCATACTACGACCACGTGTGCAGGAGCTTGCTGCTCCATGGGGACTCGCAAAGATCAAGTTGGATGTCATTAAATATTTAGGACCTTAATTTCTCAGAGATTTCAATGGGCAGGTAAATATCAAAAGAGAAACCAGTGGTCCCTGTGTACAGTCAGATGGGAGTTTAAAGGTCTGCGGAGTACAAAGGGCGCTAAGTGCATTAAGCGAGCAGACAGGACAGCACAGCCCCGGTGCTACAGCAGAAACTTCAGCTTCCTCCCAGGAACCATTTCACTGAAAGCAGAGAAGAGTTGACACAGAAACCCTGCGTCTGAAAGTGGGGCCTTGAGATTTCGTTGTAAGCAAAAAATCCCTTCCCACTAAACGAGGCTCAGCACCTGCCATTCTCTAATCTCCAGCCTTTGTTCACTCCAGTAATGAACACCTTTGTAAAAATAGCTGCAGATTAGAAAAGGAATTAACCTCCAAACAAAGGAGAAGCTTAATTAAGCATTGCACTAAAAGAAAACAGAGGGGAAGTACAGGTTAGAAAAAAAAAAGAAAAAAGACAAGACAGCTGCGCAGACTTAATTCCAATTTCCCCTCTTGTAGGTCATTTTACCCAGTGTAATTTCCTTTCTGTATTTGGGCGAGTTTGTTACTGAGGCACTGCCCATTAACAGAAGGGTTTTTGTTGCTTTCCATTCACGTGTACCTTTTTTTAATGCTTTGCATTACGAGCCCTCCATCAAAAAAAAACAAAACCAAAACAAAACAGATTTAAATTAGAATTTGGGAGTATGCCATTTCATAAACTTCTCCCCAGAGAGCTTCAGCTAATTAAACAAATGATTGCAAAATACTCACAATGTCAACCCTGTCAGCTTATATGCGAAATATCTACACCAAGCTGCGGTTATTTAACCAAACACAATGTGGAGGAGCAATGTGCTTTAAAGATAAGCACAAACCTTAGGCCATAAGGGGGCACACACTTTTTAAAACCGTGGGCGGATTATGGAAAGGCCAAGGACTTGGAACATCCCTGCCCATGGCCTTGGGAGCCAGCAGCCACAGCTATGCTGATCTGAAAAGGACAGGAGATGAAGATCTGGGTGGCCCAGCTGAGAAGGAGACTTCAACAGATTCAAAAAGTGTTGAATCTGCACATTGGGCTGCTCTTGACATTTGGGTCGGGTTGAGCTCTGTTACTGCCAAGAGGGCAGGTTAGGAGTGGTAAGTGATGCTCACGGAAAGCTCTGGACTTTTGCCTTTAAATTGCAGCAACTCGGTGCAAAAGCTGGGAAGAAGCAAGCAGATAGGAACGGGTGCCTGGGGTAGGAAACGAGGAATATAAATGTTACGTGATTAGTCTGTGCATAGTTGCTGGAGGCAGTGGAAGTCTTAACTGTCCAAAGCTAAAGGATTTTAAATCTCTCTATACGTTACATAAAAGTATTCTCTAAAAAAAAAAAACCAAAAAACTCACATTTTTTCCTTCCATCTTGGCTTGCTTTCCTCTACTCTAAGCTGTGCAGCTTGCCCAAAAAGCCCTCTGTGCCCATCCTCTCTGCCCAAACCATGCAGCCTGTCTTTACTCTCTGGTACTTCTCCCCCATTGACCTCATCCCCAGTCTACATCCTGGTGGCTCATCACTCTATTCTTCCCATTTTCCACTTTGCAATGAACGCCTCCAGTATCAAGTACCCGCTGCCTCCCAGGACTGGCTACTCCTTTCCCTCCCACCCCTCCATTGTGCTCTCATCTCATGCCATATTTAATTTGCCCAAGCGAGTGACGCTTCCCAGGCCAGGCACCTTAGCTTCTCAATGGATTTTATGATCAGGTGCGTGCAATGAGGTATAACATGAATTATTACACCCTTGACTAGGAAAATGTAATATTAACTTTCCCAAAGCCCTGTTAAGGGTCAAAGAACCCATTGTACAAGGTTTGAGCAAAAAGGACGGTGAGGCGGAAAGGGAGAGAAGAAGGGAGAAAAAGCAGCTCTGCTCATCATGGCAGGG
Source organism: Rissa tridactyla (assembly GCF_028500815.1). Classification (NCBI taxonomy): domain Eukaryota; kingdom Metazoa; phylum Chordata; class Aves; order Charadriiformes; family Laridae; genus Rissa; species Rissa tridactyla. Next base: position 61,163,365 of record NC_071470.1, read on the forward strand.
TCAGAGGCTGAAACTGATGTTAAACAACCACTAACAGAATTCGGATGCTGGCAAGCCCCTGACAGGTTTCCCAGCCCTGCTCAAGGGCTGCCATTTGCCAGTGCTCTGGCCAACAGGACTGACCTCAGCTGGGTGGGCTGCTTGCTCTGCGCCCCCCTGATTTAGGAGCTGAGATTAAGAGGAGATAATCGTCACTGTACCTGGTCCAGGTGCAAACCCACCTCCGGTGCACTGAATGTCTGAAAATGGGAGAGACAGTAGTACGAGGCAAAAATTTTCTATTCTCAGGTGCCACAGCCATAACCCTGGATCCTCCTGAGGACACCGTCCTGGTCAAATCAGTTAGGTGCAATGCATGCCAGAATTGAGACGAGCTCCTACCCATCCAATCCTCCCTCTCTGTGACTGCTTCAGGCCTTGGCAGCAGTATTAATGAGAAAACAGTTTTGAAAGGGGAAACTCAGTTCAGAACATTCCTTTAGGAGGAATGCCAAGATCTTTCCTTGTTTATTTTACTTGTTGTGTAAACATTTTTATAATACTCATCAATACAGTCTGTAGAGTATACTTTTTAAAATAACCAGCATGGACATCAGTATCTTGCTGGTGACTCTGGCTTTTTCTTTGACTTCATACACTGAAGCTAATGCATCACGTTGCCATTTTACTTTATGTACTGTGCTGGCTACTACTTGATTGTAAGCTCTTAGTGAATCGACTAAATGAATCAGAAGGAACCAAAACCACATAATAGATACCAGCACTGGAAATGGTCAGGAAATAGTAATTAAGGATGAATGCTCTGTTTACATGATCAAAACACATTAAGGCACGAGCAGGCTGAGAAATTCTTCACTGAATGTGTATGGTGAAAGCATTCATTTGCTTCTGCCCGATTCTCTCTTAGCAGCAGTTCCAGATCCCTACTGCTGAGCAATTTTAAAGTTCAGTGAACAAATTCTTTCAATTGCTTGGTTTTCTCCCATTTTCTGTGTGAATTTTTCTCAAATTCGAGCTTACTTCTTGCCTCTAAATGTGAGTGACAATCTGCGGAGGCTCTAATCAAAATGGTGCATTAACCTCATTTCCCCCCCCCCCCTTAACTTCTTCGATGTACAGAACCCAGCTTGCATAGTTATGATCACAAAATATTAACATAATGTACATCTTCCTTAGCAACAGCTATCATGGTAGGGGAATGCAGCCCATAATAATGCAGCTTGATCTAGAAGCACAATAAAATATAGATAAGCTTGTTACACTTCAGTGGCACACAGGATTCCACTGTGAAGGGCCTTCATGAATTTAGAAACCTCATCTTCTTTTTAATCTCCAACACAGATTATTTAGAAGAAGATTTATGGGCACATATTCCCTTTTATTCCAGAAAATGAAACGTAATTGTTTGCTCAGTAACAGTATTATTTTGCTGCATGTCTACTACTAAATTTGTGGGCATAATACAGACACGTACACACACACACACACACACACAAAGCAGTGCTCATAATGAAATAAAGATGAAACCAGGACTTTGAGAAAATCTAAAGGGGAGACTGCCATGAGAACATCCGTAATTACGGTCATTTTTTAATGAAGAAAGCACAAGCAATTTTCTCCAAAAACCAGCTGCAATGAAACAAGGGATATACTTGCTACAAATTAACGTGCTTAATCTAGGGCCCTCTGTAAGACTCCCCGTGTACCATATCTGCAAAAAGAACAGCACCCTCAGCTGGGTAATGGCAAAGTCTTCTCCTTGTCCCAAGTCCAGACGGTTCTCTCCATCTCTTAAAGCTCCTTGGCTAACAGCCCCATGGCTGTTGCACCCTGGCCCTCTAACCCTTATAATTACATTTAACCAACCTTAATCTCTTCTCAAAGGCAATCAAGATCTTTTAAATACTGCTTCTTGCGAGTTTTCAAGGAGAATGAACTACATCAAGCCAATCTGAAGGCAATAACAAACCATTTAGAGCTAGAGGATAGCAATCCTTGACTTCTGAGCAAATATTGCAGTTATCAAACCAAATTTACTTGGCTGAAAGACTTAAATCATAAGGGCTCTTATGAGGGAGCCAAGTTACAATCTTAGCAACGGGGCTCCATAATGTTTATCTGTAAATCAGTATTTAGTATGCATTTATTAAGGCTAGGATATCCAAAAGCGCATTTCAAGGGTCACGTACCCCATTCACAAGCATAAATTTCCCTCTGAATGCACTGTATCACATCACTAGGATTCCTCTGTAATAAACAACACACAAAGGGAAGAATCAAAATTCAACAATCCACTTTAAGGAAATTCAAGGGCCAAAGCAGGCTCTAAACCCAAACATTTGAGAAAGTATCAGACCACTGACTCTGGTGGAAATCTCGTTTCCAACAATTTTTGATTCAACCCAAGATGATTCCAAGAGCCAAGTGCTGTAAAAACCTGCTTACCTACAGAACATCCCACTGCACAGTCGAAGAGCCATCAAATGAACACAAAGCTCTTCAACTCAGTGCTGTCAACAGCAGTACATTGAGCCTAACATGATTTGCTTGTATGAGAAAATCGGCTGCCTGCCTTTCTAGAGACGCACAGCTTGTGTCTGAAGAACTCCAATAAGAGCGCACTAAACTTGCTCATTGGCTAGTAAGATACTTCTACATTTTATCAGAAGGCAGCCAGACTACACCACTGAATAGCCCAGGTCTTTATCAGTTGCTTTTCCTAACTTGTCTTAAATCAGAATTTACATTTTTTTACATTTCTGTTATAAGGGTGATCTGCTTTCTTTAAGTAACACCATAAACACAGCGAAAAATAACAACCACAAAATATGAAAAGAATGAGAAGAATAAAGAAAATACTTGCCAGGAGAAGATGCTATAGATGTAACATGTTATTCCACCACTGCAAATACTTTAACATACATGCCACTCGGAAACCCAAGTCACAAGTCTAGGAACCTTTAATATTTTGTTAGGCAAACTTACTATTCGTTATCTAGTCTTAAACAGTTTGTACTGGCAATAGGAAACTCTATCAGACACTAAGAAGTCATCTACTATTATAAATGGTGTTAGCTGGATAATTTTTCATCCAGATTTATACCTGAGGAAGAATAAAACAAATATTACCCCTGTAGCTGCAACAGAATAAAGCACGTTTTCTCATTAAGTAACAATATACCAATAATAGACCAATAGCACTATATCAGAGGCGGCTTCCTAACTGTATTACTAGCAAACCGTATTTCCAGATTTAGAGTACTGAGTTGCTCTCCACCAGGGTTTTAACCCCAAAACAAAGCCATATATTAAAAAAATTAAATCACGAAAAATGTATGAAAGGCATTTCATAATTTGTACCCATTTCATTTGTGAATATCCATACTGATATCCTATGTCTTGCTCTAATACACACGTTATGTTTCCAAAAGACTCCTCTAAAAGACATCATTGTTTTATCCTCCATCCTTTCAGGTGATGATGATGACACACGTCACCACATATGTCATGGAGCACTTCTATAAATAGGCACCATATAACGTAATGTGAGAGAAGATGCAACATACAGCAAAGGATGCAAGCAGCATCGCTGCAGTGGGAGATGAAGACTTTCCAGTGGCTAAGCTCTTTGACTGTGGCAAAGGGCTCCTGCAGGAAGTGTTGCCTCACATTATACGCCATTTTTAAGTCCCCAGATGGGTAAAACAAAGGCCAGTTATGCCTATCATTCAAAGCGCTGGAGACCGATCCTATTTTCTTTTAAACAGGCGCACGGCTTCGGAAATCAGTGGACCTGAAATATGATCTCACATATGATTTATTTGCCATCCTCTCCCATTACACAAATATAAATATAACAGGCATTCTTCTGCAGCCCTGAAATGATTCAGAATTAATACCAGATGACAAAACGGACCACGTACCAGGAGGGGAAAAGTTACAGTAAAAGCTCCTTCCCATTAATGGGGCCATTCATTCATATGGCCACTATTCCACAGGGGAGCTGGACATAAATTATGTATTTGACATCTAGTTATAGACGATTATATCTGACATAATGAAGTTATAATGGAAGGAGTTTGCACATTGTTTGGTTATTAAGTGCCCATTTCTTGTCCCTGCACCAGGTGCAATGGTGATAGGCCATACAAATCATCCAGAAGAAATGCCAAAATGGGCTCCCTTACTGATAAAGCACCACACATGTTTATTAATTTAACAGCTTGTCTTATGTCTCCCCCATCTGCTCATTTAAAACAGTTATTTGCCTTATAAATATTTCAGAAAGAGAAGTGTAGCCAAAAATTAGTCTGGCAGAGAAGGGATAAAAAAATAAAGTTTGAGAAGGGTCTCATGCTGTATGCAGCACTGCGCTCTTTTTTCCACGTTGAATTGGTTCAACAGCCTTTTTTTCAAGCTGGTAATAGGACATTCACTTTAGATTAGTGATGCTTGAGGGTGCACCGCCACAGCTGACTCTGCTTTCCAGCTGTTGCCACTGTCAGGTGGGTGAAAACTTCCCCTGCTGATGGCGAGTGGTACGACTCAGTACAGCGGAAAATGAAACCCACTGTCAAAAGAATCTCCTGGGTAGATGTCTATGTCCATTTTGAGCTTATCAGGTCATATGGTAGCTTCAAACAGCCTACAAAGAATAACATTTCAAGGCATCTTTAAATCACAGTTCATGCTGATCTCCATAGCAAAACTCCTTTACAAGGCAGCGGCTAGCTGTTAAAAAAAACTAGTTAAAAAGTACTTTTGCTTTTTTTTTTTTTTTGAAGATGATGAGAAATAATGGAAAAGGTGTTAAGGTGTTAAACATCACTCAGACTGTTCCCCCCCCCCCCCAAAAAAAAAAAAAAAAGAAAAAAATCCTTCAATATTTTAAAGCGTAAATACTTTGAACAGTTCCCACCAGCAGCATACAGGATTTAGCGCTCCTCCTTGAGAGACTTTGTTAGCTCCAGCTTTCTGCTAGAGCAAATGCTGTTATCTTATAAATAAACAGCAATGCCCCGAGGTGCCCCTCTGCAAAGAAAACACACATTCCAAAGAAATAAGAGCAACAATTCAACACCACAGTAAAAAAGAAAACGGTGAATGGCATGCAATTAACTCTTTCTGACTATGGATAGCTACAGGATGCAAAGCGGGACCTCATTGATGATAACAAGCAAACAGGAGGACTGCAGGCTGTCTGCAAGACTTCCAGGAGCTCTGGCTACTCTGGTTATGATACTAGTTATCACCACCCATGGTACCTAATGAGGAATTAATAAATACGGAGCATGGCGCACCTTTAAAGCAGCTGCCTGCTTCAGAGAAATCAGTGTAGTCCAGGAAGGTGGACATTTTGGCACGGTTCTGAGACATGATGACAGATTTTCAGAGAGCTCTGGATAACACTGGAAAAAGCATCGCATCTTTATATCAGAGCTCACCTCTCCATTGTCTTCACAACCCAAATGAGCCCCATACCTGGCAATGCATCCCTGCCTCTGCATCTACCGCGCTGCCCAAAACCCACCCCGTCGCCATGCTGAGCTGTTTGAAGACTCATCTCCAGGCTGGAGGCTGAGGGCTTTAAATGAGCCTGCCCATCACGACAGAAAACATGACAAATCTGTACAGACCTCTTCAAAAGAAGGCAGATGAAAATTCCCAGTACATGTGAAGCTCCTAGTCATTGCAAAACCTTTCCATTGACTGTGCAGGTACGGTAAACAGTCATCTCCCATCCAACCAGTGCAACCCCAGTTACCTGCATGACTCGTATAACCCTAATTGCCTGAAAAGCCACAAGGGACGAGAAAATGTTGCATGTGTGTTGCTGGCTTGCTGCAATAAGCACTCACACCCCATCCTGGAGGGAGTGAGATCCTCTGGTGGGCTTAGGGCAGTCACAAAGGGGAAGCCCTGAAAGCAGTCACGCTTGAAGAAAAGGCTGAGCAGAAGCAAAGACGACGACCCTGTATACGACCCAGGAAGAGCAGGACACTGTGTAGCACCCCAGCATCGCATAAGGAAAAGGAGAATAATGGGTCCTGAGCATGGGGAACCCCAACCAGCGTCCAGTGCATGGTCCTCTCTTGGCTCAAAGGCATCGAATTAGCACCTCCCCTGGACTCTCCCACCTGAAGGAGGGTAGGAAAACAGTATCACCTTAAGAAGCTGGAAGCATATAGCTGTAACTAATTCTAAAGGCAAGGAGTAGGATGAGTAAAAATGAGACCTTGGAGAGAAGCAGAGGGACACTGTAAAGGACTCCCAAGCTGAGGGAACGGCTTTCCCAGGGGGACTCAAGGAGAAAATGAAAAAGCCCGGAAACAGGAGGTGTCTGGACACCATGGGGTCAGAGCAGGGACTCCTGAACAGCACCTCTGTTGTAGCGCTGGACCCGGGGAGGGAGAGGCAGGAGAGCTGGTGTCTCAGGGCCTGGCAAGCACAAGATGCGTGACCCCGTGTGTCGGCTTGAATTAAGGCAAGGAGCGCCACTGGGCCTCACTGCCCGGCGCTCCCCTTTCTCTGGACCCGGGAAGGAGGACCGGGGCTGTGCAATGAGCCCGGCTGTCACATCCTCCCACATCATCGGCAAAGCCATCGACCCTCTCTGGGACCTTTGGGAGCAAAAAAAAATGAAGACCCAAAAACCTGCTCTATTTTTGGTAATAAGATTTCACAGTGCTTCTGACGTTCAGGAACAGTTCTCCCTCAGACACTGCAAATGCAAAGGAGGAGAAAAATGGCAGAATGGATCCAGCTTTTGAAGGAAGAAAGCACAAAGGGACACACCACCGAGCTGGAGAAGAAAAGAGGAAAACTCAGCAAAACCTCTGTCTGTCTTCCTAACACGCTGCCCAAGGGGTAGGGAGAGATTCTGTGTCTACAGAGGCTGAACCTCACAACTGAGGTTTACAGGAAAAAAAACCCACAGTGCCTTAACTGGGGCCAAAACCAACCTTGCTGGCTAGAGAAATCTGCACAGAAGGGTGAGAACCTCCCATCCCTCCCTTATTTGCTATTTATTTCTAGAACTGAGGACCAATACACAGTTTTGCTTATCAATTCATGTTTTGGAAATGGACTGACTTCAAGCTTATCAGTCTCCAAGACAACTGCTCCCCGAGCTTCAACTTTGAAGGAAACCTTTGCAAAATGCTAGCTCAACAGGGGAGGAGAGCTCTTCAGACTGCCTAGCTTTAAACGCAAGGCATATATTTCATGTTTAATATGATTCCACATAGACACTAAAATCTGCTTCTATAAAGCTTTATAAATAGTTTTAGTGTGTGGACTCGGTGAGTTTAATTTACTTATTTGCTGTGTTTTAGCACCTGGCAGAATTTAAGTCCAGACGCTAAATTTCATTTATTGCTATATATGATAATTCCATAAAATCCCTTTCTGAGCCAGAATATCAGCATCACCCTCATCTGCTGTTGTCAGTAACCAGCGATCCATTTTTAAACACAGGTTTAATCTCCAGTCTATTAGATCACAGCCCGAGGTCTCAGCTACCCCTGGAATTATTCTGCATAAAGATGGTGTAAACAGTTGCATAAAAATCATGTAATCACATCCAGATCGTCAGACTGAGAGAAGGTGCAAAAATAATGGTTAACAGTGCTTCGTATAGGGAACTAATTTTAAAACATCATCGAATTAAAAAAGGGGTGGAGAATAAGAAGCGTCTTGATAAAAACGCTGATTCAGGGCCTCATTTCTATTAAGTGATTTACAGTGTCATTATTACATTACTGTACAGAGCAGTGGCGCAGAGTAATTACACTGTAATGCACGATGACACTAATGTACTAGTAAACTACTGGAGTTTATTCACTACCAGCACCAGGACTCTGAAAGGCAGGTAAAAATGCCCTGCATGCATAAACAATGTGTGTAAATGTCACCAGTGATAAAATTTTTAAAAAGGCAGAGGCAGTTACAAATAAATCTGCCAGTTGAGAATTGCAACGGCGTAAGCCCACAGGAGCACTAAAGCTGTATCATTTTTTAATAATAGGGGAAGGAAAGATGCTTTTCTATCCCTACTCTGGCTTTAGTTCCATTTATTACAATCAAAATTGTACAGTGGCTTCTTCGTTTTGCCACTCTAAGTGCAACATTGACCTGCACCTGGCGTTCAGCTCAGTGCGAGGGGGAATGCGGAAGGGAAATGAAGAGCATCAAAGCAACAGCATTAGTGGATTATGACAACCGTCATAACGCTGCTCTTCTTTTAGAGTTCCAGCTACTGGAAATGTGGAGAACAAATGAGAGCTTCAGGACAGGAGATGGTTTTGCCTCCTTTGTTTAAAACAGCTCTTGTAGTTACAGGATGAAGCTTGGAATGTGACCTGAGCGTGTCCTAAGGTGTCAGAAAATGCAGCCCAACAAAAAAACGTAATAACCCTCATTTAGAAAAAAAAAAAAATCATGATTATTACAACACTCTAATGGATTTTGGGCACTGAGGCTGGAAATGAGGCAGCAGATGTGCAAGTAGAACTACACGTCCCAGATCCCAGGGCCAGAGGAAAGCCTTGCTCTTCCCACAGGAGACAATTACTATGTTTTTAACACCCCGTAGTCACCAGCTAATAGACTGATGCCTTCAGAGGTGGCTGCCTCCCTGACCCTTTACTATTAAGTTACACGAGGTAATACAAGTCCTTTTACCAGCACATAGCAGCAGTAATATCAGTCCTTCCACCCTGAGCAGCTCTTTCTTTAGGATCTCTCAAATGGGGGGTGGAAGCCCTTCCACCTGGAGGCTTCGTGGTGGAAGCAGTTAGTGTAGCAGTTTATGTTGGATAAACTCCATTTTACCTTCTCTGCAAGCGCTACAACTGTTCTGCCTGACCCACTTTGCCCTGCTCCTGGCAGCAGTGCCATTCATCTTGCAGAGGTAGCTATGCCCTCACGAACGACAGATCACTGAAGATTTTTCTTAGTCTTTAGTTCTTTTATCTTGGAGAAAGCAAGGCACAGCTTCTTTGGCTGCCGCTGTTCCGGCATCCTTGAGTCTTCCACAGGCTGCTCCAGACCCCACAGCAAGGATTTACATTGACCTATTCTAAGCAAGCTCTGAATCATCACATCCAACATCAAAGACAGACTTGAGCAAGAAGGTCCTGGAAATCCTAACTGTGTCTGCCTTATTGGAGTGCTCTGCTAAAAAAGCAAGGTAGTAAATTTTACCACAGAACTGGAGGTTTTCAAGTGACTTAGAAGCAGCTGACAATCACAAATGCATGTGTCAAATCTCAGGGTAGTTCACTTAAAGGTGAATGGAGGTTGTGGACTGCCAGGAGATTGTACGTGACCAGCCCAACTCATGACAAGACCAGATTTGGAGAGAGGAACTATGAATCCGGCATCCTCACACCCAAGCTCCACCACCCAGCATATGGCTCCACCTTGCAGAGATACTGGAGGAACCACCAAGGAATAATAGTGCTGAGGCTGCTTCTGTGCAACAGGAGTCAACTCCTTAGCAATTGTTACTGCATCAGCTAAGAAAACACACGCTCCCACTTAGAAAAGGAAAAATACCAGCAGATGTTTACTCAATCACGTTACAGATCTACCCCCATGGATGCTGGTAGAAAAGCTCACTCAAAACTAAGGGAGCCTTTCACACCAAGAGCGTTAACAGTATACTTTCATTTAGCCCACAAAGTCCTTGGGCCATTTGGAGGAGCAGGGTTTGCCGTTGCAGCTGCGATTTGCCAACACAAAGGCGTTTTTTTTTTTCTCCCAGAATATTAGAGATGGGTAACGAAGTGAGATATAGAAGACAGCTTTCTTCGTACTACTTAATGACAGTGTTCCTATCCAGATTAATCTTGCACTAACACATTGCATTTTTCAATTGTGAGCGCTTAGAGAAAAAAGTGCACACGCTAACACATACTCACAGCCCGACGGTGTTGGGGCAGAATAGCGTCAGTCACTGCAAAGATCAATCCCATACCCTTTCAGCCCCTGTAGCACCCTTTGGAGAGCAGAAGGAAGGAAAAACCGCAAACCTCAGCTATAGCGCATCTCCCTGCTAACACGCTTTGGCACTCCTCTTCCTCCCCTTCTCTTCTTCTACAATGTTCCCTTTGTTTGATGTTCATACACATTTCTGGAGCTGACCAAGAAATTCCTCCATATACCCATTTGATTTTCGCTTTGCTATTATCCATTCCAAGAAGGGCAAGCTGGTCATTTTGATATCCTACCTGAATATTGACAACCTAATTAGAAGGAGCAAAGGGAGATGTAAGAAGCCTGCACCAGCACGGATGCTTCCTCTGGGGCCAAGCCCATTTCCCCAGGCCACAGGAGCAAACACTAGGGATTCATCACAACACAGCCAGGGATGATCCTCCAAATGGGGCAGAGAAATCAAGGGCTCACATTCATATAACTTTATTCGCACCATTCAAGAGAGGCACCTTTCTTAGCAGGGCTGTTGTGGGCTCCTCCATACGTATCGGCTACCAGCATTGCTCCCAAGGGCAATCAGCTCACCTAAAATTCGAGTCATCCTCTAGAGTGAACATGTTTCCTCACCAACTTTAGAACAAACCTCAAGCAACGGCAACATGGATTGAATCCAGGCCTGAACCACTGCACGACCACTTCTGTACCTTAATTCACCTGAGGGGCAGTTGAGGGGCATCCTGCCACAAGCCCCCCATGCCTGTGCGCCGCCATTAGGAAGGAAAGGAGGAAGGCAGAGGGCAGGACCTAAGGTATACCCATCGCTGCAGAAGTAAACTAGTGGGAAGAGCAAAATAGCTTGTGAACAAGATGGTATTTTCAAAGCTATGTAATGGGGCACATGGGACACGGTCATCTCTCATACAGCTCTCTCGCAGGAATGAATTTGCTCCCAGGAGTGTCCTTGGATGGAGGGTGGTAACTTTACCGTGGAGGTCCTATGAGCAACTGGATGATATGCACTCACACCTATGGCCAGTTCACAATGCACGTGCATGGAGACTGCGTCAATGACTCACCCTTGGATGACGGTCTCTCCAGATCCGAATCGAGGTGGATTGGTGGGGCAATGTAAGAAACCTGCCCATGGTGAGCTTGCCCTGTGGACAAATAAGTGTTTTAGTTCCGCTGTTTCCTACAGAGATCTATCAGGGCCATAAATAAACATGGAGTGCTTTTACGGCACTGGATTCAAAACAGGTTTGCAAGTATTCTGCTCTATTGTGTATTTTTCACAGTGAGCTTCCATTTTGTGGAGACACCTTACGAAAAGTACGTAACACTCCCATTTCTTTTGCTTTTTCCATGCAGACATGGGCACCGTGCTGAACTTCAGTTATACCTGTTTTACCACTACGACATACATTTTGCACGATGTTCTCTTAAAAGGCCATATGCCACAGAAGACAAGTGATTTCACAGAAGCCCATTAAATCCGTTAATCTCACTCTAAGATGGAAGCAAGCATTTCTGTGTCACAGCAATTTTTGAAGGAAGAATGGTATGAAGTACAACTGCATCTGTTTTCCCCACCTGCAGAAGATGCAGCTATCAGTTTGCAGAGCTTGGCATTGCTTTCAACTGGGTGGAAGCTTTTTGGTTCCCAGCACCACCATGCAGTTTCCCAGTTGCTAAAGTCCCAATTCTTCTCCAGTAATTTGGAGGTAACTATATCAAGAAACTTCTATTTATAATAAAAACATGTTGTTATAATTCACCTATTTACTGTAACAATTTACAGGGTTGTTAATCTCTTTTTCTAAACATGGAAAGTTAATGATACATAGATTACGATAACAGTTGGAGTAACCTTCCCGTTTCAAGTAATATTCGTGCTGCAATAAAAACAGTTGATTCCTCTTATGAGACACATTCCAAATAATTAATACGGCTCCCTGTTGACACTTGCTGTTGTTGCTCCAAGCAATTTCCAAGCTAGCGTCACAGGCAGCAGAGCAGCGGTACAGTCTTCGGGCTTCTTTGTAATGACATCCAGGAATACCACAAGCGCAGTATGCTGGTGCGCATAATATGTTGAAAACATCTCTTCAGGGGGATAAAATATTAATGGAAAAGGGGGGGTGGGGAGGAAGTCTGTCTGAATGGGCAGGATATATTTACCGCTTTACGCCGAGGCTGACTCAGATAATTTGCATTATTAGCCATTACAACAACTGGACGTTATTCAGGTTTAAAATCTACCGACACATCATAAATTCTATATTTGCTTTAAGTGCTTTAACATGGGAAATCTGCTTCAGGCAAACCCATAGCTAATAACAAGTTACCCCACTTTCCCCTTCTCGTTTACATGTTAAAAATCCATTTGATGTCATTAGTGAGCATAAGCCATCATTTAATAGCTGCTTCGTTCTGCAGCAGGAACAGGCGGACAGTCTGCTCTCACTCTAAGCTGCTCAACGTGCAGGATCGGTGCCCTTATAGCCATACAACAGGCTCCCCGTTGGCTCCATCAAAGATACCACTGAAATGCAAAATAGCTGAGGTTGGCACTGAGCTCTGGAAATCACCTAGTCCAGCCCAAGAGCAACAAGAGCCCATGGCAAGTGTCCCCTGTACCAGCGCTTGGACACCCTCACAGCATAAAAAGAAAAAGCTTTTTCTTACGTTTAAGTGTAATTTCCTGTATTTCAATTTGTGCCTCTTGTCCTGTCACTTTATGCCTCTCAGAAGAGCCTGGCTCCATCTTCTTTATTTCCCCCCATCAAGTATTTATACGCATCAGTAAGATCCCCTGGTCCACGTTGGACAGTCCCAGCTCTCTCAGCCTCTCCCCACACAGAGATGCTTCCATCTCTTAATCATCATTGTGGCCCTTTGCTGGACTGGCTCCAGTAAGTCCCAATCTCTGGACCCAATACCCAGGAACACCTCACCGCCCCCAGCAGAGGGGCAGGATCACCTCCCCTGACCTGCAGCCTATGCTCTGCTTAATGCAGCCCAGGAGGCTGGTGGCCTTTTTTGCCCTATGGGCACGTTGCTAGCACATGGTTTTGGCTTTTTTTTTTTTTTTAAGTTTTTTTATCACCTGGTCTTCTTGGGATCAAGCAATCCCAAATACAAAAAAAGAATGATTCTGCAGGCTTAAAGGTCTAGGCTGGAGTAAAGAAGATGCACGCACTGTACATAAAAGACTACAAAACATCTGTGAGTTTGTTTAGACATTCATTACAATTCAGTAATATCTATGGAAGTTTATGAATGTTTTATAAATGCTTTTACCTAATATGGAGGAAGCAGCAGCATCAAATGCTCTCTTGTGATAAATGAAACAAGTTGCAGAGAGCTTTTATCTGCTTGCTGCTGATGCAAAACACGGTATTTCCAAAAAAAATATCAAACTTGACTTCTGTTAGACTGTACACGTCTCACAATGCTAAGGAATCAAATTTTGGGTTTTAATATTCTCCCTGTGAAAAAGCAAAGCAAACAACTGCTATGCTCGATTTTATGGGCATTTTCATGGGCATCTTAGTCGCTCTTCAGACTCATCACAGTCTTCCCATACAAGGAACAAAGTCTCTCCACTGCTATCTGTGGCCCCAATTATACATTTGGGATCAAGGTACCTTGTAAACCTTCTTGTTAATCAACAGAATCATGTTTTTTCTCTGATTTTACTATTATTGGCAATGGTGACATCTGAGAGGGTTGAGGGAAGGGAGGCAAGGGGGGGTGCCTGAAGCAAGCCCCAACAATGGGACTGGTGCACAAGCACGCGGATAAAACTCTGAGTCAGGAGTCCAGTTTAGAGAATCAGAGCAATGGTCTTTCTGGCTTTAACGGTATTAAAAGTTTTGCCACTGACTCCATTTAGAACCACAATTTAATCCAATGGACCTATACAAGATTTTGAGGCTGATATCTCTGCTGCAGCTCAAGTCAGTCTCAAAGACTGACAGGACAGGTTTTGCCCAGTGACACCAACTCCCAGTCCCTTTTGCATTAATTTTGCAGTTTCAGATGCTTAGTTCAAGCTCCAGCTCTAGGAATGAGTGACTCCAATCCCCCCCTCTCCACTTCCAGCTACTGCGGAAAAACACTTGAAAAGGGGAACATGAAAGCCTTAATGAAAAAAAGAGATGGCAGAAACACTCAACACCTCCCTCTCCGAACCGCCCGGTCCTTCAGCTTTTTTTTCCAGCATGTTGGGTCTGAGCTGACACCAGTGCAGCACTGGGAGGCAGGACATGGCCTCCCTTGCCTGCGTGACCATCTTTCCAGCTGTCAAGCTGCCCTTTCTAACTGCACATCTATTAACCCACAAGCCTATTTGATTGACTGCTCTTCGGCCTGAAAAGCTGCTCACACATTAACCAGTATTGGCCTGGTACCCGTGCCCATAGGAGAGGAAATGGCTGGTGTCAGGTCCTTCAGGAATTTTGCAGGGTACTCCAAAAATAACTGCACCTCTTTAAATAAGTCGCTCAGTTTTCAGTTGTTAAAAAAAAATTTCTTCTGACAAAATACCAAAGGTCAAGATGTCTCTGTTGTTGATGGGAAGTTGGGCATGTCTCATATTGTAACAGCTTGCACAGCCTTCTCCGAATCCCACCCTGACTATAACCATCTGGTGTTCCTGCAGCTGTCTCCCAGGTAAAAAAGTAAACAGCAATGAAACATAATCATCAAAGCAACGTGTGATGAAGTTGCCAATTTCATATCTAATCGCTAAGGCTGGGCTCCGTTTCCCTTATTCTTCTTGCTGGCGAGGTCCGGCCACCGACATGGCTGATGGCCGTGGCTCCCCATGAGTGGCAGCAGCAGGGCAGGGGGAGTAATGGGCAACAAGGGCTGATGCTGGAAGACAACCGCAGGTTAGTTCTTGTCTGCTTTTTTTTGTATCATACCACAAGGATTTAGGTCTGGCCAACACTGCATAAGCATCAAAAACCATCTCAGGTGAGATGGGGCAAGCAGCAAATGTGGCACGAATAGCCACAAACTCCCTGTCTTCTGCTCACACCACCTTTCTCAATGAGGACAGGCACACAGCATCCATAGTAGCCAGGCCATACGCGCGTGCTCTGGAGAAGCATGTTTAGTGGCAGCAATTCTGGGAGCAAAATACAGATATGACCTTGAAAGTCTGCCTGGTGACACAGCCTTCCTCAGGTAGAGGAAACGAGAGATGTTTGTAGATTAGAAAAAGTGCCTGGCTGGCCATTACTTTCAGGACTGACACATGAGAGATGCAACACATTTTAGAAAGCCAATAACTTAGAAGAACAAAAATAATTCTTTTTGAAGACTGAAGGAAACATAATAGCTTGGCCTAAGGGACTTTTTTTTTAAGGGATCTGGATGCTCCCAGACAGAAAATAAACATCCACACATCTTCAAAAATCTGCCCCTAAGTGATTTAGTCATCTACAGATGCCACAATCTAAAACTACAGAAAAAAAACCTACTAATGCATGGAATAACCAACGAAAGTAGCAACAAAGCAGTCTCGTCTGTGTCTCGTAAAAACATACACCCCCCCGATCCTTTCTTGTAGCATCTAACAGGGCAGACCTCCTCCTGACCCTATGCCAAGTTTCCCGTGACGTTTGATTTTTCTAGAGCACAACTCCTATCATCATGTATGCACGCAGGAAACCCTTCTGCGCAGCCCTCGCTCATTTTCTCTGAGATTTTATTGTATACTGTTATAGAATAAACCTGAAGAGAAAACACAACAATGGAAGATTCAAACCCCCAAAAGCAAAGAGAAAGAACACCAACAAGTACTAGAGTAAAAATAAGCCTTTTTAAAACATGTGATGACAGACCTCCTAAACATCTGATGACTTGCCTCCTAAAGCTCCGGTGATCTTCAATGGTATCGTCAATGCCGTGAAGATAACTAAAATCACCAGAATGGCTGATCCACACTTTTCCCTACTGCTCCTTTGCTCAGTGCCCATGGTACCATGGTGGGCATGGACAGCCGTGCACCTGAATTGCAGTTCTCCCCTGTGCCTGTCCCAGCTCCGACAACAGCAATGGGAAACCACCAGAACATATATTTGTCAAACAAACATGCTTCAAACTATTTGTCTCAAGGGGCAAAAGTCCCCTTTCTTTGCTGTCCTCATCCAGAGGCGATCACTGCAACACATTTTTTTCAGACTGCACCTCTTGCTCATTTTACCACCCATTTTCCGGCCTCTTTTGGCATGTTTTTGTCTTCCATGGGCTCACCAGTTCTTAAGATCCTTCTTAGACAGCCCAGCTAGCGTTGCATGCAGAGGATTTAATTTAATTGTGTGCTAGTACCTCTGATGACCTGGTGCTCCCATGCACTGCCTCTCCTGCGCCCCTTGTTGTCAGCACCTCCAAACGTAGCCACCTCCATGACTTAATCCCTCATTCTGCTTACCCACTCGCTTGGATCATTAATGAGTTAAGTTAATAACCGTGAAACTGCACATTGATTCCTGAGACTTTGATTTCAGTGCTTCGCGTATTGTTTTTTTTTTTTAATAACAATGGGATGAGCACACACTAGGTATGCTGAATATATATTCTACGGAAAAGTCCTGGAAAACATACCAACAATTTTACTAGTATCTTTACAGATAAAGTATATTTTGCATGCTGTGGCCTTTTTTCCCATACAACTGAAAAATTCCATTTTTAAAAGCAGTCCAGTTTGTCTGTGATGATCTGATCTGTAGAAAACAACATCAGTTTTTGGCCACATTTCTGTAATCCTCTAACTGCTAATGATATTTATTATCTAACTGAAGACTGCATTCCACTTTGTTGGATTGCAATTTCCAGGATCATCACTCTCATGCTCTTTAATTTCCAAAATCAGTATATTTTTGTTGTCCTTTTTTCTCCACTCATGAGTCTTTTTGAACTCCATAATGTGTAGGCAAATATAAAAACATATGGAGAGAGAAATTAAAAAGCTGGTAGGTTTGCTAACAAACTCTTCTGACATGCCATTAAACACATTTCATTCAGACCTATTAGTCGGCATATATTCAGACTTCTCCTGGCAGCCTTTTTTTCTGCTTTTCATCAATGACTATCTTTACAAAACATTATTTCCTCACTCCCCACCCTTTTTCATTTTGCATTAAAAGCTTTCTTTTTAAATAAAGCTTTTATAAAGCCATTCTCTACCTCAGACATGTCAGAGTTAGCACTGATTCTGTCCACTGCGTCATTTATTCATGGACTTTTATGGAGTATCTCTCTTTCATCTGTACATCTCTCTTTCATCTTTCATTGCCCTTTTAACTCCTTAGTGTAGCCGTAACTCATCCGCTCTCTCTTCTTCTCTCCCTCCCAGGGTTATTTCCCTGTCCCTCCTTCGAAGCTGCGCATGCCTCTGAACACAAGAAAACCCTCTTTTCCAAAAGGCCCTCTCTGACTGCATTATCTCTGCTCTTTTGCCATTTTGCCTCTTGTATTTCATACCGGAACCACCGCAAGCTGAAAGCAAATGCAGCAGAAAAAGTAGGGTACCTGCGAGTGTGGCTAAGCGTGGAGGGACTGCTGGCTCCTGGTCCCGGCTGCCTTCTGAAAATGGAGGTTATTGAATCCAGTAGCCTCGATGGGCATTGACAGAGAGCCTACAATCCATGCTGAGGAGAGGGCTCCTGTGCAAAGGCAGCATAACGTGGGAGCGTTATGATAGGACACGGGGTAACGGCCTCAAACTGAAAGAGGGTAGATTTAGGTTGGGTATCAGGAAGAAATACTTTACTGTGAGAGTGGTGAGGCACTGGAACAGGTTGCCCAGAGAAGCTGTGGATGCCCCATCCCTGGAAGTGTTCAAGACCAGGCTGGATGGGGCTTTGAGCAACCTGGTCTAGTGGGAGGTGTCCCTGCCCATGGCAGGGGGGTTGGAACTAGATGGTCTTTAAGGTTCCTTCCAACCCAAACCATTCTGTGATTCTGTGAAATGTTTCTTCTCCCATACTGTTCTTGACAGGAGGAAAGTTATACTATTGCAACTCTATACTATAGTTGTTTAGCTACATATTGCTTTTGAAGCTGTCATAAAATGTATAAAACAGCAGTCCTTTCAAATGCCAATATTGTGTGCTCATGCGTCTTATCTTACAGGTAATTTAATATCTGAGTGTAGGAGATGCAGGATTGTGCTTTTTTTTTTTAAAACTAAAAACCTGCTTTGATATGTGCACTTTGCTTCTCTGTCTTCCAAAGGGAGAGGTCAACACGAAAACTCACCTATTTGCAGATGAGATGCCAGAGGTGGGTTCTCGCCTCCCTGTCTCAAGCTGCAGCCGAGTTCCCCAGCACTGACCAAAGCAACCTGCGGGCTCCGCCACGGGGGCTTGCCAAACGCAATGAAAGCCTTGGAGTTGGGGAAGAAAGCTCGATAAAGGATGCAGGGAGAGGACTGAGCCGGGGAGGCGTTTGGCTAAGTCCTTGTCACACACGCATCTCGTATTTTAGAGTAAGTGAAAATCCAAAAGCAGTGCTTGTGTGAGCAGAAAGCGTGATAAAATGGACTAGTCCTTCCTGCCGATATACTATTCCTGCTTTGATTCTGTCACAACAAACAACAGCCTTAACCATGAGAGGAAGGAAACCAAAATGGCCGCCTTCGATGATGAAACTGTCCCTCACATGACAGCCGTTACCCAGGAGGGCCTGGGAGAGGTTTGAACTACAGGCAAAGATAATGCCAAAGGAATGGGTTAAAAATGCCTGAGTATTATAGCAGCTGAAGGAATTGGAGGCTTTTCACTAGTGGCAGCTGCATATTTTCAAAGGAGCATTTAGGACTCAGAAACTCGTGCCCCAGCTAAGTCAGAGGTGAAGCAGCTTCTTCGAGTCACGCTGAGATTCGTTGCCTTGCTGTGCAAACATTGTAATTTGTGTTTTTGTGTTTAGATGAACCTCGCCCCTCTATTAAGGACTTAAAACATTTGATTTAGCAGCATGTTGGCTCCAATGATGCTCTGCATCCTCCAGCACACATCCCAGAATTTACCCTGCAATACTAGAGCCTGGTATAAGGGCCAGCAAGGAAGAAGAAGAAAACAACCCAGGAAATATTTCATACATGTCATTACAATTAAAAAATGTTAAAGACCTCCTGCCTTCCCCCCATATGGCAGCACATGGAGAAAGGCCATGTCCAGGTCTGGCTTTCCCAGGGCAGGGAGCTGACCTGCACGGCTGCACGTTTTTTGAGGTTTGCTCCCCGAAAGCTTGTCTGGCAGGTGAAAGAAACACGACACATCGTATTATTCCCCTCCCAGATATACTCACTGTGCTATGAAATACAATTTACCGGTCACCTGCACTGGAAAAAAGAGGGGAGGAAGAGAGGGATTTTGGTGCAGAGGAGATCGACGGATTTGCAGCACCACAGTCCTCAGAGCCCTGGGGCAGACGACAAATATTGGTAACCACAAACCACCCAGAGTGGGTTTAGCAGCAAAGCCCAGGGAGGTTTTCTTGGCCAACTTTCAAAGATTTAATCTCATATGAAGAGTGCGGTGCCAGTTCCTCCTGTCCTCACTCTGCTCTTTGTCCCAAAAGTCAAACAGGACGCTTCCAACTGCCTTAGTGGGTCAAGCCCAGCCTGTTCTGCCTCAGATCAGGCTGAAAAGACTTCGGATGGAGAAGTTAGGAAGACCTTTCAGGGGGAAACTTAGCCAAAGCCACCCAGACCATCTCCCACAGAGGCAAAATTGTTCCTTACGTTGTTTTGAAACATATCTTCTCGGGGCTGCCCACCGCTCCCTCCCAGATGCTGAGCAGATCTTGCTGACAAAAGATTTCATCTTTGTTTTCCCTTTCCTGGCGGGGGGAGGAATCCTGCTGCCTCCCTGCCCGAGATGTTTCTGCCTTATTTTTCCCCTGTTGCTTGCTCTTTTCCCCCTGCCTGTGCTCCTTTAGGGCCTGCCCTTTGCTGCTGTGCTCTCACTATTGCCCACATTTCTTTTCTCCTCCATCTCTCTTAGCTGGGCACTCTTAAGCAAGGGTGCAGTTCGTGTTATAGCTAACCCACTTCACAGCGGTCTTCCCTCCCCTGGGACACGGCCAGGCATTTCCATCCCCTCCCTTGCAGCAGATCTGGCAATTAACGCAAGCACAGAGCGAGCAAGAGCTGATCTGATGGAAAACGACCCACTGAAAACAATAATTACTAGTTTTCCATTGGCTCAATGAGCAGAGCCAATTTAGGCTGCCGTGGCGGCAGTGACAGATCTGATGCAAAGTAAAGGGCAAGAATGAAAGAGCCAGGGGTGGGATGGGGACAGCTATCAGTTTAACCGTAACGAAAAACCGCACCTGGGAACAGTAGCAGCATTGTATGTGGACGTCCCCTCCATCCCCACACCAGACTCTCTCCTTGCCCCAGGGAGACTCCCACCAATTGCATCCTTTCTTCACCACCTTTCAGACAGCTTTTAATCCACCTGCCAGCATAATTTACGGAGCTATGTCTCACAACTCCAGGTCAAGGGTTTTAATGAAAGCCAAATGCATTACAGCACGCTCACTTCTCACAGGCAGAGCTTAGGACACAGCCCTGTCTTTCTGTTACTTGTGCCGCTCTTGTTCATGCAGAAAGGGGAGCAGTGCGGGAACAGAAGAAATCAAGCAGTAACTCTTGCCAAGTTGAGCTTAAATTTCAGTGGCAAAACATCCAGGGGGGTTGTCAGAGAAATCAGCTGAGATGCTGGATTGCATGGTAGGAGACACGTACAAAGTAGACAGGTAGATCTGTGAGTCACCAGCCCGGAGATGGTAATTGAAGTGTCTTGTGGTTTCAAATATTGTGAGACGTGGCCCAAGAATTTGTCACTCTTACTTTCTTCCATTTGTGACAGCCTATAGAAGATGTCCCCTCCAATTCTGCCTTTATTTTCCAGCCTGTTTGTCTCTGCATGAGTAGCATGGTCTCCATCCCCGCATCGTACCTCCCTGGTACAGCCTATACCTCTGCTGTAATCCTCTCTCTTTCTCCTCTGCCACCTCCCGAGCAGGAGAGACCTCGCCTCCATTCACCTTCTACGTCAGACAAGTTTCTCTCCAGAAGCTCATCATTGCAAGTCTCCAAGAAACAATTTCAGTTCGTGGGCCTGCTTCTCTGGCTCCCGATGAGCATCCTCTCATCCAGATTAATGAACTACATCTCCCACGGCCACACAACCACATACCATGCAAACCTTAACTCCTGTCTTCCATGGGTTTCTGTGACTATTCCTAAAGCAGTCTTCTTCATTACAGGTATTTTTATCAACTGCTCTCATTAAGGAAGTACAAAGACATGAATAATTTGTTTTCTGAGCGGGTCAGTGCACCCTAACTTCATTAATCACTTCTTTTGATCTGCAATGGGAGCCTTGAGACAGGCAGTACAGCCTGCCTGGCGCTGCTTCCAGCTTGCTGGCAAGCTTCAGCTACTGTGCAGAGTCCCTGCAAGAGGGGACAGACTCCATCCCAAAGTGAGTGATCAAGCAGTAAACGAGATTAACACTACGTTATTTGATGAAGAAATGAAACAAGGGTGGGTATTTTCTCCATGACCTAAAAGAACAGTAATCTAAGTCACCTCATCTTCTTTCTTATTTTTCTTTACTTCTTTCATTCTTTTTGAGATAATATAAGGTATGTCTCAGCATGAAGGACATGGTTGCCTGTAGAGAGATTTTGACAACTCCCCTCTGAGTGCTAAAATGCTGTCAGCCGAAAAAACTGAGCTGTTTGGGCAAATTGATCCAACTCTGACAGACCTCCTCTCTGTTGTCATGTTTTCCCTCTCAATCAAAAGCCTCCTAAAGAATTGGTGTTTTCAGTTCAGTCTCAGAGAAGAGGGAGAAGAGGGGAGACCACCTACTTTTCCTACACTATTCATCATTAACCTGGCTGGATGGAGAAATCCGTGAGAGGAAAAGGAAGGTCTCAAAAGTCTCCCACCTATTCTCATTGCACACGGATAGAGGATCTGAATGCAACAGTTTCCCTAACTCACATATAGCAACTGCACGTGGACTTTCCGACTGCCGGTGAGGGCAGAGTCAATATGTTTTGGGTGCAGACAGTAACAGCATTGGAAGCAGAGCTTTTAGGCCTGAGTTTATCTCAATGCCAATAACAGGCAAGTTGCTGGATCAGCCATCTAAAGAAAGACTTACTGGGATTTTTTTCAATAATCATTAGGAATCGCCTCCCCCCTCCTCAGCCCAAAGAAAATGAAATCTAAGCATTTTTAAACCTTGTCCCTAGCTGTGAATATATCTGTAACCTTTCCACATCAGTGATGATTCTGAATACAATTTTTGATGGTCAAATCCTGGGAGCACTCTTACCGCTTTACAGCAAAGATTAAGTGTGCTCCTGTCACAGTCTGTAAAACAGCATCTCTTTCTATTGCCTCAACCAGGAACTCCAGAAATCCCCAGTCCTATAAGGTGAAGCAATGCCAAGCAGCCCAAAAATGCCTTGCAAAGACAATTTGGGGCTGTGTTGTTTTTGCACGCTTTTCACCTTTGCATGTAACCTGGCTTTACAACACAACAACCGCTGCCTTGCGTGTTGGGTCTTTTGCCACAATTTTTCTAGCTAAGCATCGAAACATGGTGATGTTTATTTTTCCTCTTTACCTCCCTGCTGCAAACTCAGCTGGGGTAACTCATGTTCAATGTGGCCAATTTTTTAAAATTTTTCTTTTTAAAGACCCACGCAGCAGAATTGCTGATTTATAGATTCAAAGAGATTTAGAGCTGAATCAGATTTGGCCTGATCTGATTCAGTCTGAAGCTTATCAGTTTTAGTTTTGGTGAAGTCAGCTATGGACTCTATAAAGTTCATTGTGTCCCTTTTCATTGCTTCAGGAAGCCAGGAGCGACACAGGAGGTTTCACCACCCGTTCCCTTCATGCCGCCGTCCTACACTTATTTCTTTCTACATGGCCCGGGACTGAGAAGTTTGCAGTGGGTCTGAAATTGCACAGGCCCACTGACTCCAAAATAACTGTGTGCAGAACACAGGCCCATACATCAAACATCATTCTACAGACCAGACATTTCATACAAGGTCAAATATCATTTTTTAGTATCAGATACTCTGTGTTTAGAACCTAAATTCTTTAAGACCCTTCAAGTGCATCTCTGGATTATTCTTATCTTAGTTGCCACAATGTTACCGTAGGCCTTTGGATGACAGTTTTGATTTTAAGTCTGAACACTGCCTAGAACAATAAGATCCTGATTGGTACTTCTTGAATAATACATATTAATTCTCGCCCAAGCCTCCTTCGCACTGCATGAGTCACACTGGATGTCTGTCCTCTGCAAGGGCAGCAGACAGGTCTGCAAGGGCACTGCTCTGCCTTGCCAGCGCTGGGGCATGGGTCCCGAGGCGCCGCCAAATTTCCTGATCCCATCGATCTAGCTGCATACACGCAGGGGGAAGAGGCATGTTACACTGCCTTGTTTCTGATATGTCTGTCTGGCCCCAAAAAGGAGTACAGGAACCATACAGCATGACTGAAAATGAGACCATGGGGTCTGAAAAGCACACCCAAAAGGTGGTGTGTTTCAGTCCAGTTGAAAACTCTTTCAGCTTTTTCTGCCTCAGGCTCCCGCTCTTTGCAGTGAAATATGCTGCTATAAAATCAACAGACAGCTTTAGTTATGAATATTTTCCTTTGCAACAGATGATATTCAAATTGTCGTTAGTTATATATTCCACCCTCTCTGAAACACAATCAACCAACACCTCAATGCAAGAGAAATATATTTTTCCCTTTAGAGCTACAGCCCCTTAGTTGCTTTAACAAACATACAGATTTACACATTCACATATGCTAGCCCTGACCGCCATTCAAAGTTAAACTTCCTCTAACACGCTAACCCGTAACCTTGCATTGGGGTTCCTTAAATGACCTTTTGATCAAAGAACTGACAAACTCAAGCTTCAATTCTCTGGCCAACCTGGCAGCTGTCAGTGATATGAAGCTCTTCCTTCACACTCTCGCGACCCAAGCAAGGAAGACGAAACAACATTACTTCTGACTACGTATCTGAACAATGTGGGATTCACAACTTTTAAAAAATTAGCTTCACATTGAACAATGACAATGACTATCTCATTGCTGAGGAGCCCAGAATGGATAAATGCTTCTCTTCCCTGAATCAGGGAAAGGATAGAGCAACTCTGTTTAATCCTTCTTGTTTAGGGTTATATCTAATAGCATTTAGTGGCTTTGGTGCCACTCAAAGGGAGGGCTGGCAGGGTTGGCTCCTTGGGATTGAATACACAGTCTCACTAATATCAGCCATTCCAGCTCTGATTGACATGATAGTTTCAATTGAAGCAACATTTGTTGAATGGCTCAGTGACCACTACAGCAGGAATTGCATGTACACACAAATCTGATAGAAGATCGTATTTTGCTTTCAGCAACCTGTATTACAAACAAGACCACTTGCTGCAGAGGGATTCTTGGAGCCCCACAATCTGCTTAAAGAAAAAAAAAACAAAAAAACAAGATTAAAAAAAAAAAATATATTTCCGCTGTGGAAGCAGTTGTGACCCATCGTGGCAGTGACACCTTCAGAGCAGCATAAACTCACCTTTTTAAAACCAGCTGTACCCTGAGCAAGCCTCAGCCAAAAGTCCACCTCCTTTCTACAGCCCCAGCGGACAGAGGGGAACGCCACTGAGGAAGGTGGCCACGCTGCCCTCTGTGCCAGTCTACCCTTTCACGGCGAGTTTAAGCTCCATTGCACAGGCGACTTCTTTGTATGGGAGTTGAAGCTTTCATTGTCCTTCCCTCCAGGGATGACTTAATTAGAGATTGGGCTTCCCTCTCAAGTTACTGGATTTGAGGAATCATGCTGTTGTTATTTCCAGGCAAATCAAACAGAAGCAAAGAGGGACAGTAAATAGGGGGGGGTGTGAAAAAGTCCATAATAAAGAAAAAAAAAAAAAAAAAAAAAAAAGAGATAAACCCTGACTCATCTACGAAAAGGACAAGAGTTGCTCACCTTCACAGCAGGCTGGAGACCCTGGCATAGTATCCTGTATCACTATGTTCAGGGAGCAAGTCCTCTGAAAGCTTTTCTTTTGCAAGAAGCCAGCCAAAAATCTCGAATTAGATTCATAAAGATGAGAGGCCAGATTGCAAACTGTCTGTTACTTGACACAAAAGCGGCTTTCTGCTCAGGATAAGCAGAGGTTTAAAAACCACTAGAAGGTTTTATTAAGGGGTGAGGCCAAAAGAAGGGAGTGATTGCAAGAAAAAGTGGAGGGCAACAAAACATCCGTGCTGTGGATTGAGGGCAGATACCTGCACTTTCTGCTTTACAAGCTGGATGAGCAGGGAGGCAGGTTTTACCTGGGTACCTCAGTCAAGCTGATTACAAAGGTTACAAATGACTGGAACAAGCTTAGAGCTCCCCGGACAGCCAGAAAAAAAACCAAACCAACCAACCTGTGAAAAAAAACCTCAGTTTGACAGGTGCTTGAAATAACATTGGTCAAAATCTAGTCCTGAGAAGACATTTCACTGTTGACCCCAAGCACGTACAAGCCAGGAGAGACACCCTCAAATTCTGAGATTACATCCTAGCTCTTGTAAGCCGAAAGCAAATAAAAACCCACAAGAAACCATAAATATTACGGATTTAGGCTTTTCCTTGCTATGCCTCAAAGTCTTCAGGAACGGTGTTTTAAAGCTTCTCTTTCCACTTAGAAATGCAAGAAGACTTTCGTACTTTTAAACAGAACTGAAAATCCTGCGATCACAGTGGCTGGGGCTTTGGAAAAAACATCACTGAGCTCAACAACACGGACGCTACAGGTGACAGCCCTGAAGTTTAACTTCAGAGAGCAAAACATAGAGCCTGTCTTTGTGAAAATGTGTATTTTTGGAGGGGCACTTGAGAAAATGAAGAAAGCAGAACATAGCCCCAGATGCCCGATCCCCTTGTGGTGCGGTAACAAAGTCAGGCTGCTGGACGTTGCGCTGGAGCAGACGCACGCTCATGTGCTCTGTCCTACTGGCTCCACTGGGGATAACCTCCCGCAAGGAGGTTAATGATAAGTTGGGAACGGGAACATCTTTAAACAGCCACAGAACCCGGACAGCTCAAGCCTGCTTGGACTCACGGCACCACGAATTAGAGCCATGCATTTTAGCTATTCATGGCGTACACCAGACACACGCACAGAAACGCTGTGACAGCTTGAGTTGTTCAGCGGGAGAAATCATATTTGAAACAGCACGTCAGGTTTTGATTAAACTGGCAATTAAGCAAGCAAGGAGCAACACGCCCTGGGGTTGCAGAGATGATAAGCCAGTTTCAAGACAAATGGCCAAATCTTTAGGTGGTGCAAATGACGGCAACTTTGATGCCTTCAGCAGGGCTGCACCTTTCCATGTGAGCTGCGGATCCGTCCCTCTCCAGCCTGGGACAGGACCAGCAATATAAATGGTAATGAACTGCATCCAGCTGGGAAGAAGCCATTGTGCAGGGAGGCAACAATTGACACTTTACAGTGATTTCTAATACAACACAGTGATGGGCCACCAGCAACAATCCTCATCCATGTCGGCCTTCTCTTTCAGTTGTTGGTAGGCTCCTTCCCTAGGGGCAGCTGGGCAAAAAGGGAGAGATGGGAAGACGAGCAGATACCTGACGTTACTGTCTGACCACCAGAAGCTGGTAAGGGTCTTCAACTCTTTTTATAAAGTTCGTCCCCTCCAGATGCTTTTCTGAACTAAAATAATACGATTCAGTGAACTGATGCATCTTATATTTTCAATGGGTGCAGGACTAATGAGAATTTAGCAATTCTGTCATAATCTCCCCAGGTTGATGATCATCTACCAAAATGTCATTGATCTTATCTGTAATGATCTCCTATTGAGTAGGAGGTCTCCAAGATGAAGAAATTAGAGTCATCTGAGGTCAGAGGCCCTGCTGCTCAAATTTTAGCGAAGAAAATTGTCACAAACAAATTAATGCAATGGAAACATCAGAACCGATCAATATGTACAACCAAAGGATAGGCTGCTGTCAGATAGCGATTGTGTAGACGTACTTTGATGTCTGCAAACCCGTTTTGATCTGGTCCACATCTCCCAGTTTTAGACCAAAGGTCCAAAATTCAATTTAAAATACTATCAATACAGCACCAACACAGATAGAAAAGAGCAGGCGACAGGCTTACTGTGGGGTGCAGTGAAATAAGAAAATATCATGACTGTCTGAGGACGCAAACTATGACTTCGCCAGAAAACAGTGAGCATTCAAGCATTCAGGAGAGACTGCAGTTGGAGAAGGAGGGCCCCATGACATCAAGAGGAAAAGCACGCCTGTGATCCTCAGAAG
Organism: Rissa tridactyla; assembly: GCF_028500815.1. Classification (NCBI taxonomy): domain Eukaryota; kingdom Metazoa; phylum Chordata; class Aves; order Charadriiformes; family Laridae; genus Rissa; species Rissa tridactyla. The sequence goes on from NC_071470.1 coordinate 61,190,709, forward strand.
GCAGGAAAATCAGTAAGACATTCAGCCCAGCTCAGGCCAGTGCAGGGCCTGGATCCATCCCTGCCTCTCATTCAGAGAGATACCCTGGAAAGGCACCAAGGCTAACTTTTAACCAGAGTCATCTGTGCATTAGCTCTGCAGCAAGCAACGGCCTCATAGAAAAGGACATATTCACAGTTAGCTGTGCTGGCCACCTCTCTGTCATGCCTCTACTCCTGGCATTTGACATTTTCAACCACATTATGCATGTCCTGGCTCCCCTCACTGTTTTGTTGTTAGTGTGATGCACCAAACCATCACAAAATCTGGCACACAATGCACCCCCTGCTAAATACCAGTCCCTTCTTGCAAGCCTGAAGCTGAATCTGAGCCCTTGCATCTAGCAATACAGACAAAATGCACAGCTTCATCTTAGTATGTAATTAAACACTGGACAATCGTAGTTAACTTTGTATATCAAATGCAGCTAGGGTAAAACACAAAGGTTTGCTCCCTATGCACAGTTAAGGCGTTGATTTTTATATAGACAAATACATCGCCGCTGGGCATAGTTACAATGCCTATCCTAACACGAGATTTATGAAGATAAAAGATTCCATCCCAGAACTGCAAATAAATAAATCACCCAGTAATTCACTTGGCACGCTTGGTCCTTTTCCCCCAAAGCAAAATGCAGGATGTGTGATTGATCTTCCTAGCCAGTGATCAGCAAACTTAAGACTCTCTGTGGTCAGTTCAGCAGAGACTGCCAAGATTTTCCAATATTTGCAACCTGCAGAGGAAAGTTGTGAGCCACAAATAGCTATACGGCCAGCTAAAAAGGACAGGGAATGTTCCTTGTTAGACCCCCCCTAGGTAGTTTAACGACAGTTTCTCTGCTTGGTCTAAAAATGCAGTAAGTCCAGGGTACAGGGCTCAAATTGATAATGAGCTTTATGTTGCTCTGGCAGGGCTGAGGGGCCATAACGTGAGTCCAAACCAGTGCTGGTCAGAAAAACCTGCCTTCTGAAGGAAACTCTGATGTCCAATGATCTATTTTTATTATGACCTGGAACAAAAAGCTGAAATTTCTAAAGGATTGTGACTTTCAAACAATGTTGACTCAAGGGTCACCAAATTTTTCATTTCCATAGAACTAATTTTTTTTCCTTGGGTAATACTAAAAAGTTCCATGTTAAACGTAACCATAAGACAATAATACAACAACAATTTAACATTACTGATGACAATAGCAGCACCCAAAAGGCTTGTTTTGATCCTTGCCTGCCAAAAGAAGAAGTTGTTCCTACAAAATATTTTGATTGTACATCAATGGTACATTCTCCAACTAAAAAAAAAATAATTCTATTGACAGTTGTTTGGTGTGCTGTAGTGTAAACCTACAGTTTTCTACATCTAAATCCCAGGGTGGTAAAAAACCCCTTCGACCTTAACAGAGAAGGAGGCTCAAAGCAGTAGTGTCCCAACTGTTCCCATTTGCCACCTGGATGACCCTACTCCTGCCTGCGAAAATCTGCCTCTGAATTTCCATCAGGCTGATGTTCTTTCCTCTTCAAAGCAGTGACTGTACTTGGGAACATTATAAGTCAGAACACACTGGCTACAAATCAAGACAGCCTAACGGCGTTAGAGTTAGGACCAAGCCTTTCCTTCACTGCAAACCATTGGAAAATTGCCTAATTCAGGAAACCTGACCATTCCCTCACAGTCTTGCTGCCCCACTTTGGTTTGGTTTAGGACTTATTACTTTCTTGTTAAACGTAGTATTGTCCATCTGATGTTATCCAACAGAGCCAAGGACCTTCACTACTCTGCCAAAGCCCAACTAGTCTTGCCTAGATGATCCTACGGGAGGGAAAATAGATAAAGGGATCAAAATGTACCAATTGCCTATATTGTATCTGGAGTGGAATCAAATTAATCAGGTCTGCATAACATCTTGATGTCTGGTAGAGTCAGGGAAGCCTACCAAATGCTGGTATCTATCAGAATATATGCATTGCTTGGGACAGCTTCATCCAAGGAGAAAAAAACCCCTCCACTGTCTGAAAAGCTACCAAGTACATCCCTATCTTCCATGAGAATAAATGTATATTTAGTTAAATCACCTTGGCAACCGAGCCAGCTTGCAAATCCTACTTTTTCAAATATATCTAATCAACGTGCAAATATCTATCTATATATACACACATGCACGCATATATATTTATATCTGAAATGTGCATGACTTACTGTTGATAGTACTTCCTCCAGCAGTGGCTTCAGACGACTCTATGCTCAATGTTTGATTTCAGCTGCTAAAAGATGAAGTCTGAATACCAAATAGGCCTAAACAAACACTTCAGAGATGCAGGTATGGCTTTTACCAAGCCAGCAGCCATCTCATGGGCCCTCCAGACGCCTGCGCATGAGAACCTCCCTATAGAAATGAGACAAAGTCTTTCCGGATTAGAGTCACTTCCCTGGGACATGGCCATTGACTTCAGGCAGGGGTTTTAATCTGCTGAAATCCAGAAGCAGGGCTAACTTTGACCTTGAAGCACTGCCTGTACAAAAAGCACAAGTGTTTTCCAATAGATAATGAAACCAGGTACGTAAAAATCCAGATAGGCAAGATGAATTTTTTCTTTAATGCTTTGAAATTGCCTGAAATATTTTCTTTTCTAACAACTGTATCCAGTTTCCAGACATTCAGTGCTACAATCTTTATGTTGTTAATAAACACATTTGTCTAATGAATATCTCTTGGTAATCTTGCCTGTAATTCAGGAAACCCAAGCACAGCCAAGATAAAAATATGCACATACTAAAAGCTCAAATTGAAGAAAAAAAAAATCAATTCAAAGTTAAATTACCCATCTTAAATTTCAGCATAAAGGCTACTAGAAATACTGAGTTCTTGAACTTCAATTAATCTTTAGCTATTAAGCCAGAAGGGAAAAAGATTCTTCAGAGTACCACATGGGAAGCTGCAAAGAGCTCCGATCAGCTTGCGGACGGACGTCACTATCACTTAAACTCCCATTCACGGCTCTGTTGGGCTGGTTAACTCATGCTTGTCTTAGACTCCTTTGGGTTTCTTTTTGCCAGGCATCTGTGTGTGACTGGTGTGGCCTAAATTTTCCAGCTTCACTTCTCAGGGATTAATTGGCAGAAGTGCTTGTCATGGTTAAATAATTTTATTTAATTTGCACTGTGTGAAGATATTTGGGCAAAAGGGAAAAATAATTAAAATTTAATTACTTCCCCCCCCCTTTAAAATGAGAAACAGTTGCATCCCTTTGAGACTCAACTGGGAATAGAACATGACTCAGTTTTATTGTTAAATGTGTAATAATTAAAAAAAAATAATAAATCAATGATCAATCTCTTGTAGTATAAGAGCGACGAGCCCAGGATAGGTAAAACAGATCTCTAGAACCAAAGACAACTGAAGTTTATAAAGTTACTGAGGGGAAAAGATAATATTAACATCCCATATGGAAACACCCAAAGGACTTTCTTAGAGGTTTCTAAACAAGCAAACAAATAAACAAATACTTTTACTAAAAGGCTCGAAGATATCTCTTCAGTGAGTCATGCCAGCTATGGGAAGTGTTATCTCTAGTGATAGGCCGGAGTCTCTGCCACGCATGTTAAGGGACTTCATAAAACTTGACGACCTCTCTTTTTTCCTGATTTCATGCAAAAATATTGTTTTGACATGAAAAACCTGGTGTAACAACACTCTTAATACAATTAACGGTTATTTAGCAAAGTGCTTCTTGCATCCTCTACAGTTCAGTTCCTTGCATCACCATTTTTTTATACCCAGTGTAAATACAGGCTCCTTTAAAAAGAGGGTGGGAAACAAAAGGCACAAAAACCCCAAACCAACAATCAGAAAACCCATTTGGAATTAAATCTTCCAATACCTTATAGAAAAACTGCTGGAATGAGATTTTGCCCTTTCCAATGGACAGATGTTCTCATCAATGAGAAAATTAGAACTTGATGACAATCTCCAAGGTTTAAATGTCACTCCCTACCACTCTGGTTCACATAAAAATGGAAGTGGCATTAAAAGAGCAGTATGCAAGCTCTGCAGACTGCTAATTTCTTCTAATTAAAAATCAGAGTTTACAGACACATTTAGTGACACTCATCATAAAGTACACATTTGATAGTAGAAGGCGTCTGTGTTTTTAGAGCCCAGAATGGTATTTTCTCATTGCTAGTGAATTATTTCCTTTCTTGGTCTATTCAGGAATTTCCCACTCCATGTAACAGAGTTCTAACATCTTAAAAAAAAATAATAAAAACTCTCAAACCTAGCAGTAACTCCCACAGAAGGCAACCTCCCGAGCACTGTCTGAGCAAGGTGCAGAGTGCAATTCAAGAAGCACATTTTTGACTTTTTATGTATGGAGCAAAAAAGCACTAAAAGGACTCGCTGAACGGGCAGTACAAACAAAACATTTATAACATTGATATTATTTTGCCTCTTGAACATTGGGAGAGAACATCCACCCGAGAAAAGCACGCCATGAAGTGACGCGCTGATTGTCTGGGTGCCTTTCCGGATGGTACACTTTAGTTTAAGTCAAGTCATTAGGCTCCGTACAAGAGGAAGTGGATGAAATCCAATCGAATGCATTACAGAGGTCAGACTAAATGAGCTAATGGTCCCTTCTGGTCTTAAAAAATCTATTAATCTAATTTAATTCTCTGTCCTACTCTTCATACCAGAGTCATTTAAACTCATTTATATGAGAAGAACACATTGCAGCAGCCTTACACAGCACACCATGTTCTGACTCTGCAGTTTTAGGCTACCCAGAAGTTTCATTTACTGCCCACTGAGCTCAGGAGGAGGCTTTGTTTATGCATAAAGAGAGCTTATATTTACAAGCAAGGCATCAGGCAGAGGCACCTCTCCCAACTCAACGCTGGATGAATCTGCACCTTAAACTATACGCGTTGACCAGAAACATCCCAGAGCACTTTCCACCTTGGCTTGGTTTTTGGGTGCTGCCATTCCCCACCTATCCTGACAGTTGCCGTGGTGAAGAACACAATGCTTTTATCAATAAAATCTGTTCCAGTCACTCCAAGGATATTTCTTGTAACACACTCAATATTGCACCAAGAAAATACTTGGTAGTCACTGTCCAGTGCAAAAAGCAAGCGCTTATGTGGAGAAGGCCAAAAACATTCATTGCTGTCAGTCCCTCCAGTATATACATATGCTCCCGTCAAGCAAAAACAGTTTATTACTTCTCCCTCAAAAAAAAAAAAAATCCCCTCTTTTACTTCTCAGTGTATCCCCCCTTCTGGAGCCTTAACATTAATATTACCAGTCATTTGCTTAATTCAGCAGTACAAGAGAGCAAAACATCACATAAATTCAGGCTGATTGACCTTAGTGAGCCACAGCATCCTTCACGCATGCCTTAGATAGAGGGAATAATTTAACCCAGTCAGAGGGGCAACTGAATTTGAGGGTCACAAAAGGTGGTCTTCACACGGTGTGTTGAAAAGACCCTACAAACGGACTAAGGACTTCTTCTCTGCTGGCATATCTGTAGTTGATGCCACCTTTACTTTCTCTCTCCGCCTGCAGCACACAGAGAGCCCTTTCCCTGTGTCTGTCTTAAACATCGACAGATGAAAAAGAATTACTGAGCTGCCTAAGGCCTCATATCTCCAATGCCTGTGTTAATTTATTCCAGCGATTTGAGGGAAGCATGAATGGTACCCCAGTAAACCAGCTCAGACTGGCATAAAGACAACTGATTTGACCATCTTCTGTCATGACCAGTGTATAACTTCTTTAGTTTTCATCTCTGATGTTTCTTTGCTTCTTCCCCCCCCCCGCCGCCTTCCTTTTGAATCTCAAGTAGCTGGTACTTTGTGACAACACAGAACCGAGAAGCTATGTAACATGAAACGCCCAGTTTGCTTATTCAGTGCCAGTCTTTTTGAACCAAATTCCATGTTTCAGTGAAATTTGCCTTAAGTCTTGTTTCTTCTCAGCACATTTTAATCAAGCAAAAATCCTATTTACAGTGAAGAAATCCCATTACAGCGAACTATCGCTACATTGTTTTAATGGACACATGTCTTTCACTTAAGACTTCATCCTCTGCTTTGCCCTCCAATCATGAGTACACCCTTCAAAAAAAAAAGTCTTTTCAACATAAAAATGCAGGGCAGATATTGCGACCCTAATTGGTATGGATATTCACCATTTGTTCCAGCTTACAATTTGTTATTCTCTCTGGATGCTTTAGACACAAATCAGGAGGTCAAAAAGCCTCTCACTAGCAAAATGCAATTCCTTCCAGGGCAAACAGAAATTCACTGTGCACTCACTCCTGAAGCCCCTAGTCCAAACTCCCACTAACTTCAGAGAATTTTTTTGAATAATGGCTAAGCTGAAACTCTCCATGAACTTTGGGATTTTTTCCCAGAAGATTTTTCATTATATATCAGCCTTTACTCTTGCACACCCCGCAGTCACCCGTAAGAAATGGACAGTTTCATTCTTGTTTATTTCACAACCCAACTTTCTTGATTTAGCATAGTTATTAATGCCAAAATACACTTTGAGTGTGCTTCCGAGTACCTATGATCTCTTTTTTTCTGGGATCTACCTGTCTTCTCCTGTCAGGTTGCTGACAGCATCACCAACTAGCCTTTCACAGCCCTTCATGGCTGGTCCCATTTCTCCCAGAATGCAGAGATCGTCAAACTAGCTACCAAGATTCTTTTTGTACTTCCAGCCTAAATTCCTTCCCTGTAAGCAATCCATCAAATCCAACCCTACCACATAAGAGTTCAGCTGGATTTCCGAGGGTAAGTTTGACACTTCCATTCCTCACATATACCTTGGGTACTTTTTATCAGCACAGTTATACCTTAGGAGTCTGGAAAGTTGACTCGCTGCCACATCTGAAGGATGAGGAGATGCTGAGGGTAATCACCACATTTTCCTGAAGTCAAAAGAAGGCTCTGTGAAGCCTCCCTGTAAAGGTTCAGTAATTTTGCAGCTTACTCCTAAAGAGCTTTTTACTCCTTTTTAACCCGAGTATCAAGGCCAACAGCATGAAAGGCATCCAGTGCATCCTCTGCTTGCTCAGACTCTAAAGCAGAATATAGCAGGGCATCCATATCTGCTTTCTTGGCTTTATTGGTCAAAAAAAAATAAAGAAAACCTGGAATGGGAGCACTGTAGAGTGCTGGCAGCATCGAAGAAGTTAATTAGCAACATTGAACTAGACTTCAGGAGACGAGTCTTAATAACTGCTGCTAAAAATATTACAGTAGTCATTTCCAGAACAAACACAATCAGTGGCAGACAAGTGAGGAGCGCGCTACAGACCCATGAGCTGCCATGGTGGAGGTATTTTCAATGTGGAGTGGGAATAAAGGCTGCTCATTTTAAAAACACAGTACCAAAAAAACAAGCTGGCACTGGAAAGCATCTGGGATCCCACGTCTCAAGCCAGGCTAGTGGCTCTGCAGCCAGGCCAGAGCAGAGGTACGGGGAGCAGAAGGTGTTTGCACCACATACAGCGAGCCTTGAGGAATCAGCTGCACAAATATAATCTAAAATGAGAGGGTAATGCCTTGAGCAGAAGCCTAGCAGGTTATAGTCCTGTTTGGGGTGGGAGGGGAGGAGCTGGCAGAGGCAACAGCTCAAAAATGGAACATCCTGGTGACTCTTGCTGGGCTAAACCCCCAACCCTGTGCAGACTGCCATCACTGCACACAAGACAGCAAAATCTGCTGGCCAAGGGATAAACAATGCATTCATCACTAAAAACCATGAGTGAAAAATCCAGCGCTCCAAAGCTGTCTCTGGTACACAATGCAACCCCTTTCTCTTGCAAAAGGCGGCCTTGGACATTTGCTACATTGTCAGCTCTTGCTCCTTGCCTCTGGAAAACAGCTCAGACCCAAAGGGCTGGCACACTCATAGCTGGGTTTGGTGCACTATATATGCATCAGGCTGATAAGCTGTGGTGGATGTCAGTGTGACAAGCTGGTGGTCTTGAAGTTAATGAAATGACAATTAATCACAACTCCTCAAACTCAAGGCCAATTCCTCAAGTCAAAACCATACTGCAGAAGAAAAAAGCTGCTATCCTTCATACGCCGTTAATTTCTTCCCCCCTGTGCAGTCACCCTCTATCTTCAGCAGTACATCCCATGCTTGCTGCCAGGAACAGCCACCTAAGCTTTTCAGACATGTTCTTGGCAAGGTGTTTCCCCCCTCCTGGTGTTTGACAGGATTATGAAGTGCCCAAGTCTCTGGCTTCCTTTTGTTTTGAAGCTTGAAGGCGAAGTGTAGCTTCATCATTTTGTCTCTTGCTGCCCATTCCCCTGCTTCAACCATCCTGGCTGCCCACCATCCCAGTTCCCAAGCACTCGCCCTTGCAAGCCCACAGGAACAGGACCCCAGCCCAAAGATATTGGCTGTGACTTCATGGCATGTAGGTCTCGCAGCAGATTCACGTTTGGGTTGCAATGGTAACAACCAAAGAGGATACAGCAGTGTCCCAGTTTAGCGCCCAGATGGGTTAGGTCTGCTGTACTAACTTCTCAGGATGGCTCAAACTGGGGCCTTGCATTAGGAGCAGTGACTTGAGGAAAAAATGGGCCCCTCCACCTCCATTTGACTAGGCTATCTCCTGTTCCACTGTCCTACTGAGAGAAGTACATTTTTATTTAGGAGGAGGGAGCAACCACATATTTATTCGTACTGGAGAGGCACTGAAGATACTCCCGCTGTGCTAACCAAACAGTATTAATATTTATGAAATGCTCCACAAAGAGAGCATTTTGAAGCTGAGGAATCTCTCACTTTTTAAGGATTTTTTTGTGAGAAGGTGGAGAGAAGAGCTCAAACTCCAGCTTTCCTGACAAAAAGCAGAGATCCCTCATTTCAGAAGTGTCCAGTGGTATGACACCTTTTTATCATTTTTTTAAATCAAACACTGCTTGGCAAAGAGCGAAAATTTATAAAAGGATAAAAATGAAGAGACAGATCAGTCCTCAAGATGGGGAACAAACGCAATTCTGGATGCCAGCGTACCCAAGGTAGGTGAAATATCCTCCTGCCCTTCTGAGCTTAAGGTACCAGCTGGCCAGCAAATATAGGTTGAGATGCCAGCTTTGTTGTAAAAGATGAAGAGTCTCTGTGCTGCGTTCTTCACCTCCAAACTTAGACATGTCTGTCTACCTTAAATAGCAAAAAGGGACTGAAATATTTATAGAATAAATGGGACACGCATATATGGGCAAATATTAGAGGATAAAAGCCAGGGCCCCAGTCACGATATGTGTTTAGCAGAGGCTGCTGAAAGCAAGCACTGGTCTCTCTGAAAACCTCCGGCAACGCTGAGCAACCAGCAGCTGTCACTGTAAGCAATGAAGAGGAACAGGAGCAATAGAGCTAGGGATGCTCCTAGATGGGAGGAAAGCAACTGGAAAATAAAAACACAGGAGAAGCCGCAATTAAACACTCAGCAGGTCCCTAAAAATGGCCCTTGTCCGCCAGGAGAAGCTGCTCATCAAAAAAGGCTCAGCTGGCCTTTAAGTATGCAGCCCGAATTTGACTTCAGAGATACTACGTGTGGCTTATCGCAATGGGATCTCAAAGCGATGGCAATTCATATCCTGTGCACAAGTGGGATTTCAGATGCACCGGCCCTTTTGAGGCGGTTCCCAGGCAATGATGTGGGGCGCTAAAGGCGAGCAGCGCAGGAAGCCACTTTCAGCCACCTATTAGCACGTGACAGCTTTGAAATGTTCAAGATCCTCTGCCCACTATCCACATTACTCAGCTGTCAAAGGAAAGGCCTCAGATTTATGATGTGAAAATTACATTTTAACGAGGTGTCATATGTGTTTAAAGTTCTTATTCATCATGATACTGCCACATCTTTTACCCAAGACACAAATGCACTTAATTAGCATATTATAAGGACAGAGGGTTCACCTTATCTGCATTGTAAAACTGCTTTAGGAAAAAAACAAACACAACAAACCACCCAACCACCCTTACTGAATAAAATGGTTGCAATCACGCGTCAAGAGAGCATCCCCCAATATTTAATAAAATGTGGATGCTAAAAGTTTGACATGCACCCTCTGAGGTTTTTAAAGTATCACAGATATGGATGGACGCTTCATATCACATTTGATTACTGGACTGGCAGTCCACAATATTAATATGCAATCTATGGAAGCCACTTAAGCACAATGAGGCTGTATTAGACGCTTTATATCATATCACCGTCTTCCGTATGTATTGGGCATATTTATTTATTAACTTCATACATCTATTAAACACCCCATATTGTAATGCCTGGATCTCCTGGAAATAACTGAAAACTTCTCCTCAAAAATAGGAGGTCTGTATTTCCCATGCCACTGGGAACGGCTGCCAGGACATCCAAGTCCCAGGCACACACAGAGGGATCCTTATCCTGGTTCAAGTCCTTCCCTGGACTTCTTCACTGCGGAGCTACAGGACCGATACGGTCCCTACCCCTGGTCTAAATGCTCAACCAGCACATCCCGAGCCCCTGCGCCAGAGCTGCCAGCGCTGCTGTGGGGCACCTCAGGCATTTAAAAGACAAAACTTTCTTTTTCTCGTCTCCCTGCAGCCCAGGAACCCCTAACTGGTGCCCAGCCAGGAGCCACGACTGCCCGGTGAGGTGCAGAGATGCAAAGCCGGGAGATGCGTGTTTGTATGCAGCTTGCCGCCGGGAAGCAAGATGGGAGCACTTTACCTTTTTGGAGAGGAGGATTTGTTGATGTTTCCTTGAATTTGTTTATGCAGACTGTATCACAAGTGGGTGATGATTAAAACAGGTAACTCTGGTGAATATTAAGACTGATTAGGTTGCGGAAAATTTTTCATTCTGTTGATACAGCCTTTCGTTTCCCTCTCTGCACGTGTCTAGCAGGGCACATAAAAAAACCCCAAAACACTGGAACACTTTTCTGGGTTCAGTTTCTTGAAGAATGCAATGGAAAACTGCTAGTTTTGCAGTGCTATTCTCACTATCACTTCAAATTAGCGAACTCAAAAGCAGCTACAAAGAATGCAAAAGCTCAGGAGCATATATGGAGAAGCATCCTCCAAAAAAACTCATTTTAAGGCTCAAAGAAAATATGCTTCAAAGGCTTTTGGTATCTTCAAGTTCACTTCTTGAAAGTAGACATTAATGACAGGTTTCCTGGGATCTGCAGGCACTGAGGAGTGTTTGCTTTCAAAACTATTTTTGGGATAAATTAAAACAACCCCAGACAAAAGGAAAAAAAACAAAAATTGAGTGGGGAAAATCCTTAAAATGTAGCTTTTCCCATTTCTGAGAAAAATGAACAATTGGTTTTAATTCAATCAAGAGCCCTGAATTGCTTCTAGAGCAGTTGAATCCAGCTTTGTGCCTCACTGAAGACTTCAGAATATTTTGTCTTCCCTGGTTCCTGCAGCTGCTGCAGAAGCTGAGCACAGAAAGTCCAGGTTTTGACACTCATTTACTCCAAGGAGTAAAAGCCCATTTTTTTTAAACAGCGGGTGAGAGAGAAGCTCTGCGACAGTGAAGATCTCCAAACCAGTGAGGATGTTCCAAACCTACATGCACAAACAGTCCTCTAATTACAACTCACAGAAAACGTTTAATCACTGTGAAGAGCAAGAGGATGTGATCCCTGCCTTTCCTATAAGCTAAGTGACTCCCGCCTCCTTCCATTTTCCCTGCACGGTTTGGGAAAAAAATGAAAAGGTTTGATTCTAAGTGCATTGGAGCCCCCAGCACCTGTTTTTTATTTTAGATAGCCTTGAAATGTATGATACCAGAGATTTCAAATATGTTACTGGCTATTTAGGTAGTTAAATATATCACTTTTCTTGTTATGATCAATTTTTGGTTTTAAGAGCTCTTCTCCCAAAACTTCACCCGTAATTGTTTTTTAACAACCAATTTGTTCGACCCATCAATTTTACAATCGTTCTTTTATTTTCTAATTAAGCAGATATTGTTTACATATTTTGCTACTCAAACTGTAACCCTCTGGAAAATGGCTGAATTGAACATTGCCTTGCTCAAAACAGAGAAAACACTGGTGATTTTGGAGGAGAGGAGGGGAAACACATATCCGCAATCCACTCTGTAAAAAAACCCACAACTAAATAACCCAATAAAAACATCCTGGGTCTTCACTGCTTTCCTAGCACCGGCTCCTGTTCTGCTCTTTGGTGGAGGAGCTGGGTTTAAGCCAGCCATGTATTAATTATTATATATAAAGCAATGCAGCATAAAATTTGGTGCTAATCAGAAAGTGTGTTGTACTGAACTTGGAAGAGAAAGAATTACGCAGACCTGGCTCCTCTCTGCAAAAAAAAAAAAAAATTGGTGTCAATCAGGTGCTTGCACACCTACTCAATTCAAAATCAATGCTTCTGTTTGACTCTTAAAATAACGTTCCCGCTAATCAGGCTACGCAGGTAATGGAGCAGTAAACTCCCTGTGCAAAGGTATTTTTCTTCACTTTGAAATGCCTCGGCCCATTCGAGCTGTCTCATCGAGAATTTCACTTGCTGTCAGAGCAGTCCTCTTGAAAGTCCTCTTAACCCATAAACCAGTGAGGTAATGGGATCCTTATGCATTTCTGCCAAAAAGGAAATCCCGGCAATTTTTAGAGAAGAAAAACGCATGTATAATTCAGCTTCGTGCCCATATTACAAAGCTATCAAAAATTGCACGAAAGAAACATCAGAGAAGGCTCAGCAGGCTCCCTGACACCGTATTAACCTTCTCGTGTCCACCACCCAAAAGCCAAAAACTGCTTCAGCTTTCCATCTCAGGCACTGGGAGATTTTAAATTCTCATACAAACATGAGTGAAATTAAAGGGGCTTCAAACCAGGATGACATAAGGACAAATCAAATCCTTGCACCTCATAGATTTTCAGCCTCTGCAAGGTTTTCACCTGCTCTCCCATCTCACCAGCTTAGACTGGGAGAAAGGGGAGAACCATTTCCTTTTTTACGGGGAAGTACAAAATTTGGGGTTTTCACCGATTATGGCTTTTTTTTTTATTAAAGATGCTATTACTGACAGTGATCACCATGTGAAAAAATGGCAGCAGAGAGTCTGCTGTAATACCTGGAAATACTTCACTGAAAAGGAGAGAAACTATGTGAAATAAAAGGGAAGCAATTGATTTTCACTCCTCGGGGATAACCAATAGCTCACAAATTGCTCTGCTTCACTCCACCACTCAGAAAGTACATGCTCATCATTAAGTTGGGAGAATGAGAAGTATTACTTCATTTTTTGCTCATCTGAGATGTTGCAGAGGTCAACATCATTGAAAACAGCCCTGCTCCTCTCTTAACAGTCACTTGCTTTTGTTCATCTGCCTCTTCAAGATTCCCTTCGCCTCTTCCTTACGTTTTTGTATAAAAATGAGAAATTCACTGCCATTTTACTACTTTTGTTCCACCCCTCCCCAGATTTTCATATCCACAGTTTCTTTCAGCATCTCTTGATCCAATTTTACATGGATAACAGGCTGCTCACAGGAAAAGAAAAAGAAAAGCTCAGCAACAGAAACCTCTCGACTTCTCTTTTGCAATCTGAAGTCCTGAATCCACTCATTCACCCCCGAGTTTCTTATTAAGAAAACAGAATGTTTGGGGAATAGCCATGTTACAAATCAAATAGTTTACTGTCCGAATTATATTAATTCTGCCTTCCCTCTTACTTTTAAAGCGTTTCTGAAGTACGCAGTCTGCCACACGAACTACCTGATAACTATGATGATTGAGCAAACGCTGTTTGGAAAGTCTTGCGCTGTCGCGTGAGTTTGACCACAATCTAGGCTAAGTCATGTTACTAATAAAGCGGTAACTGTGAACATAATACTTGCAAAGCTATGAATGAGTTGGTGAAGTTAAGTGAATATAACTCAACAAAGCAATTACCAGTATAATTTCTAACAGGAAAAAAGGCGCAAAAGCTGGGAATCCTCTTGGGGCCAGATGCTTCTCTCTTAGAGAAAGCATAGTAAGTCATGCTTTTTTTAAAAAAAAAAAAAAAAAAAAAAAAAGAGCAACTTTAAAGGAAAGAAATCAACATTTTGGAGGATTTTGTTCTTAATTCCCCTCCTGACTCTAGACACACACTTGTAGGTGTACGCTCACGTATGCAATTAGCTGTGGCTTCCCTCAACAGCCCAAACTCCCCCATCTTAATGGAATGAAGTAATTTAAACTGGCTGGCAGTTTTCCCCCATCTGTTTGCAGTGACAGCATCTTCCACGCTTTGTTTTGCCAAAATTCCTGCAGAAGGGAAGATGATCTGATGTACGGAGGAAAATTCAATTAAGGAGAAAAGAGTGCTATCTCTGTGTTGCAAACAAGAGCGTGGACCTTTGGAGACTGTTTCAGGTTAGTTACGGGTAGCACACTCCTTTCCCTATTTCATTTCAAACTAAGATTAAAAAAAAAAAAATATACTGCACGTATTAATGTCTTAATATCCATCACAGGTCTTGTCGTGGGGCTTAATTTACAGAAACACAGACAGATCAGTAAAACAGGATTGCGCTTCAATTTTACACCGTATTTGGAAGAAAAATAGAAAGGCTGATTCAAATTTTGGCTCGTATTAAAACTCTTACCTGCTCTGCTGTCCAGTGGGCCAAAATCCAAGGAATATTTCACAACATGATAGTTGTTCCATACATAAAGGAGGTTGTCCCGGGGATTATAATCCACAGCAGCAATGTACTGGTAGGAGTTTGGAAAGGGCACATCCACCATGCTATCCTTGCTTTGGTCAGTGTTATATATGTAGTCTATTTTATTCCCTGTGGCTTCATTGTCGTCATCTTCGTACACAGACTTCACTACATATAAAATCCCACAGATCATGAAGGCGTTGGAAGCTGACCTCTTGTCATAGGCAGTATCCCACGTCCCTTCAATCCTTAACGTGTAAGGGTTTAACTGGCTAATGACTATTTTGCCATTATTTTGTTCTGTTGCATAGATTACCCACAGCCCGTTCTCATCCACAGCCAGGTCTATATCAGACTTCCCTCCCCAGCGGTAGGGAGAGGTGTCATGGTAATTTGCATTAGCTATGATAGCCTCCCCGCTTTTTATCCTTGTCCGCAAGTCAAACTTGACTATGTTCCTGGTTCGTTCCTTGTTGAAGAACAAAGCCCCATCGTACACCACGAACCCCGTGCCATCCACCCGGTGTGGGAGTTTGTAGGTCGTGGTTGGCCTCCCGGCAATGAAGTCGTCCTTGGAGGAGTACTCCGTCAGCGTGTCCGTCCGGTACGGTGTCCAGGGCATGTAGTAGATCTTGTCAGACGCCTGCAGAGGGTCCTTGCACCAGGCACCAGATTGGTGGTCAGATTCGAATAAGTGTTCGCTCTGGTAGACTCCTTTCAGCAGTCCAGGGCAAAGAAAAACTGTCAGAGGGGAAAAGAATTTAAAACAAAACCACAAAGTTAATGACAGTCCGGGGGTGGCTGGCCCAAACTTCTCAACCGCTTCTAGTTCTGGAGCAGAGGACACTCAAGATCAGAGGAAACCCAAGAGCAATGCCTTGTAGCTGGAGACTAGCCTTCCTGCTGGCCATATCTCTAGAACAAGATTTGCTCCACCAAACTGATTTTTCCTGCTTTTCCTATCAACTATGGCTCATTTTCTTATTGCTTTTCAAATCTATTTTTACAGGTGTACTTACTTGGACCACTTGCCTTTGTAAACTCTGAAATGAATATGTGCCCCCAAAGGATTTCTGGGTTTGTATTTCCAGATTATATTCTACAGTGAATCTGTACCTACTAGGTGAAGGGGTAAACTCCCGGGGAATTGATCCACATATTTATTTGAACAGCCCACAGAAGAGCAGCCTAGAAATGGAAATAAGAGAAAGAAATTCCCATCCTTACAGCCCAAGCGATATTAAATATTTAAAGGGTACCAACAGTAAAGCAGAGACGAATCCCTTAGCAACTCAGAAGAGCGTTTAAAGCAAAGGGAGCAGGGGGGAACACCCGTCTACAGATCTGTAGTATAACTAGAAATGAGGCTTTCAAAGCTGCTACAGGACACACGAAACATGCAGTCCACACAATTAAAAACGAATGACGTATGGATGCTGAAAGGAAAAGACAAGGAAGGAAGGAAGGAAGGAAGAAAGGAAAGAAGGAAGGAAAAGAATAAAGTTCACTGGAGAGGAACCCAAGGTCTAGATTTTAATCAGTTAAAAAATGTCCTGTTAAATATAGTAGTAATTCAAACTTAAAAACATATACCTTCTATTGTTACATGAGAGGAGCATAGAGGAGCGATTTGACTAACCGGTGTGCTTTGCTGCTCAGACTTCGGGGGGGCTGACAGAGGCCAGGGCATGCCCAGCGCCTGGGAGGAAGCTCGGCCAGTGGCTGGCTGACCTTGGCATCATGGCAATGCCAATGCCAAGAGGCCAGCCAGCTGGATGGGGAGACAAAAGGAGGGATGCTGAGGAGCAAAACTGGCTCATTTGGCCCTCATCATCCCTGGTAGCATCCTCCTGACCTGGAGGCACCGCACACACTTCGGGGGGAGAATGTTTGTTCGTTATTTGTAATGCTGATCTCCGTGAGCGTGAGTAGTAGAATAACCATGATGATGGGATGGGCAGCAGGGAGGCATGAAGAGGTATCCCATCACACGCTGCTGGTAGTGCGGGGCTGGCAGATGGGATCCCACGTTCGCGCTCCCTGCTTTGAGTGTAACCAATTATTTTCAGAAATGCAGAAATTGGTAATATCCTCTGGAGAGCGAGACGGGAGGAAAATCAGATTTAGTAACTGGTGTAAAAGTATATTGCTCTATTGGAGTCTAAGTAACCACCCAGAGTTGCTGATAAAGGGGTGCCGTTTCCAAGAGGCTTTTATGGCAATTAGATATACTTATGCACATACACATGTATGCACACTTTGCAAATTCTTTGGGCAGGAGAAAGTATCTAAACCTTTGAATAGAAATTTAATGAAAAAAAGTGGCACTGGTAAAAACTTTTCAGCAAAAATGAGTTAGCTGGTGAAGTTGAGCAGCAGAGATACTAAATAAACTTTAACAAAAAAGTAGTGAGAATTAATGACAAAGTATTTCAACTAAAACGTTAAACTGTTAAATAACTTAGCCTATACATAAGTAATAAATATATATAATTTGAAAGGTATTTAATTACCTTTTTGTTCCACTTCTATTGTAGAGAGAGAGGTAAAGAGAGAAAGGAGAAAAGAGAATAGATTAATGGTACTGTATTGGCCAGGTAGTTTTCTTTACCTCTTTCATATGAAAAGGAAGCTTTATTAATTTACTTTAGTATGTGAACATTTTTTATATATATATATAAAAAAACCCTTTCCTCTGATATAATACGCAGACAAGCTGAAAAAATACAGATAAATTTTAACTTTACAAAAATCTTTAAGAAGGAAAAAAAACCCCAACACTTGGGACATACCAAGCCCCCTGAACTATTTGAGATACGTCGTCAGCAGCAGCCTTGGACTCGTTTCATAGAGCAAAATGAAACACCCATACAGTGAAATATGACTGATACAGATTTATGTATAGAATAAAAACTCCAGGAAGAAACTTTATAGAATATACATCTTCATATATTTCGCCAAAATCCTGTAAAACAGAGATCCCTGCTTTAAGCAGAAGAATATTCCCTTTTGACATGAATAGAGAACTTAGGAGAGTCAAATGAAGCACATCGGTGGATGTTCGCAGAGTCCTGTCCTATGTCTCAGAGAAACAAGTTTTAGTAGGACTTGGAAAAAAAACATTTAAAATATTATAATACTTACGATTTATAAGATCCCAAAGACTTACAGTGTTAACAAGTTAAAAATATCTAAGCACTATTTAAATACCCAACCCCAGAACTTGCTGGGTATTTTTATGTGAATTATTCACCATGCATAATAACGCTGCTGAAGAGGCTGCGTCCCTTCAGACGAAGTCCCTTGCAGTCAGAATAAATAAATGCAATACACTTATTAATTGCTAAATGCTCAGTACCAAATTCTATAGCTAACAACCTCCTGCGAAGGGCTTTGGGGGCCCTCATCCAAACACCCCCTGCGGTGGTGGCACAGACCCCTTCTTCTTTCAGCATGGTGGGGCCCCAAACAGCTTCTGCACCCCCAGTCCTGGGCTTTGCTCGTTCTGCGGGGCCTCTTCCCCGGAGCTGTAGGAGAAGACAGGCCCCATAAAACATCACTGAGGGAGAAGTGAGAACTTGCCAGAAAAACAGTTGGGTTTTGACAGCTGAGAGATCTCTGTTCAGAGAAGTGAGACAGGAATGCAAAGGTATGCACGCGCGCTTTGTTTTTGCTTGCCCAGAGTTCACTCTGGCCCCTTCCAGACCGAGACATTTGCCAAATGACTGTCCTCCGGTGCTGGGACTGCAAACCCCTGTTCATTCAAAAGTCTCATTCATTTGGATGGGAGCTGCAGGCTCAATGGAAGAACAATTTCAGGGTAAGACTGCAAATGCATTGGCTAGACATGTGGATCTGCACTTTGCCGTGTGGGGAGGTGTACATCCAGAGCCAACTGCTCCCAAAATAAATGTTTCCAAACTTAAACAGCTTTTTTTTTTTTTACCTGGGCTTTGATTCAGGCTCCTTTCTACCTCATAACAGGTTAAGGTTAAAGGGAAATGTTTTCACCATGTGGCTGTCAGGGCTCTGGGGAGCAGAGACGATGCATTTCAGTGCAAGCACCTGATTTTGCACGGGAAAGAGCCAGCAAGGGTAAAAGGCACCAGACCCAGCAACTGGAGAAACCCGCACAGCAATTGCTCTCCCTGTCCCAGACTGTGACTGGCCACAGCTAAGTAAGGTATTCAGGAAAACATTAAATGTCCCTGGCAAAAGCAAGAAAGCAACATGACAGATCCCCAAATGTATGGCTTCACACGGATTCTTCTGGCTGATGGTATACTGTACCTCTGGCAGCGTAGAAGGTAGTAATTTACGATTTCAAACAAGCCAAAGCTTTTGTAATGCACTCGAACAACAGCGTATGCGTTGTAAAGCAGGAAGAGAGATGCTTGTGCAAAAGAGAAGATATTCCCGACCAGCCGAGCTGAGTGACCTGAACCATTGATTACCCTTATCCTGAATAGCTCGTTTGTGTTATTAGCGGTCAGTGCCACATCCAGCTCTCTTGTAATTCCAGACACGGTGTGTGTTTTGGTGACCTCATGCATGGTGCTTTCCATTGTATGTATTCCAAATACCTATTTTTCTCCTGCTAATTTAAGACTTAATGCTTTTGAATTTCAATAACTACTCAGCTTATATTGGGATGTCATATTATTCGAACCAGTTGCATGGGAAGCTTGAAGGATTTAGCTCATTAAGCAGCATTAAGAGGAAGGGTCTAATTAGGGTCTGATTATCCCTTCAATTATGCAACATATCACTGCAAAACTGTCTTCATAAAGTATTGGAAGAATTTTTAAAATTCTGTCCAATAACAGGCCATTTTACATCTCTACAATGCCCTGTGCTAGTCCACAGAATTTAAATACTACTTAGAGCACAGGAGGCACCTTACCTTCCTACAGGGATCATGGAATTGTTTAGGTTGGAAAAGACCTTTAAGATCATCAAGTCCAGCTGTTAACCTAGTACTGCCAAGTTACCACTAAACCACGTCAGTCCCTCAGCACCACATCTACACATCTTTTAAATCCCTCCAGGGATGGTGACTCAACCAATTCCCTGGGCAGCCTGTTCCAATGATCGACAACCCTTTCGGTGAAGAAATGTTTCCTAATATCCAATCTAAACCTCCCCTGGTGCAACTTAAGGCCATTTCCTCTTGTCCTATTGCCTGTTACTTGGGAGAAGAGACCAACACCCACATCACTACAGCCTCCTTTCAGGCAGTTGTAGAGAGCGATAAGGTCTCCCCTCAGCCTCCTTTTCTCCAGGCTAAACAACCCCAGCTCCCTCAGCCGCTCCTCATAAGATCTGTGCTCTAGACCCTTCATCAGCTTCGTTGCCCTTCTTTGGACACACTCCAATCTACAGAAAAAGCATGCATACACAGTTACTTCTCTTACAGTGAGCTCTTCTGCTCCTGCTATTGCTGCATTGGAGCTGAACAAGGGTATTCTATCTTGGTTTCCTATGCCAGTTGCAGGCCAGTGCCATTGGCTTCAACAGTGCCGCAGGCCCAAAGGAAAATCAAGAACCACTTGCCAGGTCTGAGGGGAGTTACAAACAAGACTTTCCGCGTACCCTGATTTTCTCCTCTTTCTTTGGACGGCAGAAAAACTGAGGCTGATGTGCGATCATCGGCCGCTATAGCCTGCCCCCACTGCGCCTGGAGCCAAGCGATCAGGCAGATTCCTGCCACCCATTCAGAGAAATAGCACAAACAAATTAATTAAATGCTTTTAGTACTGCTGAGTTGAGGCTCTGAAAATACACTCTTAATTCCTGGCACAATTAACACTTGAACAACATTAACTGCTCATTTTCTTACCACCACATTGAGTTGCACTCAATTATTTGAGGCACAAGCATGCAGTGGCAAAGTCCTGTAGAAAGCTCTCTCCCTGGCACTGCTTCAAACCCTCAACAGGAGCACAAAACTCCTGGAAAAAAATTATCTGAGTAGGGGGGATGTTAAAAGGCAATTGTGAAAGTAAGTAAAAAGTTGCGCCCTGTACTTTGCCAGCTGTTTGTTTTTTTTTTCTCCAGGACAGATGTTTAATAGAAGAATAAGTGACATCTACTCCCTGTTGCTATCCTTCATATGTCAAACTGATTTAATATACAGAGACTCAGCATTAAACATACAGTTAATGACGAAATAGAAAGACTAAGAAAACAGGTTTTTGAGGCTGACCTCAGTAGCACAAGATGCAGTGTGTCAGCAATGCTGAGGGTGCTTCATGCCAGACATGGCTAACCGCTGCATCTTGCCTCCACCAACCAGCTCGATCAGAGGCGTGGGGAGGTTGAGCTGAAAAGCGGTTGTGGCTCAAGGGAACCAACTAGGGAGAAACATCTCCAGAAGACACAGCACTGGCCTTGTGCCCTGCCCCAACACAAGATCCATAGTGCAAGAAGGTGACCACCACACAGCTGACTCACCGTTTGGCCCTGAGTCCTGTTGCGCTGGACTAGAGCATTGAGCTCCCTCTAACAATAAAACAACGTCTGGAAGGTGCCTTGTGCCAGGGCTCCTCATATGAGGACAGGCTGGGATCTACAACCTTTACTTTCTCTAATCCCTAGACCCCAAGCTCCTTGGCCAGCCTTGTGCCAACAGCAAAGCACCCACAACTCTCTCAACCTTTGACTTGAGGGCTTCCCTATATCACCTGCAGAGAGCTTCCCCAATTTACACGTTTCTCCCCAATACGCACACAATCTGTGGGTTTTAGGTTGAACAGGAACATGTTTGGGAAGCTGCAACCCTAGCAAGGCACCCCAAAGCGCACACATGTAGAGGCTGCTACAGAGATGAAGGTGCTCTTCTTTTTTGAAGACACGGCTGGCTGCTGAAGTGTCAGTGTTCCTCTACTAAAAGAAGGTTAAAGTAAACACGAGAGGTGTTCAAAATTCAGGGCATCAAAGCACATGTCAGTAACAGACTTTTTTAGCTATCACAATAGAAGACAGTAGTCTAGGCAACTACAGGCGAGAGCAGCATCATATGCAGGGCACGTCCAGCGCGGTGGATCACTGACGACAGGAACCCGCAGTCAGTGCTAGAGAAACCGTGTCCTCTAGAGTGTAGGCAAAAATGCTGTTGAGTAGGATGTATTTCCAATCATGCTAATAGTAATAAGGCACATGAGGTCCTGAGCAGTTTCTCTTACCAACATTTAAAATTAAGAAACTGGTTGAGGTCCCTGAGGGAAATGCAGCAGTTGAAAGATCAGAGGCAACATGAGAGTAGGGGACAGATACTGCAGGAGGGTCATCAGCTTCTTGCTTGTTCCTCTGGTTCCCCATCCCAGCACCCAGCCAGCCAGGCTGAAGAGGACCACACCTGTATGTGTTTCAAACCCATGGTGCTCTACTGTCGGGAAGCGCAGCTGGTGCACAGACAGATCCCGATGGGGAAGCACAGTTAAGGGAAGCTGAACTCTGCAGCAGCAAATCTTAAAGAAATATATTTAAATCCAGGGAGTGAAAATATGAAAATACTCTTCTTTTATTAATTTGTACTTAAAAACACCCAAACCCCCTGCATGTGGTTTCCCAGAAGAACAGTTAGAGAGCTAGCTTGGCATTTGTATGACACGAGCTGTTCTGGCAACCTAAAGTTCAAGATGCTACAGAGGTACCCTTCTCCTCTCCTGACACATAGTTAAAATGACAAGAGACCACGTAGCCAAGCTCAGCGTTCACTCTGTGCAGCACAGACACAAACCAAAGCATGTGCTACCATTTCTCTCATCCACCCACTCCCTCTAGGAAAGCCTGGGGTCCCACTGGTGCACAGGTGGGTGGTCACTAGACCCCGAACACCCTAATAATGGAAACACAGTCACCATCCACTGCAGCAAGCTGTAGCCAGCAGGCAGTCAGATGACATTTTTCCTCTAGGCAAAGGAAAACCAACAGCAATAACGTGGTCTTTGGTCTCAGTACCTTAATTGCAACTGTCCTTGCTACAGAAGACACGGTGACCAGCCTCTGTCCCCACCCTCCACATCAAGTTGCCCCCAAGCCAGAATTTAACTCCAGTCCCGTTAGCCCCAGTGAAGCACTCATTTTACGAGCTTTTAATGTGAAAAGTTTTAACATGCAACAGGGGAAGCCCTCTTGAGTCTTAGCTCAGGAACAAGCACAGAGATTGGAAGAATTAGGTTTTTTGAGACTACTTTGCAAATACATACTGCTGCTATCTTCCCATTTTTGCCACCTAATCTCACTTTACTACGATTTTTAATTATTTCCCCCCCGATATGACAGGTTCTTTAGAAATAAGTTCCCTTCCTTTCCAGAGCAAGAACAATGCCAGCTTCCTTTGGCAAAGTACAATAAATAAATACACAACAGACTGGACTTGGCGCCCCGCTACTGCTTTACCTGGGGGATCTTCACTTGTGCCCATGCCATGCGCATACGTGCATTTAAACAGGGAAAAGACCCCATTAACATTGCTTGGCTTTACAGTCTAAGAGCAACCTGACACCTCCAGCCAGAGGAATGAAGAAACTATTCCTATCAATTATATTGACATGAATTAACTTTCTTGCAGCTGCCAATTTCTGCTACGGAAGAACCACATGCCAACTTTGAGCCTCTCCATAGCAGTTCGTCACCAGACCAAAACTATTCTGCAAGCTTAGTTTTAAAGCTTCTTTAGGTTTAAATGATTATAATGGTGGGACCCACTTAGTCTGTAACGTTATTTATATTTCCAAGAAAATTTAAGGTTTCAGTAAACAGAGTACTTCCTCCTTCTTGACTGTACATACCTCTGTGTGCACATTATACTCCCTCCCGTAAGGCTGGGAAAAAAAAAAAAATCTTGATTTATTGCGCAGGAGAAACGCTTGCCTTTTACAGCAAATGAAGTGCTAATCCTTTATTTAATAAAAGGGAAGAAAAATTTCACTTGCTCCGTTTCCAAATTACATTTTTCATATAATACCCAGGCATCAGTGAACGAAGGTGCTCTACAAGTACCTTGCGTTACAATGGCTTCATGTAACACATTCCCAAAATTATTGCCTCCTAATTAATTTTGCTGTGAAGTACAGAGATTGGAAATGTCAATAATCCATAAACGCTTTCACGAACCACAACCTAAATTAGATCCTTAAATAAGGTATCTATAGATCTGCAGAAATCAAAGCTGTCGGTTTTGGTAAGTGGATTTCCCCCCCCCCCCCCTTAGATTTCCGTTCATCTGATAAATTTGTGAAACCTTTCAAACCATTAATTTGGGCTTCCTTAAAACGTCAGTGCTTTCAGCCTGCTTTTTTAATACATAATAACTAAATTTAATAGATGTTCACTAAAACAATACTAAGGATTATTAATGTTAAAACACCCGTCAGTGTAACTTACAGTCATCAGGACCCAGGAAACCACTAATACACATTAACTCTTGTCCACTAGAGGTTTCTGTGAGATGAAAAAAGTTCCAGTTTCCTACAAAATTACCTTGTGTAGCATAGATCAAAATTCAGGCTATTTTGGGAGGAAGCCATCTTTTTGTTAGACATTCATATAATGAGTGACAGGCATCAGAGGCCACAACCCTCACATGGACTTTCCCCCAAGCCCAAGAAATAACAAATGCTTTTCCATGGCACTGTCCCCTTGAGTCCCATTTTCTAGGGGTTTAAATATTATTACCTCATTTCCTAATTTTAGGTACCAAAGCACAAAAAAACTATGCCTTTAAATATTTTGTTAAGGAAAAAAAAAAATAAAACAGCCCTGCAGAAAGCCAATGAAAGTTTGGGATTCTGAGTTTTGGGGTTAAATCCCTGCTGCGTGCCCGACCCTGCAAGGGCTGATGCTCGTTGTGCAGAGCAGAGATTAGCGAGACGGTTCTCAACAATTTTGCAAACATTCAGATTTCCCAAAATTCTGTGAATAATTTCTATTCTTTCTTTGCTTCTTTCCTCTTGTTATTATTCCAGGCGGCAGTCACAGTGACTGGCTTCTCTGAAGAAGCAGACACCTCATCAGCTTCAGCAGATACTGAACGTGATTGTGCTGCACTTCCAAATGTATTATTCCAAGAGGTAAATATTTTTTGCTCAAGTAAAGATAATTCACTTAAGTTATAATGACTCCTGAAATCTACTGCTCTGTAAAAAAAAGCAGCAGCAAGTATTGTTATATTCACAGTTCATCTTCAGAAGAAATATCTGATTTTTTAATGTGTATAAATCTCTTCTGTAGATGAGATTTTATGTTTAGAGCACCATTCCAGAGATGAAACAATCTGAAAAAAACAATTTTTCCCTGAATTTGGGAGACAAAAGAGGTTGCTTATTCTAGTCAAAGTGTTTGTCAGAACACTGGCCACTGCTCACCACCCTCACAAGCCGAAAAATGAGCTGGGCAGATTTTCTGCTGTGACCGTACGGCCAGTAGCACACCCCCCTGTTGCCCAGTTTATACCAAAAAAAGCAGTAACTTCTTAACTCACTACAGCACCGTCAACTTGTTGTGCACCAGAATTTTCCTTTTAAATTCATCAATTAAAAAGAAGCAGCAAGATGAGTTAGCACGAGAGGGGAAAAAAAAGGACCATACAAGTACTGTGTGAAATTCAATTACGGCTACAAGTCATTCAGCCAGACTTTCCTTGGCAGTTGGCCTCTTACTGTTTCCAGCACAACAACAGATGAGTGAGCTGCCATTAAATTACAGCAGAATCAGCCACCTGGACATCATTCTCCCATAATAAAAAAATAAAAAGGAAAAAAAGAAAAAAGAAAGAAAAAAGTGAAAGTGCAGATCCAGAAAGGGAGGTAAGCTCTGCAGGGCTGACCCTCTGCAGTTTTTTTTCTGTAGCTGGCTCCTGCTGCTGCTGAAGAGCCACCAGCACGCACCAGCCTTTTGCAACACAGCCCTGCGGCAAGGACGAGCGAGATGTGGAGATCCGGTCCCTCCAATGGAGGCGTGAATTAAACCTCATCCAGGCTGTGAGCTCCTTTATGAAAGGGGAAGAGAGGCATTACTGTGCATTACTTCCAGCTCCGGGTCTAAAAAGAAAAGGAAACAAAAAAAAAAAAAAAAAAGACAGCCGAGCATTCTCCAAGAAATTTTCATTTAATGGTGCTCCTCTGGAAAAGGTCTGGGCGCAAAATGAGTATCAAGGTGCTGCTCCCCTCCATCAAGAAAGGCTTCTGTGTACGTAGAGGTGAACCAAGAGGTGCTGGCAGCAGGGTTTGATCCTCCAAGGTTGTTGAGTGTGGCTTTCCAGGGCACGAACCTATGTTACACCTAATTCCCAGTGCTGCCAGTTCAGCCCAGGAGCACTCAGCGACAGGGTACGGAGAGACAGACCGACAGAAGGGTTAAAAACCCCACAACAAAACAGCTGTCTGGGAAACAAGCTTGCCTGGTAAAATCTAACCCCAGAGACCTCTTGTAAGCAAGTTTGAGTCTAGGCTTTACTCCCCTTGGTCATTCAGCCCACGTGTAACCAGGTCAGGTAAATGGACTTGGATAACCATCCCACTTCCTCCTCCTGGGATGTCAAATGCATGGAAAGATCACTTGGCAACTAGGCAAATGCAGCTAAATTAAGGATAATTATTATTTGCATACCTCTTTATATCTTCCTTGCCAGATAAACTGTAAACCCTCTTTGCCTGACTTTAAAAGGAACAAAAGCCTGAAGTTCATTAACGATTTGTCCTCATCCAGGCATGAGATAAATTCAGGATGTCAAGAGCCTGACAGAACCATCAAGGCAAACATTAGGTGTCTTGCCTTAAGGAATAAGTGGGAAAGGAAAAATATCTTAGGTGGGGGAACGCTGAATTAAAGCTCTGTGTCTTCTGGTCCAATTTCTCTCCAAAGAGGAATAAACTGTTTGTCATCCTGCCAGCAACGAGACTAGCTAAAAATAATGGATTCCACAGGCCCAAATGAGGCTAATCATGATTGCCAAGGCATGTCTGTGCTGTGAGAAGTGAGTGAAATCTGATGCTCTTCAGAGAAAACATTTTTTGAAAAGCTCTTTGCTCTGCAATAAGCCTTGGCAGTTATCTCATGTCTTGGAGTATCTACCATATTTCTTGTTTGATTGCAAGGCATATTGCTGACACTGGCTGATATGGCTGAGTTTCCTTTAATAACGCTTTGGTAGGTAAAACACCGCTTCTTTTTAGCTATTGAGAAAACAGTAAGGAAGGATTTTGCATCAGTTACCTCCCTCAACGGTACTTATTCTTAAGTGTCTCCAACTGGATGCTGGAGTAAAATGCCCATCAAAATCAGAAAAGGATTTCCACAAAGCCAAACAACAAACTGACACAGTTGTTTTCTCCTCTCTGAATTGGGGGAACACCTACAAAGAAGCTGGAGAGGTGGGATTTTACTGCAACCACTCTGGAGAGCAAGTAAAGAGCAGGGGAAGGAGTCATTAGACTTCTTCAGGAACTGGTCCTTTGGAACAAGATTTTACAATCTGGTGTAAATTTTAACAACATCTGCTCTTTAGGAAAAAAAAAAAACCAAGAAGGGGGAAAAAAAAGAATCAAGGCATGACTTCTAGCATTTTTAGTTTTAAGTAATTAACGCAAGTGTGTTGTATGTGTGTGCGCGCACATATGTGCGCTTATATGCAGAGGAGTGACTTCCAACATTATAAGATTTAAATAATTAACCCAAGTGTGTGTCACATGCATATACACTCACACGTATAATGCAAAGGCACTGGCACAGCTTACACTTTGAGGCGCATTTCCAAAACACTCTAAAGAAACGATTCTGCAGCAGTCTGACACTCACATCCCATCTAAAGCAAGTATTGCAGAAAACTGCTTAGGAGTCTTCTCTTTTGCTCCGGCTCTCAGTACTCAAAGTCAACAAGCTGAGAGGCAGATGTTTCAGAGGAGATCATGCCCTGCCGAATTGTGAAAGGCTCCCGTGCCTTTTCCCCAGTCCGTGCTCCAGATGTGCTGGGGAGAGATTGCGTGCCGCCTGCGCAGTGCAAGACAGATAGGCACAGCTGCCTCCTCGCCGGGTACGGACCAGAAGGTAACATTAAATGTGCCGGTTCTGCTGACCGTTTGGGTGTCCTCAAACCCCAGCTGAGCAAACCTCTCTCTGCTGTGCACAAGCATCTTCCTCACCTTTGTTTCGCTCGTCTCCCTGCCACACCATTCATCACCACCTACCAAACGGTGCAGAAAACGCTCACGTATTTGCAGAGCTGCCCAAGGAGCAGAAATGAAGGTGGGGGTCCCCGCCGTGCTCTCCGCAAGGCTGTGGCAAGCCAGCCTGCCACACAAGCAGCCCTTGGCAGGTTGGCACTGGGGTGTTTTTACTTAACCAAGCACGCAGGTGAGCGCATTAAGGGAGAGCAGCTTGCAACAAATGCATGCTCTGAGCCCAAGTGTGAACAGAGAGCACTTTGTGGATTTCAGGATTTGGCTCCCCACTGTTTGAATCCGGGGCTAAGAAGGATGATATTGTATTTTATACTTTTTTTTTTTCTTTTTTTTTTTTTTAATGAATAAGTACTGATATAAAGCAGGGACCTAGCTGGAATGAACTGTCAACTTAAAGGAATACGTCTGAGGCCTTTAACTTGCACTGGTATATTCAGTGAAGTAAAAATATTATTCTGCTTGGGAGAACCACAAATTACAGCAATAAAATATATGCGGTGAATACGTAAAAATTTGGTACTATTTGCAATGACCTGAATATCAGGCACTGCTAAGACCTATCATTTTCACCATTAATGAAAAAGAGACTATTTTATTTCTAATTTAAAGCATAAGAATTTATGAAGGTTCAGAGAAGTCTTTTGTGTGCTTTTGCAACAGCTTAACTTCTAATATATTATATATGCGAAAATTAGGATCCTTGAGCTCTTGCACAATATTTACTGGTGCACATTATTGGAGCGGTCAGTGTGTGGTGCCCTCTCTCTATTTCATAGCCAATGCAGCATTTTCCCCATGGCATCAATAGATTTAAAAAAAAAATAAAATAATTCTTGCTAGAGTGAAAAAAAATGATGTGACAATGAAACACACTCATTTCGCTATGAGGTAATTCAATAAATCTGTCTACTTTGCTAAGGCTTAGTTTTTATGTAAAACAACACTTATTTATCGTGCTAACTTCAAAATGGAAAAAGAATTAAGGGCGAGGTTCAGTTTTCAGTCCAGCTTTTAGTAATCTGGAAATAGGGTAAGAGGGACCCTGACAGGTCTAGGGGAGAGAGCCAGATACCAAGGCTATGCCTGCTTCACGTAAATGCTGTCTTCTCTTGTAATCTCTTTTGGACAATTTAGATGAGGCAAAACCACAAGAATCAAATCATCATGTTGCCAGAGGTTCCCAGAGGGACATCGATGGGGCCATCCTGATATGGTAGCACAGAGGACTCGGCCCTTTCCTTTTATTACGTGCCATTCTCTTCTGCCCTCAGGAGGCCCATCTAACAGATCTGATGGGACTGTGCCATGGCCTGGGCCCATGAACAGCACAAGCATAAGTTACAGCAGCTTCTGGGAGAGGTTTTTGAAGATTCAGCTTCCCACCAAATTACTAAATAACCTTGGAGGTGGGAGGGAAGCCCTTTTGCAAAGAGTTAGACCAAAAATAAGGACAATTAGGTGACCTAAGGCTGGTGACAAGAGGCCTCACCAGGCTAGAATGTGAAGTGAAACAGTTTAAGAAGCATCACCATTAAGACTGGTATGGAAGCACAACCTGGAGACCATCCAACAACATACATCTCAACTAAAAGCCACCACAGCTCACCTCATTGCTAAACCAGCCTGCTTTTTCTATGTTCACCTCTCAGAGAGAGGCAGCAGTTTCTGATGACCAGCAAAACACCCACATGGTAACAACACATGTTCCTGGCAGTGACAAAGCATTATAAAATTTAGATCATACTTAGGCACAACCCAACAAAGGTTTAATCGACTGTTTGGCCTCAACAGGCTTACGAAAGCCTAGGATGTTGTGCATCTCCATCGCAACCCTACTGCTAGAAGGAGCTCATGTGGCATGATATTTCACAAATACATACTTTATAAAAATTTAAACAACTTTTAGTGCATTACTATGTTCTCTTTGAGTTAATGCACAAAAGAAAAAAAAAAAACAAGAAGAAAGTCCCCATGACAGCTCTACCTGGTTGACTGAGTTGGAAGACCTGATCTTTAAGTCTAAATTAGCAGAAGACTAACCCATTTTTTTAAAAAAAAGGGGTCTGATTAAAGGGAGCAGGTTCTCAGCAGTTTCAGAAAGATGGCCCATACCTTGGTTCAACACCAATGTTCTTAATAAAAGCAGACTGTGTGTGTGACCTGAGACATGGAGAAATTATGAAAGTGTACATATTACTTCGGCTGAGAGACTGCCCTTCTCTGAAAGCTAAAGAAGGGGGTGCTGGGGGCTCTTGGCAGCTGGTGCTGCCTGTTCTGGTGTCACAGTCAAACACAGAAAGGAAAAAAGGTAGGTGCAGTCTCACAGGCATCTGGGAGGCACAGCTAACATGGGGGCAGGGGAGGAGGAGGAAGCAGCGGTGGGGCCATCCTGCCCTTTGGTGTGCACCAGGGTTTGGATGACCCCAGGCCAGGCTCCCAGCAAAGGAGCCCACCGTTGGGCTGCCATGTCCAGGCTGGTCTGGCTCACGTGATTCTTGTTTTCAACCAGCAGCGCACAAGCCCTTGAAACACACCATTGGAAAGGAATACAAAATGGGCATGGCATTTCAGGGTGCATCAGAATGAAGAAAAGCCATCTCCAGCCCTGCAAAAATCCCCAAATCCCTCCTGCATGAACGCACATCCAGAAGAGCCCATGCTTTCTTGTTCTCTATGTGACCGCAACATCCATCTCTTCCAGCCAGCGTTTCTGCCACTCTCACTCCCACAGCTGTGCAGCAAAGACAGCATTCCTCATGACAGCTGTGAAATCTATAGGTAAAGACAGAACTGATTGATTTACAGGAACCCCTGCTGCTGAGCCGAGCTGCTAAACAATTCATAACCCCAGCAGATGCCTCTGTTTTTAAGCCATGGAGAACCTTCTGGGCAAGGCTATGGTGTTGCTCTTGTCATGGCCAACGGGCAAGAAATGCAAGCTGGAAGCAGCCTGCTCTGCTGGCCTCCAGATCTCTTCACGGACCTCCCTGACAGTTTGCAAAATACACCTTTGACTGATGGCTTCTGAACTCTCGATTCAATGAAAAGAATAGGTATTACACAGCTACTCCCTCCAAACCGCACCTGAGCAAGTAATATCTCCGTTTTACAGGTAAGGAAGTCAACACAAATGCCAACACCCCGAAACCCTAGCAGAGCAACAATCAGTGACCTGGCACAGCTGGCCAGCTATTTAGTTCACTAGCTTACAGCAATTCTCAATTCACAAACTCTTTAGCATTATTACTCCGTTTTTCAGGATGGCGAAAGGCAAGAGGGATTTTACAGTTTGCTCCAAGTCACGCAACGAAGTCAGAGGCAAACCAGACCAGGTGCTTGTGGCACAATCTGTAGCGAATTAAGCAAAATGAAACTGTGTTTGACATATAGACAGCTGTGCAGGAACACAGGACAGGAGAAATACGCTCAATGAAAAACTGAGATGACAAGTCTAGTACGTCAGAGCTCTTCAGAGACCCGTATGTCCCACAATAAACCTCCATTTGCTAAGCATGTCTCGTTCCTTCCTGAAGCGTGAGTGGAGGCAGAAGAAATCACCCACAGCACAAACAGCAAGAGCACATTAAAATCTCCTCTTATTCTTCTCTATATGTTTTCTGGGGGGAGCGGGGGCTGTAAGAGAACTATGTGTAAGTTTAAAAAAAAAAACAAAAACAAAACCAAATAACACCTAAATAAGTATATTAAAATTATCTGTACTTTCCATCCAAAGCCACACACCCCTTTGGATTGGAATTGAAATTTTAAGTTCTTCTCAGAAAACTTACTTCACTGCTTACAATTCTGGTCATCTCTGACTGCATCACAACCAAATATATAGTGAAAATACCAGCCAAAAAGAACAAGGCTCACTTTCCTAAAGAAAGGGATGAAACAATCACTTCACAGCTCACATTCACAGGAAAAAAAATACTAATTTTAAAAATATATACACATTCACAACTTGTCATCCTGATTCTCTTAAGCAAAGGCCTTCAGAAATAAAAAGCATTTTGTTTGTACTTGTTCAAAATTAAAATAATATGAACAGTAGATGAAACGTAAAAAATCCCTAAAACATTGGGTTTTACCGTGAACAAGTCTGGCTTTCTCATGGATGTACCTTGCTTTGTTCCTTTTAATCCTATTTTAATCGCAAGCCTCACAGATGTTGCAAAAGTGCTTCTCCAAATGCTCCTGTTATGCATGCTGGGATTCAAAACTTTGTCAAAATTGTGGACCAACAAGCCAATGACAGCACTTTCCCTGTGTATGTGACTGCCACGGCAGCAAAGAAACCAGGTGAGAAAACATTCTGTTATTTTTGGTGATACTTATCGTATAGAATATCCCAGGGCCAGAGCAGAAATAGGCAGAAGTTCACTGCTAATGTGAGAAAAGACTGCTCTCCCAATGGCTTGCAAGCTAAACAAACAAAATAGTGTTAATTAAAGATTGATTAAGATTCCCATTTGGGAACAGTGGCAGGAAAATATTACCTGCTTTGCCCAAGGAAGTCATGGCAGAGCTGGGAAATGGTGCCAGTCTGGATTCCAGCGCTTTAACTGTAGCCCAAAATCAAATAGGAAAACCTGCATGCGTAAGGAGTGAACCTGGATGCTTTCCTCGAGGGATGATGACTGGAAATGCAGCTGTCGGCATCCTGCCAGCGTGCTGCGTGCAGCCAGGCAAGGACACCGGGCTCTTTTTAAAGGTGGTTGGGGGATCACAGCATGGCAGCCTCCCTTTAGAGAGACGCCAAGGTATAAGAGATGATTTTTCTGTTACTCTGGCCCCACAGGTTCAGTATTGTGAACTCCTGTAGATCACGTTTGCTTGAGGGAGAGGATGCAGCAGTTGGATTTGGACGTTGATGTCTTTTCAATGAACTCGGAGCTATTTCCTCTCTGTCTTGCGACCTGCCTAGATACCTGTCAGCTGCTGTCAACAGAGACTGATTGAGAGTGGTGAATGTCTGGTCATGGGGAGATCTGCTCTAAGGAACTGAGAAGGTTTGTTACCTTACAGCATCCTTTTCAGGTGTTGGCCTGCCAAGTGCCCAACCATTTCCTAGTGACAGCCTCCCCATAGATCCAACCCTGTGGTTGGATTCATCAAGAAGCAGGAGGGAGAAAAGCCTGTAAGAAATGCTCCTCTGTCTTCCTCAGCTCATCAAAAGCCTGTTTCTCTTCCTGTGAGAGCTGGGCCTGGCCTCAGCCATTACAAGGTTAAACTCGTAGAATAGGCTGCACTTTGGAAAGCCATCAGGAGATTAAAGCTGGTGCACAACACAGCTGCTCCTCTTTTACACAAGTCAGCTCCCAAGAGGAAAGGTCATGGTCTGTGCTCTGGACAAAGTGCCAATCGCCTTCTGGATGCATTTCAACCCACCATGATGCTGGCAAAGACTCAGAAGCAGCTCCCCCCAGCACCCTGTTGTCAGGGCAGCTGTCTTTGCATGAACCTGCTGGCAGTGCCCATCCTGGGAGTGAGGATAGCCGAGGAGGTGACAGCCATCATCTCCAGCAGCCAAAGCTACTGGGATGCCATTGGCATGGTCACCACCGGTAACCCATTGTGAATGAGGCCGTAGGCAGCTGGGGATGGGAACAGAGATGCTGCTTGATGGGCACCGCATACAATACGGGGTTGAAGCCACAGCCCATTTGGCAAATGGTCCAAGGGTGCCACCATCCTTCCCATCTCTAACAACAGAGCACCAGGGCACATAGTGCTCTCACTGATGCTCCTTCTCCCCCATTCCTGATGTCTGTATAGCAGAAGACTCTTAGGTTGCAAGGTGAAGTCAAACTGGAAGTGGCTTTGCACTTACACACACATTGGAGAGCTACACGAGACTGACGGATGCCAATTCGGTCATGGGGAAGGATACATGCTTAATATCTAGCACCAGAGCTGCACCAGTTTGCAGTGGGTCTGGAAAAAGGCCTTACTTCTTTCTTTCCTAGCAATGCCAGAGGAGGCCAAGGATCACCAATATACCACCTTCAAAAAAACCACAGACCAGAACTGTAGGAAAGTGGAAAGCACAACAGCAAGAGCTGGAGTTCAGGATCACTGAGAGACCACACAGGGGTGGTATCCACAGCAGGGGAGAGAACAATGAGATGTTTAGGTGCTTCAGGAAAATCAATGCCAAGATGGACAGGTACCAATGGGGTGCAGCCAGTTAGGCCCTGTGTTATGCTCTCAGCTCTGCCTGGCCATGACTGCAAGGGTAGCCTAATGCAGCGACATTTGTGACATGCACACAGTGGCTTGGGAGTCGACTTTGTTACAGGACCTTCGACTTTGAATTTCCCTACTATAACAGCAGGAATCTGCCTAATAGATTACACAAAAAGTCATTTAGTGTACCCATACTGTGAGGACTGAGATGAAAGGAAACACCAAAGCTCCCTTGACAGACAGTATGAGACAGTTCCTTCCAGGAAAGGGTTACGTGGCTCTGCAAAGCACTTCTTGCTGCCTTTGCTCAAAGGAGGATAAACGGAGAGCACTTGGTGTGCAGAGAAGACTTCAGCTCTGAACAGTGCAGTCCTTGGGGAGGAGCCCTAGGAGCAGCTCAGCATGCTATTTTTTTGTTGCCTTCTTTGTTAATAAATCTAAAGGGGACTTTGGGCTTTGCATGCAACACAGACTTTATTTATAGAGCAGGTCAGGGAAGGCTCCTGCTCACAAAGTCGATAGTGGAAAATGGCACTGCTGTACACAATATCATCACGCCAGGGACTTGAGCGTGCAGAGTGCTGAGCTTGTTGACTGTAATCAGAATTTCTGCTTTGTCTTCCAACCTTTAGCCACGTAACGACTACGTTTCACAAGAGGAAAACTGGGGCGGAAAATAGTAGCCAACAGGTTAGGGCATAACTCGGTTTCCTTCTGGATCGTCAGGATTCATCCAGCTCCCACCCAGTCAACACAGCGTTTGCAATCGTGACCTTCTCTGGCAATTACAGCTTCACTTCCCTGTTAAAATGTTTTATCCAGCAATGATTTCGCAGCTCCATGAAGCATTCCTGAGTATATTTTCAACACTGTTACACATTGTAACCTGAGGTCTCTTGTACGTAACAGTTTCCACACGGAGAATGTGAGAATCGCCATTCACCAGTTTTCAGTGCATGTTTTGAAGGAAAACATGAAAGAGGAAGACCTTATTTTATAAAAAAAAAAAAAAAAGTAAGTAATTTTGAAGTCCTTGAAAATTCTTTAAAAACAAGGCTTTTTTTTTTTTTAACATGTGTGCATTTAAGCAAACACATGTATAAATGAAGCTCTGTTAAGTGTAAAAAATTAAGTCCTAGCACCACACACATTCAGGAAATGTGAGCCAAAATTTAAATCATCTATAGCACCATAAAAGGCTATTGCCCTACAGTTTTAGGGCAAACAAAGGAGAAGCAGCGACTTTTCAACTTGTCCAAGATTAATTCCACATATTAGAGATGGGAAAGACGGCTGGATATCCAACAGTCTGTAAAAAACCTTCCGTTCACGTCAGACGTCAGCCATGTCCTGTACTGGACATTTTAAAGAGAGAAGAAGGAAGAGGAGAGCAAAGAGACACGTTATGACCAAACTAATTTAAACAGGAAGAATGTTGAGTACCATCTGTTAATTCTTCTAAAAGTAATATCCATCAGACAGAGGAATGGAGAGGGAGATCTCATACCTACGGAATACAAATGCAATCTGTAGCACCAACGTCACACTATAAAGCCAAGACTGTTTCCTTCCAGATGATAGAAATCCAAGAAAAGGGAGTCAAGGCATTAGCAAAACAGGAATGATGAAAAACCCTGGATGTTTTATCCTCCCTACACCTTACATTGCAACACTCCCAACTGAAGTATAAAACATCTAGACACAACTGGTCCAAAGGATCTCCATAATCACAGAGAGCTTGCCTTCCCCTAGGATGCTATATGGCAAGCCGTGACATCCCTTGAAGCGGGATCATTAGTACTGATGAGTTCCGATGTTTTGCAGGGAATCCAAAAGGAAGTGAAAGAAATGATGGGACACAGACAAACAGCAATCAGATCCTGTTTCATTACTCTATTTCTATGTCTTTCAGCTGATATAAGTCCAATTCTTTAAAGGCAATTTACTGTGAGAAGTTCAGAACAGCTTACATCTTCTACACTTACTATCAAAGATGCACGGGCCTGCAATCAATAGGCTTTTTATTATTTTATTTGGTCAATTTGCTTAAAGACAATGAAATCCTAACATCAATACATTTGGTAAAATTCCACCCCAAGTAAATAGACACAGGATTTGTAAACGTTGCTCCATTAGCAGTGAAAGAGACAAGGATTAGCTCTTCTGGATAAAAAGAGAAAGTGTGTCCAAATATTCTAAATAATGATGACTTCACACTAAATGGAAGAAGTTGTTTGGTTTTTTTTATCTATTATTCCCCTTGTGAGGTTCACCTGCCAAGCTTGCTATTTTTCTCACTCATCTTTTTACAATTAATTATTCAGTCGCCTGAGCAGCCAGGAATGGCGCAGGCAGTACGCAATGTCCAGTGCACAGCACCTTTAGCAGGATAACCATCAAACAAGGCCACATCAATCATCTCGTGCAGACTAAACCTTACAGAGACACGATCAGGTTTTTAAAAACACTTAACAACTTCTGTGTGCCTAGCCCAAAACATTTGGCGCTCTTAGTTCAATTGTATGCTGCAGGTACACACAACAGAATATTTATATTTCCAGCAATTCCTTGATACCAATTTCTTTTAAGTCCAGGTCAATTAGGTTTGAGGTCTGGCAGACCATGAAGTTGGAAAATCTCTTCCACTAGGTACTGGACTACTAAGGAAGCTTTGCCTCTGCACAAGCATGATGGATCAGACACCTCCATGAGAAAATACAATTTTGTTTGGATTTAAGCTAAAAGGATGTCTCAAAGGTTAAAGCACCAGTGCTAAAATTCTGTTTTCTGCTCCATCCCCATTTCAAGGAAGGCGAAAGCCTGCCGAAAAGGCCCAACTGGAGCATCCACTGGTCCAAAATTCAGGCCCACATATCGCAGTCTTTCCCAACTAGAAAGACAAGTGAGTAAAGCCAGAGTTTTCTTTGCACACTGTCCAGAGCATCACCCAGTTTGCCGTGCTTTTTTACAGAGCTGCCACATATCACCACAGAAACGTCTCCACTGCAGCCCTGGGTGAAGAGACGTCGGGATGCTGCTACATTTTAATTAATGTGTGAAAGAATTTCTGGTTTTTCAAATAAAACGTATTTTAGAGCAAGAGATATTTGCATATTCATTTCTTTAAATGGAACTAACAAGCTACGTACATAATAAAACCTAAAATCAAAGGAAAAAAGCCTGTAACATTCATTTTCTCTTAGGTACCTCCAATTCAACATT
Source organism: Rissa tridactyla (assembly GCF_028500815.1). Lineage (NCBI taxonomy): Eukaryota > Metazoa > Chordata > Aves > Charadriiformes > Laridae > Rissa > Rissa tridactyla. The sequence continues at coordinate 61,228,046 of NC_071470.1, forward strand.
TTCTGTAGCACATCATTCTTTGGAGCTTTAATGCCTATGCTTTTATAGACCAAAAACAATCACTGCTATTTCGTTTGAAAGAAAACCTGCAGGCTGTGAAAAGAAGATTCTAATTGACTTATTTTGTTTTATGAAAAACTGTGTCCCCAAATTCTTTATGCAGTAAATTGAATTTTCAAACTGATGTTTATCATATGTGCAATTGTTTCCGGAAATGAATTTTTAAAACAGTGATACTGGACAGACCACTCGGGTAAAGAGTTTGCCTGGTGTTTGAAAACTAATGGTTGCAGTAAAAATGTCGGTCTGAAGAGGAAGTAACAATTTTGGCTTCTACTGCTAATTTCATAGGTTTCAAAATTGTATTAGGACAATCATTTATGGCCAGCATTAATCAGGAATCATATAACTTTAGGTAAGAGCAATTATGTGCATTAGAAGCAAGTCCATAATTTCTGTGTATGATTTTTGTTTGTAGGTTAAGAGTAATTTTACAGTGAATATGCATGTAGTCTCCAATAAAAGCGCATTTCTTCTCATTTTTAGACCCATTACACATACATAATTCATTCTGGGATCTTCTGAAATTCAGCACGGCGGGCTGTATTTAGAAACAGAAGTTGTTCTCAGTTTGATGCTTTCTTACTGATCATTAACTACCACACAGCTGGCAATGAAATCAACCCCCCAATTGTCTTTTAAATGCAATAAACACATAACTAGGTCATATTATTGCTGTGAATCATCTTTAGCCACTTTTACATCATGTAATTTAATATCCATTTGCAGAAGAGCTGACAATACCACTCTATTCTCGTTCAATATTGGAAAACTTAATTGGCTACCTATTTGACTTCAGGCAAACAGTGATATAAACCAGACAAACTCTCGCCTCCTGACCCTCTTGATTGACCAAAGTAAAACACAGCGCTAGTACCACAAAAACCATGTGAGCATTACTGGGAGTGATCAGATTTTGGGACTCTGCTGGCATAATGAGAAAAACTCACCAAAAAAAAAAAAAAGTCTGAACTGACTTATTAATAGTAAATCCAATGCTCTACAAGCCGATATCCTCCCAGAGCCTCATCTTCCATGAGAGCCTCTGCTCCGAAAAGACAAGGTCAACTCCAAAGAACAGCATTTGGATTTAAGAGGCTGAAGCTTTTAAAGCCACAGTCACAGCTGTGCAGGTATATTTATGATAGAGTAAGCGGGAATGCAAAAAATGAAGTAGAAAGAGAATAGAAAGGGAGAGGAAAGGTGAATTTTCAATAAAACCTCCCTGAATTCAGGCAGAGGAAAAGAAAAACAATAAATAATCTCTCTGCAGATAGCTCGCATCTCTACCGTGCTTAATGGCATTCATACAACTAATTTCCAGGGATGCTGATATCATAAGACAGACAGCAAATCTTGGGTACCTGCGGCTCCTTCCCACACATCCTGATTTGCACTGAGTCTGTCAACCTGCTCAGATTTATGCAGCCCGCAAACTGCACAGCAAAGATAACAAACTTCACATTAAACACAGTAGTTCAGTGTTGGTCCAAAAGCATCATCATGGGGAGGATGTTCACAAGTGGGAGAGAAGAAGGAGGAAGATGCATCTTGTGCATCTTCAAGCAGCAAGATTTGGGTAGCAGGAGGTGCACCACATGCCAAGTTGTCCATCGGCATCTAAGTCTACCTCTCTTGTTGCCCTGAGCTCTAGGACAAATAGAATCATAGAATAATTTAGGTTGGAAAAGACCCTTGGGATCATCAAGTCCAACCATCAACCCCACTCTACAAAGTTCTCCCCTACACCATGTCCCCTAACACCACATCTAAACGACTCTTAAATAATACCTTTAGGCCTTGTGTGACTCTCACCACGCTGCTGTAGAAGATCAGGCAGGACCCGTAGAGCATCAAATCCCACCACAAAAAATAGGCTTTACATGGGAAACTACATCCAGATCTGTCCAACAGCACGACACAAGGAGTTTGTTCCACTGTTAGCAAAGAGCGCTGCAGAATTCCTCTAATTTAATCTGATAAAAGTGAAATAAAATGGATTTTTCCCACTAAAATAAATATCAAAAGTAGTGCTTAAGAAACTTCTTGGTTAACTTTAGAGCTTTGTTTTGATTTATTTATTTTCTTTGCTTGAAGAAAGGGCTGTGTAAATGCTGCACTGTTAAGGGAAAGAAGTTCAAACTTTACATAAGGGCTTTTTGCCCAGTGTCTCTTGGCATGCTTCCTTGGGTTTAGATTGCTTTCTATGGTGAAGCATTACAGAATAAGATAACACTGTGTTATCTAGGCACTAAGGATGGGCTTTGCACTAAAGAAATTGAGCCAAAATTTCTTTTCAAGGAGAACGGAGAGTGCATTTGAATAAGCACTAAATTCAGTAGGGGAATAACTAATATGATTGGTTTTAAAGACACAGAAATGAATATTTTGCTGTGCTATGAATTTTAAGAGTGAATTTTAAAAGGCCAGAGAAAGAATATAAACGATGTCTGCTCTCAGTTTCAGCCAAGACACTGTAGCAATTTTATAAATCAGAAAGTAAGCAAATGATTGTGATTTTATTTTTGAATGGCTACTATCACAAAATACCTTTGGCTCATTTGTTCTAGTAACATGTGCCTTAATGATATATTTTGCATCATAGTCAGAAAACGTTTTTGCAGCATATTTTGTAAAAGCGATGAAGATTTTTAATGGGCTGTTCTCCACCAAATTAAGCACCAATCCTGCAGACGCTTACACAGTTTATTTGTTTCCAGATAAGGCATGTGCATAGACTTTTATGTCTGTAGCAAAAATAGGCACATGCTCAGAGAACATAGTCTCTGAGATTGTGGGTTTCTGAGTCGGTTTCCCCAGTTTCTGAGGACTGCTGAGCTGCCATCATCTGGATGCAAACCAATTACAGCATTGCTGTCATCTGGCTTGCTCTTCGAGAGCCAGGCTTTTATTCCACAACAACCTTTCAACTGCTGCATTTAGAGCAATTGTTTTATTTTTAAAAGAAAGCAATGCGACAGATGCAGATTGAAAGGAAAACTGCCTTACAGAAAGAATACACAGTATTTTCTGCAAAGCCAGGGACCTAAAAAATCACCCACCAACATCAACATTGATCTAAGGTTACCAGCTGACCCCTTGCAGTAACCTTGTACCAAAAGTCTTGAAACTTCAGATAAGAAGTTTTGCAGAACTTTCCCATCCCAAGGCCCCTTGGGAAAGGCTGATTGATATTTGTGCTGCAAACACTTATTTCACCCTTGCCCAGACAGGTGCAGCTCCCACCAAGCTGAGAAAGAGCAAGATCCTCCTACACCGGAATTGATGTTTGCTCACAACTTTCCATCATGCAATATTTCATGGACTTCACTTTCAGGTTATTAAAATAGGATGTTATCCAACAAGTGGAGGGGAAGAAGAGGTCAGGGAGTTGGTTCCCATCTCAGAAGTGGCAGCTAAAGCCGCTGAGCAACATGTGTTTCTCATTTGAAACGTATCACTCATTCTTAAAAACAATAATACATACCATCTGTTGCAGCCATTCATAATTGATAAGATTTGGGCTGAGCTTGACTGTGAAAACCCATTTCAACATGAGTATGGACGTGCAGATGAAGAAGTGTCGCAAAGCAATTCATCGGAGCTTTGCTTGCCATACATTTTATCCAACGATGGCCAACTGTCTCTGGGCTCACACACAGTGCTCTGGAAGCCCCATTGATCAAGTCACTGAAATCTTCCCGTGGCAAAAATCAGTTTTATAATTTGGCATTATTTCCCTTAAACACTTAATAAACAAATTGCTAGATGTTTGTGCAACTGTGCAGAGCAGTTGACTGTGTCAACAGAGCTATTAAAACGCAAGGATACACAAGGCATATTTTGGAATAGGATAGAATATTTTCAGTTGGAAGGGACCTAAAACGATCACCTAGTCCAGCTGCCTGACATACTCAGGGCTGACCAAAACTTAAAGCATATTACCAAGGGCATTGTTGAAATGCCTTTTAAACACTGACAGGCTGTTCTGCAGGGCTGCTCTCCAGCCACTCCTCTCCCAGTCTATACTTGTGCCTGGCATTACTCCATCCCACGTAAAGAATCCAGCGGTAGTTCTTGTTAACTTTCATCCCATTAATCATTGCCCACTGCTCCAATCTATCTAAATCCCTCTGCAAGGCCTTTTCTCCCTCAAGAGAGTTCAACAGCACCTCCCAGTTTGGTACCACCAGCAAATCTGCTAATAGTGCATTCAACTCCTGCATCCGGGTCTTTGATAAACACATTGAATAGAATTGGCCCTAAAATTGAGCCCTGAGGAACTCTGCTGGTGACCAGTCACCAGCCAGATGTAGCCCCATTCACTACAACCCTTTGAACTCTGCCCTTCATCCAGTTCTTCACCCAGCACACTGTGAACCCAGTGTTTGACAACTTGTCCAGAAGGATGCTGGGAGGGACAGTATCAAAAGCCTTACTAAAATTCAGAAAAACTACATCTATTGCCTTCCCTTCATCCACTGGGTGACCTTGTCATAGAAGGATATCAAATTAGTTAAACACGATTTTCCCTTTGTGAAACCATGTTGACTGTGCCTGATGATTTAAAGACATTCTTTAAATGCCCTTTCAATAGTACTCAGTATGATTGCCTCCATAATTTTTCCAGGAACTGAGGTTAGACTAACAGGTCTGCAGTTCCCTGGGTCTTCCCTCATGCCCTTTTTGTAGACTGGAATAACATCGGCTAGCTTCCAGTCAGCAGGGACTCCCCAGACTCTCAGGACCTTTGGTAGATGATTGAGAAAGGTCCTGCCATAACATCCGCTAGCTCCTTCAGTACTCTGGGATGAATCCCATCAGGCCCCATGGACTTGTGAACATTCAGCTGATACAGCTGGTCCCTTACAATTTCAGTGTCCACAAATGGAACGTCACTGCTTCCACACTTGTGGTCCTCCAACTCAGGGGCCTGGGCAGACCGACCTCTATGAGTATCATTAAAGACTGAGGTGAGTCTTTAATTGAATGCCTCTGCTTTTTTGTCATCCCTATTTTCAGGGTGACCGTCCTCAACAAGTATTGGTCCAATGCTTTCTTTGACCTGCTCTTGCTATTAAAATAGTTTAAAAAAACCCTATTTTTTTACCTGACACAACACTGGCCAGTTTCAACTCTAATGGAGCTTTGGCTTTTCGTGTCTTCTTCCTGCATATACGAACCACAGCTCTGTAATCTTCCTCGTATCAAGGAACAATCTGAATGTTTTGTATACTCTAGAACTGGTTTGAGACTTTGATAGCCATTTAATTTTGCTCTGATAAGAAATGGCAGGACAGAGCTGCCTTCTTTGAGAAAGAAATGCCTTTCTTTCACGCTGGAAATCTCTCTCCATATTACCATCAATGCACCACAAATTTCTCCACTCACAAATCTGAAGGCCCAGACTCCCTCTGTTTAATAACCAAGGCTGCACTGATTTTAACACTGCCCAGTTTCACTCTGTGCATCCAAATCCCCTCCAAGTCAACAAGAAAACTCTCAAATGTTTCAATGGGCTCTCATCAAAAGCATGTGCTCAAAGACAACTACTATACCTTTATTAAGCCTGTTTATAAAACCAAACCAAACCAAAAAAAACCCCAAAAACCAAAAAAACAAACAAAAAACCCCCACACTTGAAAAAAAAAACCTCCAAAACTTAAGACATAAATTTAACTTAAACACGACAATTGAACCAGGACATATTTTTAATGGCTTCTGTTGGAAACACTGACTTTTTGTTTTCAAAGTACCAGCCACAGAACACAGATTTGTCACTTTATGATAATTACTAATATCCTCCCCCACCAGAGTCATCTGGAACATATTTAATTATTGACTTCATTGAAAATGTACACGGCCCATGCTCACTCTTCTGAGCGAGTCTCTAAATGGACAAAGACCCATTTGTTCCTTCTGCGAAAACCCAGCCCCAACACATAAAGTGACCCTGAAATTAGGCTTCTGTTATTTGTGTGTAGCATATATAAAATGTAAACATGCAATGTATAAGCGTCCCAGCAGCCTCAATGGGAAAAGCCCTAGTGAAAGCAGGGGTACAAGCGTGCCTTGCACTAGCATTCACGTGGTAAAATTATTCCTGCCTTATGGCTCGTGCCTCTGCCTCTCATCTCCTAGTCCATATCCAAGCTGACTCGGGTGTGCCTGTATACTGCAGACACTGCCCGCGCAGGCACCCTGCCATGTCGGACCTGCGGTAGTACTTGGACACCACCATATTTTCCCTGCTACATTTTAGTAGCTGATGCCTCCGTATTTTCAGTTCTATACTGAGTATCGACTCACAGTCTTTCCTTTTGCAGGCACTGCGAACCCAAGTATAAATACCCAAAGCAGCAACAGGATACACTTGAACCAGGACTAATTTCAGCCTATGATAAGAAAAAGACCACTAGTAGCAATAGAGCGTGCTTTTATACCAAAGAGAGCCCCTAGCCACTCCCTTCTGCTCTCCCAAGTGATGCTAGAATATCGAAGTCATTTATCTTACAATTTCAATATTTTGTGCCAAGTCTTGCCAATAAAAAACATCTCCAACATCACCTATGCATTGTTTCCTGATTCTTCTTCTCCTTAGGGTGAAATTTTCAAACTCAAGTCTGCAGTTGCTACGTGGACTTTACATTCCCCCCCATCCCTTCCCTTTTCTGCAGTAATGGGGAACCACCTTTTAAGGCTGCATTCAGAATAGCAATTAAATGCACAGTTTGTTCCTTTAAATAGTAACATAGGTGGAATAACTCCAGAGTGTTTCATATACGGACATTAAAGGCAGATTTCCAGGGGAGCTTAGCTTTCATTAGGGCACCTAAATATAATGGGCTCATTTTCAAAATCCCACAGAGCGCAATAGCTCCTGTTCTGTTTAGCAGAACCGTTATTTTGCAAATCTCAACATCTGAGGATTTTGGAAGCTTTCAGGTGCGTCTGTGTGGTCCCGCAAGTCTTTGCAAGAGCTTAAATTGAAAAATGTGCAATTATTAATTTTTAAAGCAAAAAGGACAAAGGCCCGACGCTGCCTCTCCTGGGATAAAAAGAAAGGACTTGGCTGGATTACGCAGCGACGTGCTAGCCCCAGCCTCTGCTGAACTAGCGTGTTCTCTCCAGCAAAGGACAAGACAATAGTTTCACTCATAGACACCATTCAATACGCACGAGAGAGGGGGAAAAAAAACCCAGGGAGTTAATGAAGTGCTGCTGAATAATACCTTCATAGAAGCAGAGAGAGAAACCAGGTAGATGTCATCTGCAAGGTAAATTAAAATTATACATCTCTGAGGATTATCAGTAAAAATTGAGATCTGGAAGGGAATTTGCTTTGATATTCGAAGGGATAAATATCCAATGTAAATCCTTTTATGTGGGCCTGTGGAGCGGAACAGAGAAATTAAAGATAAATGAGATTAAGGCACTTTTTAAAGCTACGTTAGATATATTTAAGTTAGCCACAGAGAGGAAAAAGACTTTGGAGAAGGAGATTAGTTTATACCCTCAGCAATACATTCAACCTGGGAAATCAACTGGAATAAATCTTTTCTAATCTGAATTGGTTGTCGCATGCCCTCCCCCGCCTCCAAAAGAAAAGCCAGACACACCCCAAAAAACTCTTAAGAACATTTCTGCATAGCCTGGCAATCAGTCCAGGTAAATTACATGCCATCCCATTTTTTTGGTGAGGTTTGGGATAGGAAACCTGTAGGCATAAGTCGATTTTTTTTTTTTTCTTCTTTTTTTTTTTTTTTTTTCTTCTTTCCCAAAAGGATGCCCTGGGGAGGGCCCCTTTGCCTTAGCCTCCCACAAATCCTCTTCCCATTTAATTCCTCTTGGAAACAGGGACAGAAGCTAGCCAAAATCCAATGCTATGCAGTCTGTGTTTCTGTATCCTTTGCCAGAGTTTGAGGTACACAAAACTACTGCGGTTTCACGCAGGCCTATATTGTTATTAAAAGTCGACTGGAAACATTGTTAGCAAGGGAAGTGGAGGAAATGAGTAAAAAAGTAATACATTCAGATGCATTTGGCTGTCTTCCTGGGAGCCCTTTTAATATAAAAAGAAAAAAAAAAAAAAACCTCAACAAAGTTGTATTTTTAGATCTGGAAAGATGTGTTTTCATATTTCACACACTAAAGGGATTTGCCTTAATACACTCAAATTTCCCACTCCCCCCTCCTCCCTTATGTGCTAGAAGAAATGAACTTCAATGCTCAACTTAACCACTGGATACACACATTCTGTTCTCCCCATTGGCCAGAATAAAAACCAATAAATGTATTTCATTTCTTTTGTGGATTTATAATAGCACCTGGCAAGGATGGTCTTAATCTCCTTACACTGCTTGCACCAATGAAAGAAACCTTTGCAGTACTTCTTGTGAGAGAAATGAAAGCATAATAGGAATAAAATCTGGAAAAATATACATTATCTCCATGAAGATCTGTTATAAAATATATGAAATCCATATCAATATCTCCAGAAGGTGCTTGGCACAATAGCACAATTTAGACAATAGGTTATTAAAGATGGAAAGAAATACATTCCCCTTAATGACGACAGAATTGATCAGAGACAACTGGGGAGTATGGGCTCATGTTTAGACAGCAAATTGATGGCAAACATCTAGTAGCAGACCTGTCAGAAAGAGACAAAAAATACAGCTTGGTACAAAGGACCTAAAGCCAGTGGTTTCTTCCCATTGGTACTCCAGACAAGCATGTCTGCAGGGGTCACGCTGCTATGTTCTCTCGACATCTTTGTTAAGCAAACACAAATCTATTTCAGACATTAGAAAGACGCTCCACTCTTTGGATGTGAAACCATCAGCTGCCAAGTTGGGGGGACTGTAGCTTATTAATATATTGAGAATTCTGTTCTTTTTTCTGCCCAGTATTGGTTACAATTTTCATTTTAGCTGAGACAGTATCAGTTATTTACTATGCTAGAATGGGTGTGACAAAGATGAATTTCTTGAAAAGAGCTAATGACTTCAGATAGCCTCGGGTTACCAGGAACCTGACCCAAAGTTTGCTGACACTGAAAGAAAGTTTCCCTAGGATTTAATGACCTTTGATTTGAACACAAAGGCCAAAGGCAGTCTGAAAGATTTCAAGGAACTTTTAGTTTAAATGGCTAAACCTAAACCGACAATATACACTTTCTCACTAAAAATTCAGCTGCTGTGGGACAAGATTGGAGAGGAATAAATGGTGTGCAGAAGTCACACAAGGAAATAAGTTACTCCCATATATCCATAATCTTCATAAAATGAGATAAGTTACACTACTCATCACAGTTTTCCACTTTCAGCTTCCATAATAAACCAATTATAGAGGCTCTAAGGAGAGCTGTCGGGGCTCTACATCAAGAAAAACAGCAAACGTGAGAAACACACAGCATATCTATGGTAAAGTCTTTGACTTCCTTAAAGTCTGGATCTCCATGCTGCAAACTTGTGAGTGTGAGGTGATGGTGAGGATAGAAATGTGAATTTTGCCTCTCTTGCTCTACCACAGAAACCTTTTTATATTCTCTAAAGAAAGAATCCTTCTCCCAGCTGCGCTTGCTTAAAAAACAAACAAACAAAACCCTCACCATCAAACTACAGTCATGCTTTCCATGCTCCCCCACACTCCCTTCAGTCTGTGAATTCTACTCTTGCAAATTTCTACCGGTACCCATTTAACCTTCCACCTACTTAAGTATTAATTGGAAGGGAAAAAAACCAATCTCCTCCTTAATTACATCTATCACCAGAATACCCAAACTTTCACACCAGAAGAATCATGCCATTTCTGCTGTTCCTCTCACCTACGTTCAATGTGTCCAACATGTCCAAAAGATGCTCAGTGTTTTTCCAAATGAACAGAAAAAGAAGTTCTGAATTTGCCTCAAAAAAATGAGTCAATAAAGATACACCTTTCTCACCCTAAGACTTGGTGTTCAGACCGTGGGTGTTTGATTTGTACCTCGTGTAGCCCAACACGCCGTGCCATTCAGACGCCTGTCAGCAGAGCATGCTGTTGGCTGCTCCGCTCATAGTTCATGATGTAATGGGTTAGTTCAGCCTTCAGTTAAAAAAAGCCATTTTGTAATGTCGCAAAAAAGTATTTTTCTTTGGAGTGAAAAATGAAAAGTCTGGAGGTAGTGAAACTCTTATAATGGGACCAAGAAAAAGGAGTATATGGGGGTGTAGGGCATCCTTCTGTTTACTTGTGAGCAAATTAAACTCTCCCCTACCACCTCCTGCAACACTTTGATGTTCACTGTGCTCGAGTGCAAGATCTTGAACAACTACAAAGCTTGTAGATATCCAATTTAAATGTAAGACCTCATTTTAAGGCTTTCATAATTAATTAGGAGTGCAATTTTTAAATACGTTGGGCAGAAAAGCGACTCTCAAACATTCATATGACTGAAGTTACACTTACTCACTGCAATGACTCTTCCATAACAACCTGTTCAGCTGGTAAGCTACCAAGTTATTTTGCTAAGTGGTATTAATACATGTCCATCAAACTATGTCCTTACCAATTTTGACAGCAAATGTGCAATAAAATACCTCATGATCAGCTGACAAGTTCATAGGTGCCCAGGCTGTAAGAGACTCCAACTCTTTTCCCCCCTGCAGCATTTCAGATCTAATATACAATTAAGCAGAACCATTGTGGTGAGTTTTCTGATAAAAATAGCACGTGCGACTCAGAGAGACGTGCAAGCACAGCCTGTTGTGCGTGGAGATAAGATTTTCAGAATAGATGGAGCAGGCAGTGGCGGCCTTCACACTATGGAGATTGCCTAACATTTATCTAACTTCTCAGAAAAAAAATCCATAGTACTCCTGCTGACAGTAGACCTTTACACCAGCATGCATTGCAGGCACACCCACGTGAAATCACCTTGTTCCTTTAATTTAAAACAAACTAATCTCAGATTAAAAAATGAATGACATTGTCATATATTTCACTGTGTCTCACAAAAACGTCCTTTTTCCCCTCATCTCAGGCTACTTTAAAGTTTTCAAACACCGTTATTTCCCCCAGCTCATGGAACGGTTTGGGTTAGAAAGGTCCTTAAAGATCATCTAGTTCCAACCCCCCTGCCATGGGCAGGGACACCTCCCACTAGACCAGGCTGCTCAAAGCGCCATCCAGCCTGGTCTTGAACGCTTCCAGGGATGCGGCATCCACAGCCTCCCTGGGCAACCTGTTCCAGTGCCTCACCACCCTCACAGTAAAGCATTTCTTCCTAATATCTAATCTAAATCTACCCTCTTTCAGTTTGAGGCTGTTACCCTCGTCCTATTATTACACACCCTGAAAAAGAGTCCCTCCCCATCTTTCCTGTAGGTCTCTAAGCACCACATCTACATGCCTTTTAAATACCTCTAGGGATAGTAACTCAAACACTTCCCTGGGCAGCCTGTTCCAATGATTGATAACCCTTTCAGTGAAGAAATTTTTCTTAATATCCAATCTAAACCTCCCCTGGTACAACTTGAGGCCATTTCCTCTTGTCCTATCACTTGTTACTTGGGAGAAGAGACGGACCCCAACCTCCTACAGCCTCCTTTCAGGTAGTTGTAGAGAGCGATAAGGTCTCCCCTCAGCCTCCTTTTCTCCAGGGTAAACAACCCCAGCTCCCTCAGCTGCTCCTCATAAGACTTGTGCTCTAGACCCCTCACCAGCTTTGCTGCCCTTCTCCTCCAGCACCTCAATGTTGGTCCTCCTGTAGTGAGGGGCCCAAAACTGAAGACAGTATTCGACGGGCATCCTCAACGGTGCTGAGTACAGAGGTACAATCACTTCCCTAATCCTGCTGGCCTCCGTGGATAAAGAACCAACAGCAAAGCTGGGAATTTCAGCAAATACAAAAAAAGGGGTTTTTTTTGACCACAATGCCCAGGAAATTGTATGCCTTGGAAGAAAGGCAATTTGTCAGCAGGATACAAAGGAAAGATTCTTTGCTCAGAAACAATCATAACAGGTAGTTAGGTCTGGTGGGGTTTTTTTTCTTTCTTTGTTTGGTTGGGTTTTTTTAAGTATTGTTCCTAGCCCATGCACACAAATCATTCATTTAACTAAATAAAACAAACAACACCTGGCTTCAGGGGGAAATTCACTCGTTACTGACCAAAGCACCAAAAGCCAGGTTTAACCCCTTGGGAACACTTGCCGTTTTCACCAGTGGGCCCCAAGGGACCAAGCTCTCCCGGGAAAAGAAAAAAACAAAACCAAAACCCAAACACAGAGCAAAAGAATAATGGAGAAGCTGCAAGTCCATTTGTTTAACAAAACACAGCACTGCTCTTGGTGGACAAACACTGCTCCTCAACTGATAGGGAAGGTGGCAAGAAAACGCACATAGAGAAAGCCACAGGAGGCCACAAAATGGTCTTAACAGCATTCCGGGAATAATTAAGAATGCCTTTCTTGGGAAAAGTGGTCTCATTAAATAGTTTTCAGATTTCAGTTTTCTCCTAGTTTCTTTCTCCTCTTTCCCTTTCCACTAGCAATCTTGGAGCAATGAAAATATCAGTTTGCTTTCTAGTGCTTGTATTCTCTTAAAAATGTCATTATTCAATTATCTGTCTATTCACTGGCCCTGAGGTCCAGCCGACCAGATATTGGGAGCCTTCGTTTAATGTTTTTAAATGCACTTCAGTCCACTTGTGATACAATAAAACTTTATTGAATTCTGTTCCCACATCACACTTGCCATCCCTCCACTTTTATTGATATGTGAGCCCATCAACTCTTCTGTCAGCAATAAAAGGAATATTTCTAGCAAAGAAATGACCTTTCCTTCCATCAATACAGCAATTGGGAAATGTGATTTCACGTTCCAAATTTAAAAAGTCTTGAGAAAGGAAAAGATGAATGCTGCTCAAGCGTTGTTTTCCTTCCCCTTGTTAGCATTATAGAAGCAGGAAAATCTCTGTGAGCATCAAAGATATTCGGTGCCTTCGTGACATTTATAAGCCCATTTACCCAGAAGAATGGAAAGGAAGGACAATTCATCCTTCCTTGGAAACCACAAGCCTTTTTCCCTTGCAGGAAAACAGCCCTTTGAATAGATCTCCCCAATATTAAAAGCTGATGGAAGATTTGTCGCCTGGGTGTGAGGCAAGTTATTATCACAGTGGTCTATGCCATGCCCGAGGCACCCGTCTCACTCCTTCCTGCTGCTGCCACCCTTTCCATCAATGCAGCAATTGCCTTGTCCTCATTGAGCCCCCACCTTTTTTCCACTTTTTCTTGCCCTATACCTTAAATTTTCCAAGTCTCTATTAAAAAAACAGACTATTTCTGAAGGACAACAGTGTACAGGTTATTCTGTGAACTCCAAAACCTAGAACGTAAGGGAACTGAGAGCTCAGGAAAAACTGAAAGTAAATTTGATTCAGCTAGCTAAATTCTCTTTCCAACACCACGCTGGATCCTTGGGAGCCTGATCGGTTGTCTCTAGGGGGAAATGAACAGAAAACACACTCCAAAATACCTCTGTGCTTTCATCTCACCCTTTTTTGGAAACGGAAATAAAATATAAACACAGACAATCCGTAAATTTCAAAGCCAGCGGGAGAGAGTTGCTCACATGTTGGAAAATCTCCCTCTGTTCTGACTCGGGGTGTCCCACGCAAAGGGCAGCGCTGCTGCTGTGGCCCACGGAACATGCGTGCTCAGGACAGCGAAGGCTCACCAGCCTCAACTGGGTTGTTCTTTCTCTTCATCCATCTCAGAAACACATGCAGGACTACTAAAGCAGGAATGATTTGAGCTGTAAAGTGTTACATGCATACAAAGGCTGTATTTGCATAGGGAAAACCAACACCTTGGTTCTGATCTATCAGATTATCAACAGAAAATCTGGCTGCTTACCATGACAACTAGCTCAGCAGCTCTCCCACCACCACTGGTCTTGCAAAATTGGACTCTCTTGCTTGTCACCAGTCTTGTGTACAGCATTGGATAAATCACTCATCTGCTTTCTGTGCTGGCTGATGAGTAAAATGGAAGTCCCGTTTTCCAAAGGTGAAGTAAGAAAAAATTACACTGTACTGGCACCATGACAACAGGACTGTACAAGCACCAGAAGAAGATACTGAAGTGTTTCTGCAATGAGAACGCTGACCTAGCTTCACAAAACCACCTCCACCACTGCTGTTCCCATTACCCATTTAACAGAGCTCCATAAAGGGAGACGGGGAGAGGGAAGGGATGCACTAGGAAATAGCAAATGAGTACTGGAACAAAGGGACCCTCGCAAAGTGAGGTTTCTCAGATTTACACACAGTGTAACACAGCCTAAAATGCAGTTTCAGACATCTCTCTGCAACGTGCCACGTGTCCACAGCTCTGGCCATGGCAAACTGCAGGTCTGCAGTAGTACATATTTAAGAGAAATCCATGTATAAGCTCTCTTAGTCGGTAACGATTAAAGAAAATTCAGTTTAAGAAAACTGGAGTAGCAAGTTCAGTATTTTGGAAGAAAAGGGGCAGTATTTTAAGCAGGTTTCAGAGAAATAAACAGCAAATGCCAAGGCCTGCTTTGAGAAAGACAAAATTCACTTGGTGACTTTCTCTGACACCAGAAAAATAGGACAACTGATGCCACTGAAGCCTTTCAAATTAGGCCTAGTATCTTTTCACCTGCTTTTCACTTGCTTTTCATTGTCAGAAGGCAATAAAAAAATCCAGAGGTCCTTGGAATGACCGTTTTTGTAGACAGCATCTGCCATCACATAAACTGACTACAGGATCAGGAAAACAAGGAGAGGACTGGGCTATCTGTATAATCAACTGCTGTCTTCCCCACATGCCAAGGGTAACTGCAGCCTCCTGAAACTCTCCCTGTCAGGGGCGTCTCTAGTGAACACACAGGAATGTAGTGTGGAGGGTAATATAAAGGACACTTTAAAATATATGAGCTACTGAAGTCAGAAGAGGTTTGTTTTTCTACCTCCTGAAAGGAAAGGGGGATGCTTTCCTCTTTAAAATTATACAAGTTAGTGTTGGAAGAGTTAAAAAAAAAAAATAAAATAAAAAAAGTCGCAAGAGGAGCAGGCTACCCAATGGAGTTTTAAATCTTCCGTAATTTTTCTCGGAGGGAGCATACGCACTAGCACTATATTGAGCATAAGCGCCTAAGGTCAGCCCTAACAACATCTGTTAAAGAAGACTCCTAAACGCTGCTCTCGAGATGCACACACGCTCCCTCTCTGCTGCTCAGCCAGTGCTTGGGTAAACTGTCTCCCCGTCCACAAGGAATAATTTGAAACTGTAAGGAGTAGCCCATCCAAGCAGATGAGGCAAGCTGGAACTGCACACAAGTGTAAGTGCCTGCTGAAATATTAATTCCTTTGTTATGCAACTGCTGTGCTTCTTTAGGAGATGGCCGTAAGGCAGACACACCACCGTTCACCAAGGACTTGGTGCGTGAAGCCACTGAGTCAATGTCAGCGGCCAAGGAAGGGTTTTCCCCAGCAGTGACCAGTGTTCGGGAGCCCAAAGAGCCCACTCCCCTTCTCCAGCAAAGCATCAGGCAAGGCGGCTGGGTGCGCATAGCAACGCTAAGAAAGCTGCACCTGAAGAGATTTGGACAACAGTCTAAATTTGGCTAGAGGGGCTGAAGCACGTGGGCCCAGTGACAAGAAACCAAGGGGACCAGCTGACTCACAACAAACAGCAGAGACATCACCGAGGGCATCGAGGGCAAACAGATTTCATGCACCAGGCCTAGCTTTGGTCCAACTATACCCTTGTTGACCTCCGCATCCAGAGCTGACACCTTCCTCATCGTCTGGATGGCTTTCGCTTGTGGGGCACTCCTGGGGCCCAGGCAAGGAATGTCTGCAAAGTTGCGCTGATCATTTTCAGAGGGAAGAAATGGAGATGGTAACAAAGCCAGGCAGAGACTGAGGTAGGAGAAGAATAAAAAGGAGCCCTAGGTTTCCCTTTCCATGTCTGCAGATGAAGGGACACAGTTTGCCTGAACACAACCAACTTAGTGCTACACTAAATAACAAAGCATGAAGATTTGACCCAAAATTTCCTAGTCCATGCAGAACAAAAAGCCCAGGAGGTGTGATTCTATTTTACAACATTCTTGCCCCTTGCTTCCTCCCCCATAACTCTACTTACAGAAGCACTATATTTCATTCATAAACAGAGGAAACAGCCATCAAAGCTACTAACTTAATTACAAAGGCAGTGTGGCTTGTTGTCGTTGTTTTCCTCCCTGCGTTGAGATCATTAAAACATACTCAATCCCTACTGTACATTTGGTACTGAGCAAGCTCTCACAAGAGTTATTTTACATCTTCTACGCAGGGCCGATTAACACCTCAGGGCATAATATTCACATATTACCTTTCTCACAAGGCACCACTATTCCTCTTTGTTTTATGTGCAACAAAGGCTATGGAGGGATACCTGGTAATGACGATTGCTTTACCAGCCCAGTCTCAGGAGGGAACGGCGTACCTCATGCAAATCATAAATCACAAGGAAACACAACCTGCTAAGATAAGTAGAAACCAATCTCCCCTCACCCTCCCCATGCACCGTGTCATTCATAAAATGAAAGACCTCACTTAGAGTAGAAAAACTCCAAACTGGTAATTTGGTACGAGCTTGCAAGGGCAGACCCTAAGCCCCTGATGTCACTCTTTCCATGGGTTTAATAGCTCACCCCATAAAGCATATTCCATCACTACATTTAGAAGCTTCACATTTTTGGTTAGAAAAATCAAATGTGGACATGCCAAGCCCTCTGCCAGTAGAGACAGAGTCTCTCAGCGGAGAGGGTCCCCTTTGCTCAGAGAGGTGGCCTTAGCTGCATCCCTCACCTTGCAGTTTCACAACAAGCAAGACCCCGCACAGCCTTTCCACACCACGGCGGCAGGCAGGAGGCCACCTGCTGCATGAGGGACAGGGACCACCCGAGGGGTTGTGAGTTCTCGCTTCCCCTCTGGACAGTGTGCCTGTCATTTCTCAGCCACCTTTGCTCTCCTGCAGCCCGTGCTCAAGGCAACAAAGAAGATGCTCTTAGTCCTTGAGCCAAATCCTGGGTTTCAGCAAACTGAAGTCTCCTGATGCTCTCTCAATATAACTCTGTGGCTCGAAAATGTCCATTCCCACACTTGCTTTATTATTTTGAGAGGTGTGCTATGAGCTTTGGCCTACTCAAAGTGAAAACCTAGAAATAGTGCTGTTATTCACCGCTCAGCCCTTTACAACTGCTAATAAAAAGTGTATTCCTGGTATTCCTGTTGTTATTTCTTTTTTGAGGTATGCCATTTTTGACAGCAGGACTGTAACTGTGTCTAACAGATTTGGTTTCTACAGAAAGAAAATTCTGAGGTACACTTAACTTTTTGTAGCTCTGACATTTCCTATTCCACACATATTGCTGTAATCCCAGATGACTGTCTTTCTACCCTCAAAAATTCAGGCTAAATGGCTCGCCTGTAATTTGCCTTCATAACACTGGAAGCTTATGAATTAGTATTTTCTACCATCAAACATCAAATTTCCCAAAACATTAGCTTTCTACCTCCTCGGCAATACAATACTGTATTTAAGGCACTTATCAAATGTCACCAATTACATGGACGTAGGTCGGTCAAAGCGCACTGCTATACGATTACAAGCATAAAACCCTGGAAAATGAAGCTATAAGCTAGTGACAGTGCTTCATTCTTCTGGTCTGCTTTCGCTAACGGGGCTTCCCAAGTGCTTTACAAAAGGTGGTATGTCCCTGTTACACCGTACAACAAGGAAAACATGGGGGACTATTAGGATATTTTTAACCGAAGCACAAACCTTGCACAGAGGACAATTTTCCATAAATTATCAGCTTAGTCTTATATGATGCACGTGGTTTGTCACTGAGCGTACACTTGCCCTTGGGCAACAAGAGCCAAGCTCAAGGCTGGCCCAGTCTCCACAATAAATCAGATCTCTATTAAAGAAATAAACACAAATATATCAAGATACATACTGTAAGGGACACATTCGTACTGCACTTCCAGGTACTTGTACGTCCCGGGGCAAGGGTCTGGAAACACATCAGGGCCAGCGACAACTGCACATTGGGTCCGATTACTGCATCTGAAAAGCAAGAAAAAAGAGAATCAGAAAACAGCCCAGACAGAAGTACAGGTCAAGAGGTCAACTCCAGCATCAACAGGAGTGAAGATGCAACAGACTTCAGCATCAGCTGAGGAATCTTGCCAGAGTGTGCGCAAAAGCTGATGGCAAGCACCGATGTCTTCATCAGCTTATTGCCAAAAGAGAAGAGGCACGGTGGCATAACTCCTTCCCCTGCAAGCAGTTCTTACAGCACCAGAAGGGATTTCTTTACAACGAAACTGAGAGGAAGATTTAAAAAAATATAAAATTAAAAAACAATGACTACAGGTACGTGGTGCTCTAATTCTTGAAACACAAACTCCATCAGTGACCTCAACTAACCTTAAGCACCAGGATCCACACCAAACAAAATGCAAAGACAAAACCAACAACATTCGTGGCAAAAATAATCATTGTATATTTTATAGAAGACATAGTAAATACGTTTTACAAAATATTTATAAAGTGATCCCACAAAAGCAGTCATGTTGAATAATGCTGTTTAACGCAAAGCAAAGACTAGAAACAGCAACACTTGAGTGGAAAAAAAAATAATCACCAAATAAGCTAAAAACCAAACCAGCAGTTTTTCATACACAGCCAACACAATTGCATTACTTATAAATGGCTCAATTTCATTCATTCATTCATTCTGTCCAGCACAGATGCATCTCCTGAGATAATGTATTTTTTTCCAAAAGTAAATTTTGTTTTCACTGAAGATCTTGTCGTACAATTGCCCAGAGAAGGAAGTGACTCTGCCCACTACAGCAAGTATTTTTCAGGTTAAGAGCACGCACGCGCAAGTTGGGCCCTGCGAGATGCTTTCCCTGTGGCACACATGACTCCCATCCACGGGTGGCTGATTTGCCTATGGTTGAAACCCACATTTGCTTGTGCTTTCGTGGTACAACTTTTGTGTATTTTGGGGTTAAAAAAACCCAACACTTAGCAAACAGCGGTTCTATGGAGAAAAATCCTTTGCTTGTTTGTTTAAAGAAAAAAAGAAAAAAAGAGAAAGAAAAATTAGTTTTTGATTTTTATGCTTTTGCATGCCAAAAAGAGACCTCCTAAGGGCAATACTACTGCATTTATTTTCTCCAAGATGCTGCCTCCTCTGATGTGACATGGGACCCCTGACCCTCCTGCTCTTCTAGCAGAAGCCGTGACCATCCAGTGCAGAACTTATTTAGCACTGCAGTGAAAATGCTTCATGTTTACCTGAGGCTATAGTTTGTCAGCCTTAATGAGGATTTTATTTGAGCCCATAAATTAAAATTGATTCATTAGTGACTGCCTTAAGCTCCATAATTTCTTTAATTTTATGGAAAGATTAATAAGAGCTGATACGCTTGCTCATCAGGCTGTTTTGCTGGATAACAGATCATCCAGAGGGCTGGGACGTTCTTCTGTTTTCTAGTTGAAAGACGACAGTTATCACAGCAAGTGACTAGTTTTATCATATACACAGAAAAACAATTTTATTAACAAAAAGGATAACTTTGTTGTCCTCACCCTTGCTACTTACAGACAGGTGGCTTGGCTAGGATATCACAGGTAGCTCGGACCGTGCGAGTGGGCAGTCTTCCAGGAGAGGCTTTTGAATATCATCCAAAACTTCACTTTCAACAAAAATCCTTTACTAGGCTCAATGTGCCTTTCAAAAAGCAATTGCACTGGCCTAATCAATAGTGTCTCTGGCTGTAGGGACAGCCCTGGCCACGTTACGCAGAATAAGAGCAATGGATCAAAGAGACATTTCAGAATCACGAGTCACCATCCAAAATTAGGAGGAACTGGAAGTGGGAGGAGGAACAGACACATTCTGCACATGTTTTCTTTCTGTCTGTCTGTAAGGAAACATTTGCTTTGAATGGCCAAGCACTTCCTTGTGGCCAGTTCTTTTTTTATGCAAGAACTTGGACACAAAAACTAGAAGTGAAAACATGCAAACTAGAAAGCTCCAGGTTCATAACCGGTATTTCAAAACTTGGTTTGGAAGCCAAAGGCTGTGAACACCAGCTTTAACCTCCCCACATGCATGCTGCCTTCTGGGATATCACCAAAGAGAGTAAAAGCACCGTGATACAAGGGGTTGAGTGGGAAACGCAGGGTGCTGGTGTGGGCTTTTCCCCCCAACATGAGCAACTCCTGAACCCACTTGCCCACGAGGGATGGCAAAGAACTGAGCCTACCAAGCACAGAAACTTCAAAAGAAGATGAGATCAAGTTGTCTGCACCACCCTGGGGAGGAAACAGCAGAAAACCAAATGAAAAACTCCCAAATAAAAGCTCAAACACTATGCAGTGTCAGTACCTCACACAATTTGCAAAAAAAGTGCTCATACCAAAAAACCTCACCAAAACCAGAAAAACTCAACCTTCTCTCCTTTTCATACTCATTTCACATGGGCAGCAAAACTGTGTCCGGCATTTGGCATTTAGATTTTCCTTTTATCACACCAGGGTGAAACATGCATGTTCCCGTTCCAGCACGCTTAAGGGATGATGTCAATTTGGACTAAAAACCTTAGGAAAAACCTAGTATCTGTTCAACCAACTATTGAAGTCGGACAACAGGCTGCGAAAATTTTAAGGGGAGAGAGAAGTAAAAAACACTCATAATTAAAGCTCCGGTTTCTGTTCTTTTGCTCATACTTTTTTTCCAACTTTCACAACAACTTCTTGGTCCCTTCAGTTTTGTCCTATTTCTTTCTGGACAAATTAAAGGCCCAGGTGACACTAAGTGATACACAAGAAGTGACACAGAAAAGGAGATGTGTAAAAGAAGATGCATCTGTAGCCTTGAAAAGGGAGGGGAAAAAACCCATGTAATCATGTATTACTCCATTCCCAGCAAACCAACCCACGAGCTCCTCTTTTTAAAATCACTGGATTATACATTGAATCTTGGGGTTTCTTGGCACGTATGTCTTACTAATACTTGCTCCAAACTCCTGAGAGTTGTGAGGCTCAGAGATGGGCATTGACCTTTCCAGTCAATGCAACAAGAATCCCTTGCTTGTTCGGGGTTTTTTTTGTTTGTTTGTTTTAGGGTTGTGGGGTTTGGTTTTTTTTTTTCTTATTTTTTTGTTTTCTTTGCTTTTTTCCCCTCTTTTCTCGAAGGAAGACCTTTACTAACTACTGGAGTTACAATTCACAGTGAGAACCAGCACTGCATCAGCTCAGGTGTAAATCCGTCTCTTCTACAGGACAATCGCAGAAACGCTACCCAGATCCCTTAGCTTTAAGCTAGAAACGGCAGCTCTGCATCTTGCTAGATTCCCCTCCAACAGGGCGGGAACCGTTTGCATCGCTGGCTCTAGCATAACTGTACTCCAGAAAACTACAGTAATCTTTCCTACACCCTTCTATATCTCTAATTACCGCCCTTCGACAAGTGCCTCTGATTTCTAGCACTGATTATTCATCAGATCCTCCAAATAAAAATACTTCTCTTTCCGTTGTGTCGCCCTCATGCTGCAACTTTCCTAAGCAACCCCTGGCCTTCTGGGGTATTTTTTCATTCTCCATATGCTCTGACAACAAGTAAACAAGAGAAGTGTGGGAGGAATCTGTGAATTTGGGGGACCAGATAGACAATTTTAGGCCTATTAAAAAAGCAGGCCATTTTATTAGTTGTGCCACATTTTAATGCAAACGTTCTGGAGACACAGAGGAATTAAACGAGCCACTCAAGTGGTTTTACTTCCCTTTATTGCCATTTATCAGGAAATTGACAAGGAATTTATAGCCATCCTGTTGTTTGGGGTTGGTTTGTTTTATTTCAAAGTCCTTAATGCTCCCGGCAATCGTTCCTCTTTCCCCATTACTCCCTGAAGTGCAAGGTGGGCACGTGAAGATACAATACAGCCTGCTTCTCAGAGATCCTGTACATCTCAGGCCACCTCCGTAATTGCTGCTGAGATTCGTGGACACTTTGCCTGGACCAAGAGTGTCCACACAGCTCACCAGAAATACCTCGCCATGCTGTCACAGCGTTCAGGCTAGCAAGGAAAAAAGCCTGCTGCATTTTCCATTTTGCAAGATATGGAAAATGTGACTTGCCAGTGCCCAGGTTCCTCTGTAAACGCTCGCGTTGGTGCCAAGTCTGCTCAATGAAAAGGCTTGTACCCCACATCTGTTTTGCCAAGGCGCACATACCCACCTAGACCAACCAAGAGATCAGAAACTAACGCATAACCCGAGATCTGCATTTTCACTTGAGAGAAAGATGGCAACATACATTCCTGCATGTTCATGAGAAGAGAATACCCCAAACCATCCGGAAAAATCAGTCTGAGGTACTCAGCAGCCTTTAAGCACCCAGCATCTCATAAACAGAAGTTCATGTTATTCACATATATGTTTTGGAGCGGAAAAATCACCTCCTGGGAAAAATTGTCCCAGTCACAAGGAAAAAGAAAAAAAAGCGTTTCTTTATGCCTTCTTTCCAGCTGCATTTATTCCCCCTTATTAAGGTACTTGTTTTGTCTTTCAGATGTGGAAAAATATTTATACTAGAAGAGAGGTGTCAATCCAGTGTCACACATGCACTGTAACAGAAAACATGGATTATTTTTGCAGAACTTCTCCCAGTTCCAGTGGAAAATGACTTTCAAGAGTTTTAATGTGAAACAGTAATAATAATTCATGTGGCATTTGTTTTGCATTTATAGCAGTGGGACTGAAGGAAGCTTTTGAGTTCAGAACCAGCTGCAGGGCTCAACTCTGCTTGCAACTCCCTGTTCAGACTAAAAAAACCCAAGACCAAAACTTCATTTCCCTTTAGCAAACTTCCATTCCTTCTCTCTCGAAACATTTTTACGATTTTTAAGTGACAAGGTTGTCTTGTGATAGTGAGGCAGAAACACTTCAAGACATAAACAGCTGCTTATTCCTGTTCTGACATCTTTGATTTTTTCTAATCCTGACATTGTTGATATATTTACCAAAAGAGAAAGAAAGGAAAAAATAGTAGTTTGGCAGGTGATGTTTATTTTAGGCCTTTCCAGAAACTTTAATAGCACAGACATGTCAACAGCGTCAGGCTAGACATGTCTGGGGCGATATGTTTGCCAGAACAAAATTGCAAAGGCAGCACAAAATAAAAGATCAATCCCAAAGAAAAGCCTTTCAGCATTAATCATCAGAGGCACAATACCAGTAAGTCTTCTAGGTCATCATCCAGGTGGGGACCATTTGCCCCAGACAAGAAAAATGGGTGCCAAAATGGCGGTGGCAGGCACCTGTCCCGCTAGGGATGCCAGAGGAGCAGCCAGAAATTCGTGCACAGGTCCACAACAAGCCTAGAGGCTCAAACATCCATTTCATCCCCAACACGCTCTCTTCCTCCTGGCCCTTATCCTCTAGAGTCAAGTCCTTCTGAGGTGGAGCAATGCCTTCTGCGACACCATGGCTGGGAGCTCCCGGGAACACGGCATATTGCCATCCGCTACAAACGGTGAAGCTACCTGCTCCCTCTGAATCCGCCATCAGACCCTCAGAGTCTAGGGCTAGGCTCTTAAATACCTTGAAGATTGGAAAATTTCAGGCTACGTTACCATGAACTTGGATTTGTACGGAAAGCACTGAGTTGCCATATCCATCCCTTACTGCTGCTAACAAACCCTGCTGGTAGCTGGTTCTACCCTCCACCTCCAGCAACTTATAACAAGGGATTCTTAAAGCCCACGTGTGCCACCCAAACTGGCTCAGCTGAGTTTATGAGCACCGGCTGCCGAAAAACAAAGACACTCTTTCCCTCCCCTTTCAACTAAAACACCTACTTTACATAGAATTCATTTTTTTTCTGCAAAGACAAGGCGGCCATCCTGTGCCTAGGCATACTAATATAACCGAGACATCAATATCTAAGCCTCGTTCTCAAGGTCTATTACACTTTTCTAATGGTTTTACAGTAAGAGACAGACTTAATTCATTATCCTTCATGGCAATGCTGCAAGACATCCTTTTCCTTCTCTGGAACACAAAACTCTCCTCTCTGGATGACTGCTTTAAGAAAGAGGCTGTCACAGCAAATAAGTCAGCCAGGAGTGGGTTTTCCCCTGTCAATATGTGATATTTCCAAATCAACCCTTTAGGAAAGGCCAAGAGAAAAATAAAATAAAATAAAATTAATGCCCTGGAGAAAGTAAACAGGAAGCAAAGACAAATTTCACTCATAAGTGGAGTCAACGTGATGGCTTGCTAATAAGGGGGAAAAAGAAGGGGTGAAAAAAAAAAAAAACACGCAAGCAGAGAAGGGAGGCAGCAGAGGGTGGAGAGGCAAGAACAGAACCGCAAGCCCTAAGAAAAGCCTTTGGTTCACCACATTTGCTTTCAATAATGTGCTGCACAAAAGCAAAGCTAAATCCTCCGCCTGTTTAGCTTCCAGAAACAAAGAATTCCTCAACAGAATCTTTTTCTGCCTCTGCAAAACCTTAAAAGCAAAGGATCTAATGACAGGGAGATGAAAATCCAGTTTCTCTAACATTTTCTTCATTATGAATGGGCCTTTTTATTGATCTTTCAGAGCACGGAGAAGCTGGCTTTCCAACCTCTGCTGCAATATAATTATCTGCGGTGCTTAATGCTAGCACAGACGAGTCCCACTACACACTGCATTTTGTTGTTTTATTGACGGGTTTTAATTATCTATCCAGGTGCTAGAGCTGTCAGATAGGCTGCTTCTTATGTGATCAAACTAATACACGGAGAGGCAGAGCACTCTAACTGCAGCCTCACCAAGCGCCTTTGTGGAGATATGCCAACGAGATACATTTAAACTGTTACGGTTATTGTAAAATCTTACGATGTTTGATGGGGGAAAAAAAAAAAAAAAAAAAAAAAGAGTCCTTTTTCTACAGCCTCAACCCATTTCATTCCCCTGATTATTATTTTATATTGAGCAAAGCAAAATTGAAGAAAAACGAACAACCAAAACCACACCAAAATCCCAGCCAGCCAAACAGCAGAAAAATCCCACAGAGCCAAACCAAATCCGAGCTGTAAAGGTCACTAAGGGGACTACCTTGATATATTACGGAGAGCCTGGAAGCAAGATGGAAACCAGGTCCTGGAAATAATTTAAATACCACTTTTACGTAGGAAAGAAGAAAAAAAGGAAAAGTAATTACACTGTTTCAACTCGTTGATAAGGCCCTTAAAATTTAACAAGAAGTATTTAACAGCAAATTCACAAGATTTAACAGACTTAATGGCAATTTGGGGCACCCCTGCACGTGGTGCTGCCAGGGACTCTCCAGATCAGGAAGCTGAGGGCTAGGGCAGGACCCTGACAGTGACGATGTCCTGGCTCATTGTCACCCTCCAAAGGAGGGTCCCCCCAAGGAATGAAAGCTTTTTCCCCCCTGTGCTTTGTCAAGTAATGTCTCCTACATTTCATAGTTTCCTTGGATTTATTTCTGTCCCATCTCTTTGTGATTAACACAGTGAGGAGGGGAGATGAAGTCTCCAAAGGCAATAAACGTGTACCCCAGCAGGAAAACCTGCCAAGTGCCTTGTGCTAATACGCCTGGGTACCGCAACCCTGCGGCAACAGGGAACCCGAATGCAAGCCTAGTGGAAAAACCACTCATTGTTACTGCAAGAATGACAAAACAAGGATCTGTCCAAGCCATTGGGTATATTTGGACACAAGGTTTGGGTCAGCATGGAAAACAGACCTGCTCCGAGCACATCTAAAGCAGCCATGGTGTTGCTCCACCTGCAAGGAGCTGAGGACACAAGCAAGGCAGGTTTGCGATGTAGGCTAACGTCTTTTATTGGATACCGGTCCGTAGGGGTGAAAACCAAACCAGGCAAGCCTTAAGGCTGTAAAGCTCATCTTTTATAGAACTACATCTGCCCTTTTACAGGTACTCTAGTTCTTCCAACTCCATAAACTTCTGTGGCACCCTAATAAAAATCCACTTTAAAAAACACTGACAGGATATCTGGAGAGGAGAGTAAACACCTAAAACAAACCAACCAATAAAAGGCTCGTCAGTTTAACCAGAGTTAACACTAGTTAAAATAACTGTGAACAGAAAACAATCTGGCTTTTAATTTGGGTTAGGAGGTCAAATTAAAGGCTAAAGGAGGTCTGGGCTGAATTTCAGCTGGCGCTCCACATTACTTTGTCTTCACTGCCATTTTAACCAAGTCAATGCGAGTTAAAGCCCGTTTTTTTCCCTTCTTCTTTAGTGCAGCTACTCAGAGCTGGGACAGCCAGAGCAAGTGACAAAGGATTATTTTCTCTACAACAGTTCTGAAGCATGTTCAGACCCTTGGTCTGCCATTACCCACCCATCCACCAACTCCACAGCACAGGGAGCCGCTGCTGTGCCAGACACCAAGGCGCTGCAGCCCTGTAGCACCACGAGGTACGAACCTGCTGCTCACCACTGGCTGATGAAAAAGCAAATCTGAATGCAAACATTTAGAAACCTTTTAGATCTATTTAAAACAAAACAAAACAACCAACCCCCCCAAAAAAACCCCAAACAATAAAAAAACATATTCTGTCCTGTTGCTAAAGGAAAAATCGGTATTACCTCCACTGCATCCCTCTTCACTAATTGTCACATTTTCTCGAAGTACAAAAAATTATGCAGCCCGTAATAACCGCAATACTGCCATTTACTGTCACCACCCAACGCCCCCATCCCAGCCACTGACTGATTCCTGCAAAAGGAGAAACTGAGATTAGAGAATATTGCCTCTAAGCGGGCTAAAGTAATCTGTATTCATGGGCTGGTAGGTTTAACGTATTAGCCTTTCACCTCTGCAAATAGGGTTAAAGAAAGGTTTGGGGCCAAAATAATTTGTACTGCACTCCATCTCAAATTTGACATAATAATTGAATGACTGAATGAAACAAAAGTGAGTATGTCCAAACGGCATGGGAGGTCAAAGCTGGGCAACTCCCTGATGAACTGAGGAGTGAACCAAAGGCATCCATGCAGCACTGCTTCTAAAACCCAGAGCAACCTCTCTCTTCATCAGTCTTGTCAATGGCATGATACCGAGGTGATTTTTAAGTAAAGGTCCATAGATTTTAGTTAAGGAAGCAATCCCCCTCAGACGCTTGTCTGGGGGGGTATCTTCGCAAACAAGTGAGACGTAAAGTCAACATGTGGCAGGTTATGCCTTTAGCATCATATTCAGACAAAAAGATAATATTAGTGAGCAAAACAAACAGCTTGCCAGGGTTGTATGCTATTAATATAGCATCTGTTAATCGCACCCAATTTTGTCCAGCACCTTGTGCAAAGGAGTCTTGGCCCTCGTCTGCGCCTCAGGCATTAAAGCAGTACAAATAATAATCAGAAATGAACCAAACTTTCTCAAAAAAATAATCCTGAAATGAACTAAATACGTTTTTGATATTCAAAAGGGACTTTTTAAAAAATTTTATTCCAATGTAGCCAACTCTGGCTCTTTGATCTTCAGCCTAAAGCTTGAATAAAGGCAGTCTGCACTTTGATTCTAAGCTCAAGAGAAAGCACAGCGCCACAAAACCTTCATATGCATCCCAGCCCAGCATTGCCCAGCCAAAGCACATACGGAAGCAAATGGTAATAAAAAAAAATAAAATAAAAAAAAAAAAAACAGATGAAAAAAGGCCTAATCTTAGATATATTACTTGAAACCGCCATTGCGAAGTTCCTCAAAATGTCTAAACATAGCACTGGACTTTCTGTGGCTGCCTGCAGCAACATGGGAGGGGACGGGGGGGATGCATTTTTGAGAACATCTGTCCAGCAGCTTCAGGGAGGCTTTCTCACGCTGTGCTCAGCACGAAGCTGGGGGAAGTCAGGGATCACGTACCCCTGCCCGCCCACCACCCCCTTCCCTCCTCACTTATCCTTCCTGGGGCAGTTTTTGGCATATGCACCTGTCTGTCTTTCTATCTGAGTTTTCAGCTATAGAAGCCCACAAGCTCTCCTGCCCTGCCCTATCTGGTCACCATCCTGAAAGGAACACTACTTCCTCACTACATACTGTCATGGGTGCAGCTGGGATGGAGTTCTTGCCAGCAGAGTGGGGCTATGTTTGGGGGGGGATTCGGGATGAGAGCTTGTGTTGGTTGCTGCTAAGCAGTCAAGGCCTTTTCTGCTGCTCACGAGCATGCTGCGAGCGCACAAAAAATTGGGAGGAGACATAGCCAGGACAGCTGGCCCCAGCTCACCAAAGGGATATTCCATACCATATGACACCATGCTCAGTATATAAAGCTGGGGGAAGAAGGAAGGGGAGGATGTTCAGAGTTATGTCTTCCCAAATAACCATTACGCACAATGGAGTCCTGCTTTCCTGGAGATGGCTGAACACATGCCTGCCAATGAATGAATTCCCTGTTTTGTTTTGCCTGTCTGCATGGCTTTTCCTTTACTTATTAAACTCTCTTTATCTCAACCCAAGAGTTTTTCCTCACTTTTACTCTTCTGATTCTCTCCCCCATCGCAACTGGGAGGAGTGAGTGAGTGACTGCACGGTCCTAGTTGCTGGCTGGGGTTAAACCATGACACATACTTTATCTGCCTTTAAAAGACACGGTTAAAATACATACGGATTTGTCTAAAAAGACTATCCTGAGAAAAAAAGCCAGATAGGAAACAGCCTTTGAACATCTGTGGGACAAAACCTGGTAGGAACAGAGCAACAGGGCTTCTGCAAAACCTCGAGTCTTCTTTGTGAAGATGCAGAAAATACTTTGTTAATGGAGGATTGGCTATTTCATACTACAGAGCCTACCTAATGCTGTACTCATAGAATTAAACTCACTGTACACAAGAAAGCTTCCTTTGAGGAAGCTAAACTCAAAGGCCAAATTTTACAGAAAGGCTCTGCCTCCCACCGGAGCTAAATTTTTCCAAAGAGCATGGTTCTTCTTGGAGAAGCTACAAGGAGTCCCAGCTGTTTGAGCATGGCATGGGACTCCTTGGTTCACATGGACAGCAGTGAAGCTGCTGGCTATTAAGCATTTTTCAGGCAGCAGGCTGTGTCACGGAGTGCCTAACCACTTTGGTAATCCAACCCAGATAGCTCTGTGGAAAAAAAATCCGCCTGCCTGGGATTGCTTGGGAGCCTTAGGTGGGGCAGAAACTGGGAAATCCACATTCCAGAGCATGGAGCATGTCTCTGGTAACCCAACTTTAAAATATGTGACTGATGCTGCTCAGACATACTAGCTGAAGTCCAGGGAGATGGATGAAAGGGTAAAGATGCAGGATAAATTCATCAGATGTCTCCATAAATCATTCTACAATTCACATTTGTTCTCTGCCTTTCATTACTTACATTTCTAAAGCCACTGGGTGCCTTGGTGCAGTGGATCTAATAAAAAGGAAGATAAATTTTAACATCCCTTTTTGAAACATCTTAAAATGATCTAGCTTTCTTATGAATGTTAATGGCAAGCATTACAAGAAACACACTGTCTCAAAACAATTCACTGAGGCCGGAAGCAAAAGCAGAGTCCCGCTGTAGCCTGGAAATTCACAGTCCTGCTCCCTCCCTCCCCCCTCTTCTCCCCCAACCGGTATAAAAGATCTTATTTCTGGCCCTAATGTTTTGGCAGCCTTAACTTTGTCATCGAATCCTGACATCGCTTTGCGCAGACCCTCTGACTCAGGGGCGAAATTCCATACTCGAGAAGAGGAGGAAATATTTTTGGAGATTGGCAGTTTGGAAAAGAATCTGAGCTGCCTGACAGCTGTTCGGAGACGTGGGATGCCGGAGGGGTCCCAACGGAGCATACAGTATTACACACATGCACACGCACAGAAAATCATTAAAGTTTCTGTCTCTAAAGTTTCACATTTAATGAAAGAAAGCGAGGGAGATATCTGGAGAATTCTTGGGTTATATTAACTAATGATACTCCCTTTGCCAAGAGTGCAGCCCTGGGAAGCTCACTGACGGCAATGGGGGGGACCTGTGGGTCCAGCCATCGCGGCGAGTGGGAGTAGGGAGAGTCGTCCTTCCCTTTCTCCCTGACGTATCCCTGGGGGGGGCGGGTCGGGAATTGAGTGGAGAGCCTGCTGTTGCATGGCTGGAGTTGTTCTACGACAGAAGCAAGGACCTTTATAACAGAGTTTAATCCGTTGCAGGTTAAACAAAACAAATGACTGCACAAGTGAGCAATTAAAGAGCATTCCACAGCCAGCACTTGGAGAACCTCGCCATTGATTAATTAGGTTCAAAGGGCTAAGGCTAACCTCACAGTCCCTTGAGAAACAGACCACTTAGCCCCTCTAAAAAAGAAAAAAAAAAAAAAAATTAAAATTTTCAGCATTCTTATTTAACACTTGAGCATCAGTTAAACAGCTGCTAAAGCAGTGAAACAATTACTTGGGACTGACCTACATTTAGTTGTATCCCTTTATTACATTCAGGAGAAACTTAATTAAGCTTCTGTTACTTAATAAAAGCAAATAAACCCCTCCATTTTATGACAAGGAGCTACACTGCTACAGCCATGTGAAGCTTTCGAATTTGGCAGCAGGGTTTCCCCGAGAGAGTGTAGCTCCTGTGACCACATTCTTCCTTGTTGCCTTTGAGAGATAAGAAGATACAGGATATTTTTATGCTTTAATGCTCCTCGAGGCGGGCTAGCTCGCTCTGCTAGCTACCACCAAGGTGGAGAGGACCATAGCCCTGTTACTTTATGAAGCCTACTATACCTGGGCAATATGGTCTACTCCCAACCACATCATGGGCTAGGCCATGAATACTTCAGCCCTGCCAGAAGGAAGGCATCAGCTGTTCGCTTCACTGCAAGAAGCAAACAGTAACCTGTTCGCGGAAATAAAAACAACATACTGCTGGCCATATCGTTGTTCCTCCCCACAGGTCTGATCCACACCCCAGCGAATTCAGTGGGGAAACAGGTCACTTACAGGCACCACTGACCATTAACAGGGTCTGGGTAGCGGGAGCGTACAATCAAGGATAGTCCTCTATTAAGAAAACACACAAAGAGTTTCACCAGGTCACATCACCCAAGGAACTCCCCAAAGCCTCCCTCGAGTATTAAGATTTTAAAACATGGTTAATAAAAAGGCCCACCCCATACATGTGACCCACACCCAGCTACACTCCTCCATCGAAACCGTGCCCAACTTCTCTACAGGATTATCGGCCACACACTACATCCTCGCCACCCTCCTCTGTAAAATGCTCATCCTGCCCTCGTCTTCTCCTGGCCTCACACAAACAGCTTCCCTACTCTGACTTACCAAAAGATCCAATTTTGGGGAGGAAAATGTGTCCCTAGCCTTGTACAAGTAATGAAAGCAAGTGCTTAAACTGAATCAGCCAGACAAAACCACTCACCAGCTGCCCAGACCCTTTAGACTTTCATTGAGCTGACCACGAATGCTCAGACAAACCCTGGAAGCTTTGGTGAGGTCATGGGAAAATGTCTTCTCTGTAAGGAAGAAACCCCAAAAAGGGTCCCTTACCAAGCAGAGACCGTGGCCGGGCAATTCTTCAGCACTGGCACCATGGCCAGAAAATTACTTCTCAACGCTTGCCAGCCCCTGACGCATTTCCCAGCCAAGGGGTAACTTGCCAACCGGCTTTTAGTCCTACTGAACTCTGTGCTGGATGCTGGAGACCATGAAGCTGCTACTGGACTTTTTGCCACACCTAATTCCACACGTGCCCTGTTAACATTTATAGTTATAAAGCTGCCTATTCTCTCAAGAAGATGAAGACGGGTGCAGGGGTGACAGCCACACTCCCCTGGGACCACCAAGGAGAGATTCCCCCAGCCTCATGACACAGGGGCCCTTGCATCAGCTCAACAACTCACAGAAATTAACTGTTAATAACACCGTGGCACCTCCCAGGCTTAAAAATTACAAGAAGCTCCTGCACCTCATCAGGACCGTTACTGCCAAGCATACTGGTCTGGGGATGTCCCTTGCACCTACTTTGTTCCTGCTCCCTGCACTAGTCCAGCATCACAGATTTTGTTCAGGATCTGAAAGAGTTGGATTTAATTCCACCCTTATTTCCCATCTCTAGCAGAACGTCGTTACGGTGGTGAAGTCCAACCTCTTCTCTTTACAACGGGCTCCACTTTTTCTCAGTAATTGAGGAAGCATTTTGGTAGGCGCTGAAAATGGCATCATAGCATCGTAGTGTGTGTTGGACCGCTAGAATAAAGTATCAGGCAAGCTCTGCTTCTATCTGGCTTGGAGAATATTTGACAAATTAACGTATAGGCAAGGCAGCAATGGAAAAAGTGATATATTCACTTCTATCTAATGCCATTAAAATTGTGGTGACCTAAAAACCTGCAATACTGTGGTAGTCCATTTTGCGGCTTGGCTGTAATGAGCAGCAGTGGTGAATGGTATCTGAGGTGCTGGAGAGTAAGCAGTCAGGGATGAGGACAACTCAGCTCAGCTTCGAGGTTAAAGAAACTCTCCATATACTCACTACTGCTAACTCTGAAGGCAGTTAAAATAATAGGTAACTGACAGCATTTTAATTTCTTTCTTAGTGTAAACAAGACTAGCTTGTTAAGTCACAGGTGGCATCCAAATTCTTCATTCTTTTTCTCAGTGCATCTATGGAAAGTAAATTCTTTTTCAAATGTTGAGAAGATGAGGCTTTTCCTTATGTCATCAATGCCTTTACCAGCATTCTTCTCACTCCAGGCTTTTTGAAGTGTTGTGTATAAATAGCCAGTGCCCCTCAGTACACTGAATTAGCCATTACGGGCATATGGACAGTGCTGAGAAACAGCTTAGTGCGAACAGATTGACAGGCAAACCCTAAAGTATCGAGCGACTAGGAAATTCCCTCTGTCCCAACCAGCCTCATCGTATCTGTCACTCCCTGCAACTGCGCAGCCTGGGAAAGAGACGCTTCAGTTTTCCAGTTAATGGCTACCTACCTGCTAGTGCCAGGGGCTCGGGCTTCATCCTGTGGCCTCTGCCTTTACAAATACTCTGACAACTCTCTCAAAAAGCCAGCAAGCCTCATCTCACTTACTCCAACATGACTGAGTAAATAAATAATGCTATTTATGCACTGCACACCATTTGTCAAACCATTTGTCATTTCCAATCTTTCATTGCTCATGCAGTAAAACTATGTGGGATTTTATTCAAACCTCCCTTGCAGGTGTGATGAATGCTTTATTTATACAGCAGCATTTCATCTCACAGAACTGTTACTATGCATATACAGGCCTTTAAGTCCCTGTATGTTGTCAGCAGAAGGTGTAAAGAGAGATGAAAACTAGAGGCAGCGCTGTAATTAAAGCCAAGGAGGGAATCGCCGATGGCTCAGCTAAAACTGGGGAATGCATGCCAGAGAAAACATACTGCTTCAGAAGAAGCGTTCACTCCCCATCACCAGGCAAAATGAAAAACATGGACTCGTTCTCAAAGACCTTCTTAAAAGGTCAGCGGGACACTGTCAATCCCCACTCAGCTTATCAGAGGGCCCACAACATCAGGACCCACTGTATCCAGGGAGCACATTATTTCTAGGCAAATCACCTCCCCTCGAATTCGCCTGATCAGAATTTCGGCCCAGGGCTGAAAAACCTGGGAGCAGATGCTGCTACAAATAATTACAGTTGAGCAAGGCATGAATAAATTCCCTTGGGCAGCATCTTCTAGCGGCCAGAAGACCAGATAGGGAGCAGCAAAGGGGCCTCTAACTGTGGTTTCTGCTGTGAGGAAGAGCCACCTCATGTGGGGCCATCTCTGCTCTTCCACAAAACAGGAAGCATTATACCGACCTCCCTGTATAGTCTTTTGAGAGTCACAGATTAAAAAAAAAAGATAAAAGTTACTTTTTTTACTATTTACTGATGTGTGAAATCTGCTACCCAAACCTGTTGAGACCTAGAGGGTCTCCTCTGGAAGCAAAGCACCGTTGCGACCAAGGACATCAGAACTTGTGCCTGGTTTCTACTTTGCATCACAGTCACCACAGCAGAGCTTGAGTTTCATTGACTCATACCATGGAGCACACCACATGCTTCCCTGGCTTGCAGGAGCTTCACAACCGTTCGACTCAAGCCAGTCTGCAGTAAAAACAGTAAAGGATCAGCCCCAAACCGACGCCTCTGTTTCTTGGAAGGAACTTCCTTGGCAGTTTTTGCAATTAGAGCAAAATCTCATCAGCCCCAGCATGATCTTCCTGGCAACTCCTGGTTGCTTCATATAAACCTGCAAGAGCTACCATCAAGTCTCATATTTTTAAGGGTGTGGGGTAAAGAAAAGGTGAGAGAAACAGCTGTGGACCAATTTCAGATACTGTGACATCAAACCTCTCCTTCCTCCACTTTCTTTTTAAATTTCAAGGCGGGGTGGGAGGGTGGGGGGTGCGGGTGGGATTCGTGAAGAACTGTGTAAACAGACATCAGACTCATGTTTATTGCCTGAGCAATAAAAGATTAGAATTGACAAATGGAGAGGTTTTTGGAGACACAGATGCTACAATCATTTTAATATAATTTGGATTTCCAAATCAGTAATTACTCTATCACATATTTATAATTTTGTAGATGCTACTAGAAATGCTGATGTCTTTTTCTATGCATAGTAATGAGCAACAACAAGGGCTGTTAATATAAAGCCTGTAATGTTTGTATTCATATGTAAATAGGTTATGTAAACGTTTTAGACATTTCTCACTAAAACGCCGAGTTCCAATCTAAGTGGCTCCATTCCTAAACTAGAAAATCGCACTCTGCATAGAAATTGTTTACTACTCTGTCAGCAAAGCAGCCAAAGCAGTGAGCTGAATTTATAGGGGGATTTACGTCTCTCCATTTGACACGATACCGAAGTAATTGGCAACCTATAAACGCCCAGACAGTTATGCAGGTTGATATTTAGAAAGTTGCTCGCTTGCACATAGTGGCACACACATTCAGCACACGTGCACCTTCTGTGTACACGTATGCTCAAGCACAGACACCTTTTTGGAAGGCTGTTTGAGGAATGCAGTAGTGTTTGATTTAATTAAACTAATTGAGTTAAGCTGATACAAACCCCTGGTTAAGAGAAACAGAATCAGTTTAGTTTCTACCTGCTCCTAATTGACTTATGATAAAACTGAATAAGGCGCATTAAAACACCAAACACAAGTCTCCAAGCAGGAATAAATTACACACATTTAAACCCACAACTTCAGTTAACTCCAAACGACGCTAGGAATGAAAGGGGGGGGGGGAGGGGAATAGAGCAGGCTAAAACGCTTTAGGGACACTCTTTTCACCTCAGGATGTTACCATTTTTCTTCCTTTCCTTTCCACTCAAGCACCCATAATTGCAGCCTTCACGTGTCCCACGTGGTGCATGGAGAGCTCAGCAGAGTGGCCCTTGGGGCTTACACAGGCCATTTCTAACTCATCTGGAGCATGGATATACCACCATGGTACAGTCCTTTACAGGACCTGATTTGCCTACCAAAGCAAAACCCTGGGTCTGTCTCCTCTTTGAACATCATACAACTCACTTGCGTTAACTTCAGTGACATCTGTACTCAGCTCTGTGATGCAGAGAATCACATTTTGAGACTTTTTCCTTGGTGTCTCTAACAAATCACATCCAGCCTCATCCCTTTCTCCTCTTCTTGAACATACATATTTGCAAAGATGATTTAGTGCCAGTAAAAGCCTTGGAAAGACAGCTCAGAGACCCCTACGGCTCCGCTATAGCACACAAGTAACTCCCATTTGAATAGGAGACAATACATGTCTTCTCTTCATCAGCAAAAATGAAATGGAAATGACAACAAGGACGCAAATACCCTGCTATTGCTCCAGCAACTTTCAGCATCTTCTACCATCTAGGGACAGTATTTTCAAGATCTGTTCAGTCTTTTGCTTTTGATGAGGCTGCCAAAAGCTGCCAGGGGCAGCTACTGGTGTTTTGACCTTGCTCTCTCCTGCCTCCCCTGCTCCTCCTTCCTCCTCGCTTTCCCTTTGCTCCACTTTGAAGCACTTCCACACTGCTCCAGGAATGGTATTAACACCTAAAGAGCCAAGATACATTTACATCTCATGCAGTCATAGCCTTACTCATCTTGCCCTCTTAACCCTTGCCTTCAAACAAAGCAAAGAAACATCAGCCACGCCACAAAACAACAGGGAGAGAAAACCACGACATCCATACCCAAGTAGCTGAAATACTGCCAGTTCCCCGGTGAGCTGCAGTGATGTGGGATGACCTGTGACAAACAAGGCAGTTTCCACTGGAAATAGGAGAAAAAGAAAAAAGACACAGATAGCTCTACAGGAAAAGCTTAATAAATTTCTCCAGGCCACAAGTGTAGATTCTATTACATCCTTGCCAAGAACAGTTACTCACATGAGTAAAATTAAGAGGACTACCAACTAGGTGAGTAAATCCATGCCCACTTTGTTTCCAAGGAAAGACATTCACCCCAGCAAGGCTCTGTTTGTACACTGGAATAGCAGTATTGATTTCAGCAGTTATTCCAGTCCCCCAGCGCAGGAACACTGCAATGAATCGAACCCACTGTGGTTTTGCCCCTGTGACCGCCTTTCTGCTAAGGGGTACTGGGATGCCCAGTGCTAAGAAACTGGGTCACAGGCTACTTTAGGAGTTCATTCCCTTTTAAAGGGGACACTCTTGGATGGGATAAATGGTCAGCACTTTCTTGTGATGATGTAAGTGTTAAAACCTGGTTGTAGCCAAATAAACCATGGGAGTGAAAGTCATTTTGCCTGTTCACCTGGAACTTGTTACATCAAGCGAAATAGCAGACGAGCACTCACAGCAAAATGAAAGCTCTTTGCTCCTGTTTGGTGAACCTTCACCTATAAATTTTAGGAGGAAAAAGTAAATAATGGACCATATGGCACATTTTCTCAGCAGCACTGGTGGTCTGACGTCACTATGTTACTTTATTATATCTGTACTCTTATCAAATCTGACCTGATTTCTTATTACCTAACTGTTTCCAACAAGGACTATTATCTTTACTACCTCAGTTCAATGAGACACCCTCACTGGGGGATCAAAGTACCCACTGGATTTGACACACAAGCCCCGACGTGATGATTTTATAGTCTAGCCTGCAGACTCTGCAATAGCCTTGATGGTCAAAATGATGCTCTTAAATCAGGGAAGCATCCAGGACCCTTGTGCCATCCAAGAGAAAGGACCTTGTCTGGAGGAGCCAGCCTCTGCCCAGGGTCTGCACAGGGAGCAAAGTCAGATAACCGCTTTAACTGTCTCTGTTAAAAGCATCACAAATGATAATGACTCTGGTTTAGTATTTGCGTTTGATAAAAACAACGCTTGCTTCATAAAAACCTTTTTGGCATAGCGATATCCAAACAAAACCAACTCAACACCGTGAAGTAAATGAGGCTGATAAGAGAGGGCTTTTGCTGGCAGAGCTTTCCTCATCCTCTCTATAAAACTGGTTACCCTGGTAAAACAAATCATTTGCTAATAAGTCTGTGTTCAAGTTATGAGTCCTAGTTGCATGGCACAACTTCTTCCTCTGCTGTTAGCCAACTGTGTTGGCAAAAAGGTCCAAACAGACCAGCCTGCAGATTGGTGTCCAGTGTTGTTTTCAAAGGCTCCCCCCTCATGTCAGGAAAATCCCATTCAGCCTTTGATTCCTCTGGTGCCAATATACTCTTAAACATCTGCTTTTAAGACTATCCCTCTGTATTACTTCACAGTATAATTACAAGGGCACAAAGCTGGAGTCTCCCTCACCATCCACTCCAAATCCTCTCTTACACAGCCTGCCTTTTCCCGTATTGCCCTCCATTTCAGACAAATCCTGATTACAGCAATGGAAAGGGAATCGGACATCTTTGTTCAGATGCAGCCTGAGCATCGTCAACAACACAGAGACTGAGTGCTTGTATTTGTCGAGGCCTCTGCTCAATTTTTTTCTTTTCTTTTTGGCTATTGATGTTAAACAGGGAGATAAAAAGTCTGTAACTATTTCACCAATTAAAAAATTACAATTGTCTTCTGCAAGAGCTACTAAGAAACTCCATTCTCTCCCTCTTTCAATTACAGCTGCTCCGCTTTCTTGCATAAGAGACACTGCTCCAAAGGGTGCCTAGGTCCCTATTGATTCATTCTAAATCCACTTGGCTGTGGGTGGGAGAGAAAGCAGGAATGAAAACTGAAGCAGGAAAAGGTTCATAATTTTGTACCACACTTCAGAGGGCTGTGAGGAACATTTGTCTTGTCAACTCATCTGTTTAATCAAAGAATTTTAATCAAAGTGCAGTTCTAGAAACCACAGGCTAACACGAACAAATAATAAGAATAATTAAACCACTCAAATAATCTGTAGTTTGTCTGCCATCGGTTCCTAAGTACACTGGAGATTTGAAATAGTTTTATCTTACATATTCAGTGAGACAGATGCTTAGCGGGTCTCAGTCAACAAAGATCCCATGGAGCTTCTACTGATCCCTGATGAATGCAGAGCTATTACCTCCAAACACCGTGCTGCTCCGGTCTCCACATTTCTTCACACACTCGCATGCATCCACAGGAACAACCACCACGTTGTTTCTTATCAATGGAGTTGAATCCAAATAGTTGTTACAGACAAATATATTTGAGGCACTGTTTTCCCTTTGAAAACTATGAACTATCAAATCAAAATGTTTTATGGGAGCGCGTTGGTATTGTGGCAGCCACTTCTGAGGTTTACCCTGCTGCTGCCGCTGCCTGTTGGCATCACTGACCTTCATTTGGCTGCTTTTTGAGGGGGGGGGCACATGATCAGGACACAGCACTTGAATTCTGCAGGGCTGAGAGGAACTGAATATTTGTCTGAGAACAGTGAAAGAAAACAGGAGCAAAAGGGACTCATTCCTACACTGCAAAGGACCTGAACCTGTACATGCTCACCAGGCTGAGGAGGTCCAAGCTTCAGGGCATTGCTTACAGTGTAAGAGGCACCTGCAGGAACCTGCAGAAAAATCTATGAGGAAGAGTAAAGTACAGTCGTTGAGCAGGGAACCCTAGATGGTACTATGACAAAGAAAAAAAATAAATAAAAATCTAAGAATTGTTCCCCAAAACTTCCCAACATTGTCAAAGAAGGTTTGGAAAATGGACAAGTAGCCGCAGAAGAGTTAAGAAGACGGCCAAGGCCATTTTTCCTACACCGTTAAAAGCAAGAATTGGACTGGCAGAAGATTAAGGTCAACTTCTCCCAGTAACTCAGGAGATCCAGAGGAAAAAGAAAAAAAAAAAAAAAAAAAAGCAATGACGTGCCCCCTTTGGGATGTGGCTACAGCAATCACAGGAGGACAAGGAAATCTTTATTATTTTGTCCAAAACTACTCATTATCAACAGGAT
This sequence comes from Rissa tridactyla, assembly GCF_028500815.1. Classification (NCBI taxonomy): domain Eukaryota; kingdom Metazoa; phylum Chordata; class Aves; order Charadriiformes; family Laridae; genus Rissa; species Rissa tridactyla. The sequence goes on from NC_071470.1 coordinate 61,267,613, forward strand.
GGATGTTTTAGCTTATGCCCCCAAACATCAAGACTACGCATCAGTGGGGAAACCAAAGCATAACCATAGGCAGACTGATACCTTTTTAAAAGCGAGCGCTACAATATTTCAATTACAACCGTAGTCGGGTTTTTGCATTTTTGTCTCAAGTTTATCCTTCAGTCATCCTTGCGAACTGGAAACGTGCTGCCAGGACCAATTTATTATCTAATACATTGCAACAGCTACTGCTGCTATTATGAGATGCCGCAGCAATGTTTACTCAAACATTCAGGAAGAGCAATTTCACTTCCCACCTTAGATTGTTTGGGTGCACACTGATGTTGATGCTACCCAGCATTAAGTTAAAAATCACCCGTTAGAAACATAAGCTTCCACCTGTTTTGCCCCTATGTTTTTATCACCAAGGATCAGATAATTAAAGCAATGATTTTTCTCCTTTTATCTGCTTTTAAACATATTCTACTGTATGTTGTTTTTACTTGGGTTGGGAGATGACTATATAATGCATTAGGCATTTGCTTCTGCAGACTTGGAAAGGGATTTAATCAGTACATGAATGAGGCTTAAAGAAACAGAAAGCTTCCTAATGCAAATGCAGCTGTGACTGATAAGAAGGACAATGGACAGAAATCCTTGACTTGATTAACTTAGTGACCTAGAAAGAAGGATGTGTCTCATTCCAGCAGCGCAGAACAGAGAAACACTCATTAACTGTTCCTTTCGGCTGAAAGGATCCGCGGCGCTCACTTCCGCACCCAAAGGAGCCATTCACCAGAAACTTGGACACACTGGGGAAGCCTTTCTTTCAGTTTCTGGCTGTACAAAGTCGAACAGAGGGACAGACTTCACATAAATAAGTGTCTTTCTCTCTCCCCTTCTCCCTTTCTCGCTCCCTGCTTTGGCTTTTCAGAGGATTCAGCTGGTCCTAAACCACATACAGTAATAAAGATTATTTCAAAAGGACTTAATTCACTTTGATGTGTTGTTTTGTTTTAATGGGATGCCTTTTCTAAGGACACACAAGAACTCTTAACTATTTCGTATCTGCACACATACTGCGTACATCTGCATGGTAATTGTACAGGAGAGAGAACAAAACTCAGCAAGGCTAATCTTAGTAATACCTTTAAAAATATTTCAGACATACCTTACACCTTCAAAGCCCTGTGGTCAGCAGCTAATTAAATCTCTCAACACCGTTCTGATACAGATGGGGTAAGACTGGTTATCTCTGTTTTGCAGGTGGAAGGAGAGAAACAACGTGACATGATGCAGAATTTATAGAGGCTGCAGGCATTTCCTTCTCCAACTCACACCCAAAAACCCCCCTGAGGAGCCTGGCTGCTTGGGCAGAAGGGGTCACAGATTGCCTTGAGGGAGTTTGAGCGCTAAGAGAGAGAGGACATGAACCCAGAGTCAGTCTCCTGACCCCAAGGACTTGTGCCACAGAGCAACGATGCTGAACAGCACTGACATTTTTACACAGAAAGAAATGGAGCACAGAGGCCTCATAAAGAATCAATTAGATGTTGCAAGAGAATGCAAAGGCGGGGGACACATACACACAGAATATCAAACGGAGAGAAGAAAGGCAGGAACATTTTCTCCCAGAGCTGGCTCACATCCCCACCCCAGCTATCGCAGGGCTGATCAGCACGCAGGAGGATGGGAATCCAGAAGCGTAACAAGAGCTGGAAAAGAAGCCAGATCTTCCTTATCTTGCCACTGTGGTCCCATTTCTCCAAATAACAGAGGTTTGGAAAATTAATTAACATTCTGAAAGGAAAACCTGACCGTAAGAGCAGATTTCTAATTAGCTACAGATAGTGCCAGCAGGCTGCTTAAGAGTCAAGGCTGATTCCACTGGTTGCACACAGGGTGCAGGCCCTGACTAAAAAGCAAACAAACCTGAAAACTGCTTACTACAGTGATTCATGGATAACAGGGCAAAAAGAACACATTAACATTGGTTTATGAGATGGTGGGCTTGCAGCTTATCTCCGAGGATCCTAACAGCACCTCCTAAGAACTGAGACATATTTCTCTGAATGCCTATATGAGCCTAACCATTTTTACTTCTCTCGTCTCAAACCAGCAATGTACAAAAAAATAGCAAACAAAGTCATGAGCGCTTACCTGAACCTCAGCCCTGTTTAGATAATGTTGCTAAGTATAACTCATGCTTGGCTAAGGATTGCAGAAGAGGTGGGATAAAGGTGTGGGAAGTCAGTGGCAATGCCAGCACTTTTCAATGGATGAAGCTCTTCCACAATCCTAGGCAGGTAGAGTGAGAGTTAAATATTTTTTGATGATCAAAAGCGCAACAGAGATCTTCAGGAGTGTCGCCACTGTGCCCAATCTCGGAAAGCTGGCTGAGATTTCCAAACTCATTTTAACCTCCCCTTCTCCCACCTGCACTACCACCATGTCCCCTCCAAATACTTCTCATAATGGAAGTTTCTTTTGGGGGGATCCAAATTTCCCCCTGACGCTTAAATGTATTTTTTCCAGCCATATCTGGATCGGAGTAACATTCGTGAAGAAGTGAGGGGATAGGAGAGATTTAATGGAGAACTAGAGCAGGAATTAAGAGTCAGGCAATAAAAAGTGAAAGGCACGAAGAAGCAGAGAGACTGAAAACCACTTAAACACAGATCAATGCAGTTAGCAGGGAAGGAACATCTCAGCTGCTGGGCAGAACGATGCACCAAGGGTGTGTGAGGGCGTGGGTCAGCTCTGGAGAGCACAAAGCACACAAAAAGAAACCATGAGTCCTTCCGGCAGAAATAAAGGAATGGTCCAAAAGTGGGATGCCTGGGAGGAGGGGGGAAGCCGGAGGTGCCAACTTCTCCTGCCAGCCTCTGAAGCTGGCACGAGGTGATTGATGTGGGACATGTGAGATGTATAAAGGAAAGGAACTATGAGGAGAAGGAAGAACCAGCTAATTTACCCACGAGCAACTAACAGAGCCAAAATTGTGTAGGGCCAGGAGCCAGACAAAAATCAGGAGCTTTGATTTGACAGGAAGATGCTCAGCAAAGAGACAAAGGCAACCCAGCTTCTTCACAAAAAGACTGTGGAAATGGAGGCTACTAGGAAGAACACAAGGAGTAGTTTAAAAAAAAATAATAAAATAATCAAACCCACAAGGAAAAAAACCCCAAAACCACAAGGTGTAAGAAGAAAGGAGGCAATGAAGGAAATCTGATCTAGAAAGGGAGCAGGGAGTGGAGTGCCTGACATGAAGCTGAAAGGATGAGCCAGTCAGTGGTAGAAGAAAGAGGGAGGAGAGATTTATGAGTTTGGAACAAATCACTTAATTACAAATGGAACAAATAAAGCTTTCACCTTAGGTGAAAAAAACTACTTCTTAATGCAACTCTAAGATAGTTTGGTGTGTGCCTGCCGATAAGGAGCTAGTTCAAAATGAAAAGAAAGCACAAGTCTGAGTATTTAAAAAGACTAGCATGTGGGTCTTACTCTGCTGGTAAGATTTGTGGTGACTAGAGCCAGCCAGGTCCAAGCCGTGGGCATACAGCAGGTAGGAGGGGCAAATCAGACCCTGAGAGGAGCAGGGCAGGGAAGCAGTGACACGGGCACATAGGGGAAAACACCCAAACACACTGTCAGAAATAGAATCTACAAAAAGTAGCCTCTACATAGTCCAAATTAGGGGCACATGCCAGGCCTGATTAGAAAAAAAAAAGTCTAGCCTGAAACTAAGACGGGGGTGGCGGTGGGAAGAGCAGTAGTGCCCCAAAAGAAAGCTCAAATGCTGTTTAATTCAAAGCAAACGACTGAAAAATTGCAGAAACCTCTCTAATCCCATGACAGACACCTTATCTAACCTTTTTTTTTTCAGCAGGAGAAGAGAAAAGATTTTATTAATTGAATTAATAAAATCCCTTGTTGACTCCAGTCCATCCTGGGTGATAACAAATCCTTTCCAGATGGATTGCAATTTCCATTTAATCTTTTATTCCTCTGTCGATCAGCAACCCACGGGGCATGAGAACTCATTTCTGGCCATCACTGACTTGGTGATAGATAGTCAGAGGTAATCGTAACTACCCTTTAAGTAACTTTAATCCATTTTGAAACCATATTCTAAATCACTTTCCTTTTGTATCCCCCACACAGATGAAAAAGTGAATTGGGCCCCAGCCTTCAGTCGTGTCTCTGAAAAGCTGTCTTACCAAAAACTTATCCAAGGATGCGCAGGATCTGCTAACATAAGTTTGATTCAAAGACCAGAGGCTTAGGTTTGAAAACGTACTGCGTGTTTCGGTTCATCCTCTAGCCCTTTACCATTACAAATTGTGCTTGTGGTGTTGCTCAATATTGTCACGAGCGTGCGTCTGCATTGCTAAATTACTGACTGCGGCTGCTTTTGCACATAATTTAGGAAGCTGTATTAATAGCATGATCGAAGCTTGCAGGAAGCAAGCAAGAAGTGCCATCCTTCTTATAATTAAAAAAAAAAAAAGACTGTGGACAATCAAGAGCAGAAAATCCTATTTTAGTGCTGCAGCTCTGTGTGTGCAGATCATTAATTAACCTCTTCGTACATTACAGGATTCTGCCATTCAATTGAGCCATTAACCAGGCTCCAAAAGGATGCTAGCAGCTCTCTCCCCTCTGTTCTCTCTCCTTTTCCTTGCCCATCACAGGGCAGACACAATGAAGACCCTCATGCCCAAAGAGGGAGTGAAGGCTCCTCCTAAGACCATTGTGGATAAGGAAAGGTGGAAAGAGCAATGCAGACAGCAGCTTTTCTCAGCCCTTTTTAAACAATATATCCTTTTATCATCACTAATGCTTCCCTGCATTAACTTGAAAGAACAAGCTCCCTCCCTGTTCAACAATAGTTAAGGGATTAAACCAGAATTCCCTTGCTGTAAGTGACTGTCACACACAATACAAACCCCTTAACATGAAATAAACCCAAAGAAAACATTTATTTAAAAATAAAGGACGATCAGGAGGGACAGACGCTGAAAATCCTTGCCAAAGAAGAATCTCAAGCCACTCAGTTGTTGAAAACAAGTAACAACTTATTAATTTACAGGAGGAACATGCTCTCAGACTTCAGCCCAAATTTCCAAGAGCTACAAGGGGAGTCAGGAGTCCTGATGGCATGTCCTGGAGAGATGACCCCACAGCAGCACAGGGACTCGGGCAGGCCACCTGTTCTGGCCTCTCGGCCACCCTCCAAAGGTGACGGTTTAGCAAAATGACAGCGAGGGGGTCTCAAAGGCTGACGCAAATAGCTAGGAGGGAGGCACGAAGACTGTCTTAACCTTTCATTTTGCACAAGCTGGTAATTGAGCAGTGTGGTTTTTGCAGCTGAGTCTCTAGAGCACAGGGAGCTCCAAAACGCGAAGGAACGGCCAGAACCGTGAGCCCGCGTTACGTTGCACTTCATTAGACCTAGGTCTAGGTTTCCATCCAAAAAGGAAAAACTGCTGTTCAGGCAAGTCCAAAAAAGAAACTGTGTCTTTTCACTTGGCATAACCATTTCAAAACAACTCCAGTTCCCTTAATTTACCTATGTTTAACTGTTGCGTTCACATAAAAGGAAGTAACAGCAGCACTGAAAGCTGCAATGAACTAGTATGTTAAATGTGTTCTGACTCCTGTCTTTAGTGGTCACTTAACTCTGCAGTGAGCCAATGAAAATAATGTTTATTTTAAGGACTAATAAAGTATAGCCTTGATAAAATAAATCAGGTTTATTTTCCCTAATTATTTTTCCTGTTTCCTCAAATGACTTACCTATGCTTATTGAAATATCATTCCCGAGTACCTACAGATAGACAGTTAATGACTGTAATAGGAACAAGGTTTCAAGGACTACGTTCAGGTGTTAATCACATCTGTATAAAATCACATTCCTAATAATAGAATTTAATTCTGTACATATTCACACAGACCAAAATGTACAGGGATATGCTAATACCAAGTTCCTAGTTTCAAGCACAACTTTACTCATCCTATAGGCATATGTATATAAACGCACACAATGTTTTCAAAATACACTTATAAAAATACACACACATCTGTACAAACATATAATATACATACACAAACATCTAATGTACAGGTATAACATACTCAAGAAGATGCCATCCAACAAATGAAAGAAGAGAGGATTCTGAGTAGGACTGAAAATAGGGCAATAGCACATTATCAGACTTGCTCTTTGCACAGGTTTCCTTGAAATTGTGTGTGGATGACTGAGGGCTGCCTGTACATCTACAATCTTGGATGCAGGGATGCCCAGACACTTGGTAGCCCAGCTGAAGCTACTGTGTGTCCAGAAATCTTAGCCATGCACACTGTACAGATACTGGTGAAATTGCACAGCACACGCACAAAGGGTCCACTAATTTAGAAAAATGTTGTGTTTAAGGTGCAAGGAATGAGGTAACTCATGTACATTAAAATGCTCACTTCCACAGAGCATCCATCTGATTCTGTGAGCAGGAAAGAATCAAGCAGTCATGGACAGGAAGCTGGACGCTTCTTGCACTGTATCACTGAAGTGCTCCTTCAAAGATGCCTTGCGACAAAAGTATAGTACCTCTAAGATTCAAGGCAAGGAAACCCTTGATGCTATTCATACGGACATTGGTCTTCATTTTCACTCAATCAAAAAAATACCTCTTTGGTTAAAAAGTGAAAATAAAACCCAATACACCACCCATTTAGAAAGAAAGAACAGATTTACTAAGTTAAGTTAAAATCAAACACAATACTGATGCAAAGCATCTAAAGAGACTGTACCACAACCAAAACCTACCATACAGTTCCTAACTGTGGCAAAAGTCAGCTAAGAAAACTTCGACACGCACCCTATATTGGACATTCTGTGCAAAGTAGTTCTTATTTCCCTCTCCTCCTTTGGCTGTCAAAATGAAGAATTGGGAAGCATTTACCCAAAGATTGGCAGAGTCTGTCAAAGATTTAGCAGTGTAATTGATGGGAAATGTAGTATGTTTAGACAGCACTGACTGAAATCAGCCTCTACAACATCGCATGCCAAAACTCTTATGCCATTACAAAACATGTCCAACAAAAGCAGTCCAAGTTCTGGCAGCTTGTAATGGCAGCTTGCTTGGATACAACCAAAAGCGGCTTCATCCAAAAGCTACAGGAGATTTACTCTGTGAACTATTAAAAATGGGTACATGGTCAGTAATAGGCCAACGACACAGACAAGGAGGCATGTGAGCTGGTGTCATCACTGTCACCAATGGAAGTGGAAAATACCATATTCTTCAGGTGGAAAAAAAACAACCCCAAAACATCAAGGAGCTAGAATTAATAATGGCATAGCTATCTATAAAGCTTTCCAACTACAACGGACATTAAATCATTAGTATTCTTGACTTCGACATCTTTGATGGTGTGGAGAAGCCTGGAAGCTGCGAGCAGAGCAAAAGCAGCAGAAGGAGATCAGGCTCAAACTGCAAGGTGAATTTAAATACATAGTTCTCCCCCAACGGGAGTTTAGTCAAGTAACACAAAACACATCAGAAATATTTAACAAAGCATAACTCTCCACAAAGGCATCTGCACACTGCTGCTCTCTTGCATCGTATTGACATCCCACTCCAAGTGGGATTACCAACTCTATTTACAAGTCCACCCTGATGTTCCTCAGTGTTAAGCAGCTCTAACAAACAGCATGCAGCAGTTTCCTACCAAATATGAATTAATACCATCACCGATTAGTAGGAAAGTTTCAAAATACAGACTATATTCACTAACAGAAGAGGCTACTAGCATGGGCAATATATCAAATGTGGTATCAGCAAATGCTTGTGATTTAACTGTCTAAAAATTTTTAGATTAGATTTCCTGCAAGGCACATTTCCTGTGATATATGCAGGTTTAACACGAATGCTCAGCTATTGCATGTTAAGCTATGTTATTTTTTTGCTGGGTTTTTGCTTTATGTTTGTTTTGGGTTTTTTGTTTTTTGTTTTTTTTTTTTTTTTCTTTTAATGTCTCCAGGCAGACAAAAGGTTTAGAACTCCAAGCTCCCCAGAAGGCAGCCAAGAGTATCTATTGGGAGACAAGCTTTCAAAGATCAAAGAAAAGAAATGACCTTCCCTGAAAAACAAAAATACTAACGGTCAACTGAATTCTATCTCCTTTTTTGGCTGGCATACTTAAAAAATGCAGTTGTAACCAAATTTTTCTCTCCCTCTGTCAACTCATCATCTAGAACGAAGACTGTGTAATGCTAAGTTTGTAGTAGCAAAGATATCAAACTGTAATGGTGTAAAGGATACAAAGCAAGGCAAAGTCTTTTATTACATTTCTTGACCAACTGTTCAGATGCATAATCTTAAAGCAAAAAAAAAAAAAAAAAGAAAAAGAAAAAGGATTTGTGTGCTTAAAAGTTAACAGAATTTAATAAACACAAAGGGAAACCGCAAAGACATTTAAGTTTTGGTCTCAAATACATAGAGCATATGCTTACTAAAATTAGTACTACGATGTGATACAGAAATTCAGATTAATTATCAAGTGAAAATTAGTAATATTTTTTCCAATGTCTGCCATACCTTAAAGGAGAGTTTTATATGAGAACGAACTCTGCATTAAAGCCCAAGTTTAATAGCTTTTGTATTTCAAAAGAGAAGACAGCTTTATGTAAATGCACTTCCCGCTACTCAATTCTGCATAATTTTTGTGTGTAGGAAACAATATAAACCAACCAAAAATTATGGAATTTGTAAGCAGAAAAAGATGCATGCCCTAACTCCAAATTAACTGTAAGGTGGGGATGTTTTCTTTATCATACTATTTTTGCTGGGCTATTTCTTCACTGTAATAATAATTCTTCATTTCTTCACCATGTTATATATTATACCTAAGAAATACAGGAAAAGGGAGGAAGTGTTTGGGATTATAAAGAGTACAGATAGTGAATCGTTATTTCAGTATTCTGACATAAGTTTTTTAATGAAATGGCTGCAAAGGAAACATGATTCACCTGAATCATGTTTTCCTTATGAAGAACCTATGCTGATTACTAATTGAGTAGTACCACCAAACAGAGATGCCTGAACATCATGCGTTAATCCCCTTAAAAGCATGACATTAATTTAAGAAAAAAAACTACATAAAAAGAAGGGACATTTTCCTGATATTTTTGAGCACAAATTTCTCTCTCAAATAAAATTATTTTTAAATAGGCGGTGTAAAAATATTGTTTTAAAAATCAAAATGGTCATATTACATGCCTTCATCAGCTAGAGATTAAGGTGAAAAAAAGGCCAGTTTGCTAAAGGTGAAAACAGAATCACTAACACTGGACACTTCAGAAAGCTGCTCCAAGGTTCCTCTCCTCTCTGCAAAAGTAGAATGTCACTAAAGCTGGTAAAGACCAGTTGCCCTCATCGAAGCAAATGACGGCCCTGATCCTGCAAATAGCTTGCAAGTATTTCCAGGACTAGGGTGGGTGAATTAAAATAATTTCATTTTTATGGCTTGTAATAGCAGGATCATCTGTATTCTGCACAGAAGACAATCCACTGCAGGCAGGCAAACAAATTAGATATTCTTGGGGTTTGCAAACCAAGCCTGTTATTTATCATTAACAACCGCAGTAATTATGCTGCAAATGGCCACCTGTTTAAATTACTCAGGTATTTGTGTTCCAGTCAGACTACTGGGAAATCTAGGCACGTGGGGTTTTAAGGAAGTCCACAGTTCGATAATTGAGTTGGATCTTATTAAAAAGAAAGGAAACCTTGGATAAAAAACCACAAACGTGTGCAGATTGAGGAACAATCGTGCATCCAAACTGCTGCCACACCTGCGCTTGCAGAGAATGGCCATAGCCTACATACTCCTCTGTGGGGCAACAACTTCAGTGGTTTAACTCCTGATCTTCCACCTGCCTCCAGCCCCTGGCTGCCATCCTCCGCACCCAGCACATCTGCCTTAATTCAGAGTGGTTCCTTGATGTGCTCTGGCTTCCTGGCCTAAATTTAAACGATACCATTTTGTTCCACATTTCATTGTTGCAATGCATTCAGGATTTACCCATCCCACTGCTTCTCCTGAAAAGACGCTGTTCAGATTTTGTGCAGAGGAAATCTGTACACACAAGTTATTTAGACCATGAGTCACCTCTGCCCAGAGAGCTGACTTCGGGAAAGAGATTCTAGGAAGGCTTCTAGGAACTGATTCAAAAGGTTTTAAATGCACGCTTGTTAAGTAGCTATTTCAAAAACTTCAACAAAAGCCGTATATATAGAAATTAACTAACTTACAGGCCACGTTTACCATCTCAGCAATGCATGCATTCCTCCAAAGTGCTAAGCAGGGGGATTCCCAGCTCACTGATAGGTGAGGATGGAAACACTTCAGCTTTTTGTTTGGGTTTGGTGGGTGGTGGATTTTTTTGGATCAGTGTAGCTTGTTGATTATACTTTGTATATTATCTTCAAAATACTGAGGAGATTTCAAAGCCTTACTGTGCTAGTCCATTTGACAGTGTCCACATCTGCAATGTTTTGGTTGTTAAACGTTACATTCACGGTGCAGCTCAGGGAAGGGAATTAGGAAACCAAACTCATTTATAAAAAGGGGCATGGAGAATTTTTGGCACAAATGGCAGCCTGATAGGCTATTAATAGGAAATGCAGCTTTAATAAATAGTTAAGAACTCCAAATAAGATGTGAAGAGTTTCTGGCTGTATTAACAACTTTCATTTTCTTAAGACAATGCTGTGGTATCCCCAAAGAAGTTCTCAAATATAGAACAGAGATGTTAAGCCTTTGCTCTTACTATTACTAGCCAACTTTCTTAGACAAAAGCTTTAGGGCAAACTACTTTCCACTGCTGGAAAATACCCATACTTTACTCAAAGGGTTAGCGATTTTATAGCATGTATTTGTTGCCAACTCTCTGTCATTTTACTTTCCAACTAATTTAACACATCTTGACTCTGAAGTGTTTTTTATTTTCTCCCCTGCTGATATCCCAATGTCAGAGATCAAAGGCTTGTTTCCATCTTCCCAGCTCGTGCTACATTCAAGTAAATTACCAGATATGTTACAGAAAATCTGCAGCACTCACCCAAACACGGTCACAAGCAACCCAACAAAGCTCTGAACGCATCACAGAGTCAGGGGTACTGACAAGCTGGGGCTGGAAAGGCAAGCTAATGAGCTATGAAAATGTGTCTCTTGTACCAAGCGGGCTGGAAAGAAAACCCCCAAATCCTGTGGGGGTAGGGGAATGGTGTGGGGCAGGGGGGAATACAAGAAAAAAAAAAAAAAGGTACGGGGGGTTTCTTTTAGCTTGGTTTAATAAAGCTAGTAAAGAGATTTGTAAAGCTTTCACAGGTCTACATGGTTTTTAACTTGTTCTTGCCCACACGCGTGAAGAAGGATTTGCAGAATGCTCAAAAAAATAAAAGAAAGAAAAAAAAAAAGAGCAAGCAAATGTCTAGTAAAGACCAGGTCAAGCATTTCTAGCTCACCTCTCTACCCCTTTCAGCACAAGCTAATCCTCCTTTGGCACTGAAATAAAGAAATACAAACAGAAATCCCTTCTGCGTTGGCTGCCTGCCTGAACTATAGTGTCTGTAAACCTTCACTAAAAACCCGCTGGAGTGAAAATGAATTCAGTGAAGACAATTCATTGCTACAATAAGTTACTCTTTCATAACAAAACATACCTGACAGTTCGGCTTTATGACCTACATCGAAGGAAAAGACATATGTATATATAACACATGGCAAACACGCAGAGAAAATGGGGAATAGTTGGGTTCTGACTTGAAGTTTGCAAGAATACTTCAAAGAGACCTGTGAGAGCAGCGATATTGCACATGGACAACGAAAGCAGGGAGAATTTTTCTCAATTCCATTTTAAGTGCTCTCTAGCGCACACTAAAGACACCCCTCTCGCCAGCATTACAAGTAATTAGCTCTGAAATCTTGAAAACAGTAAGGAAAAGATAAATTAGTGGTGTGGAGGGGTTAAATCAAGCCAGCACCATGGACTGGATCAGAGCCTGGATCCTGGAATATTCTGCAGAGAGCTTCACAGCAACTTAACCAACAATTAGCAAGAAATATCTAAAAACCCTAAGAAGAACACAGAAATCTTAATGGAGAAAGCATATGCTACCTGTTATGACTGTCAGAAAACAAAAGAGGGTGACAGCACTAACTGAAAAAGCTTCAACATTGGTTTATTTTATTTTAAAGCATTACAGAAATTAAAAGGTTGCTAGTTTAAGATTGCTATCATATTAAGTGCATCTGGAAGACTATTCAGTATCTTCTATGCTCCCCCCTCTCCCCCAACGTGAATGCAATTAATGTCTCAAAGCAATTTCAGTAATACTTTTGCATAAGCCAAAACTGGCTAACGAGAAGGAAAGCAAATGTTCCAAAATCACCATGGCAAACCCAAATGGCCTGCACCAAAACTCCCTGCTGGCAAACCACCAAATGCAGTTTTTGACCATTTCCAAGTGATTTTCATACCGTACACCTTCAAGCTATTCAACTCTAGTACCTATCAGAAGGAATGGCTCGATAGATGGGAGGTGATTAGTGTCAGAGAAATTCCTAGTCAAGAGTCTGAACTACCCAGGGCATCAAAGCGGGGGGGTGGGGGGCGGGCGGGAAGGAGTAGGACAAAATAGGACAAAATCATATAGGGTGACTGATAATTCCTTACAAAGGGTTTATCCTGCTTTTCTGGGAGGGCTGCAGTGACAAGTGCCGACGAGAGAAACCATTTGAGAGAGAAATCTTGACTGCTACTGGGGTTACAAAGACAACAGCTTCCACAGAGTGAAAGCTCTCAGGTTACAGCAGCCAAACAAGGGATAAATGAAGGTATTTAAATTTGATAGTGAAGGAGTAACTTTTTTTTTTTTAATCCTTTTTCTTTCTTACTTTTTTCCCCCTTTTACTAGCATAACTGTGTTGGCATCCAATAACCATCCTACCCTTTCCCGTTGTGCACTACAATTGCCATACAGCAGGCAGACCTACCAGTTGTACTGAAATTGAAATGGTGACCAGCAGAGAGATGTTTTCAATTAAGTTTATATGATTTATTTTTTTTCAGTCCTTTTTCCAATAAATGGCAATTGTGTGCATCTTGCTTGTGTAAATCTGAAATATCTAGCATCATGTTACACGTTCAGCCTGGAGAAGAGAAGGCTCCAAGGAGACCTTATAGTTGCCTTCCAGTACCTAAAGCGGGCCTACAGGAAGGATGGGGAGAGACCAAGTTATCAATGCCCCACCCCTGGAGGTGTTCAAGGCCAGGCTGGATAAGGCTTTGGGCAGCCTGGTCTAGTGGGAAGTGTCCCTGCCCATGGCAGGGGGGTTGGAACTAGATGATCTTTAAGGTCCTTTCCAACCTGAACCATTCTGTGATCCTGTGTGATATAATGACCGTCATGTTTCCTGCACCAAACTCTCCAAAGCACTCAGCTCCTGCTTAGAGCTGCTGGGTGAACCAGCCCAACTCCAGAGGGTTTGGCAGTCAGCAAAATCATCAGTCTCATTGCTATTCCCCAACAAAGCTACTTTCCAAAATGACAGCCTTCTCCCTTTTGGTTGTCAAAACAGAGCCAAAAACCATGCTACCATTCATCATCTAGAGTGGAGGTTGTACAAACAGTAAACGCCAAACCCCTCAAAACACTGGAGAGTCACATGTATCATCGCTGGAAGCACACAGCAAAAGAAGTTGTTTTCAGTTGGATAATTCACCTATTCAGCCTCATTTAAAAAACATCACCAAACAAGCCTGCCTTCCAGACACTTCCTGAGCACACGCTTAAAACTAAGGGTGGGTCCATTCCACCCACAGCTGACTGCATCCTTAATTACTCCTGTGTTTTCCTACATCTGCTCATCCCAGTACTGGGGTCTACATAAACAGGGGACCAGTACTAGCTGTATTAAGCAATAGCAAAGAGTTCGAATTCATCTTACAAGCATGAACAAAATATATTTCATAATAATGATGAACGCAGACTGCCCACACAGAGCCAGCCAACCCAGGCTAGAAAATCCACCTGAAATTCTGCCCTCTGTAAAGCAAGAGGGTTGTTTGAACTCCGGTTGATGCTGTCTGACCAGTTTTAATTGCCTTTTTTCTTTCATCTATCAACTCCCTTGATATCCTTTATTCTTTTAAATCCACATACAATCCCTTCTACAGCTTCGAAGTCAGGCATTTCAAAGCCTCCTCCCCGAGCAGTCTACTGCGCGCCAGAGCTGACTCTGTGCATTTCAGCATTGAACAGTGATGCAACGAGAAAGGTTATTTTACCCACGGCTCCTTGAGCACGTGAGGGAGCCGCCTTTTACGGGGAACAGCCTGTAGTCACCTTGGCTGCAATCTTCTATTAACGTGACTTGGGAGACGGTGCTAAGCTACAGCCCCACTTCTTTAGCTTTTCTTCAGAGAATTAGGAGATCCGCATCTTGATAAAATGACACAGAATATCTTCCTCAAGAATGAAAGCGATTTTCTAGCCTTTGATTGCCGAAAGCATGCTTGATAAATTGAATGGGAAGGCATGAAAAAAAAAAAAATGGGGGGGGTGACTGAGAACAGGAGATGTTAACAATGAAGCTCTTATGTCAGGAGGATTCAGGTCATCAATTTTCCTTCAGTATGAATCAAATGCTGTTAACAACATAGAAGTAGCTCCACGATAAGACACACAGACGCGCTCGAGAAATTTAATGCTTTGCCCCTCATCACAGAATTTACAACATTTAATCGACCAAATGGAAAGGCAGAGGCTCTTATCAACTGCAAAGCGGGAGGCGTGACAGGACAGCGGGCCAGGATAACAAATGCACAGTGAAGTCATAGGGATGCTTGTGAAGCCACTCCAGTGGCTCGGCAACGCTAAGGTTCTAGGAGATAATTAAATTATATCTCCCCCATGGGCATAGTCTAATTTGGGATGTGATGGAAGTAAGGGATGGCCTCCGTTTTCTTCCATGCCCCAGAAGACATGGAGTATCATCGAGTTAGATGCCTGATGATCCACATCAAGGTTTGCATCCATATCAGTGAGCACTTCTGCTCACTGAAGGGAAGAGATTTCCCCCTCTTCTTCCTGAGATCCTCTCTCCAGGCTCCTTTCCAAAATCCTTTCCTAGAAATCTCTCTCAACTATCACATAGATTTCCTTTCCCTGCTATCACGCCCATTTAATACTGACCAGATTTGTCCTCCTCCAGGTTGTGCCTGCCGCATGCTTTGCTCTCTCGTCATTCTCTAAATTCAGTTTGCTAGTACACAGCATGTAGCAGGTAACACCAGCAACCCCCCTCCCCATCCCCACAAAAAAACCCAAACCAATGAAACCAAGCCATCCACAAGACGATCCAGTCGTTCACCAGACTTTCATGCACATCTCTTCTCCCTCAAAGGTGCTTACAATATGTTGCAGGCTTTTTTCAATCAAAATTTATCTAAACAGCAACAGTATTTGTCAAGCAAAAGAGCTATCTGATACAGATGCCAACCTTTATGCAGAGAAAGACCATTAAACAATATAAAAGATGCATCTTTTAATTAAGACTCTGCTAATAGAGACACTGCCATTCTTTCCCATTACCTTTTTAAAATAGTGGTGGAAAGGGTACCAAGTGAGCTTTACAGATCATCCAATATGTTTTTTTGGCATCTATTGATGTAACCATGTATTTTAATACACAAGAATGTCACAAACACTGAGCTTCCTAATAGTTCTCAGAAACAGAATTTTACTTACTGCTCACATGTAACCTGTCTCGTATAAATTAACACCAAAATTAATATATAGCACCCATTTCCACATCAAGCAACCTGTAAGTAGAAAATGGAACAGAAATGGAAGGTTATTGGCAGTAATAGTTGCAAATGGCTACCCAGGGTACTTCTCCCTGCTCACAACGCTCAACTAAACATTGATTCAGCACACAAAAGGCATCTTCAGTAATCTGAATGGGACCCGCTAGTACACTTTTTTTATTATGTTAGTTGAATCACACCATCTTTTGGCTTCTAGAGAACCAAGAGACAAATATATTCCTCTACTATCTATGATGTTAGCCTCCCCAACACATTCTTCCCAGAATTTCTGCACTGACAAGCGTTTCATTCTTTCTATTGATCCAAAGCACATATTAAAATGGGCTTGCCGAGGAGGAATTGCTCTGTCCTTACTTTATTCAATACTTGCCATTTCATAAGGTCAAAAACCCGGTGCCTTTACATTACAGAGAAGGACAAATTACAACTTCACGTAAGATGTGGCAGATTCCTGTCACACCCAGCTTTCCTGTCCAGTTTGGTCTCAGTCACCCTCCCTTCTGTGAAGATGCTAAAACTCTCTTGCTGCTGTCAACGCCACTGATGCCCCTCCTTGTGATCACCTACTACAGAGTCATTATCTCCGTCATGAGAAGGGTCCACGCTTCTCCCAAATGCACACGCTTACTTATGGAGAAAGGGCACTGCTGGGCAAAGTCTCAGCCAACAGTCTCTGTATTTCATGACTAGAAACACAGTCGTCCCTTGCGCCCTGTGGGAATTGCGCACAGGGCTGCGATCTCAAGGTGCCTCTCTTGACAAGCTGAAAGAACAGTTTTCATTGAAGAATAACATAATCGGGCAAACAATGGTTAAATAATAATTCTCACGCTGCATTTGCACGTCAATCGATCCTGTATATCTAGGTATTGATCTAGACACACAAACAGGTAATCAACTTTTTCATCACAGGAAAGACTTTCTGAATGGCATCTTTGCTTCAGAAAACAGAATCTACTGTACACCTCAACTGAGGGAAAGTATGTTTTCTTCAGATTGTTTCTGAGAAAGCACACAAGAGACAAAATTGTAGGAACACAAGAAATGCCAGAGGCTTTGATCATACAACTCGGTTCCCATTGCCCTGCTGAAATTCTCATCTGTCTATAACCAATACAGGCAACAGAGGAAAACAACAATCAAATACCGCTATCGCAACTTAATTCTTCACCGGAGTAGGTATATGTTTTCCATTTTACAACAACAGAGAATGGGAATTATCCCAAAGATCCACACGCTGCATGTTTCTGGGTGCGACTGGGATGAGGAATGGAGGGTGTGGGAAGCTGCCCTTTTTTTCTCTTCAACTTGCCAATGGTGTGAATGCACTGGAGAAGGGATCATAGCTTTCAATCACGCCACCGTCCCTCAGCATTTCTGCATGTGTGCTTACCAAACTGCAAATTAGCGCCATTGTTCTGTGTAGGAGCAACTTCAGAAGCAACTTTGGAATTATATACAAAAAATAGGAAAGAAAGAGGTTCAGTTCTGAGTTCTCTGTAAGTGCCACAAAATGCCTGTGAGCAAACCACACATTTTATGATCTTCAGAACCAAAGTGACAAATTCCTGATCATATTACTGCGGATGTCATAGAGGCAATTAAGAAATCATCCAGAGATACACATTATCAGACAATCCTGCTGTCAGCAGCAATCAAAGGCATCAAATATATCTGCAACAAAAAGGATCAGCAGAAGCAGAAGGATCAGTGACATCAATTCATTCCAAACAACTTACAGAAAGTAAATGCCACAGACAGGCAGAAAAAGAGAGATATCTCTACATCAAACCAATATATAAGCCTTAAAAACCCCAGAAGGTGTTTGCACTAAGAAAAGCAAAAGCATAGCACTGGCAAGGCAGCCAGTTAGGAGAACAGAAACCTCTGCCGCTTGCCCCAAGGGTGCCCAAGAGCTGTAACACAATATTAGGATGCCAAAAAAAGACAATAGAGAACAACATCCATGCTACTTTATCTGGTGAAACCTAAGTCAGTGACAGCAAGGATCAGAGAGGAGAGGAGACAAGAATTTGCCCTGAAGGCAAATTTTACCACAATTGCCTGCTTTAGGACTACTCATGTCCTAAACACTGCTCTAGTTTAATCTCCATAAAATCAGTATGGGCTGCTGAATACTCCGAATTTTGAAAATCATTTCCTTATAAAGATTAAAATGTATAGCAATGCCATGTATTTGCACGTAGCGTAAGTGGAAAAGTCACGAGCAAATAGTAGATGAGTTCTGACATGACTTGTTCTAACAGACCCGGAAGAAATCATTCTTCCCCTCACTGTATAAAACCTTTGTCCGCAGTCTTGCTGGACACATCGACAAAGCACAACCAAAGGATTCCCTGTTCCCACTCCTGCCGCCCCCCCACCCCCCTCTTTATAATGTAACTTAAGTACTTCTTTGTAGATGTTTGAACTTCATAGCTAAAGCTCTTGTGGCTTAGAGTAGAAAGCCTTCTCATACCTACAGCTTTGCCCTCCTTAAAGGTATGAGTAATAAAACACAGTCTGAGATACAGGCGTTCAAGATAAATTCTCTTCTGGAAAAGATGAAAAATTCATTCTCTCCCCAGAGCCAAGCTGGAGCAGTCAGGAGTATTCACGTCTTTCTGCTATTAACTCAATTAAGCACACAATAAGGATCGCTGGGTAAAATGCAGCTTGTATTTGCGTGCATGTAAAATGCAGACTCAAGGAGTCTTAAAATGCCCTTATAAATACAGCAAAAATAGACCAATAAAATATTTTGTAATGACTATTTATGTGTGTATAACAACTCATTATTTCAATTCTCCGCATCAGGGATTTCTTGTTTCTTTCCTCTACCCCTTAAATAAATCTAAATAAATTATACATTTAAAAACAGTCTATGCATCTATAACAACAGAAACAAATTTCATTTAACATCCAGCTGTCAAAGCCAGCCCTTCTGTCACTCTTTATTCAAGTCTGTTTTACATAATTTATGTCATCTTAATTATTTCCTTCTCTTTCTGGGTAGGATGGCACTTAAGGACGAACCACTTACAACACAGTCATTTCCTTTGGAGATGATACGACTGCGTGACATGATCGCTCACAAAAAAAATACACTGATGCTTTAAGGTCTCCAGGTGGGGAATTATGTATATGCAGAGCCTATGATGGGACATCACTCAATCTGCATACTACAGCAATAAAAATAGCAGTATATGTACATAATACTGTGTTTTAATGCAGACATACTGTGCTATTAATAGCTTCCCTTTTTGTGCCTTTAACTCCTTTACAAACAGATGCTGACAGAGTTTATGGGAAGCAGAGGAAGAGAGAATTAGCTCAAACCAGACTCAGATACATTTGTTATTTTTTTTTTTTACGTTTTTTCTTCTCCAAAGTCCCCCAAATTAAAAATTCTTAAGCCTCAGCCAAGGTCCTTCCCATCTTCCATCACTTCGTGCCATTAGTCAATTAGTAGGAATTACACACAGAGCTTTAATCACATGTATACTAAAATATGTCTAAAGCAATACAGGCATCACTCTAGAAAGATCCTATCCCATTTGCACAGGATAAATAATTAAATTGTTTTAAGCGGTCTAATCTATTAATGCCTGGAGAGGCCTTAATTCTGGCCACTAAATTTCAAGAAGCTACGTTCGTCAATTCAATATAGTTAACAGCCATAAATCAACTTCCCCGCTGTACATGACTAATGAGTTTACCACATGATGAAAAAAGCCAATTCCTTGAATTAAGGTTCCACTCTAAAACGTTCCTCATTCTCCTTATCACCCAGCACATTCCTTTCTTTTCTCTGTCCTCTCTGTGGCCTCCTGAAATCTGCAGCAAGGGACCTTCAGAAGTGATGGGCTGGATCCTGCACACATTCACTCACAAGAATGACCAATGTGACTCAGGAGATATTCTCGGTTGCACTGAGGCACTAATGCACAACAGTGCTTTGAATTACCCCAGACCCTCAAGAATCAGGCTCGTGATGCTCCAAAACATCGTTAGAAACATCACTGACCACAGCCAACACTTCCCAGGCTATAAATTCACCTGGTTTTGCTCCCTGTGCATACAGTCTTGTACTTTCCACCCTGGTCTGCTGCTCGGATTGCTTTGCACACCATCTCAAGTTATTCAGAGCCTCAGCGAAGCATGACTGCTTACTCAAAGCTGAGCTGAAACGGCAGGAAGAGCCTCCATGGTCAGGGTTTTCGCCATCTCAGTGCGCATCCCAAGGCCAGGAATACGACCAGGGATTTGTCTGCTACCGCTGGCAGAGCCACATACACGCAGTCTAGCAAAAGTCAGGGGCCGCACCTCATTACGAGCTGAGAAGATCGAAGGGACTGACCACAGCCACAGACCAATAGCCCTGTAAAATATTAACTTAATTCCATACCAGCTGACCGTGCAACCTCAAAGAAATACCCCTCTTTTCTAGTTACGCGACATACTCCATACAAGTTGCCTGTTCAGTGCCAAACCTGACTGCAAAGATAGCCTACCCACCTGCTTCCTGTTATAATGCTGGTCGTAGGAAGCAATTGAAAATAGAAACTGCCCTCCCCGGTGGTGCTACCCCAGCAGAAGGCATTTGCTGATGGAGCCACACAAAGGCTGTATCGAACATGGCAGATCCTCAGCACTTGCAAATAAGGACGCTCCCATTGCAGCCGCCAAAATGCAGCTCACCTAGAGCAGTTCAGGACCTGGACTTCCACATAGTCTAATAAAAGTCCGTGCAGACACATTAAAAAAAAGATATAAGGATTACTTTGAAATTAGCAACATCAGCACAGGTTTCTCAGTTACAGAGAAAACGCAGTGATCACTTGGGAGCAAAAGGACGCTGAGAGGCTCCTAGGAAGAAAGAAAAAATCCAGCAGCTGTAAAGCCAGGAGAAAGCAGAAAATATTAAAGCAAGAGTTACACCCTTCTCCACTGCCTAATTATGAGATAAGAAGATGATAATAAAGCAAAAAGCTTGGATAAGATGGAAAAATTTAAGCGGTTGGAAGTCAAAGGCTACATTTTTAGGCATATGGAGCCAGCTCCCTTGGACCCTATTTGCCTACCACTATCTTACACACCGTGGGCAAAAGCGAGATCTATGGTCACAGCGTGACTTCATTGATTAGGAGCCATAAAAGTTTGGAGGTGCCGAGCTGAAAGTCATGACACCTGTGTGGGATATTAAGACAGCAATTTTTCAGCATTATGTGTGGTGGAGCAGCACAGGCTTAACTGACATCCAGGGCAGCACAACTTTCTTGCTTGCTCTGCGGTTTCACAGAAAAACAGATGACCAACAAACAGATATATTATAAAGCTATCTGCATTTGCTAGCGTGCTGCAACACCTTTGGGGTCTTCTGGATGTTAACACTGGTTTTAATTCTCTGAAGAGACAGTGAGTTGCTTCTGCTTTCCCTCTTGATTTTAAACCAGTTCTATTCTTTGTGTATGCGAAAGGGAAGAATTGTGAAGTTTCCTCTTAAAAAAAGGCTGTCGTTTGCTATTTTTCTGTGCACATGTTGCTATACTTTCTCATACGTACATCCCTCTCTACATATATGCAGTCAACCTAGATGTATATACAAACATGCCAACTGTTGCACATTAAAGAAATGCATATATTTAAAACATCATACTGTATACAGTCTATTTTGGCAATAGCCATCTGGAAGAAGAAAAAAGCATAGAAGAAATACTTAACGTAACCAAACTAGATTTTGTACATTTCTGCCAACCTACAGAAAGAAAATTTACTGGCTACTCATTGCTCTGCAAGCAAATTAGCCATTACTTCAATAGCTTTATCCATACAGAGACACCCAGGCTACATCATATGGCAACCAACTTCAGCAGAAGGCTATCTTGCTTTTCAGTACATTTTTAACTGCCGCGGAAGACAGGACAAGGACACATTTATCACTGTTACGAAGGACATACCCCTGCAAGTTTCAGTCTCCCAAAATCTTTTATTTTCCTGTATGGTCAAAACATTTTGTTTTGACAATACCATTTTTTTCTAGTTAAGACCTCCCCTGGACCACGTCTGGGTAACCAATGGATAACGATGGCTCCTGTCACAGCACAGGGATTTCAAAATCACCCAACATCTACCCCAGGGCCTCATACTCACCGCTAAGCACTCCAGCCATTCCCGCTGCCAGTGCACGTCTTTAAATTAGCACCACAACCACTGTGGCTTTGTTTCTCTTCTAACTGAGCAACACTGTGACCAAAGCCCTATCAGGCCCTCCTTCCTGTAACACCCTTCATAAAATCTGTGATATTCAAGAAATGATGGACTCTTGATTTCACGTTCCTTTTTCACGGGTGCCTTATTCCTGCTGAAACAGTGGAATGAAATTATGCATGGAAACTCTGCTGAGAATTTGCTTCTTCACGGAAGAAGAAAAAATGCCCGACATGCTCAGAATTCAAATCAGAACCAGAAGGGCCCTGATTCCGTGTACAAGTTATCAATACGATACACATTTGAAAATCGCATGGTACTTGCCAAACGTGAGGGTGTCCCCGTGGGAGGAAAGGGATTAAGATGTAACCTTGGGTCAAAAGAGGTTACACAATCAGGATTTCCCATACCAACGCTGAGGAAATTAAATTCATGGTGGAGATGCTCCGCTGCTGAAATGCAAGGAAACACTGGAAGAAACTATCATGATTAAAAAACATGAATTAATTCTTTCACGCAGAAGAGCCCCAAACACAGATTTGGCAGGAATACTCTTCAAACTCACTTATTTATTCATTCATTTTAGTAGCCATGCTCGACTTTGTGAATTATTCTTGATAATTCAAGCAGACATGTAAGAAAGTACCCAGTTCCCACATATTTTAATACATATTCTAGACTCTCAAAAATGAAAGTTTTTGAACTATGTATCTGTTTCTACGTGTTCATATACATGTACATCTCCAAAGAAGACAGCTGAAAAAGGGAATATTTGTTTTTCATCTCTTAATTATGCTTTTTTTTCCCCTTAGTGCATTAATTTGGCAGCTAAAGGTTTCCGCTCTCACTGAAGGGTGAAGACAACAGAGCCTCTCGGAGCCCCAATTTTTGGCACCACCTCACTCCTACTTTATGCTTGAGGCTACTTCTCCTCTGACTGATTCTTAATTTGAATAAGCTTTCACTGAAGACTGTATCAGAACTGCAGCAAGTTAATCTTATTAAACCATATGAGTTTAAAAACTCAGAGCTTGATGTCAGGCAGGCTGTTTCCAAATTGGTATACTTAAGATCCAAATTAGATCACGAGCAAAATATTAAAAGGCACTAGAGCCATTTAAGAGTGAACTTCCATTTCCAAAAGAAATTTCTGGACATTGGGAACCCAGGACTCGTGCCAGTTCAGTGGGAGTCAGGCCCTGGCTGCAATGGGTGCTTTTAAGTGTTTTAAACCCTTGTAATTTAAGCTACAGAGAAAGGCTGTTACGACGTAAAGGAATTTACTTCACCTATTGTCAATACCAGCACAAATACATGGGTCCTCCTAAAGGATGCTTTAGTTATGGGAGGTTTCTACTCCCACCCAAAGTCTCCCGACAAAAAACACCTTTGGGGGACGCTGCATCAATTGGCACTGAATCCGTAAGCTGGATGCAATGAGGTGTGTTTTAAACACTATAAAAGAAAATCTCCATCCTCTTCCTCTCCCTTCGCTCTTTACAGAGCAATTTTGGTTTTTAAATAATTGACAAGTGTTTACAACTTCAGCTTCACTTCAGCCACCTCTGGGCATAGAAGACTGCAGTCATTAGAAATGGGGGAAGTGGTGACTAGGATGCAATCCACCCTTGGCTTGCTGACACACTCAGGCGCGCAGTTTGCGGCAAAGTAGGTGGCTGCTTAGGTCCCCTTGACTTCCAGCAAGTTGGTGAGATGATCTACCGGTGCTTTTGCTGCTTGGATGTCATCCAGGCCACAAAAGCGAAGTTTGCAGAGATCTCCTGGAACGCTTCTACCTCTGTGCCGGCTTCAGACACAGCTCCTGTCACGTGCACAGCATTACACAAGCACCAAAGTGTTTTCTGGATCACAGTCTGACACAACAGGCATTAGACTGCACTGTTTGGTGCCTGTCTTTAACTCTTTACATCCAGCTACAAGTGCAACTAATCAACTGAAATTGATTTTCCAGAGCTCAGCCTAATCCACTGCATTGAAGGTGACCTATATTCTTTGTGTGTATGTATAGCTAAGGGGTTTGGGTTGTTTTTTTTTTTAAGGTGTCTCAGATATTAGATGCCTGTGTTCAGCTGTTGGCAACCTTGCCAGTAATTCAAAAGCGGTGCCAAGGAGCACTTTGGACACAGGCAGATTTTAGATGGTTCCTACAGATTTCTCCCCTTCTCCCCCAAATATCAACAGTGAAGACTACTCATCTGCCTTCGTACATGCAATTCTCTGTTACCCATGGGAAAATAACTCCAGGTACCAACTTGAGCAGACCTCCAGTCCACCAACATCCCTGACGACAGCATAGTGCTCTGATACGCATGATTCAGACCCCAGACAACTGCAACAAGCATTATATTTTTTCCACAACTAACCTTGCTCACTCCAAACTAATGGTTGCTTTTATATTTTACTCCACATATTTTCTAGTATTAGCATAGAGAACCAAAATTTACTTTCCATCAGTGCTAGCTGGGAACTAGTGCAATCATTTACGAGGAACTATCTGTTCCAAGTGACCAAGAGAGCTAATAATTTATCAGAAACAGAACAGGCATTTTGGGGAAGGACATAATTATATTTGTGTGGTTTGTAATACTCGTGAGTAAAATGGGACATTCTGCGTAATTCAAAGCCACTTGGGGAAAGGAAGAGAGGAAGCAGGCGTTCCAAAGAGAAATGGCCTCAAACTCTCAAATTTAATCACAAACAACTTTTTCCTCCCTCCTCCGTCCTTTTGGTTTTGCTTAAAACAAAGAAAACCTTCAGCATCTGAGTAAGCTTCACAGAGGGGGAAAAAAAAAGGCAATTAATAATCAAAAAATCAACATCTTGCCTTTACATAAGTAGATGATGCAGCCTGAACTGGAATGCTGTACAGCTCATCTTGTCTCAAACATGGTAACGGGTATAAAGGGGTACTCAGGGAAAAACAATGAGCAACTTCACACACTCGTAACAGAAGCCCAAAACAACCCTCCCTAAGAAGAAATATTTGAAAGACTATAACTTTCTCCCTTGGAGAGCAGGTAAATTAGAAGGAATATGACAAATGCACACAAGCTAATGAACAGAAATGGAAAAGGTAGCTTGGATGCCTCTGCCTTCACAGTCTGAGAAGGGATAGCAATGAAATTAAAACCTGACAAAAAGCAATCATTTTTTCACACAATAACCTATTATTCTGCTGGATTTAGCTCCTAGAAGTCATCATGACCAGGGACTTCATGAGATTCAGACAGGATTTGACCATTTATACGGACACCAAGAATATACAGCAATTGCAATTAATGCTAACAAAGAAAATCTAGAAAGAATATTAAAAATCTTGGTCACTGGGGTGAAAGGTCATCTCTAACTATAAGGGATCAGGATAAAAAAAAAGGTGTGGAGGTGGCGGAGACAGTCCCTGCCCACAAAGGGATGCCATGTCCTGCCCCGAGATGGGCAGCTTTTCTTCTGGCCAGCTCCAAATCCTCCCTTCTTTCCTTGCATTAGTTTTATAGTTTTCTATGGTTCTCTTCCTGTTATTCCATCTCCCATTCTTCACAGCGTCTCTGCAATAAAGTTTTTCCTGCTTTGTCACCAGTCCTACTCTGGGTAAAAGCATGTAATATATTGCCTACTACCAACTGCAACTCTCAGTAACAGACTGAATGCTGAGGCCGTAATTCAGTCCAGAGGCTCTACTACTGCCCATAAACTACTCGCTATCTCTCAGTTTACGATGTCAGCAGGACTCCAGCTGAATTAAGGCTTCTACTGTATATAACTGACACCAACGTATTATCTTATGCATAATGCATAGAAGATGGCTCTAATCATAAATTCCATATCCTGCCCTTCCTTTACATCACAGATGCAGCCCGGCATCTCTTATGCACTCCGCGTACTGATATATTAAAACCTTCTCCTGAATCATAATGGCAGCAAAACCTTTTCTTGGGTCACTGCTTCCGATAAAAGCCATTCATTCCCTCTTTACCCCAAAGAGGCTGAAATAAAATTCAGCTCATCCCACTAACAAAACTCACACTTAAATTTAAGGACCGTGTTGAACTGATGATCCAGGAACATTGCCTGTGTCAGTCCATATTCTTGACACTAGCAAGGGAATGATTTGCACCTAACACCCATCTTTTGGCTGTTTGCATTTGGTATCAGCAGAGTGATCACACAGAATGCAAAGCTGCACCATGGATGCCAAACTGCAAGCGTGCAAAGGTGAGTGAGGTCTGCAGCGAGCATTTCCAGCCCTGCAGAGCAGTACAAGCAGACACACAGAGGGTGTGGTATAAGCCAGCACTGGTTTTACACATCTTGGAACGGAACATGGAGTTCGAGCTCCAAAGACTCCACAAATGATGCAGTCAAAAATGCGCTGAATGAAAGCTTTGAAATCTCCTGGAGAACAGACAATCCCCTGCGTATAAACCCAATTTTGACCTCAGGCACAGACTAACTGAGCTCTTTTGTACAAGAATAAAGTAAAAAGCAAAAGAAACTGATATAGATGCATTACTTCAAAGCCATCTTACCTCACAGCCCTTTAGCCATTACTTCTAGCCAGAAGACTTACCGGAGAAGCAGCATGTACGTATCTTTCTACTCAAACCAATTTTTTTCTTTGTTATCTTAAGATAGTACGAGTCCATTTAGCCTGCATAAACCTTATACCCTATCTTGCAATGCTCTAAATGAATTTAAGCCTCATGACAAAATGACCAAGCATATGGAGACCAAGCCCTGTGATGGCCTCGTAAGGCTGTCACATTCAGGCAGACTGAAGATGTAGGAAGACTGAGCAGCAGCATCTTCAATGTTCATCGCTTCAGCAATTTAAGCAACGGGCAGGAGGTGTCACGGGCAGCGTGCAGATACCTGGCTTTAACCTCTGCTTTCAGGCACCTCAGATAATGCTTTTCATGGTACTAAATTTGTGTTAGCAAAAGCAGAGAACAGTACCCAAGGACCTAGAGTTGCACCTTCCCTGATCCAGGTTACAGGAAGGCTTTCTATGTGCTTGCACCCACCTCCTGCAACATGGGAATAAATGCAGTACACATTTCAACCGGCGGACACCACTGTCAGCAACGTCTCCATCTTTGCTCAACACTGGTACAAATTAGTAGCTGCTGTTCTCAACAAGTCTCAAACGTTCAGAAAAAACAGATGACAGGAGCATGTTTCACACAGGTCTTCTCCCACTGGCAAAAGCTACACGCAGCATGCTGCCAAGGGCTGGCCAGTCCCTTCCCTCTGACACGCTGGAGCCAGCCACCTTTCACACTAGTAAAGTAATGGATGGAGTAATAAACCTGGATTTTCCCTGCATGGGTTTCAGCACATCATGTGTTCTGCACTTCTGAGGCCACTTCAAGACATGATTTATCCAGGACAATATCCCATGTCTTCTCTTTGTCAGTTAAAGGCTGGGGCAGGGGGGGATGAAATGAAACAAAAGAAAATAGCTGAGAAACTGAAATGGTTTTAGAAAACAGCAATGATGAATTCCTCCAGCTTCTTCCAGCCTGCGCACTTCAAGGAGGCCTTTGCCTTTTGCCACGGAGGCTGCCAGTTGCACATTTCTTTCTCAGCTCGAGCCTGGATTTTCTCAAGTGACAGCGCATTTGCAAATAATAACGCAAAGGCAACCAAAAACCAGCAGCCACGGCACAACACAACTGTCTATTTATTTATTTATTTATTTACTTAGACTGGGGTGTTTTATAGCTGGCCACGGCTACCAATTGGTACCCGGGGAAGCCTTAAGCGTTAGTTTTGATCTACAGAGCCTTCCACAGCTTAGAACCTAATTACCTTCAGAAACTACTGCCTCCTCCTCATCTGTTACCATGGCAGCTGCAATCAGCTGAGATGCTTGGGCTGACAAGCCCTGATTTACTAGGGTACCAGGGCAGTTCCAGGGTGCTGTCGCTTTCAGAATTTACTCCTCTGCTTGGGTCTGACAGCATTTTCAGGAAAGGAAGAGGTAGGATAAATTAAGACTGTGCAGGCTGGGAAGTAGCAACCTTTTTTTAGAGTGACTCAACAGCTCGGTGCATACTGCTCCACTAGCACTTATTGTTTTTTGAGGTTTTTTTGTTATTTTTCTCTCCCCCCCGCTCCTTAGGAATATTATGTCTGGCCTTGTCCCAGGGTCAAGGTGCAGATGAGATTAGTAGACTTTGCTTCATTTTAAAATATCTTTCCACCTGGTGAGAAAAATAGATTGTTTAACCAAGTGGTAAGGCTTGTTTTCTAGCCTTTAAAATTAGAATCCAGGGAACGTGCACTTCAGTATTCCCTGTTAATTTCTACTGGTTACAGAAACTACTGTTTAACTGAAACATTAGTATTTTTCCATATTGATGCTTTTCACATGGCAGTCTCAAAGCGCCAGACTTGTACTTCCCAGAAAGAGAAAAGCCTAGCTTCCCATTGCAACATCTCAGTCCTTCAGAAATGCACTTCCCATGCCATCTGTGTGATAACAAATTTAGAAAAATGATTAGTATCTTGGCAGTCTTCGCAAAATGTACTCAGGATGCAGGGGAAGGCAGAGGGGTTCCTACCAAATGGGGCATTCAAGTACCTGAGTCAGAGGTGATGACAATGTCTAAGTAAGGGGCTGTTTTCTGAGAAATATGCCATTAATTTTGTAGTGCCTGATACAACTGTGCTGCAGTTCAGCTGAAGTCTGCTCATTCAGTCCTCTTGATGGCCTTGTTATTACAGGACCTCCAGGTCTGCAGCTCTCCTTGTCCTTCATGTTGTCCCCACATGCACCAGCACAAGCTACTTAATATAAAAGACCCTATGAGAACATCACAAAATTGGTATGATCAAAACCAGTGGCCATTTTATGAATGATTAATGTGAATTATCCTATCTCTAAAATACAAATAACACTGCCTCTTTATTTCCCAATGCAAGAACAGATCACTGGCATTGAGAAATGTCTTAAAAATCACAGGTGCTGATAGCATCAATAACAGCACACCATGAAATGCAATAATATTACAATAATAGTGGCACTCGTTTCGGACTCCTGCATTTTTCAGGTCATCAACCAAAAACATTAACAAAGCACAGCCCTTCAGGAAATGAAAAAATCTTTGTGGTGTAATGCAAGCTGGTTCATACAATTTCTTTGTTCTCAGCCACTCTGTGCAAACTGCCTGCTGCCATCCTTCCAACTACCTGGAGAGTTGTGAGTGTTCCTCCTGACATAAAAGGATCAGGCCCTTTGATGAAACTAACTGGAAATCTGAGAGTGTCAAGCAGCTGACGACAGTCTTATGCTCTTAATTGCACTTCTTTCCCGCCCCCCCCCCCCCAAAAAAACAAACTCTAGGTCTTGACCTGCAGGCTTCATCAATGACACCAGCACTGAAACAACAGGGACAAACCACACAGATTAGACTTGAACCTAAAGGAAACTAGCTCAGCTAAGCAACTGGAGCCCAGCAGGGCATCTAGTACCTCCCAGCTGTGCCTCCTGCAGAGCTACTAGAAATTGTCTATCTGCTCAGCCCGTGTAGAAGACCAGTAGAGCTGCAGCGACCACCTGCCAGGCCCTGACCTGCACCGCACCAGGTGCTCTCCTGGGGGCAGAGAGCACCATGACCAGCTGCAGTGGAGCAGAGGATACGCATCCTGTTGCGCTCTGCAGGCTGCACATCCTCCGCTGGAGGAGACGCAGTTTCTCTATCCTGGGAGCAGCGGGAAGCTTTGGGCAAGAGGTGTCTTGCCTGTGGGACACAAAACGGGTCCAGTGCTCCCTTCAGGGAAGAAAAGAGAAGAGAGCTGAGCAGCTTTCAGCCCTCGTCCCCAGGCCAGAAGTAACAGTGGCACATAAAAGCTCTGCAACGCTCTACTGTGGCAAAAGGCAAAAGCTGCCCCCTTTGCAAACTGAGCTCTCTGAGCTGCTGAGAGATACAAGAAAGTACCCCAGCAAGAGCTTTGCACGTTTTCTAGCTTCCAAATTTTGAAAAGGCAGAAGGAATTTTACTTTGATTTTGGGAACAGCTGCTGAGACCTGTGAACATTTCTCCCCTGGCTCCTCTGTTACGCCTGCTGGTTTTGTCTTATTATTCCATCCCTCCTTTCCTTCCTCTGGCTTAAGAGTGGCAGACAATAGTTGGGGTAGACAAGGATCCCTTTACTTCCAATATCTGGAAAGCAAAAGGAAAACCTTGATCTTGCCTTTAAGGCAAAAAGCCGCAATTGTTCTGTGTATGCGTACCTACGTGCCAGCTTTGCTACTCAGACTTTCCCCCGCATTTTAACATTCAAGTTTAAAGCCTACAGGAAAGGATAAGGAGCTTAGTAAAACAGACTGTTTAAAATTACAGAGTTAAACACAAAGGCCGTATCGAAAGCATACAGTTCTGTGAACATACATGCAAAACCTGATCCCCCCCATCTTCTTCCTTCCATTGGCTTCAACCCAGGAAAGTACACAGGCAGGTCTTCATTTCACAAAACGCATATGCCTTAAAAAGAAGCACACGCTGGCATATTTGTCTGAATCAAGGAGGCGGCAACTAAATGTTTAATTCCCTTGCCAGCATTGCAGCCTTATATTTGTGTGTCCCTTTTACAAGGCGACTAGCTCCACTGACTTGTAGTGAAACCACCAGCACACGAAAAGTAATACACAGATTTTGCCTTCCTGAGCTGGGCATCTCCTTGGTAGAAAGCATTCACCAAGAAATTCAAGAGAACACACTGAAAGCTTTTTTTTTTTTTTTTCTCTTTTTCTTTAGGGTTTTTTTAATAGACTAAATGGCAGTGTTAGCACTATAAAAACAATGGCGTCTCTAAGGGGAATAGGAGGCTGCTTTTCTCTATTATTCGCAGAGAACCCTGGCTGTTTGAGCTGATGATATGTTAATTCTGTGGCACAGTTGCTCAAGGGAGGACGTAGCAAAGTCTCCCATGGTACAGTGCACACAGTGTACAATGGGCATGGTTAGAATTTAATTGTTTGTTACAGCCCTTGAAAAGACGTTTCTCCAAAGCAAACATGCTATGAAATACATTTTTCTCTAATCATATCAGAAAAACTTCAGTACATAAAGCTCTCTTTCTGAGCTTTTACGGGCAGCTGCTACTTGAATGCTTGAAGGAAGAGCTGGTAAGTTAAAAAACAAAATAGGCCACAGAGATTTAATTTCCTATAAAATAGCTCCCTACAAGCTGTTTAAATGTTCTTTACTTAGAGCAATACTCCAAAGATTTTAGAGATTTTCAGGGCAAGGCTTGCAGTAAGAACTCCTTGTGTTCCCTCTGCTCAGGGGGCTCCACAAACACACCATCAGATTTATGCCTTTACCTTTCAAAATAACCCCATGTACTCGTCTGCAAAATTAATTTAAATAAACATACAGAAGAAAGGAACATGCTAGCTTAATTTTTATTGGGGGGTGGGGGAGCAATCACTAATATCTACCATAAATCTGCTCGCTCGCAGCCTCAGCTCACATACTAACATCTCTGTCTCACACATACTTTTCTTCCCACCTTTCCCTCTCCCCCTCCCCGCAGCCGTGCCATAATGTGTCCAAGTCGGCTGTACAGCGTTGTTGATTAAAAACTGCCAGCAGTTAGACAACGTATTATAAAACGTACAAGGGGACTGTGTATTTACGAATGCAATAATTAATCAATGCATAATAAGCGTGCACTGCGCGTGTAGTTTTTTCTTTCCATACGTAGACAGCTTCGATTACCACGCGGGTTACGTGGCCAGGAGGATCTTTAGTTCCCAGTAGCTGCTTCCCCACCCTGCAGCATTAGCAAAGACAAGCTCATTGTGTTAAAGCCTGTCTTCATCTGCAAAACCACCCAAATACTGCTGAACTGATTAATTTTGCAGGTAGAAGCTTTCAGAAGAAAATGCCATTGTTACTGCCACAACTACTAGGCTGTCACAATTTTCCTTTTAAACAACTTTTTTTTCAGAAGCTCAGCTATAAGGCATACTCAGAGCTGTGAGCTGGCAGACTGGCTTGCATCTTAAGAACATATTTCATTTTAATGGTTTTATTTTTAAATTCTTTCAACTCTTTGAATTAATGGAGATTAAAAAAAGAAATGAGACTGACATGAAAATGCGAGGTAGAGTGTTTTTCCCCTTTTAAACCTGTCTTTTAACTAGAAACAGGTAATATTTATTTTCCAGAAACTCAACAGTACCCCATTAATAACACGACTGCACGCTACTTCATGAAAATTGACCATCAAGTGGCTTAAATGGAAAGAGACACCACCCTTTCCTGAGCCTCCTCACTGATAAACAGCATCAAGCAAGGCCCCACAGATATTAATATTCAGTCAGTAGGGATGTGCTTTTCCCTTGCAAGAAATTTCCTCCTCAGTGGCCGGCTTCTACAGCACCGCTTTCTGTCTAAATGGGAAAACAGAGATGCTTTGCCCCAGAGATGCGCTTCCCTGCTAACTCTCTGCTAAGCTGTTTTGAGTCTGCAGTGATGGTATCTGGAGCCGAGTAATCAATGTGAGTTTTCATCCCAGTGCTGTGGGCACACACGATTACGTGCCCTCCCTGACCAAAGGGCTAACGTTTATTGCAAACTTGCTACACGTGGGGACTGACCAGAAGATTGCAGAGCTCTGCATTTGGCTTGGAAGCTAGTGCCTGGAGAGCACTGCTAGGTGTATATATAAAAATATTAATACTTTGTAACAGCCCACAAAGGGGATGACATGGTTTTGTTCTGCCAATATGCAGAGGATTAAGGATTTCTGCTTGAAGCCACTAACAACCTGAACAGGAGAATTACAATAATTCCACTAAAACCATGCCGAATCCAAGGGACAAGCTGATGGCACGTTCTTACCCTTTCTGCTTGTCTTGAAAACATAACCGGCACAATCCTACAAACAGGACTTCAACCAGCTACGCAAGGAGGTTCAGCTTAAAGAATGGCCTTATAGGAGCCATATACAATGACAAAGACATTTTTCATGAGACCTCTCAGCGTTTTGAGATCTAAATCCTTGATGTGGAGCAATTCTAAAGGGAGCTCAAAAATAGCCATTAGCATGTCAAATACAGATGACACACTTTCTTTTCTGTTGCTCACACAACTCCATTTTTAGTGCAAAGCATCTCACAGAAAACAGCAGCAAGATACTCCATTAAGACCTTGCACTGCTTTAGCCATTAGGTCACCATGCAAACATTGCTACCATGACTTCAATTAGCAACGCTTTGCCTATGTCAATACCATTATTAATACCCTAAAATACTACTTTCTATTACTATTTAATTAACAGCCAAACATACTGAGTAATTATTCACATGTAGTTATTAGGAGAAATGTACTGAATGCAATTACATGTCAAGAGCTGTGACTTACGAATCCTTCCCACAACACTTCCTGGGCCAGAAAATACCCTGAAAAATTCAGCAACAGTTAAAGGCTCTCCATAACTAGGATTCCTCTAGGTTGGAATAAACTGTTAGGCCCCGCTTCTCCAATACAGGAGTCTACATGGAGTGTATCACAGTTACTATTTCCAGATGCAGTAGCCACACTTAACAGCAATAGTTATTATACAGAAATTTAGTAAGTCTTCTGCAAAACAAATGGGAGTTGACTGGCAATTCAGAACCACCCTAAAACTAAGCCTGGCAACATGATGAACGATAGAGACTTTTCTTTGTATTTTGAAAAACGTAAACATTGTTCTGAACACAAAACATTATTTTTTTTGCATACAGCACAAAAAACAGTGAATATGCATTTGAGAAAGACTTCATGTTCAGTAAGAGCCTTGATATTTAAGTATGTCAGAGGTAAAATTGGGAGACAGTGAGTATCAAGATGACTGATTAGTAGTACTTACAGCAAGTGTTATTTATATTGCGTGATGCTAACCAAACTCTGCTAAACCCACAGTTTAGCAATGATAGCTGTAATTCTGTGCACATACATACAGACTAAGTACCCGCATTTTCTCATGCAAACACACACACAAACTGGTGTGTACATACCGGATTAGAAAACCAGCAGTCAGCAAACAAAGAATATTAAATGCTATACCTTTGAGTCATAATCTTATAGGCATCTGGCAGATAACAGCGGATATTCTCCATCTGAGCAGGATCAGAGTCACAGATTTTATCATCAGTCCTCCCGTAGTTGGCACTTTCGATCATGATAACATCTGTTCCCGGGCAGCGAAGCTCTATGGGGTAACTCTCGCAGGACAGTTCCCTTCGGACTACAGCCATGGGGACCGGAGCACGGCTGAAAGCTGCAAGGATTAACACAGAAACACAGCAAACATTTACTTTCCACACTGAGGCTAGGATTAAAAGTGGAACAGTGTTTAGCAGCAGGTTTTATCCATGTGCTGTACTGAGATAGTTTTGGTACCATTGAGATATGGTCTGCAGAAATGGGGTCCAATCCCCCGCTGGCTGGCTGCCCAGAGAATCACTTCTCCACTCAGCAACTTGATTTTCTCATCTCAAAAATAAGCTAATAATCCCTTTTATACAGGGCTTTAGAAATCTCCCATTGAAAGAGGTAAATACCAACTATGGCATTGTTATTACTTCTACTTACCAGGTGAAAAGCTAGTTGGCTTTGATATATAAAATTACAGTCCTGCGTTGTGCCTGATCAACCGGGGGAAATTTTCTGACAACAAGCAATGCAAGCACCAGGATCCCACCTGCTCAGCAAGATTGCATCTGTCCTACTGCAGATGTCATAACATCTGCATTGCTCCGCGTCCTTTTGTTGGTCCTTAGAAAACATGAGCCTAATGGCTTTTGCTGTAGCCTGCAGCATGCCAGGGGATGGCCTGCGGGTTCTGGCAACCATCCTGAAGTTTGGGCCCTGCAGTCATTTTTTCCATGGAAGGGCCAATATATGGGACACCGGGTGACTGAAGTTCAATCTCAGCTTTGCATCATATTTGCCTGGATGTTCAATACTGTCACTTACTTGTAAAGTTAATTTAAAGAGCTCTCAGAAATCTTACCTGTTTTAAAAGAAATCCATGCTACAGTTTGCAAAAGAAAAAAAAAAAAAAAACACGCTTTGAGATGCCTTGAAATCAAAGCACTAAAGTATCAGTAAATAAACTCACATGATAACAACCAATAATATTTCCCATCTTTACAGCCTCTTTGATCCAAATATCTGCAACAGCTTGACAAACATGAATGTATTAATCCCCCAAATATCCCTACGAAGGAGCTATGCATCATCATTCTCGTCTCAGACGCAGAAGGGTTATTGCGGCTTCCAGAAGATCTCATGGGGAATCCACGGTGAAGCTGGGAACCGAATACTTGTTTTCCAGCCAAGCGCACCAGCCACGAGCTGAAACAAAAGCCAACCCCTTCCCTTCCTTTTTCCCCAAGCATGAAAACTTAACCGAAAAGGTTTCCAGTGGCAGGGATGATGTACCCTTCTGGCTCCATTTTGTACTACTTCCAGCCACAAAACTCAACATACAAATTAAGCCTGTATCTATGCGATGGTCACAGAGCAGTCAGAGAAGGTTTAACCCTCTAACAGATCCAGGGCCCATCTGACACCGAGCATCTTTCAAATACTCACTTTCCCCCCTGGCCCCATTATAAAAACACCAAAATACCCTTCCCAAAATCAAAAATCCCTTCCGATGCACTGTTGTCTTGTCCCACAAAACTTCCACAAGGTACACACACACCAAATTTGCTTATGGAAATAAAAGCATACTGACATTTCTCGGTATACCCCTTAACTGTATCAGGGCTGCTCTTTCCGTCTGTCTGGCAGGCAGCAATCCAACACA
Source organism: Rissa tridactyla (assembly GCF_028500815.1). Lineage (NCBI taxonomy): Eukaryota > Metazoa > Chordata > Aves > Charadriiformes > Laridae > Rissa > Rissa tridactyla. The sequence goes on from NC_071470.1 coordinate 61,303,533, forward strand.
TTACTCAAACTTCCTTGAAGCCTTCTATTATTGTCAGTTGTCTCATTTAGATTTGTATTATTGGACAGAGAAACATTCCCATTTCTGTAAATTTGCAGGGATTACTGTAATATCAGATCCTTACTGATGCGCCAGAGTTGTGGACTAATTGACAAACGCCCCAGACAGACGTGCGTTTACTCTTGAATAATAGCTTCTACAATTAGCATAGCTTTAGGGTTTGGATCATGTAAGACGTTCTCCTTCACCAAGACCAGAAAAACAGTTTTGCCCAGAGCTCACATTGCACCATACATTTGTGTAATGCAGTGAATTCTTACTGTGGCCAAGCTCTCCTGTAACAGGAGAAGGGAAGCAAGGAGGACAAGTGCAAAGCCCTGCGATGCAATACCTTGTTCTTACCCTTGGCTTTACGTCACTAATCAATGACAAGGGATGATGTCACTAATCAATGACAATGATGGGACACAGAGACAGCATTTGAGCAAAGAGATAAGCCCATCAGAAAAGCAGAGTCGGCAAAGCCCAGCAATTTTAGCCTGCCCTACAAACAATATCAAGAGGTGTTAAGTCTGTTTGAAAGGGTCTGTCCACAGAAGCGCCTGCAGCAGCCCCTGCTCTGCGAAACAACAGACCCTGTGGCAACAGTGGTGAAGTTTATATTTGCCTGCATTACCTTTAGCATTCACTGGCCCAGTGCTGACCAGAAAACTTCTGATGCCAGGCTGCTGATTTTGGAAGGGAGCTGTGGTGAGCTCTCTTTTCAAGCCTCTTCCGTACTAAACCTGAGCAGATTGGCAACACAGGAGGCAGAAGGTTTCTAGCAGCTTTTGGCAGAACACTCAGGCCAAGTGCCCTCCCTCCTCCTGCCATGCGCTTAGAGGACTCCTACTAACTGCAAAGAAAATGGCAAAATGACGTTTACAGTCAATATTAGCTGTTTGGGGCTATGGTTTGGCCCAGTTCTTGGTCAATTTGGGTCCTTTTCTCTTGAAGACTACTGTAGGCTACAGAAATGGCAAAGACAGTTGCTCATACTGCTTTACTTTTTACAGTTCCCACTTATACAAAACAAAACTCAAACCTCTGACCCACATGCTTCAGAAAGTATATTTTTGACGTTAATTCCTATGCATTTTCTGCAGTAACTATTCTATATTGTCAAAGAAAGCAGACATTAAACACGTGATGGTTGAAGAAAACCCCACTTATAATCACAAAAATTAACTGTCTGGGAATTCACTCGTACAAACTTGGTGTATTTGTCAAACAGCCATCCTGTACATATGCAGCTAATTTTAACTCTCGTGTTTCGTTGGAAATAAGACATTAGGAACTGCTACCAGCAATATGGTTTTATTAAATTAGAAGTTTATATGAGGGCAAAGATAGCATCCTAATCTCACAGCAACTCTGTCAACAATGATGATGCAGTACTTCAGGCTTCTGGTGGAGGATTTCACAGTTAATATGAAAATACAGAGGTTTAATAAAAACTGTTAAACATGTTTCTGTACCGAGTGTGAGAGCACATATCTGGTATCTTGGACATCTCTTCTGTACGTGAGACTTTTCACCACTGATCTACTAAAATTGCATGAATGCAATTTTACCCGCCAAAAAAACAAAATCCAAACCAAACACCCCTCCCCAAAAATAACAGCTCATGTTCTACTTCCCATTAAAGAAGCTCTGGACAGATGGAAACATTTCTAGATGTGGCTTTCTGTTTACTGGAATTCACCTTTTTGTTTCTCACATAATCATTCAACTGCTCACCATTAGAAGGGCAGCTTTCACTTACAGACACCTCAATGTGGTATCATGGAATCAACATTTATTTCCTGGATATACAGCATAAAAGAAATGTGACACTCTGGACAAACTGTAGGAATAGCTGAATACTGTAATACAACATGACAAGAGAAAGCAATGGCACGTGTTTTCCATCCTGCCATCCTCCGATTCAGTTGCTCTGCATAGCGTTTTTTTCTACCCCGATAGCTGCAATAAATACTCCAAAGGGAGATTAGAGGTTGGCTGTTTATCTCCTTGTAAGCACATTTCTTGATGTTGCGTCCCTATATGATAATCTTACTTAAACATTTTTACTGGTTTTCCTGTGAGGAGCAAAGATTTTTTGCCTTTTGCTATGAAATAAGATACGTCAAAGCCCATCTGTGAAATACACAGCACGACTGTATTAATTCATTAATACACTTCTCTCTTCTTTGAGCAGCTCCCCATCTTTGCAGTCTCTCACTGAGCTCCTTATTTAATCTTCTAAATAAGTGACCTAATTGTTGGCTTGAAGTAAAGAGTAGCTGATGGCTGCTTACTACTTTGGAAAACAGGTGTCTTTTTCCAGGATCCTATGTGCAGACAGCCATCTAAATACAGACGGCAGAACTTAAAGATTTTGAAAAACACTCTTTTTAACATTTAAACACGTGCCAACTTGAGTCTTATAAGTGCAGCCATTTAGTGGAAAATCATCCTCCTGAGCTTCTGCAGGGCAAAGTGAGAGCAGAGGGTGAAACGGCAACAGATAATGACAGGATTTTATCTGGGCGATTTAGAACTTCTTTGTCTCTGCTAATTTCAGGACCTGGAAAATTAAGTAAGTCATCAAAATCTTGTGCTTTTTCTCCCCCTCACTTTTGACCTCAGAACATAATTGCCTCTTGTCATGCCTGCAGGGCACGGGCTTGTAGTTATCACTGTGTGCTTAATCAAATGCTGAAATAGCCTTTAAATTGCGTGTCTTCTTGGCTGCTAGAGACTTGTTGAGCTCTGTTACATTTAGAGGCATGATGGTAGTAGATGTACTTTTAAAAGAAAAGTGTGGGATGATGCTTTTAATTAGGTTTCATATGCAATTTTCGCAGCAAAATGATGTTCTGGCTCAGAATTTTCAGAGTGAAATTTTGGTGCATATTTAAGGGCGGTGAAACAAAAGCTGGAAATGTAGAGATAATTATTTTCCCAAGCTCTGCACATGATTTGGTCTGCCCAGCTAAATACCTGACTTACTGTTCCCAAAGGGAACACAACAGGCTGGGAGAAGAGGTTTCCTGCTAATTTGGAGGAATGCTTTGTGTTTGTAATTTTGCAGTACTTAATATTCCCACAGTTCACCTTGACTCTGCGGGGGGGGGGAAAAAAAAAATCAGAAAGTAATAACAAAAAAATCCCCCCTCTCCCCTTATTCTGAAGCCTTCTTAGGTATGGGTATGAGCTGAAATCCCTTTCAGGCACTGAGTCAACAGGCCTTATATGATTCTGTCACTCCCTGAAGAGAAGCGCATGCTTAAGTGCTTTTCTAAATCAGGGCCCTACTTTTCCCTATTAAGACATAAAGTCTCATTAGTGTATTCATTTGCAGTGTGCAAACATAGCTCAGTGCTTCTTCTGTCTCCCTTTTCCTTAATCCAAATTATACTTGGCCTCTGATTTCAACAACAATATTAGTAGCAAACAAAAACTCAGGTTAAAGATAGCGACCATAAACATTTCTCCAATGTACAATATTCTCATTCCCCAGTATTTTCATTGCTCACAAATATCAATGTAGTTCTAACATCTAACTCGATGATCTCAAAGGTCCCTTCCAACCACTAAGATTCTGTGATTCTGTAACGAGCTTAAAAAAACTGGTTGGTCCAAACTTCTTTGAAAACTTCTGATTAGTATCCAAATATTCCCTCTCCCTCGCCTTCTCTACATATGCTGACAACAAGTTAAATAGCAAAGAACTCTGTGTCTTTTCCAAGGGGACAGGGTGGAAACGCCTTTCTTCTACTCTAAGTCTGCAGAGGGGTTAAAGGTGCATCCTACAGACGATGGCTGGTGCCAAGACATTGCAGCAAACGCTTGCAACATCCATATGCAGCTCCCCTGGGGAGGAAATGCAGACTGAAGGCGGCCAGTGCGGCCAACCAGCTGGAGTCATCAGCAGTGCAAGGCTGGAGCTGGACAGTGCTGGTCTCCACTCCCGGCTCTCCCCTCTGTGCCTCGGTTGATTTCTCTCTCATCTATAACAATGTGAAACTTATCTGTTCTCCATTACGCACTCCAAAATCTGCTAGGGAAAGAAGAGAACTAGATATAATCCTCAGAAGGTGAGGAATGTGGCTTCAGCCTGGGCTTCCCCATGTGAGTCAAATACCACCCACCCCCCCACCCACCTACCCCCAGGCTCTCTTAGGCTTTCTTTCTTATTTCATAGTAGATATCAAAAACAATTTGCAGCTTTCCTATGGGCACCTTCACCAGAAGCAGTGATCCCCCTTACTCAGCAAACAGCCAGCTATGAACAGACTTCTCAAACTGCAGGAGCATCCTCTTATACGATGAGATGGAGTACACAAAAAGAAGACAGAAGAGAAACACAATGCTGTGCAACACACCCCAGCCATGGCAACCAAAGAAAAGCTAAAAAACCCCACCACCTCACACCTTTCCCTGTGCATTTTACGTGGAGGTTGAGGTCAGCTATCTTATGGTGACATAAATTGCTTAATTTACCTCCATTATAACACTCAAATGACACTTGTTAGGGATTTGCTCCCAGGTTATGTGAGTGAAAATACAATAGATGTTCAGCAGCATGTTTCTATGAGACACCCTCCTCCATGATGAAGAGGAGACACAGGAGAAAGGTGTAAGTAAACATAGAGGGGTATTTCTATAGTGGCTGCCAAATCCACACACAGACAGCGCATTTTCCAAGGTGATGCAGCCGAGGATGCAAACAGAAGCACAATAAAAAGCCTAGCCAAGTCCCAAATGGCACATATCTCTGAAGCAAGCCTCTGTCCCCAAGCACCAGCCTCCTGGAAAGTACCTTTTATTTCTACGGCAGACCTCCTTCTTCCACATTTCTAGACACTCTAGAGGTCAGATCTCACAAGGGTGATGCAGAAACAACTGGTCCTTTCCACTACCCATTCCCATTGAGGCCTAGAAAGCCCCGGGACAGTAGCCAGAGGATTAAGCACCAAACAGCTACATCCTGAGGTACTTCTGCTGCTCACGCTTCATACCACTGATATTCCTCATCTCCTTGCCATGCTCAGATGGTAAATACCCCTCTCTCCCCTCGCTCTCCCAAACTCTAGCTCAAACTATGGAGAAGCTTTTCTCATTAATAAAGAGTACTAGATTCTCTTAGACTGTGTAAGTATTAGATTAGCTCTTCCTATAGGGGTAAAGAGAAAAGAAATTTACAGATGATGGGCAAAGAGGACTGGTGGAAGACCACCAGAAAGAGGAAAGAACAGTGAAGTCGATGCATTTGCACCTAAGGATGGGTGCTCGTCAGGGAAATGGCTCATTGCAAGGCCCTGTGAGGAAAGGAGATGAAGTGATAAAAGAGCAAGACCAGAGAAACCAGATGGTAACTATGAATGGAGCAGTCTGACAGTACGAGGCGACTGACGACGTGTAAAGGGAGAGGCAAGACGGCAGGCTGGCCCAGGGAGACGTGGCATTGAACTGAAGCAGACCTGCAAGACCAAGCACTGCAACAGCAGTATTCTGCTTTTTCTATTTCTCCCTTCCCATCTTCTTTCTGGGACTCCTGGGCCACTGCCTCATTAGTGGGAAATACTCTGAGAATTGCAACAAACGTTTCTTTCAACAACTCCTCATCTTCACAAATCCCCTGCTTACAGAGAGGTGAATACCTCTGCAGCTAATGTTTACACCAGAGCACACTGCAAAGCAAGGCATCACGAAGGGTCACCCTCCATGCAGCCAAAGGGGCAATGGTCCAGGGTACGCCCACCTACCGGGTCACTATTGTTGAAGGGAGAGAGTGTGTTCTGCTTCTCCCCCAGCCTAGCCCTCCGATCTACAGCCATGGTTCAGAGGCTGGACCTGCACACAGTTCTGGTGGTCCCTCGACACCTTCATGAGGCAGGTCAACTCAGTAGGCACCAAGAAACAAAACCAGGGGGAGGGTGGGGAGAAAAGAGAGATTTCTGCTGCGATGGTGGAGTTGAATCAGCTTAGAAAAGGTTTGCTAAGGATACAGAAAGGAAGCATAAGATTTTTAGAAGGAAGGAAGGGAGCCCGAATTCAATGTGCTTTTCAAAAATACATGACAACCTACCTTCAAATCAGAGGTCAGAAGCACAGTCCCAGCCTGAGCTAAATGTCACTTAAATGAATTTAATTAAAGCAGAAGCAACAAGTCAAGAACAACAGACAAATGAAACACAGTCTCCAAGGGGAAGGTTGAATGCAAATACATTAATATTTAGGCCTCGTCATGGGAAAAAACTATTCCCAAGTATCTTTTCCTTTGCAGTGGATCATCTCATTTGTAACAAAAGGCACGCACAAGAAGATACTCAGATATGACTGCTCTTTAAATTCACAGGCTTCCTTCACGTGAATTAACTTTCAATGTAGGAAAACAGTGCACAGATAGGGCAAGTACCTGCGGTTAAAGCCCTGCACTGCAGTGCATAAGATGTATAGCCACCCCTATGCTAAACTTGCCCTACAGCCTAACAATGACGTTACTTAAAATATAAGGGTTACAGATCCTGATCCACAACACTGAGACATTCATGTACTCAATAAAGGAAGCGTTAGGTTCTGTGCCATGGGGACCAGTCCTTTTCACAAATCCACATACCACAAACCGCACTGGGGCCTTCAATAAAGAAAACCATGCCATTTATTACTTATCCAACTCACAGTTACTGTTGTTAAAATAGACACTTAACCGTCTCAAAAAAAAACCCCAAACCAACAACCAACCAAATCCAAAACAAAACAGGCAAGCTTTGACTTTGACATTGCTGAACAATCTTGAAGTCTCAAACTCAATGCAGCACAAATTAATGTGGCGAAGCAAGTAGAATTTCACTAATAAGAAAATTTGCCCCGTTTTATATTAGTTGACTGTAGCTTTTTATTGTAGGCAAAAGTAAGGCTAATTTTTTAATCTCAGATAAAAACTTTTTATAAACCACCACAGTAGGTATAGTCATAGAGGCAGTTAGGTAAACAAATATAAAGGGTTTAGTCTAAGAACATTAAGGAAAAAGAATTTGTTTATCATTTTTTGATTTCATATTAAATCATAAGTTCATTTAGTATTACACTTTATTATTGTTTCCATTTAAAACACTAGCTTAAATTCTTACCTTTGCTAAAATAATGCATATCTGGAACAACCTTCCTGTTACCAGCAGAGTTTTTATGGTATGTCATCAGAATGGCCTTCAATAGGATTTAGTGATACCACCAAGATGGATATTGCCCAAGTCCTGAGGACATGCTCGTCTCCATCATTTGTACCTCCGTGAACTGTGAGGTGGCAGCCCTAAGCTACAGGAAGCAGGACAAAGACAGACTGGAGGAGACCAAAACCCAAATGCATCCTCAAAAGTCAGAGACGGTCTGCCATGGAGGATGACCACATGCAACAGAGCCCAGATCTGACTTCTATCTCACCATAGGACAAAAAAAATGGGCGGGGAGGGGGAACACCAACAAAACCCTAAAACCAACACACACACAAAAAAGAATAAAAATCCCAGAAGTCAGGGAGAGATCCAGTGAACTCAATAGGTTCAAAAATCCTTTTAAGACAAGTTGGATGTATTTGGAGCTTTGCTGAAGAGCAGAGTGACTGCAAATAATAGACTCCTACGGAGTAACACCTCTTCAAAGTTAAAGTTTAATTTTGATTTACAGTTCCCTGAATAGCCTCTGAAGGGGAACATTAAAACTCTTGTAGAAATATCTGCATTATTAAAGAAATGATGAACAGCAGAGTGAGGACTACTTTGTGCTGTTTGTGGACTTATTTACTGGAGCAGTAAATCTATTTTTAAGTTTATATTGCCTGGAAAGGAGAACTGTGAGAAAACTGAAGAGCTGCCCAGAGAAAAAGCCAGGCAGGCAAAAGAGAAGAATTTCTCCTCAAGTATTAGAGGCTGTCATTCAAACACCTGTATAAAAATATGGGGCTTCAAATATTTATCAGTTAAACCAATTGCTTTACATCACCGAAGGCCAAGAATGACTCCTTTAGAGTTAATTTTACAAGAAATTACCCAGACTGTGAAGACTAGCCATCTTCAGTAAGTACTATGGCAAAACTGTAGATTGTTAAATAAATAACTGTGATTTTTCTTCGTGTTTTAGACATCACAGCTCCTTCGAGTCTCTGCCATAAATAACAACAGAAAATTTGTTCTTTCCACTAGCCATAACTCTGTGAAAGTTTTATAAAGAAGCTTGAGACTGCTTTAAGATCTTGCCTCCTCCCAGAATTGCAGTCCATTATACATATAATTTTTTTCTATATCCATACACACTTCTATAAATGCATGATATATATGTAACAGGCAAAATGGAAAGTGGCGTTTTCTACATGGCGAGATGAAATTTGTGGTCCCCTACTCAGCACAGCTTAAAGGTCGCTGATTTTTAGAAATCAGTGGGTGCTTATCAGCAAGATCTGTCGAGTACTCCACAAACACAACCCAGTCCCCGGCTGCTGGATGAAGATTTCCATAGCATGACATCTATAAGCTCCATCTCAGAAACAGAGGCATGAGATCTACAATCCTTTTTGCTGAAACGCTAACAAGAATTACAAGTAGGCTGCGGCAAGCCATTCGTTGCAGCCCTCTGAATCGTGACTCTCCCCCAAGTCTGTGACGTAACTCCCCTCTAACCTCAAAAGATCAAGGATTTCACCTAAAATATACTAGCAGCTAAAAAGAGCTTTGCAGAAGCATACACATTCATCTGAACAGTGGCCAACTTTGTTTACTTTCTTCCCAATCATAAAAATAAAGAACAATAAGAGAATTAAATTTAGGGAATGAGCTGAAATGCGCACACTTGCTCCAGGTGGAAATATATTCCAAGTAAAAGCAGATTTTCAGGGAAATCACATAGTTTTGCCTGCAGATACCCCTTCTCCTCAGCGGAAAATAGCAAAACTTTAAAACTAATGAATTAAATTAACTCCACAAAATGGTTCACTTACTAGGAAACACAACTAAAATCCTGAGTGATGAAGTTTCCTATTGCACCCACCTGCTCACAGCAAACACTGTGGCTTATTATTTTTCCACCTAATGCAGCCTGTGCAAATATTGCTCCAGAATACCCTGTAAACATACATATGTATGTGTATATATAATACACATATACACACAATACTGCCCACCTCAAAGTGAGCCACAAAAAAAAAGCTGAAATAATGCTCAGCTGTAGGCTCCCAGAAATGCTCTGAACAGATTAACTGCTCCCAGAGACAGGCAAATAGCCCTGCAACAGAGCAAAGAGCTCCTGGGCTTCATACTAGGGAGATGATGCTTATCCTGCAGCACCACCAGGACTGCCATCGCCGACCCAGGGCAGCTGGGGCAAGGCAGCGTGGCCAAACTCGCCTTACGACATTTTTATCTGCAATAAATACTCTGAATCCTGCCCTCCACACCCCACTATTTCAGGTTAAAGTAACCAGGGGACACCAGGATACACGTTTCCACTCGTTTTCCACTCCAGCCTTCAAAAGTGGTTAACAACAGTCTAAAAAGCATTTTTAAAAGCAGCAATAACAACTATGAATAGTCACAGAGACACTGTGCTCAGTAAAAAAGCAACACGGTACTGGTTAAAAGGCAACCCGGTTTTATGGAACTCCCTACAGCGCTGGCTATCATGATTTATTACTTGTCCTGTGGGAAAGCATAGGGCTCCTTCACAGACACCTGTGCACAGGACTGAATAAAAAGAGGGTCTGTGCCCCAAAGGACACTCTAAAGAGAAGAGGAAATACGTGCAGATTAGAGACAGGAACTATGGTGGCACAGAAAATGATAGCCATGCAACGTGGGTAACAGACAGATGCAGATACTATACTTGAAGGCACAACGCTCACCAGTTCAATGAAAATATGGTTGAGAAAAAAAAATTATCTAACTTGCTTTAGGAAAACACCATTGCAAACAGCTATGACGGATGGAAGGCTTTTCACCCCCACCCCTTTTTTTTTTTTTTTTTTTTTTTTAAACACAATCACTAATCTTGTTTCAAATTCTCCTCCTCCAAGAGGCAGATGAAAGAAGTAAATCTTTTGCTGATCTGCCTGGCAATGAAAAACAGGATCTAATTGTTCAGAGAGAGGTATCAGGGCTAAAGGTAAAGAAAAGTTTTCAATGAAATAACCTGATGAAAGATTCCATCCCTCTGATACGGGGTCAGAGAGAGCAAGACTTTTTCAAGCCCCAGACAAGAGAATGCTGCTGGGACACCAGAGGATGCCCGGACAGAAGGCTACAACAGAGAGGAGGCCCTTGGAGAATTGGGAGGCCAAAGTTAATCAGGCACACTGGGCACTGCAGCTCAGCCACGCAACAACATCTCACACAGTTTGCTCAATCAGAGAGAAGAGACGCAGGACCCAGCACCCCCAGCTCAGCAGCCCTGTTGGACAGGGGAGGTTTAGGAGACTTCGAATAACACTGACCTTAGGCTTAGAGAGTACCCAGGCTTTGACCTCCCAGGACAGAAGATAGTCAAGGATGCTTCACACGGACCATTTCAGTGCAGCAGATGGGCGAGGTTGGGGAGCCGTCGCATCCAGGGCAGGACTCCCCAGGACCCCAGTCCATGGGTACCCTCCAACAAGACTGGGAGGCAGACCCACCCGGCACTCACCTGCAACACTTGCCAAATCCTTCTATTTTTTTTCCTCCCTAAAGGTTTCTGAAGGATTCCTCCGCGTTGAAAAAAGCACCATGGAAAGGTTTCCAGAGAATTGTTTATGGGAGATCATGAGTTAAATTTCTGAAGTAATTATGTTACAGTACATTTAAGTGCGCTTTCTAAATAGAAACAGACTTGTATCTATCAAAGGATCCATTTCAAGCACTTTTTCCTGTACCTACAATACCTGTTTCCTTCTATACCTATTTCAAGCATTGTTCTTCTAGAGTTATTTATACTTCACATCTAGAATTTTCTGCTTTTTCTAAGAATAAAATTGTTGCATATTTCCATCATTGTTTGTTTGCTGTTCATATTCAAGGAAAGCATTCTGCTGTCACTGCTCTCCAAGGGCACTTTTGGAGCATGAGGAAAAACCTTTATAAAAGAAATCAGACTCTTCTACTTGCGGTTCTTCCACGCCCCCTATTATTGTGTAATAAAGCACTTCAAACTGTGTAGGGTTAAAAAACAGGCTGGGGGAAACCACCTGGGCGAAATACCAAAGGTCACTGAGAAAGTCTGATGTTGAGCCCATCCTCTCTAAGAAAATAAAGTAGCTTTTCATGCACTGCAATACTTGCCCATATTGCTTTTGGGTGGAGGTGCTAACACATGTGAGGTTGCCCAAAGGCCCCTAACTCAGATAAGGGATGAGGAAGAGCAACTCCTAAATATCTCTTTACAAGTTTTTCATTGCCTTACTATTAGGGAAGCATATGCTGGAAATATCATGCAGTGACTGACAAAACCAATACAGTATTGATGCCCACTTTTGACCATAAAAAAAATCAAGGAAATTTTAGTGAGGCTGCCTCCGGGTAGTTTCATATAGGACACTAGTCTAACAGGTAAGTTGATCACAAACAAACAAACAAAACAAACAACAACAACAAAACACAACAAAAAAACCCTAACCAAACGCCAGATGCCTATGAGGAAGTAGCAACGAACCAATTTTTAACTTGGAAAGTAAAATAAGATCACAGTCCTGACTGGTAACATAGATACTTGAGGTTTTTACCCAGTATAGCTCCTTGTAGATTAAAATATTTCACACAAAATTAAACAGAAGTAAAGATTTAAGTTTAAAAATGCAGACAGTGAACTGAGAAATCTGTTTCCAGATGACAAAATCACCAACTCTGCAATCACGAGAAAAAGCTTCTTTTGTTAAACAGTCTACCCTCACTTTAAAAAAAAAAAAAAAAAAAAAAAAAAAAAAAAAAAAAGGAGACAAAGGCAGCAATGCAGTTAACAAATTACAGTTTGGAAACACAAACATGCAGTAATAAAAGCTCGAAATACAAATGAAGTAACCGTGGACCATCAGACTAAGAAAAATTATGCTTGCAAAATTCTTAAAGCAGCAGCAGTATTTTTGAAATAGTAAGGTATATGGGTCAAAGTTATCAAGCACAAAATCAACCCCCTACAAATATGCTGTAACTCACTCCAATCTGTATTTTGAAAGAAGCAAAAAGATGTATTCATAATTCACAGTGATAAAGAGGTACTTTTTGTTCTATCAGAGATTAGCAAAGATACAATATCTAACAGCCCAGTATTTTTCATTCTGCAGAATTAGATATCTTCTATCTGGAAGTTTCGAAAAAAAACCACAACCCTTTTAGGAACGCCTTGATGTTTTTTAACTCGATTTGGGACACTAGCACATTCCTACTAGAAAGCCCTTAAAAACAAACAAACAAAAAAAAGGCTGTAAAACCAGAACGTAACCAAAACCTGAACACAGAAAAAAATGCATTAGCTGTTGCTTCTCAAAAAGTAATATAAATTTGGAATTGCCATCCCAGCTGAACCATTTCTGGAAGGTCAGCAAGAACCTCATCAGTCCAGTATCATTCAACACACTTCTTGATGATCTGAAAGGAAATAAACTCAAAGCTTGCCAAATTTGCAGTCGGCACAAAAATTGATGAAATGTTAAGTAATGACATGGACCTTGTTGGCTTTGCAGATTGATCTATACCCTGTCTGAGCAGACCGTGCTTTAGCACAGACAAATACAAGTCCACATAGGAATACAAAAAGTGCTCATTATGTGAGACTAGAGCCTCGCAAGCAGCCACTCTGAAACAAGACTGTTCTCATGATTGATAAGAATTTGAATGCTACGCCGTGGCTCAAAGGGCAAACATGATCTCTGTAAGTATTAGGAGGTGAATCACAAGCAGAATTGGGAAAATGAAATTGCCCTGCATATGGTATTAATGAGTCCATTACCAGAACATGTACATTGTGGTGTCTATACTTCAAAAAGATTGGAAACTTTGAGAGGGTTTACAAAACAACTTAAGAAAATTTACTAAAAAAGAATTAAAAAAAAAGAGTAAAGTCTGGAAAGCCAGTTTTACAAGTGAGACACCAAAGCTGCTAAGTCTGTTTAACTAGTCCAAAACACCATTGTAGTCTGCAGGTATCTACAGAGGGAAGATATTTCTTAGAGTAGGGAGCTCTTCAATCTAGCAGAAAAAGGAGAGGGAGATGCAAGAGCTGGAAGTTGAAGTCCGATAAATTCAAGCTAGAAATAAGGTACATATTTTTAACAGTGGGAGTAATTTACCATGGAACACTTCACTTAGGTATATGATGTATTCCTTATCAGCTGAAGTCCCTAAATCATGACTGAGTATTTTTCTGGAAGATATGTTACAGCTCAAACAGAAGATACGGGAGCCTGATTCACAAATTACTGGGTGAGATCTCTATTGTGCAAACAGCCTGGCTTGTTGATCATAGGAGTCTCTTTGTATTAAAATACAAAGACCTATCTATTAAAATACAAGATCTATGAAGATTTGGGAGAAAGAAAACAGGAAGAGAGGGGGACATTTGGCAGCATGGAACCTGCTGAATTTATTATCTTAGAATTAAAAAAAAAAAACCCAAACAAACAAAGCCACAAAAAAACCTCCCACAACCAAAAAACCTCAGTCAGCTTTTATGCAGATACCTGCTGCGCTTATCCATGCAAAGAAGGTTTGTATCTTGCCTTTATTTAGTGGTCGTGAATAGACAAAAAAATGTTCCAGGACACCTTCTTTGAATTCCTAGGAATAAAAGACAGCAAGGAGGAAGAAGGGAATTGCTTAATGCAAACCAACAGATGGGATTTCAGTCAGAGGCTTGCTTTGTTTTCATAATGAACCATAATCTGTGTAATCTAAAACAGTTTTTATTTGCTGCAGTGAGACATAAAGACTGTAGCTATGGCATGTGAATTGTTTTCTCAACAATTCATCGTTACAGAAGGTACCTCTTCGTTGCTGAAGACACATTGGACCCTGGACCAGTGAGCCAGCTTAAGTTTAGGAAGATGAAAGCATAGGTATAGTACTACATTTTTAGCAGGTTTGTCTACCTTGGTTGGGTTTTTTTGGTGTGTGTGTGTTTGTTTTGTTTTTTAATTCAAACTTCCAATATGGCTATCTAATAAATTATTATAATTCTGCAAAGCCTATTAACTGGGCTCTAGGTGCTATTAGCCACGTAAAGTCTTTGCAGCGCACACCCTACATTATCAAATCAATGGCAGAGGCATTTAGGGTCCTAATATGATATTACTGGGATGGGATGGAGGCATTATTTCCCTAATCCTACTTCCCAGTCACAGTGCTGCAGGCGTCCCCAACACCAACATGGTCCCATAAGTCCTCTTTGACTGTGCAGCCGCTTGTGCCAGATGTGGGGAGTTGCAGAGAGCCAGCAGCGCTGCATAGAGGCAGGGTCTCCATTCTGCCAGCAGCTCTATACCACAAATCTCTAACACAAATCTGACACTCAGGCACAGCAGGGCACAGTATTACTATATTATATCATGTTATGTTATATTATACACCATACACAACATGGAAAGGTGAGCAATTCAATGGTAAGGCACAAAGCCAAGAAAAACTTAAGCTACCTGGAAGCCTGGAGCTACAAACAATGACTGCTACGTATATTGCTTATTATTTTGCTCAGGTCCAATACTTTGGTTTCAGCAACCTTGGACACCTACTTGTGGCTTCTCAGTATGCTTATATTCCCATAATGTTTTGCAATATAATATACTGACTTCTACTTATACATATTTCCCCATGTTATTTAAGTTCATCTTCATATTAAAAATAAATGGATTTAAAAATGTAGGCAGCTACATATATAAGCACTCTGCTTGAAAGACATACTTCATCTTTAAATAGCAGCAATCAATACGCACAGTACATAACCTAAATAAATTTCCATTATGAATCCTTAACGGATGCATGCTTTGGTCATTTTTATTACTAATATATTATTGATTTACAGAATACATTACCACCTTAGGCACTGGGATTTGCTGGAGTCCCTACATTCCATATGTAGTTTTACTCAAAATAGGAGCCGAAAGTCAATAACCCATTTACCACCAGTGTAGCCCCTCTACAGAGTTAGGTATTTTAATGATGGTCTGACTCTCATCGTGAAATCACTTGTCTTACAGTTGCATTTATAAGACATCATTATTAATGTAAAATCATCCATTAGGCCTGCTTGCTTATCTTTCACTCTATTGCCAAAACACTTCAGGAGTCACATTTTGGAAGAACACTGGCAAACTAACCTTGCAGATCCCTCACAGGGCAGAGCTTCTCTGAAATCAAAGCATCCGTTTGGGCTCTTTTGCTCTGAATCAATGAACAGTTTCTCTGTCTTTGTTGCCATTCACATCAGGGAGCGGTGATTGACTCCTGCAGTTGCCCAGGAGAAAGGGAACCAAACAGCTTTCTTTGATATGAATGCTAATACCAGCAGACAGGGAAAAGACAGCATGCCAATCAGTTCCCCCACTACCACCATAAACAGGCTGCGGAGAACACATGAGGAGAACTCAGTGAGGCTTCAGGAGAAGCCTACAATGAGATGTGAACATCATAATATTGTTACACAAATCAAATCCAAAATGTTTGTTTACCGCTGCTGACAAAAATGAAGGGGAAAAAAGGGTTTGGGTTACAGTCACTTTGGCGAAACAATCCTACATTGTTAACTTACAGATTTATGTTACTCGGGCGCAACAGCACATGTGTCTTGCCAGGATATTATCATGCCTTGGACAAGTTGAGCTTTATGTCAAAAGCTGAGCACAGAAATGGCAGAGATGCAGTATTGCAAGCATCATCTGTTCTTCAGCTGCTCAGTGACATGACTCTCCTGTAACCTCAAAATCAGCTGCTTCCAGAGTAAATCCAAAGTAATACATTGCTTTTCTGCTTTTAATACCTGTTAGGAAATGGATGAGAACCCAGCCCCTTGGAGAGAAAGGTCTGCAAGGAGGGACCCCTGCTTCCCTCCGTTTCTTCTTTGTTGTTTTTTTTTTCTTCCTTCTTTATTAATGCATATGAGGACAAAGGAATAAAATACGTACAGAGTAGGAGTGCTTTGCCCCCTTTTTGCAGAAGAACGAGTAATTGCAATAGAGACAACAGTAATCAAAAACACGCCTGAGAAAACAACAGCCACAAAAAACAAAAGTCATATCAATTGCTTAGGCCTCTCTGCACACAGAAGTTAAGTGAGGTGAAGCGAAAGAGTTTAATTCACTGAACTGACTAAAATTAAACAAATAAGCCATTTAAAAAGTGGAAGATAAGCTCCTAAAAACCTGTCTGTAAGGCACACTGTCACACCAAGTTTAAACTGACTTTTTTCACCCATTGTCCCATTTCTAACCTAAAGGCAAGGTGCTCACCCCCTCCTCTTCCATTTCTTTCCTATGCAGGGATGGCTCACAGCACGCGCGTCACAGGGGATGCCCAACAAGAGACAAATTTAGAAGCCAGTTCAGTCCTGGTCCTTGCTCCAACACCAGAGGAGACGGGAGAGTTTCAGCAGCATGTTCAGAGGTCCCTGAACATAACAAGAGCACAAGGGGAAAACATCACGTCAGGGTCCCTGCCTTGTCACCACACAATCCTTTCTCTCTTTGCGGAGATAACTTTGAGGATCAGCCAGAGTGCTGCGCAAGAGGCCCATCCTAGCAGATACAAAGCCTGACAGAACCAGAAGAGATCTGGCAGAGGCTCATGCAGGCTACAGTAGGGCTCTTGACAGCCCAAAAATGTTGGGGGGGGTGGGGGGAGGAAGCCTCACCTTTTAAGCCATACAGGAAAAAACTTCCAAAGGCCCAGCTGAACATCCATGAGGCATTTCATAAGCAGCCTTTTCTGCTTCCATCCTCATTCATCAGTGGCAACAAGAAAACAAGACCAAATGTAAAATCATTCTGACTGATGCCTGTTAATGGCCTGTCACACGTGGAGACAGTCCTAGAAATGATCGTTTTTCCATAGTGGCAACCCCTCTCAGTTATAGGGCAAATCCCATTTTCGTGAATGTTTACTGCATCACACCATCCCTGTTCAGCGCATGCACACAGAGCACTGTGATCCCAGTAAACAATGAGAGTTTATTTCCATGTATCTTATGCCAGGCAAGGATATGACAACGTGCCTTCTATGACAGCGTTACAGCACTGGTGGGCAAGGTAAGAGCAATTGATATCATCTACCTAGAAGCTGTGCAAGCATTTGACACTGTCCTGGATGACATCCTTGTCTCTAAAAAGGAAAGACATGGATTTGATGGATGGACCACTCACTGGATAAGGAACTGGCTAGATGGCCGCACTCAAAGAGTTGTGGTCAACGGCTTGATGTCCAAGTGTCAAGCAGTGACGAGTGGCATTCCTCTACTCTGCTCTCATGAGACCCCACCTGGAGTACTGTGTCCAGCTCTTGGGCTCCCCATGTAAAAAAGACACGGACCTGTTGGAGCAAGTGCAGAGGAGGGCCATGAAGATGATCAGGGGGCTGAAGCACTTCTCCTGTGAAGACTAGCTAAGAGAGCTGGGGCTGTTCAGCCTGGAGAAGGCTCCAGGGAGACCTTGTAGCGGCCTT
Source organism: Rissa tridactyla (assembly GCF_028500815.1). NCBI lineage: Eukaryota > Metazoa > Chordata > Aves > Charadriiformes > Laridae > Rissa > Rissa tridactyla. The sequence continues at coordinate 61,321,223 of NC_071470.1, forward strand.
CCAGTACTTAAAGGGGGCCTTACAGGAAAGATGGGGAGGGACTCTTTATCAGGGAGTGTAGCAATAGGACAAGGGGTAACAGTTATAAACTGCAAGAGGGGAGATTTAGATTGGATATCAGGAAGAAATTCTTTACTGTGAGAGTGGTGAGACACTGGAACAGGTTGCCCAGGGAAGCTGTTGAGGCCTCATCCCTGGAGGTGTTCAAGGCCAGGCTGGATGGGGCTTTGAGTAACTTAGTCTACTGGGAGGTGTCCCTGCCCATGGCAGGGGGGTTGGAACTAGATGATCTTTAAGGTCCCTTCCAACTCTAACCATTCTATGAAAATACCATATTTCTAAAGTCAAACTCTCTTTATTAGCAGAATTAAATAAAGAGGTGCCACAACTTCACTTCACTTCAAAGCCGTAGGCAGAGGTTTGCAGCAGCTGTTTCAATCAAATGTGTTATTTGCCCAGATCCACACTGAACAAAGCAAAGTGTAAGGCACAGCAGAACTGGAAGATAATATTCAAACAGTATCTCTCTCATTTTTAAACACACAGCCAACATGGCTCCATTGAAATATCTTCCAAACAAAACAAATATCTTGCAAAGATACTTTATATCTCAAATGAAATTTAAAACAGCAATGCAAACTAAATAAACAAACAGAACCTACAGGAAACCTTTCCTTTAAGCCCAACTAAAAAGCATAGTTGGATCCCACACGGTGGTTTGGGGGGCTTTTGTTTTTTTGTTTCCTTCTCCCCCTGAATCGTTTCAGCAAGTGAACCAGGGCAGAGAGACAGCAGGTAGGAGATGAGGAGGCTGGAGGCTATCAGTGGTGGAGAGCTTGGCTCTGTTGGTAAAGCCTGCCCATACTCTGCATCTTCCCCCCTTTATGATCGCACAGACCTTGGCATTGTGCTTCCCAGTGACCATTTTCTGCATCATCTTTGTGCTCCTGCCATACGAATGCTGTCAACAACCATCTTCATGCCTTGTCACTGTACGTGAGTGCATTCAGAAATATCATAATAACTTCCTGAGGTCATGAAGGTGAGGAACTCATCCAGGTCAGCATGCCATTACCCAGAGCAGCGGTCATTTTTGTTGCACATAAGCAGCAGCGTATCTTTTCTCCTTGACAATGGTAACAGTTTCTTTTCTACATCCTCCTTAATGGTCTTGGACTGGACCAACTCCTCCGTTTGGTAACTGTCTCTCTCGATGTTGTCCGCCACCCATCAAGGATGGGGCAGTTTCAAGGGATGCAATGATTTCTCCACCAGCACTAGCAGTACCTTATGCTTCAGAAGCCACACAGGCGTTGCACGAATGGAGGGAGCAGGAGACAAGGCTGAGAGAAGAGGCTTCTTTTTATTTTTATCCTCACATGGCCCTGTAGACATTCATCTCCTTCAGTTGCATCCTCATATTACATTCAAACACTGGACAGGGCCCAGATATCTGCTCTACCCCCCTGCTCCAGGGTATTCTCCAGTGTTGTCCTAGGATTAAAACCATGCCCCGCCAAAAGTGGTATTGCTGTACATCAGCTGCCTGAACCTCCAGGCAAAAACCTCTCCTCTTGCATGGGCTTGTTATCATAAGACGCTTGCATTTGCCTGCTAGCCACAGAATGATTGCACTCTATCTCACCAAGGCTTGGTCATATTTCCCTAGGCTTATATGTTCCACTTACCAGTGTGGCTGAGATTACACAGCAGCAGGTTTGGCAATCCAGAGCAAACTGAAAGGGCTATTGACTCACAGCATAGCTGCAAATATGGCAGTCAAATGTTTGGCAACCTCCTCTAGGACTGCATGTACAGAGAGAGTAGGTCTGTACCTCCAGCGCTCTGGGTCCCTGCAGCCCACGTGTGCTTCTGGCATTAGGTTTTCAGCCCTTCGCTGGGTCTTTCAGTTAGTTTTCTTTCCACCCTCCCTCCTTCTAACCTGCACACATCATGTAGATTCACTGCTAGGCAGTCTTTAATGTCTCTGGAAATTACGTGCTGGAGCCAGAGTTGTCAGCTATCTATCTAACAGAGTTAACTCTGCCTTCTCCCACATTTTGGTTCTGGGCAACAAAAGCAGTATTGCTCTGCCTGGGGCAAGGACACTCCTAAACCCCAGGCAGCCTTGGGCAGCGTTCCCAGCAACAGCTTCTCAGTCATACCTTGGGGTCACTGTTCTCCCATGAGCTGGGAAGCAAGTTTTATGGTTATTTTCTTATCTTTACCCTCCAGTTGGGTCTGTGCACAGACTCACGTCTTCCTGCTCCCGCAATGGAATTTTGTTCAAAATGAAAGTTTTTTCACGTGTTTGAGATCTTGCATATAGCTCTTTAACTTATTTTGATAGTGACAGTGGTTTTCTTTCTCTTCTCCTGTTAATCACACTCTCGTGTTGATGTACTGTTGGCAACAGTCCTGCTTTGAGTGGGAAGTTGAACTACAGACCTCCAGAGGTCCCTTTGAACCAGGACTGCTGTAATTCTTGTCCCTTGTGGGTCTCATTGGCACCACCATACTTGACACTTCATATTCCAGATAATACCCCAACTTGAACAGTTACTTCAGGAACAGAATTAGCAAAGGTAGAGCTACAACTACAGTACGCACCCTGACCACGTTCAGAGGCTGTCTCTCTCGCTTCTCCTAGCCTGGCTTCCTTCCTCCCCATACCAGGGAGGTTGCTATGGAGATTTCTTCAGAAACAAAAAGAAAAAGGGATACAAGAAATGCAAAGCTCTGAGAAGGGCATGGAAGAAAAAACAAACCTAGCAGTACATTATCTTTTGCATTAATAAATCCATTTTCCCCAAATCTTTACCCAGAAAGCTGCTGATGGAGACACGCCCTCAAACGCTCCTGCTCCACAGGCACATTTCCCATCATGCTGCATGGGCTCCTCACAGTACTGGGAGCCCCCGTGAACGGCACCCCAGCAACACACGATGCTAAAGGAGGCAGAGTTGGTACATACAAGTGCACACACATGCAAAAAGAGTTGTTAGATGACTTGGTGGTGGCAACTGAAACACACAGAGACAGCAGTTCTGCACGTAGCCCCTGCCCATACAAGCAGAGACCTCACCACCCAGAACATCCCACTAGCACTGCTTTTATGAGAGACCTGTCTTTGTTACGAGCCAGTTGCCTGAAATCAGGGAAAACCCAGGTCTGGGCCCTGCATGGGGGTGGCTGGGCAGCTCGTCAACACTAACATGGCACAGCTCCACACTACAGAGTGGGGACCGCTACATTTCATAGGGCAACATCAGGCTGAGGAAGCTGAAAACAGCCAACGCTTGGGCAAGCACTAGCAAGAAGCACCAGAAATGCCTGCCCTGGTCTTACAGCTTCTCCTACATGTCAGCGAAGGCGTGATCACATTGTCCCAGGGCAAGTGCTCCTACGTACTTACAGGGGCTACCATAAAAAAATGTCTCCTGCAATCCTGTCAAAAGAGCCTGCAATACATCTTTCACATATACGTGCTAGGTGGTTTATGGCTCTGGGTGGGTGTTCTTTTTGTTGTGGCTGTAAACCTGTGCGGCCTCCAGGGTTAGGGGCACAGGGAACTGACGAAAAAAAGTGGTGACAACAACTAGACAGAAAAGGTCCTAAGACCTTTCCCCCCCCCCCTTAGATTGTTGAGAATGCCTTAAGTAATCAGTACTGGCTTTTAATGCTTTCTCCGAGATGCCCAAGTGGCTCTCAAACCAAAAGAAACTGGCAGGCAAGAGAAAGGGAAGCGGGCAAAGCAAGGAAAAAGAACAAATGATAAAGGAAAAAAACCCAACAAATCAGAAAATACAGTGGTAAATTACTGCAGCTCCATTCACAGCAGTACTAAGGGCTGTTCAACGATCCTGCAGTCATCTATCACCAACACTCTAACAGGATGGAGAGAAGTAAGGTATGAAAGAGATTAGAAAATAGGTAGTTGTAACTACACCAATTGCTCCAGTTTTCCAGATTATACCTTATTTTAGCTCCTCAAAACAAATGTCAGCACCTGGTGGTTGTTTGGCGTTTTCAATTTCTCTGGATATTGACCTTGTTATCTTGACTTATTCCCAGCATATATGTTGATAGAGCAACATAAGGACCTTAACTAGAGTCTGAAGACAAACGCAGTCCCTTAGGTCAAAGCTATTTTACACACTTACGTAGGCTCAGTTCCCATAGCATTTGAGCGCATTTCACATTTTTCTGCCTGCCATGCAATGAGAGAGAGAACACACAGTATTTCTGTCCTCACTTTATACACCAAGGTATGAAGGGCTTATGGGCCAGCTCCACAAGGAACGGTCAGAAGAACTGGCATGAACCTTAGTGCAAGGACTGATTTGGGCCTTCAGCCAAAACCCAGTGCTCACCCCTGTGCTGCATCTTCTCTACGAACCTCAGTGTGGCAGAGCTGTCAGCATCTCTGGTAGCTTCACTGTTGCCACAGCAGCACGCAAACGCCTTGTTCCCACTCATCAGCCATCTCAGTGGGCCTCTCAACACATGGAAATACATCATGGAATCATAGAACTTCCTTGGTTGAAAGGGACCTTTCAGATCATCTAGTCCAACCATCAAACTAACTCTTGACAAAAACCATCACTAAACCACATGTCTAAGCACTATGTCTACCCATCTTTTAAATACCTCCAGGGATGGTGACTCAACCACTTCCCTGGGCAGCGTGTTCCAACACTTAATAAACCTTTCAGTGAAGAAACTTTTCCTAATATCCAGTCTAAACCTCCCCTGGCACAACTTGAGGCCATCTCCTCTTGTCCTATCGCCTGTTACTTGGGAGAAGAGACCGCCACCCACCTCTCTACACCCTCCTTTCAAGTAGTTGTAGAGAGCGATAAGGTCTCCCCTCAGCCTCCTTTTCTCCAGGCTACGCAACCCCAGGCCCCTCAGCCGCTTGTCACAAGACTTGTTCTCCAGAACCCTCACCAGCTTTGTTGCCCTTCTCTGGACATGCTCCAGCACCTCAATGTCTCTTTTGTGATGAGGGGCCCAAAACTGGACACAGTACTTGAGATGGAGCCTCACCAGTGCCGAGTACAGGGGGACAATCACTTTCCTAGTCCTGCCGGCCACACTGTTTCTGATACAGGCCAGGATGCTTCTGGCCTTCTTGGCCACCTGGGCACACTGCTGGCTCATATTCAGCTGGCAGTTGACCAACACCCCCAGGTCCTTTTCTGCCAGGCAGCTCTCCAGCCACTCTTCCCCCAAGCACTCGGCCTTCTTGAACCTCATATACCATTGGCCTCGGCGCATTGATCCAGCCTCTCCAGATCCCTCTGCAAAACCTTCCTACCCTCAAGCAGATCAACACTCCCACCTAACTTGGTGTCATCTGCAAACTTACTGAGGGTGCAGTGCACTCAATCCCCTCATCCAGATCATTGATAACGATATTAAAGACAACTGACCGCAACACTGAGCCCTGGGGAACACCACTTGTGACCACCCACCAACTGTATTGAACTCCATTCACCACCACTCTCTGGGCCTGGGCCATCCAGCTAGTTTTTTTACCCAGCAAAGAGTACTCCTGTCCAAGCCATGGGCAGCCAGTTTCTCCAGGAGAATGCTGTGGGAAACCATATCAAAGGCCCTACTAAAGTCCAGGTAAACAACATCCACAGCCTTTCCCTCATCCACTAAGCGGGTCACTTTGTCATAGACGGAGATCAGGTTTGTCAGGCAGGACCTGCCTTTCATGAACCCATGCTGACTGGGCCTGATCACCTGGTTGTCCTCCATGTGCCACATAAGGGCCCTCAGGATGATCTGTTCCATGACCTTCCCAGGCACCAAGGTCAGACTGACAGGCCTGTAGTTCCCCAGATCCTCCATCTGGCCCTTCTTGTGGATGGGGGTCACATTTGCTAGTCTCCAGTCAACTGGGACCTCCCTGGTTTGCCTGGACTGCTGGTAAATGATGGGAAGTGGCTCAGTGAGCACTTCTGCCGGCTTCCCCATCCAGTCCCATAGACCTGTGTATGTCCAGGTGTTGGAGTAGGTCCCTCACCATCGCCCTTTGGATTACAGGGGTTTCATTCTGCTCCCCACCCGTATCTACTAGCCCAGGGGTCTGGGTACTCAGGGAACAATCGATTCTACTACTAGGGACTGAGGCAAAGAAGGCATTAAGTACCTCAGCCTTCTCCTCATCCTTTGTCACCATGTTACCGCCTTCATCTGACAAAGGATGGAGACTCTCCTGAGTCCTCCTTTTGTTACTAATGTATTTAGAGAAACTCTTTTTATTGTTCTTAACATCCAAAGCCAGGTGAAGTTCTAGCTAGGCTTTGGCCCCTCTAATTTTCTCCCTACATAGCCTTACAACATCTTTGTAACCTTCCTGAGTGGCCTGCCCCTTTTTCCAAAGGCTCTCCTTTTTTTTTCCCTGAGTTGTAACCATATCTCTCTGTTCAGCCAGGCCGATCTTCTCCCCCAACAGCTTGCTTTTCAGCACATGGGGACAGCCTGATCCTGCACCTTTAAGACTTCCTTCCTGACAAATGTCCAGCCTTCCTGGACACCTTTGCCCTTCGGGACCGCCTCCCAAGGGACTCTGTCAAACAAGCTCCTGAAAAGACCAAAGTCCGCCCTCTGGAAATCCATGGAGGCAGTTCTGCTGACCCCGCTCCTTGCTTCTCTGAGAATCAAAAACTCTATCATTTCATGATTATTGTGCCTAAGACAGCCTCCACAAGCCACATCCCCCACAAGTCCTGATGTTTACAAACAACAGGTCCAGCAGGGCTCCTTCCCTAGTTGGCTCCCTCACCAGATGTGTCAGGAAGTTATCCCCAGCACGCTCCAGGAACCTCCTAGACTGTTCCCTCTCAGTTGTATTGTATTCCCAGCAGATATCTGGTAGGTTGAAGTCTCCCACCAGGACAAGGGCTAGTGATCTTGAGACTTCTCCCAGCTGCTTGTAGAATATTTCATCTACATCTGCATCCTGGTTGGGTGGTCTATAACAGACTCCCACCATGATAACAGCCTTGTTGACCCTCCCCATAAACACTCCATGCTATTGTCACCATCAGTAACTTCTAGACATTCATAACACTCCCTGGCATACAGGGCCACCCCACCTCCTATCCTTCCTTGCCTGTCCCTTCTGAAGAGTTTGTAGCCATCTAATGCAGCACTCCAGCCATATGAGTCATCCCACCACTTTTCTGTGATGGTGACTACATCATAGTTTTCCTGCTGCACAATGGCTTCCAGCTCCTCCTGTTTGTTGCCCATGCTCTGTGCATTAGCGTAGAAGCACTTCAGTTGGGCTACTGGTCCTGACACTTTTTTGCTGGGAGAAGCCTTAACTCCTACCTGTCCATTCCCAGGTGCAGTCATAGTTTCTAACCCATCAGTGACCCTCGTATCTCTGCTGCTGGTTTCATCCCCTTATCCCTTCAAATCTAGTTTAAAGACGGCTCAATGAGCCCTGCCAATTCCTGTGCGAAGATCCTTTTCCCTCTTTGAGTCAGGCATACCCCATCCGTCTCCAGCAGACCTGGTATGGTGTAAACCAACCCGTGATCCAAAAACCCAAAGTCCTGCTGCTGACACCAGTCTCGGAGCCAGGTATTAATCTGCTGGCTGCTCTTGTTGCTTCTCTCATCCTTCCCTGTGACTGGAATGGCAGAGGAGAACACTACTTGTGCACCTGACCCCTTAACCAGTCGTCCCAAGGCTCAGAAGTCTCTCTTGATCACCCTTGGTTTTCTTGTTAACAGTTCATCTCTGCCTGTCTGAAAAAATAGTAGTGGGTAGTAATCTGAAGGGCTTACCAGGGAGGGAAGTTTTCTTTTTACATCTTTAACCCGGGCCCCAGGGAGGCAGCAGACTTCCCTGAGAAGTGGGTCTGGTCTGCATATCAGGCCTCCCGCTCCCTTCAGGATGGGGTCACCTACTACAGTGACCTGACATGAGACCAAGCATCTCATCAGTGGTCATAAGGAAAGTTTGTGCAAAAGCAGGATGCTCAGCTTAGCTGTTTTTGCTAGCCAGCTGAGAGCTGGAAAAGTTTGGGGAAGGGAAGTCACCACTCTGCTCCTCTCCTTGCCTCCATGACAGCCCTTGGGACCGGTCAGAGCACTCACAGGCAGCGTTCTACTGCAAGGCATGCAGGTAAGCAGCCCACATGCATATGCCCAAAAGCACAAAGCCCTGTTATTGAGCACTATCCCTTGCAAGCATTCCCACATCAAGGAAGTTCCTAATAAATCCTCTAGCTTTCAGCAAGGTCACTAAAAGATCAGATATTGACTTGATAGGTAGGAGGAGGTGAGGCAGTTCAGCTCTGCAGAACAGATGTAAGGCACAAATCCTTTGCTGAAAAAAAGCCTACAGCCTGAGATGAAGGTACAACAGCAAGACACATCTTCTTCAGGGACAACTGACCCATCACAGAAGCATCCCAGTTTAGTATTAACTTGGAGGCTGGCCACTACAGCACACCCCTTCGTGGGATGGCTTCCACTCAAGCAAAAGCTAAATATCCTCTTTACAAGCATGATGAGAATATACTAAAACAGCTTCTTCATCTTGGAAAACACACAACAGAGAGATACGTTTGATTTGTCTAACATCAGTAATGGTATGAAGAAGGTAAATAGGAAATAACTGTTTAGTACTTTTCATAATACCGCAAATGAGGGAAGCCAATAAGCTACTCCCAGTGTTAAGGTTCAAACAGGGATAGTGATGTATTTTTGCACTTAACATATAATGACCTTAGGAACTCAATGCCACGGGATAATGTAGAAGCCAAAGAGACATTCAAAAAGAACTAGAAAATTTCACATAGCACAAGGTCCGTCGGTGGCTGTAACCTGACAGTCCGGATGTTATCTCTGCATTAGAAAGTCTTTACATCAGAAACAGAACGTATGCCAGGAGAACAATCACAGACATTACATTATTCTCATACGACTTTTCTCTTCATTGCATCTTCTGTTAATTACTGCTGGAGACAGGACACTGGGTCAGGAAGTCTTCAGCCTGACCCAGTAATGCTTTCCTTAGGGATGTTCTTACTGCTTGGAACAGAAAAAAGAGTAAGGTAAGGTATCTTCTAGCATTCCCCTAACAAAAACGTGAGAAAGAAGGGGAAATTAGAGCTAATTAATATAAGTTGACTTCTACCCAGCTATTTATTATTCAGAGAAAAACCTGGAGAAGTACATGTGTACGTTTATTTCCTCTCCCCTGCACCCCCTTGCTGTATTAAATAAGATATCATTGCATCAGTGTAAAAAGTTATTTCCTAAAGAATAGATTTGCAAAGCTTCCAACCAGCTTAACACCGCTTTCCCTGAACTCTATGTTAAAACTCCCATTGAGTTCAGTGATAGCACTGAAGGGAGGGAGCAATAGCAGCAGGGGAGAACACATCTCACATGCTAATCCTCCATCTAAAGCTAAAAGTCACTAAGGGAAACATTCAACAGGAACTCAACACACATTACCTGCCTCTATCACTAAAACCTAAGGATTCAAACGGAACAAACAGCTCTCCGATACCAACACGCCAAAGTCAAGTGTGATCACAGGAGCATTGCCGGGCTCGTCATTCGCACAAAAGCAGTGAAAATGGGGGCAGGCTAGTGGCCTCAGCTCCAATACATCCTTATACTCTGCTTTGGCATAGTGTTAATTCTTGTTTCGCATGCAAGCATAATCTGGATCATGTTGTTACATACAGGTCTGTATTTGTGCATCCCACCAAGTCACTGACTTTCAAGAGATTTCGCTAATGATTAACTTCCAACCTGTTTGGTAAGAATAGTAACAAGGCAAAAGAGAGAAACCTGATCAGCACAGAAACAGCTATAGTTTCAGCTCCGCCCATTCTAGACACCACAGGAATCCAGTGTATTCACTACTTTGCTAAGCTACCATCTTCTAGCTCCCATAGGTGGGCACATATGGCAATGAGCAATGCACCATTAATCCAAAAACTGTATTCAAGTCTCAGGATATCCCACAAGAACAGAAGAAGAGCCAGTCCACGTGACAGCGGGATCTTGCTCTGCCTTCCAGTCATCAAAATACCCTTCCTAGTTCACCCCCTGCTGCCAACTCTGCAGGAACCAACCACCTCTAAATCCTTTCTTCCTGGATGTGGGCCAGCATCCTAGGGGTTAATTATAAGATAAATACTGATCAAATCCAGTCTATCCCACACCCATCCAGATGGCGCAACTGTCAAACAGCTCTGTCACTGTGTAAGAAGAATTAATTGTGCTACTGGTCCTACTGTAAGCTCACGGCAAAGTTACATTTTAAAAGTCAAATTAATTTTGAGACTTCATTTTCTTCTTGCCATTTTAAACCACCATAAAAAAAAAAAAGATGCAATATTTCTGGAATATAATAAAACACTTTCGCATGATCTCTAGCACGGTTCCAATAATACACATCACTCAGCTTTTATGGCTTCTTCCAGCAAGCCTCACGTGAGATCCACACAATGATTCAGGAAAGGCTTGCCCTCCCTCCCTCATACATACCAAAGGCACTTTTCTGACATATTTTAATCAAATCTATAGGTTGCATAAAACTAACAAGGTATTGCTTTACACAGTACACTGCCATTCAAGAGTTGCCTACTAAAAGAGGAAAAAAGTTTACCGAGCATTTATAATGGCATTTTATAAGTGTTTTAAATATTGATATAATATATATATAATACATTGAAAATAAAGAGGTGTAGTGAAATACAGTAACAGCCTGGACAGATGCAATCACAGGGCTATTTCAGAAAGTATCTGCCGAGACCCCCAAATAACATAGCCAAGAAAGAACCATCAGAGGAAGAGAGTCACTGAAACAATAAATTATTGCATTAAAAGAAAATAAAACCTCAGAAGAGTCACTTTGCTTAGCAGAAGTCACCAAAATCACATGACATACAGCAGCATCCAACTGAAAATAATATCTAGGCCTGAATAACTGGTTACTGCATTACTCTTTCTCCTTCTCTCCTATGCTAAGGAACATGAGAATTGCAGCTTTCGGTCTGCTTGAGGTTTCTGTACAATTGTATTTTAGGGCATTTTAGGGCCTTCTAAAAAATAACAAAGGTGATCTCTGAAAGTTAGTGTAGGGGGTGGTAATAAAAATATTTAAAAAATTAAAGAGGGAAAAACAAAAGCAAGAGAACCACTACCTTCCAGCCTGGTCCAGGACAGTATTTCCCAGTCCAACCACCCCAAGTTATCAGACCATTTGTGCCTACACCTCCCTTCAGGCATGAAGGTTACATGAATGACACCTCCTTACTGTCTGCAGGACAAGCTCCCAGGAGCTGCCTCCGCTGGATGAAGGCAAGGGCGAAATGACTTAGGGGCTAAAAATCCTAGTCTACAAGAAGTCATCCAAAGCTTTAGCAGCTATCCCACAGTTGTTCCAAGCCAGTGAACTGCTGATCTACAGACCAACAAGACTTGGAGGGTGCACAGGACCCTGTGGAACAAAACTGCGCAGATTTTCAGGACAGGGTTATTGCATGCTGAGACGAAGAGAAGCAACGTGTTTGAAAAAAGAAAAGTTTCTTTCTTCTATTACTGCTAGTCACCATTCTACAATGTGGTTTAAAAGATGGGGAAACAATGATTAAAAACTGTCACGTTTCCACTAAAGTGAAAACTGGAGCATCTGTATCTGCGCTGTTGCTTACTATGCCAGTTCGCACAGAGGGGTAGCCCCAAGGCTAGCGAGCTGCAGGTAGCTGCAGACCACCTTGCGCAGCTGGACAGCCCAGCATGAGCAGAAAGCGCCATCAACTGCAAGAACAACATTTTTTGGAATAGCAACTGCTGCCTAGCTCTGGAGTCTGCATCCAGAAGATGACCCAGTGAGCAAAGGTTTGAGGAAATCAGCCTTCCCCTATATTTCTACCTGCAAAGGGAAGAATATGGCTAAGGCCAAGCCTTGGTTGCACCAGCCTACCAGAGACCTATGGGTTACTGCCTCTGGCTGTATTTCTGCTATCCTCACCTGCAAGGCCTGTAGACCCACTTGAAGACATCATCTGCAAGGGGGTGTCTTGTAAAGCCCTTTTGCATTACTCAGAAGGAATGTATTAAGACCTATTTCTGGATGGGGGAAGGGAGGGGAGGGAAGATTTAAAGCCAGCTTTTAAAATACTATTTCTAGGTTAAGAGTCAGTACATTTTCACTCTACCACGAGAACCGACTTCAAAAACAAGCAGGAAATGTTCAGGCTACACCACCAGTATTTCAATTTTGAGGACAGGAGCTTTTCTGAACGAAACGTGAGCGTGCATCCTACAAGGCCTGCCACACGTACAAATGCTTTTCCCACCAGACAATCATTTGCCAGTTACCCAATATAACGTGTGTGTTCTGTGACAGACAACACAATATACTAACAAAAAAGTTTGCTACTACTTTACCAGATTTCATCATTTTTTCTCACGACAAAAAAAGGGTACCTATTTTTACATTTCGTTCTGTGATCCATCACTGGTTCATCTTCAAATTGCACTGTTACTGGTAATACCAAAAAGTTAGAAAAAACCCACAGAATCTAAAATTTTATTCTAGCATAACCTGCACCTGTTTTTATGGTTTACTTGACACACACGTGGATTAAGAAAGTATGCTTGTCAGGTTGGTGGTGTGCAGTATGTATAGCACCCAGAAGAGCTGTCTGGGAATGTTCTGACAAAACTTGTTCTTTCATCTGAAAATGGTGATCTGTCAAAACTAAATCTGTTCAAGGGAAGAGTGGAAATTCTGAGAAATCTTTTTGGGAAAAAAAAAGCGTATAAAACAAAAACTTCCAAATTGTCAAAATGTCCAACTTAAACGTCTTCTAAATGAAGAGATTAAACTAATCTTAAATGCCTTTTCATTTCCAAGTACGTATTAATCTTTTTTTCAATCAAGTTTAAAAAAGTTGAAATTAAAACACGGTACTTCCAAATACCATAAATCCAATATTTTCACTGATGAGTTCTCATGTCCTTTTCCCCACTCCCAAATTATACATTGACTAAATTTGAGAGACTAGCATTCCAGTCAGGATGGGAAAATTTTCCTTTCTTTTCCTCATAAAACCATTTCGGCATGATCAAAAAAGCCTTTTTTCCTCTGGCTCTTCTCAGCAGATGGGAGTCTGCACTGTCGCAGCCACAGACACAGCCACACTCTATTGAGTTCCTTTAGGATTAGGATTTTATGGAACAAACCATCTCTAATGAATGTTAAATATGAGAAATAGAAGACTGTTTAAGAAAGACAACCATGTTCATCATAAATTTCAATTTCTTAGAGAACATCAGAAAAAAATCCCCATTGCCCACAGCAAAATCTTGCTGTAAGTCATACATTTTAGAAACTAGCTGTGGCACAGGAAGAGAGATCCCTGATTATTTTTTTTTTTTTTTACTTTTTTCTTGGTTTCTGATGAAAGTAACCTCTCTGACAACAAATGCAACACAACAAAAAGACAGACTCAGGTGAAGCAGTTATAGCAGCAAAAACATCAAAACCTTCTTCCTCTGAGCTAAAATTACCACTGCCATTTCAACCTGCGCTTCTGACATTCCAGACATCTGAAAAAAGAATATTCCTTCTCAGCTCCCGTCAAACTCTGACTCAACTGGGAAAATCTGAAATGCAAGCATCTACCTGGTCATTCCCCGTCAGGACCATATGGAGAAAAAAACAACACTCCCAGGAGGTTCTTGCAGAATTTTATTCCCTTACCTGAATGGCTTTTTTCCCCACATCAAACAGTTTAATAATGTCTTCCTGCGTTGGGACCTCACCTAGTTGCAAAGTTGTAAGACAGGGGACACCACAACACCACTATTCAAAAGTTTGCCAAATTGAGGAGCACGAGTTGTCAGAAGTGTAGTGATCATCACACCCATTAAAGCCTGGCTGAATAGCTAGATTTAAGACAGTCATATTAACAATTTATTGCCTTTTTTAATATAGGGAAATGCAACACGGCACAAGCACAGCTGACGGTGAGTATCTGACAACCAGTTTCTGCAGGCGACCTTTGGGGTGGATGATGTCAGTGAGCTGTGGCACGGGAGTCAGCTCCCCAGATTGACAGTAATGGGCAACTTTAGCGGGTCACAGCTCCTGAGCACCTAATTGCAACTTGAAAACCCGAGTCCTGGGTTATTAATGTTACTGCTGATAAACTCTCCGCTATGTTTCCCCCCACGGCCATTATTGCTTTTATGATTGTTTTGAAGATACAGTCAGTGTGATTCATGTGATGAGCACCACATTAAATCTGTTTTTAATAAATGCACGGCTCAATATTCCTGCTGGTTACCTCTCTTTTGGCTCAGCGACATCCCCTCCAGCCCTGAGACTACCATGAATCTATGATACCGGCTGTGCCAAAGCATTCGGTTTGAGCTAACTCCTCCATACTTGTGAGTCTCCTGCTTTCTGTTGGGAGAAAAGATACAGTTTCAATCTCCTCAGGGAAATCAGATCACCCATTATTTCAAGCTTTGCCTTACACATTTGCAATGCCCTCGCTGGTTTGCACTTTGCCGGAGGCAAAATCCAGACGCTTTCTTGTCAGCTAAGCATAGGGCAGAACAACTGAAAACTCCTCTTTTTATTAATCGCAACCTGTTAACTAATAAACACCATAAAACAAAAAGCAAACAGATTTCAAACTTTATTCAAGACCTACGTGGCACATAAAATCATCTGAAGCACAAGTGTTGCTTAAAATGAGTATATCCTGCCTGCCACTTGTGGAAAATTAGATAGGCAATAAATGTCCCCTTAATGTCATTTATCTCCAAAAACCTGCATGTCTCAAGACCGAGCTGCAATTTCAATTTCACTCCACGGCTGTAGCAGAAGCCTGCCAGTGTGATTCAACTCTGACAAGCAGCTTGGTTTAAGAAAAAAAAAAAAAAAGAAAGAAAAAAAAGAAAAAAAGGCAGGGCTCTGATTTTATTATCTCCGTAATTTCCATATTAAATGCGCACAGCACATACACACAAAGACTGCAGGCTTTTGGGGTTCTTTCAGAAAGTGGAAACAGAGAACAACAATGCCTCACTGCCGGTCCCCCCAAAAGAGAGCCTGGAACCTGAAGATCAGCCCAAGATATGTCTTTTTTGCACATTATTGTAAGTAATAGAAGTTCTTCGGGCAAATTAAACCACTGTTGTTGCTGTGTAATTTAATGGCATTTATTGGAGCTGCACAAGTGTAACTAATTATCCCTGTAGAAAAAAATTTATAAAGCTGTGTTTTCCCCAACACAGCAGAGGAAGAATAACCACCTTTCTTACCTCTAATTTGCTAGCGGGAATTTTTAGCAATATTGTTGTCATCAGGAAGGAGATGTTACAGCACAATAACTTAGTCAAAGCAGGTGAACTCTTTACCATCAAAAAGAGCATTTCTGTTCAGCAGATTCCTGAGCAACCAAATATTCAAGTCTCTTTAAGAGCTGAGCAATTGATGTAAAGCATGCGTTTTCTTCCTCGTTGCCTCTGGAGGCAGAGCCCGCCATCTCTGTCACCTGCTGAGAATACTGAGTTCGAAGAAAACATCTGCATCATAGCCTCTGGTACAACACTGGCATTACAGGAGAACCCAAACCCCTGCATAGTTTAGAGCTGGCATTTTTAAGAAGTTTTTGTTCTGTTGAACGCTGAACATAGATATCCACAAAAGTACTAGAGTTCTGACATCTTATTTACTTCCTAACTTCCCACGAATTTCAATGTCAGCTGAACTGCTTAATTACTTTTCTGGATCCAGCTGTAGCTCCCTTAAAGCTCCTTAAAAATCCCTGCCTGAGTAGGAATTGTGTGCCTGATCAGTAGGCAGCTCATATTGCCTGTGTACAGCTCCCCTTGTGCTTAGGGACTGCAGCTGAAAAAAACCTGATATATGCGGAGAGTCTATCTCCTTTCAGGCTATGTGTGCAGCATCCCTAAACTCCCTCTTCAGCAATACAAGCCTTACAGATAGAGCAATGCTTGCATGCACATTAACGTACCTAGCAGTTAATATCAGAGCCCAGTAACTTTTCAACACACTACCCTTCTGTTGCCCCAAGCACACCTATAAAAAAATGTTAGGCTCTCAAGTTGAGCCCAAATGCCTACCCAATTAATGTAGCTGTCATTTATCTCAATGTTTTTGACATTAATATGGCACTCCAGCATCCTGCCAGTGATATAATGCCAATAGGATCAGATCTTGTTAGGCAGGGATGCAAGGAACAGCATTTCATGAATTTTTTTAATGACCTTCAGTATTCCCCCCATAATCCAGGCTGTTTAATCAAAACTATAAAAAAGGACAAAGTTTCAGCAAAGGCAGTTTAGCCACTCTGCTGTTCTCTTCCCCTGTTACCGTCACTACAACTGCATTGCCATAAATGTCTGTAGCACCTTCCCAAGCACATAACGATGACACAGATGACACTCTCTGTGCCCCAGAGAACTTAATTTCTGACACATCTCGAGACAAAGATCAACAGTTCAAGCAGGAGAGGGGAAGGGCTCACCCTGGAGACAAGGGAAGCGACTGACGGCACAGCAAAAAGGTAGAAGGGAAAAAAGTTATCGAGGTGTTTTGTTTTGTTTTTTTCACTAAAGGCAGCTGGAAAGAAGAGGGGAGTAGGTAAGGAAGAACAAAGAAATGATTCAGTGGCATATAAAATAGGAGGAAATAAGAATCTCTACCAAAACACAGGAAGAAAGAGAAAGCCAGTGAAGAGATTGATGAGAAGCAGCAAGTGTTGTGAATGTGGAGAGCATCCTCATGTGTCTCACTCAAAATGTCAAGACAGTCTCAGAGCATCCACGGCACATTTAACTCCTGGCACAAAGGGTCTACAGTGACCTTGAGTGCGGAGATCTGTTTAAAGGACCGCAAGCTTCTAACATTTAGAAGACAAAAAAAAACTCTTTCCAAAACAATACAATTAAAGTCCATCGCATTCCCCTTCTGGTTGTTAACTCCAAGCCTTGTTCCTGCAGCTCTTTCTTCACCAAATTATTTACTAAATACATTAACATAAATGGAACCAAAAGATTTATTTTTAATTAAAAAAAGAGAGAAAGAGACCTAAGCACACTGTTAATATTGCCAATGCCTTTCATGACTTCATTAAAAAAATAAATTTTTAAGATTCACCTTTAGTAACTATTGTAATAGAGCTATTTTTCATTGACTCGGTGAAATTCCTTTCACATTCCTTTTACTATGAGAATGAAATGTAAAAACAGATCTCATTTTTCCAAAACAGAGACTTCCTCCAATAAGGAAGCAAAACAGCTAAATTATTTAACTGCCATGTATAGGAACAGTGAAAGGAAAATTAAATCATTAGCCTTCTTCAAAACAGGAAAAGAAAGCAATCTCTCATCAGATACTTGCTTCTTCAGCTATGAATGTTGCACTAATTGTATTCAGAAGCACACAGCAAGATTATTAGGAGAACAGGAGGCACTTTCTAGCACTTTCAAAATTGAATTTGTCTGTCTTCCAGGTCTTCCTGCATTGCCTGAGTTCTCCCAACAGCTAACAGCTCCCCGGCTCTCAGAGGGCAGCAAATCTCCATGATCCCTAGTCTGAAGGGATGTGGTCAGAGGTAAGGTACTAGTGAGTAGCTTCCAGAGATCTGACCCACGTATTAAAGACAAAAGAGCCACACATCACATGAAGGAAGCTGATTCAGAGAGTAGCAGAGACATGCATTTTATCTCCCCTTCTGTTATCTCCCTTCGCTCCTTCTGGCAGGCAAGAGAAGGAGCAGCCAATGTGGATGCACGTGATACACCACCAACACAACACGGGCTCTCGACCACAAAGCCCGAAAAAGCTGCATGTTTCACAAGCTGCTTCCCAGCAATCCAGACTTCCCGACACTTACCAGGCGTATAAACTGCTATTTACGCCTATTCAAAGAATGTCTCCGTGTCCCAAAGTGCCAAACAATGAAGCCGAGAGCTTTGAGCTAATCCAGCGCTTGCTGTACAAAGGAGTACTAAACTGTAAGTAACTGCAAAAATCTAAGCAGAATTAATACCTATTTTCCCCCTGAAGGAAGAGTGAGTAGCAGAAACAAAAGGCTATTACGCTTTAGATAAATGTATGAGGGATTAAGATTTCCTTTTAGATATAAAACAGAGTGAAAACATAATTTGTTTCAACGACAATAATTCAAATAAGCAAAATTAGAGATTCTGTTTCATTTGATACCCACGTCTACATTTCAGTGCAACCTATTAAGCACAGAAGGCTAAACCCACCTGTTTTTCAAGGAAGTGAAGTGTGAAAACATGCAGGTTACATCTCTAAAAAAAATAAAATAATAAAATAAGTTACAGAATCACATAATGGTAGGGGTTGGAAGGGACCCTCAGAGATCATCTAGTCCAACCCCACTGCCAAAGCACATTCACCCAGAGCAGGTTGGACAGGAACACGTCCAGGCAGGTTTTGAATGTCCCCAGAGACGGAGACTCCACCACCTCTCTGGGCAGCCTGTTTCCACATTAGTGTTTTCATTCCTTTTACTGTATCACCTGCTCCGTCCTCCTCCCCGTCCACATCACGGAGCAGCACCAGCTATTTAAACATTGACCCAATATTTTCTAAGAGCCCATTAGCAAATTCACCTTTGCATCTCAACAGAACCATAGAATCGTAGGGTTGGAAGGGACCACTGGAGATCATCTTGTCCAACCCCCCTGCCAAAGCAGGTCACATAGAGCAGGTTGCCCAGGAACACATCCAGGTGGGTTTCTGAATGTCTCCAGAGTTGGAGACTCCACCACCTCTCTGGGCAGCCTGTTCCAGTGCTCTGACACCCTCAAAGTAAAGAAGTTCCTCCTCGTGTTTAGGTGGAACTTCCTATGCTCAAGTTTGTGCCCGTTACCTCTTGTCCTGTTGCCAGGCACCACTGAAAAGAGCCTGGCCCCATCCTCCTGACACCCACCCTTTAGGTATTTATAAGCGTTGATAAGATCCCCCCTCAGTCATCTTTTTTCCAGACTGAAGAGACCCAAATCCTTCACAGCCTTTCTTCATAAGAGAGGTGTTCCAAGCCCCTAATCATTTTTGTAGCCCAGGTGTGCTCACATGGAAGACAGCGGGAACTGTGCCATGGGGAGAGTTTTGCTGGCAAACCCCAAGAGTGATGGGGCCCTGTCAGAGGGAGTCCCCCGAAGGGATGCCACAAGGCCCTACCTCCACAGCATTTGTAGTGACCCAGGCGACCAGTTGCTCTCCAGATCATCTTTCCTGGTCTCCTTTGGGGATTTTGGCTCAGCGCCACTCGATGTAGTGTCAACTGTCATACCAAGGCCCCAGAGCAGCTGTCAGTCAGCAGCTGCAGGGCACAGCTCACCCAGGCAGAGCACAGCAAAGCAGAGCCACCTCCAGATATACCACTGGACACACATGTTTTTGGAAGTAAAAACCAAGTATCTCCAAGTGCTGTGTGTGCAGTGGTGGGGCCTCCTCTAAACCGATGCAGGATTGTCTAATCCGACTGAATTGCCACCATCAGTGCAAACCAAGGCACGCTCCTCTGATGTACAAATGTGGGGCACTGTGAGAATACAATGTATGCAAGACAAAGCAAATGCTGCCAAAAAAAAAAAAAAAATCAATCCCAACACTGAGGTTGCAGTTATAGTAGTGAATTAAACAAGGCCAGGACACTGACACAAACACTAGCACATGATCATCCATATACAAACTGTTAGTGCTGTTCCTGGCATGGGTTTCCGCTCCAGCAACAACCTTCTCCCAGCATCTAGGTAAAACAAAGGACTTAGGCCAAGGACCATATTCTGTAAGTCAAGTGGAGGCAGCCATCCTGTTTTGGAGGGTTACCTTTGCGTGCACAGCCTCGCCACACCATCCACCTCAGAGCTGCAGAAAATACTAGTATAACCAAACTGGAACAAGGCCTCCAGTCATCACAGTTCATTTGCTGGGCAAAGAGCAGAGTGCATCTGACACTCATACCGGTCTCTGCAATATTGCCAAGGGTTTGGATACTACCATGGCAAAGCCAGCGTAGGACCCTGCAGCACACAGAATAGGTTTCTTGTCCTCAAAAAAAAGCAGTGATCCGATCACTCCTGCCCAAGACTGAACAAGACAGTAATTTCTGGGAGCAAAGGATCTAAGAGACGAGCTGTGGAGGGTCTGGTTGAACACAGCTCCCAGTCAAGCAGGCAGACAAGCTAAAGCAGTCACAAGATTATACCAGCCGTGCACTTACAGCATTTATATTCTGTTTATACAAGGGAAATGTTTTCATCACCTCTCATTATTTAAAATCCTTCAAACACCCCCATGTAATGCAGCAAAAAAGGTTAAGGTTTTATTCCCCTGGTGAATTCTCGAAGTAATTTGGCAATGGTAAAGCACTGTTTACAGTCATTGGGTTAAATACAGACCCTGCTCCTTCACTGGAGATGCTGTGGACACCAGGCTCTCTAACAGTCCACCACACAAGTTTTTGCATTGCCTCTCTTTTTGCACGCATGTTTTTTGCAAGACGTGGTTTGCAACAGCTTTTATAAAATGGTAGAGGAGTTAATGTTTGTCTCTGCTTCCCCAAGCACAAACTATACCCACTTCCCCCATCACACCTAGATAATGTGACCCAGAGCAATGCCTTGAAAATTTGGAATAATGGCTGTAATCCACAGAGTTTGATCTTGTGAGACTGGAGCTGCCCAGAGCTCCCATATAAGCCATCCAGCAATGAGATTACTCTGCTTCTGGCAAAGGACGCTTTATAGCGCCTCACAGGACTGAGCTCTGCCTGGTCTCTTGTCTCTATAAGCCACGTGATGTGGCTTGTCTAAATCGCTAACTAAAATCAAATCAGACCAAATCACACACTGCAAGTGTGACAGCCAAACAGAGCCCTTCATCTCAAATAATACAACAGAAGCGCATAAAAAGCAGGAGTGCTAGTGCAGCATTTTAAAATACATTTTCCCACTGTAGAACATCGACAGGTTGGGAACCCATCACTAAGGGCTCATTCCTGAAGACTTCTGCAGAGTGCCGTGGTACCAACACAGAGGAAAGCATGTGTGATGGCCTGCCTGCTTCCTGCCACCCCATGCATGTATCTCCACAGATGCCACACACGTGCAAAGCCCCCTGTGCAGACCCTGTGCAGCTGGAAACAATGCTGTCAAGGAGAAGGAAGATCAGCACACAGTCAGTCCCCTCAATCCCAAGATTTCAGCTTCTCCTACTCAGCCTCTGCTCTTCCGAGTAGTCTGTCTGCAAGGAGCAGCCCTTATGAACGTGCAGAAGAGGGATTGAGCCCTGCTTATGCAGGGTTGTCCTGGTTTCAGCTGGGAAAGAGTTAATTTTCTTTCTGGTGACTGCTGTGAAAGAAATGTCAATAGTACCTATTGGTTTTAGTTGTTGCTAAGTGATATTTACACTATTCAAGCACTTTTTTCAGCTTCCCCTAGAAGTATGGACAGAACAATGGAATGGCCAATGAAATATTCCATACCATAGACATAATGCTCAGTATATAAATGGGGGTTAGCCGGGGGGCGGGAATCCGCCATCAGTGTTTGGGATGGTGCCAATTCACTGGGGGATGAGAGTGACCCGTGTCATTATTACTATTATTGTTATTTTTCCTTTTCTGTTAATGTTTCTATTAAACTGTCTTTAACTCTACCCACAAGGCTTCCCCCCCCCCCGCCCCCTTTACCCTCCTTTTTTCACCCCCTTCTTGGAGGGAGGAGAGAGTGGGTGAGTAAGTGGCTGCGTGGTTCTAGTTGGCCAGCTGGGTTAAGCCACGACAAGAGTAAACCCCTCTGGACTCAGAGTGGAAGCAGAAAAAACATAAATGCAGACAGACAAAAGCAAGGCTTCATTTTCAAACAGCAATAGCAAAGTTGAGATTTCTAAAACGAGAGGTGGAGAAGTGTTATCAAAAACATAACAAGGCCTAAAACAGCATGTAAAGGCAGCTTTAATCCAGCAATTAGCCTGAAATAGCACAAGATCCAGTCACCAAAGCCACAAGATGTCACATCCAACGTCTGCTGTTGCACCTCCTTCATTTCCATCGCTACCTGACCCAACAATGATAAAAGCCCAGTTGGACACTTCTACGCACACAGCAATCGACACTCCAAAATGCACCGCAGGCACACAGTCAGGTCTGATGAGTTCCTGGGTGAGACAGGAGAGACGAGGGCTGCCACCCTGTTATTTGGTATTGGAGATATGAGGCCTAAGGCTGTGTACTTCTGAACAGTCATTCATATGTGATTTCAGTAACTGTGTACAGTCTTCCACAATAATATCCACAATCAGTGGTGGTGGTGATGTTAATTACTTACGTTTAAATACAAAACATAATGAGATGCTGTAATTCCATTTTCAGACAGTTTTACCCAGAAAATTAAACATTATTCAACTTATAAAAAAAACCAAAACACTTTAGCACAGTCATCTTAAGGGACTTGCCTGTTTTAATCATCAGTTTTAATTAGGCTAAAAAGTAGAGTATAAATCAAGGCCCTTTTTGAGGCACTCTCAAAAGGCACAAAAAAGGTTCCATTCTTTGACTGAAGTGCACATTATGCTAAAGTGTTAATGAGAGCAAACTGAAATCAGTCTCCTGCTAATTTTCATAATTTGTAGTGGAACACTTTTCTAATTAATAATAGACTTCTAGAGACATCTATGTTGACAAATACACACATGCTACACTCCTTTACCTTTCTGTCATCTTTCCTCAGTGCTGATGTACACGTAACGGTGCTTTCATACCTCTTTTCCTACAAGCTGGTTAAGCACCAAGAGCTTGCATTTTTCCATGAGTCTTCTGGTTGCACTGAACTGTCCCACTGTTTGGGGGTCTACATTAGAGGACACTGATATTTCAAGACTATCAAGCCAAGCCTATCATGGAAGGATGCATTTGTGTACCTTTGGTACCCACGAACAGTGGAGATCACAACTCTAAGTCAGGAAAGCCTTTGGGGCCTTCTGCAGCTCCCCATCCGTTCTTCTGTCTAAGTCACTATAACCAACTTTGTCTTACAGTAGGCTTAGAATAGCATTAAAAAGTGAAGGGCAAATCACCTCATAAAATGTGAAGCCCACCAAGACAAGGCACCTGCGTGCTTACTGTCTCTTTGCCATAGGAGTCTGGCACGATACACGAGCGGTTCTTGTGCTTGTAAAACCTGTCTTTCTGCACACACCAGCCTTAGCAGTCAAGACTGAAAAATAGTCTGCACAGTAAGCAAAAAAAATATTCACTTCTGCCCCTCAGGTGTATTTGGTTCTAGCTACTGCCCAATTATAATCTGTTTATTGCATTTTAGTGTGTAGCATGCTCTGAGCTGACAAAAAAGTTGTCTTCCGTCCACAACTCGTTATTTATACCTTCTGCGTGCCTTTGCTGTGGCTCCCCAAAACCTGCTATGTGCTGACATCAACAAATGGCATCAAACACTAGTAGGTGGCAGCGTTCATTTACTAAACTACCCTGTGATGTCAAATCAGCTGAATGTATTCCTCAAGTGTTGCCCACATCAGCACAGGCCTAAATTTGAAAGCATTTGCCTCGCCCTCCTAAGACAGGCAATTTCATTTCATTTTAATTTATTTTAAAACCCTGTAATCTCTCTCAAAGCTCATCGCTTTTCCTAGCTGTCCCACCCCCCGACCCAGCTCACGTTTCTGCCACGCGTACTAACAGCCCTTCAAGGAGCAGCAAGAGTGACAAGCAGCTATCAAGAGAGAAAGGGGTGCACTGAAGAAGGGTAGGAAAGTGGCAATGGCAGAAAAGGCAAGGAGCACGGAAAGTAACTGAAGGCTTCGGATTCGTGCATGCAACAGCCCAGTCCTACTAGCTCTGTAAGGGAGATTTTCCTATTACTTAATTGCATCCACTATCAACCTCATGAGTCCTTTACAGCATAATCCATTACTCCTGTAACTCGGGTTAAAAACGACACTAGCAGCGCCTCCAGAGAAAGAAGTCTCTCTCCACTGACCACAACCCTTAGCACACAAAGTTAAAATAGCATGAATCTCTCAAAAAAACAAACGGGAAAGCAAAACAAAGCCTACTACGAGAGAGAACTTCATAGGTACACGCACATCACTATTTGTAGTCATCCAAGTCAAATTCTTGTTTGTCTTAGAGAGGCAACAACTTTAAGTCATGCCTTCAAAAGACTCCCTGCAGTAGATTCAAGGCAACACAGGGTTTTTAATTTTAAACAGAAGTTGAAAGCCTAAGGTAATCACTTATTTCTACATAGTTGGTCTTCTAAGAAAAACACTAAATATCACAAGGGCATTCCATAAAGTGTCACAAGATGTAAGTCAATGATGCCAACTTAGGTGATGCAGGAGATGAGGTTTTCTTCTGCCTAACACATGGCAATTTTATTTTTTTTTTCCTTTAAATAGTCTAGTCACCAAAAAGCAGTTCTAAAGTCATCAAGTACCTTCTGGAAGTTTATTTTTAAGTAATCTAGTAGAGAATGTTAGACCAAAACATTATTAAAAAAAAAATCTAAAAGGGAAAAAATAAAACATTTAATTTGGACTTATGATGAACTATAGTTTAATCTGAGCTAGGTTTAGTCAAGAGTTTTCCTCCTGGTTAGAAGTTTCCTCTTAGTTAGAAAATTGACACTCCCATCCCCAAATGATTTAAAAGAAATAACTATTTTTCTTCTTATATTGCTCAAATTTCTGGCCTGGCCATCAAGCATGAAAATCACATTTTTCATGTGGGTCTTTTTTTTCCTCCAGCCACTGAGGGCAAATGAAATGTAAGAGGTTTCCAGGAGCCCTCACAATGATACAGAGTTTTCTAAACAAGCACATATTGAATGTCTCCACCAAAACTCAGCCAACAGCTGGCTCTGATGGGAAAAAAATCATGCTGCAGTAGGAAAAATGTCAAACCTCAAAATAGGAATTTTTTATATTTTTTTTTAAATCATGAGTCAAGTGAATTATTCCCTCTGTGAAAGTTTTCAGCATTTTTATAGAATTGCTTTAACGTCAAGAGTTTCAGGAACTATTTGCATCTTAGCAGGGATCTATGTGCGTACACTGTTTCTGACGATGACCCTGGTTGCTATTAAACTAGCTGATACAAAATTAGGCAAATACTTAAAAAAAAACCCAAACCAAAACATTAAGGACAGAATTTACCTAAACCAAATATTTTTCCTGGACAATTTTCTTGGACATACCCAAAAATCATTCTCCACCAAGGTGACAAGGGAGCAGGGGATAGCTTAGACTTTAATGGGAACTAGGATACAATGAACAACAAGGTTGGGTTTAGCCGTTTTTATCTCAGTTCCTTTGGCAAGAGTATCCTCGATACCATATGCCTCTCCCATCTCTGGTGACACACACAAAGACCAGCTGTTGCTCCTCTTTAGATACCACTTTGTAACACCATTCTATTCACCAGGCAGAAAAGTATCACCTAGGGCAAGGAATGATGCCAAAAAAGAGTGTTATTCTGAGAAGGGCTGCCTCCTCAATTTATCATCATCCAAGACCAGTCAGAGAAAGTAGGCAGCCCATTTTGAAAATGAATGGATTAATCAACCAACGAATAAACCCTCTGAGCCCAGGCAAAAAGGGGGAGAGATTGCCAGGGCACTAGCATTTTACAGTTGCTGTTCTTTGCCTTCTCCCTGCCTGGAAATTGCCCAAGTGACCAAGCACCCAGTGACCAAGAAGGGTCCCACGTGAAGCACATCATGACACGTTCAGAAATCCATCCCCATCCAGCATCCAGTGTAGTGCCCATTCATGCTGGTGCTGTGCAGCATTGCCAAAGGCAGATGTACAGCATTACTGTGACAATTCCTTGCTTCCCTCTCACAGCTAAGTGACCTTTGGGAGAGATTGTAGCTGAAACCACAGTTGCGAAAAATCACTCTGTGTTAGGAGCGTTAAGACACGCAGATGACTATTCCCTCCTCAAATTCTTCACTCTAACTTCTGCTTTTCACTTATTAAAATACCATTCACATCTACAAGTGCCAAGTCTGAAGTTTCAGTACATATCATGTAAGAATACTACATTGTTACCAAAAAAGGAGAGCTGCCCACATTTCAGACGCATTCACGCAAATCCCCCATGTGAAGCCGTCAAGTGGAAACCACAGCATCCATAAAAATCTAATGGAGAAATGTTTGCAGGGAAGATAAAATAGTTGATCTCACCACCACCACAAAGCAGATGAAAATAGCAACAAATGACAGAGAGAAAGAGATGTTGGCACAAGGAAAATTAAATGAAATGAAAAATGAAATGTACTTAGACAGTACCTCGCCTGCAAAGACATTGGGCTAGATACTTTACAATTATCCAGCAAGCAGTCTTTGGCTCTTAAGACTTTAGAGTACAAGTGTGATAAAGTTATAGCACCTCAGCAGTGGAGGCCATTTAGTCAGATTCACCGTGCCAAGGGACACGTGGATTTTAAAGTTTCCCAATTTTTCATTCTTGTCTTTGCAGATTTAAGCTTGTATTAGCAGCAGAATTAAAGGTGGAATAAAATAAAAGTAGCACAGCATACAAATACCAGTAGTACCAAGCATATCCGTAAGGTACACAGCACACCGGGTGTCTGCAAATCAATGTTGATACATTCTACACACATGAAGCTTATGGCAAAGTTATGATCCAAAAGGAATACAAAAGCAGTCTCGAAGAACATTATTCTGGTTTATGGATTGTTTCTTTTTTTTGACTGTTGCCAATTAGTCTGTGAAAATTTCCATATGATCTCCTGAACAGAAAATGGGATTTCTTTGTCTGAAAAAAAAAAAAAACCAAAAACAAAAAATATGCTTTGTATAAATACATTACGGTACCTGAAAAAAAGAAAAATACTCAAGGCTCAGGAGGAATTATTTTTTTAAAAAAAAACTCAAGAACTGAAGTATCAGTTTACTGCTAATTCACTGTGCTGCAAACTCCCGCCCAAACACAAATAAACTCCGTGTCCTTCAGGTCAGGTAAACGAAAACAGTCTTTACAACCTTCTACCAATAAAAGGCATCTGTCAAATTTGCAATACTGAGATGAAAAGCATTTGAAAGTTAAATCTGAAACCCCAGACTGAAACAACACTGTGCTTTAATTTAAACACATTACACTGCATGGTTATTATTAAGCTCTTCACTCACAGTGTAATTTAAGTGCCATTTTGATATTCTGTTTGAACAAAGAGGTGTCAAATTAAGGAAACTGGTGTCAAGTCCAGAAACTTTGTGAAAATGAAGCCCTATCTGTAATAGTACCCTATAGGGTTTCATTTCGACAGCACTGTTACATTAATTTTAATGCTGCCGTAGCATTTGCCTCATAGACCTCTATGAAAAGACTTCCCCAGCATCCTCGTTCTGCTCCGCCTTGAGTGCTGTTGACAGATTATATGCAATCAGCAGCTAATACTATAAAACAACTCATGCTGTAATGGTCATGTGAAGCACATGGCTGTATGAGGTCTCTGCAGTGCTAGCCTGAACCTGCCATGGTTACACTGACAGCCCACATTTCCCTTAACGCTGACTTTTTGACATTCAAAGGACAGAGAGGACTATAACCCCTACAGTTCCTCTTGACTGTGCTAACGCAGAGAAGTTGTTGGGCCAGCAGATGCTATCCACGCAAGGCAACAGCAGGCAGCAATGAGTCAACTGCGTATCAGAAGGGATGATTTTTTAGGTTGTTTTGGCTCATTCTCCAAGGGTATTGAAGCTAATATGAGATTGCAGACCATGTCTGCTGGGCAGTATCCCCCTAACCACTTTTAGCCTGTTGTCCATTTGGAACCCTGTCTGGCAAAAAGGACAGAGAGCATACATAATTAAATTTCTGCAAGTTTCATGGATGCGAGCAGCTTGGCACTGGAGACAGACCCTGCTAGCTTCCCCAGCGAAGGAAAGAACCCAAAATAAGAAATCAGTTCCCATTATTTCCTTTACCCATGAAACAAGCTATCTTTTCAGAACGATAAAGTTTGCATAACTAGTATCTCCCCCAAGGACCACCACAGAAATCTCTTCAGACTATTTCCTAGAAGTACAGGGACAGACAAGCTTCCTGACTTTCCAGGTCTTTTTGCATTGGACACAGGTATGCCAGGAAAAGAGTTTCCTGATGTCAATGTCTGATCTGCACTGAAGCTGCAGAGGAAGAGTTAAGATGCTTTCTTCCTGCTAAAGGGACAGATTGCACGTGCCATGCCAACAATCTCAGCTGTCACATTACCTCCTAGTCAAGTAATAAATTATTTACTGTATCTCTCTATTTGAAAGGGAGTCAATTAGTTAACTGACCATCAATTAATACTCAGCAAGGAACAACACAAAGAGAGGAACTGTTCTGAACAGCACAGCTTTTGAAATAAAGACTGTGTTTTTAAACCAGATACCTCCGTACTCAAGCCAGTATTTTGCTTCACTGAACATCTATTTTAAAACATAAGCAGTTACATTTTCTAGCAAGACATCCTGTTGACACCTATTCAATCCTGCCCCACTTTGGCATGACAGTCTTGTGCGTTCTGCAGGGTTCAAGTGAGTGCTCAGATGTATTCAAAGCATTATAATGCAACGTATTTGAAGGAATAAGGCAGAAGCTTTGTTTCCCAGAACAAAGTCTGAAAGGCAGCACCTCACAAACAAAGTTACCCTGGAGACAGTCTCTGAGGAGCAGCGACAGTTCTCCTCAGACAAGATGATCTGCTGGGTTTGGTATTTTAGGGGTGGGGGAATGGGTGTTGGGTTCTCCACTCCTTGTTTGGGAAACGGGAAAAGAATGAAGGTGAGGGAGGGAAATGGGAAGTTGATTATAATGTTTGTAAGTTATTTAAGGATCTTTATAATATGAAACGTCCTTCACTCTCTCTACTATACAATAGCATCATTTTCCTGGCATGAAGTACATAGCTTTCACCATACACTTTCTTTACATGATTTTCTCCTGAACTTTGCCTTGAACTCTGAAATCTAATAAAAGCAGAACTTGATCAACCTCTTCACGCAAAAACTGAAGAACTTGCAGCGTTTGCCTATGTGGGCACCATTTTGCACAGCTTAACTTAAATGGTCGTCTGGCACCTCCTCTCAGCCTGCTGAGGGAAGGAGGGTCACCCCAGGCAACACATTCCAGACAAGGAGCCTGACCAGGACAAAAGAACACAAACACAAAGCTGTAGTATTTGCAACTCCCACAAGACATCACAGCAAACTCTGAGTCAATATATATATATAATTTTTTTTTTTTATGTTGTCAAAGCCACATACTCAGCTTTATTAACAAACATTCCCCCAAGCTTCCCCAGAAAAAATACCTTTGCTATGTGTCTCCCACAGCTCTAACTAGCATCACTATTACTTTCCAGCTTTTTCCCCTACAGCTTTAACTAGCATTTCTACTACTTTACAGACAGTGTATCTGGCTACTATACATCTTATATGCATATTTGGATTCACTCATAATGCTGTAGTAGTTTAAGCATTATTACTGTATCATCACCTATGAATATATTTATAAAAATTAAGGAATATTTGGCAGCTCTGCAATTACCATCTGCACAAGATATCAAGATTGCTATATTCCAGTGCAAACCATAAAAAAAAAAAGCAGCCCCCAAAACCCACCACACACTGTGGCGACGGTTGCCCAGGGAAGTTGTGGATGCCCCTTCCCCGGAGGTGTTCAAGGCCAGGCTGGATGGGGCTTTGAGCAGCCTGGTCTAGTGGGAGGTGTCCCTGCCCATGGCAGGGGGGTTGAAACTAGATGATCTTTAAGGTCCCTTCCAACCTAGACCATTCTATGATTCTGTTAAGTGTACTAAAATGGTCTTGGCACATAAACTGGTTGCTAGTCTAATTCTCTCAGAGGTTTGTACCTCTCAGCTCCTATTGACTTCAAAGTTTATCCTTTTTTATGCACTTTTCACGAGCGCTAGACAGACTGATACCATCTTCTTGTAGCAACTTCTCTGTGCCCTAAGCTTCTCCTTCTTTAAGCTTCTCACCATAATAGCATTCCAGAGTGATATTGGATATGCCAGCCCTCCTCAAAAGTTATTCTTGATTGCATTTTCCCAACCGGCCAATGAGGAATAACGAAGTTCAACATGTCAGCATTCCCCAAGAGCTGGAGAATTTCACATCTGTCATATATTTACTACCCAAAAAGAAAGAGGCTGTATTTGTGCAAGGGCTAGAGCCTCAAGAAACAGGGTTGTCACCAGATGTTCCGTGGCTGAGAATCTGCATAGCCTCAAGATGTGAGGCTAATCAGTGCAGACCCTAAATAATTAAGTTACTGTGCTTTGCAAGAGCTGCCGGCTGGTTAGAGGAGAAAGACCAGAATTCAACAACCTAGTGAGAGAAAGGCAGGAATAACTCAGATATTATATAGGTGAATGGGGGACAGCCAGCATTACCAGGGCAAGGACTGCACAGGACGAAACATGAACCCACATCCAGACAGGTATCAATATAGAGCAGTCCCACCTTCTGGGGCCTGCTAGGAAGTTTCTGGCACCAGCACTACAAATGACAGCATATAGCAAATGAGTCTAAATCATTTGGGTTTCTACTAAACAGGATTCCCGCCCCCATTTTTAATTCAGTTCCCCAGGGACACTAAACAGAGCATACAGGTTCATCCATCTTGTGCCTCATCTCCTCCATCTTATTGTCTTCCATCCCTTTAATCTAAGGCTCCTATGAATTCACGTACACGATCTGAAACAAGGATCTATCAGGATGCAAGGATGTACTTGCAGTGCCTCACGACAACTGCTGTGCATCGGAAGAGGTAGAAATACTAAGGCCATACCAAATTAGCTTCTCACAAATAAGAGCATAAAGGTAAGCAAGTGGGGTTTTTTTGGGTGGGTTTTGTTTGGTGGCTTTTTTTTTTTTTTATGGCTGGTTGATACTGTAACACACGACTTCCAAGCACTTTTGTCAGCAGGGCTCAGAGACTCTTAAGGTGTCTGTTGATGATACAAATTCATTATGTATTTGGCATCTGACCAACAGGATGAATTATTTTT
Source organism: Rissa tridactyla (assembly GCF_028500815.1). Lineage (NCBI taxonomy): Eukaryota > Metazoa > Chordata > Aves > Charadriiformes > Laridae > Rissa > Rissa tridactyla. The sequence goes on from NC_071470.1 coordinate 61,352,365, forward strand.
TTTTTTCCAATCAAATTAAGGAAAACAACTGAACATTATTAGATTTCTAAGTCCTCAGAATTCCCCCAGAGTAATATCTAATAGTAACATTTTTAATTGCATATGCCTGTAATATTATGAATTGCGATGACAGGCCAGATTTCAAGTCACATCGATGAAATGAAGGCATGTTTAAAAAGTTCCTTGCATTATTCCAAGTTTAGATGGACCAGCTCTCTATAGGTTTATTTATATATACAGTGTGAAAATTATTTATAAAGCGCGCACACACACACATATATATAAAAAAAATACACACACACACAAATAAACTCAGTGACCTGGATTTTCTTACAACTATTGCAAGTCGGCATTCTTTCTTAAAACACCCTACAAATTACATACACATAGAAACGAGCAGCAATGCTGGCAAAATATTGTTTTAAGTGATAAATAAGACTTGGCCATGAATCTGTCTTGCAAAATGGAGCCATGCCTCCGCTGGAGGAATAAGGGGGATTCCTGCTCACAAGAATGCCCGTCAGCACCAGTGCCGAATGCTCCCCTCCAGCAGACGAGTTAGGGGAAGGGAGAGGGTGTATTTTGAGACTTGCATGCCAAGCAGCAGCTGGCATGGTTACCACCAGCCCCTGGCTTTGTGAAGCACCACCCTGGTTTTCCCTGCCTGCAGAGATGCTGCCACCTGGGTTTGTTCATCCACACCTTGAGCTGCAAAGGAACTAAGCTCCCAGCCCCACTCCAACTCAATGCAACTAGCACAGTCAGTCTAACTGCCTTGCTTATAAACTGACACGCACATTTCTCCCTCCACCCAGATAGAGAGAGGAGTATTACACAAGGCTGACATACCAAAGCTAGTTTTCTTTTTGTCATCTGCTCTCTTGATACTAAATCAACCCTTACCGCAGCCTCCAGCATTTCAGTAATAGAAACAAAACACTGTGAATTAAAAACTGGAGACAGATCTTCAGCAACAAGAGCTGCAGAGGGAAGGGAAAAAAACTAATCCTCATTTAAATCAGCAGCACTGATGACTGCTAATGGCTCCTAGAAGAGCTTGAAGGTGAACAGTCTCCCAAGAGAATAAGGATCCAGCGCAACATGGGAGCTCTTGGGGCAGGGGGGCCTCAACCTGGTCAACTCACTGCAAGCACTAAGATTTGAGATAAGATTACACAAAGACATACAATATCTTCCACGTTACACCACCGCTTTCCCCAAAGCAATCCCTCTGGCCTGAGCTGACCAGATTCAAAGTGCATTTACATGCAGTCACCAACTTGCTGTGGGATTTGGATCAGACCCTAAAAACTCAATATTAAAATGTCATTTACTATGGCTCCACATTCTGGAGATTTAAGAACAACTGACAATTTGACTGAACTTCTAAAATCCATCAGGCATCTCTGTTTCTACAGATTACGACACAGGAGAAAGCGACGATGCCCTTGCTTCTTCCTCTGCCCACTCCAATGCACAGACTGCCTGAGAAGGATCTTTAGCATCCATGAGTCTTACATGAAACAAACTCACACCTCAGGATGTTTAGCAAGGCACCCAACACTATCAGGCACTGCAGAAAACAGCCCAACACAGAAAAGCACAGGATAATAAATCAAAGTAGATGTTGCTCTGATTACGATTCCTTGAGTTTACAGTATGCATTCGATAATACACCATACCTAAAAACCCACTTGCCCAGTCTTATGCTCTCTGCGATGGGCAAATTGCAGCATCTGTGTTGTGTTGGCTAAAAACCCATTGAGTATCCCACAGCTTGGAGCAGATTCATGAGAGAACAGAGACAGTCCTGCCAGGCACTGGGAAGGATATTCGAGGGGCTGCCCAGCACCAAACAGTTTCCTGGAATCAGGGAAGTTCAAAGTGGGGAAAAGCTTCTGAACTCTCCAACATGCTTTTAATTTCTTCCCTTCCCAGAGTGTCTTTCCCAGATGAGTTGCTCATTGAGCAGCAGGAGATCTCTTCCAAATTTAAATAAAACCACATTACCAAACAGCATAACCAATTCAAGAAATCATGATCGCTAAAGGAACCAACTGAACAACAGTGAATGTGCCGTGGGGTAATAAACAGATAGCTCTAGGATTCATTTAACATGACTGCAGAGTTGATAAAATGGATGTTAGAGATTTCTTCTAGGGAATCAGCAGTTTCATTTGCAATAAAGAGCTTCTGTTTGCTGTTCTTGCTGGGCCAAGGGTGCTTACTTGCTAGCAGGGGAAAACAGCAGATTTGCCCAGATCTTGTGGGAGCAGGTTAGCAGCAACTGAGGAGGCGGTGCGAGAATGAAGGTGGCCATAATTCATTCCCTCACTCTCACTCTTTTCTCATTTTAGTTTAAAGTACTTGAACATGCCCAGCTTATACGGATGCAAGAACTAGGGCCAGACAACCCTCAGAAATAATTTTTTTTTTTTCCTCTCCATGTGAAGTGGTTTAAGCTTAGCTGAAGTTATTAGGAAAAGAAACAGGAGTGACATCCTATCTGTGGGCATATGCACATCCAGAAGAAAGGTGTTACAGCTGCATGGGAAGGATGGGCACATCAAGCTTTTGTGCTTTCAAAACCTGGCCATAGCTCCCCACCTGCTCTGCTGGGAAAGGTGGCTCTAAGTAGCTCCTTTGGCTGTGAAGCTGTCTTCAGGTCCTGCACTTCTCCAAGTATTGAGGAAAAGTTGCACAGCCTCATCCATCACACCCTTTACACAGCCCAGAACAGTAGGCTCTCTCCAACCCCTGGTAGCTTCCTGTCACATGAAAGCTTTATCTGGAAGTTTAGCATTAACAAAGTATTAGGTAGGATGAGCAATTAGCCAAATAAATCTCCATTTTCCCATTCAGGTAATAATGCAATAAGTGAAAGCAAACAAGGAATGGGTACAGAATCATCTTCCCTATTCACTGGATGAGGAAAGGGAAGCTGCCCAGTTCTGCTTCTCTCTCTACTGCACCAGCCTCATTCAACCTCGGCTTGCCTCACACCAGTCCCTTTGGAGTACCCTGCATGCCCATGAAGACAGGGGACAAGCTGTCCTTCTCACACACAGAGATAGCTACAGATGCGAAAATATTCCTGAGGCTCCATGGTACCTCTGGGTATTGTCTAAGGGATGCCCATATAAGTCACTTTGACACGCTACGTTTTTCAGTCCCCGTTGCTTGGGATTATTAACACCAAAAGGATGTATAAAGAGATTATTGTGATGTGTTTACCTGGAAAAGTCAGGTGGTTTTTTTTTAATTTGCTCGTTTGGTTATTTTTTTAAAAAGTATTTACCACTAAAGCCAAACCACATTAATCACATCACAGACACTTACTGCTTACATGGAAAACTACCATGGTTTTCATTGGGCTGCTATAATATTCCTAAAAGCCCATATATCCACCAAAAGTGAAATAGCCCTGGCCCCATCAATAACTTGATCAGCTAGAAATTGCTGAGAACATGAGTAAAACTTATTCAAAGATTAAGTCCCTTGAAAGAGCCTAATTTTAATAGCTATTGCTTATTTACTCTGCGATTAGCTATGAAAAGGACTAGTTGGGGACAGGACTATCTAATAGGGCTTGCTAAACCAGGGACTACTGCAGAAGAGACACACCAGGATCAGCGTGGATGAATAAATTCAACATCCTCCTGAATCCCAAGAGAAAGAGACAGCCAGGCACTGCCCCAGACATCCTGTCATCTCAATGAACAACGTGCCAAGTACACGGGTGCTCTTCGTTCATGTCTTGAAAAATAATTCATTGGGAAGATGGTTTTATTCTGCTAACCCTTAAGCAACCTTAACTGCACGAGCTTTGCCTTTTGTCTTCAACAAAAGAGGAGTATTAGAGGTTTGTAGAAAGACAAAGAAATACTGAGATTTTTAAGGTATTCATGGCCCTTTTGTTTTTCCTCTCCAGTACCCCCCCAAGCCACTTTTCCAGGCTGGCTTATTTTTCCCAACAGCAGCAGAGGAGGCATACCAGCCTGGTCCCTCTGGTGCTCTTCCCCACTGCCGCAGACAACCCATCTTCTCTATTCACTCAGTACTCACTAGGACCAAAAACAAACGCGCCAGCCGTAATAAGAGTGTCTGGCATGTGCATTTGCATAGCCTGAACTGGAAAAAGATTAGATGGCTCAAGAGACTGGTTGCAAGCTAACGTTTCCAGATCAAATCAAGACCAGGTCAGAACAAATAAATCTAGTCATCCTACTTAGCAACTGCTTGGCAGCTGATATGAAATGAATAGTTAAGAGTTACATCAGTTTTTTAGACAGCAGATGTCTGCACCACAACACCCATTCATTACCTAGGGTTAATAACTGCAGAAATAGAACTTTTCAAGATTCAACAAAACTCCTCATCTCCCAAAGCTACCTACCCTCTTTGTGACAAGATCTGTGTTGTACTTTTCAATTCTTTTTTTTAAAAAGTAACTTTTCTTAAAGAAGTTCACTAACAAAAACATTTTAATAATCACAGTAAAATATAATGGGAATTAAATTATGGTACAATGATTCACACTTAGCTGCAGATAGGCCATTTGGCCTTCATCTTTGTGCTTGAATGTGCTAGACATGAATTACTACACTGTAATTCAAATGCTGTCAGGTCTTACGGCTTAATTAACACTACCAAAAAAAAAAAAAATCAGAGCACACAGAGTTGGCCACTAGAGATCAGAAACCAGTCTTGTCAGGAAACGGTTACAAATGAAACAAGCATCAGGGGTTACGGGCCTGCAGGGTAACACAACTCCCCCCTTCCTATTGCTGTGAGAGCAAGCACTTTTTCTACTGCTGTAGCTCAAAAAGAAATCTACGTGCCCTGCTGCTGTATGTTGTAAGTATTAAAAAGCCTATAGGAAAGGATAACTTCCGTGCATTAATTTGGGCCCTAGTCACCAGCCTTCTTCTATAATTCAAATCCTATAGCTCCAGCTTTATTGCAACTAAAGCTGTGCCAATAGCTAAGGGTTGCATGTCCCATGGAAAGCATGCTTTGGTATGATTGGCAGGCGAAAATAGTACAAGATCTTGTTTCCCTCCATAACACAGGAGGACACTATGAGAAGACACACTTACTAAACACTGAAGAAAAAAACAACTCACCACATTATCAGAAAATACCCTTAAAATCTCCTTCCTTATTTAATGTGAAATTTAGACATGAAAGAAGTGAGTCCACACACAGACCTCTGCACTGCTTAATGGCTTAAGTGAGAATTAAATGCTGTATAGAGTCTCTGCAAGGTTGAATTTCACCCTCTATCAGCTTATAGATTGGTCAGTCATCAGATGGCAAACTTAATACTCCTGATTTTAGTACATTGCTGCTAGTGAAAACACTGTAGTATATTCATAGAACAGCCACCCCCTTTTACCGGGAAAAGCCTTCCTCCATCACTTGTGCTACTATGGAAAAGGTGGCACGGCTGCAGGTAATAGAAATTGCCAAGAATAGCAAATATTATAAATATTTCAAGGATGATTAATCTTTTAAAACAATGAAGTTAGGCAGAAGCCTGGAAGTCAACTTGGCTATTTCACAACTAATAAAACATGTCTCTTGTATTTCATTTTGACTATATGAAGAGTAGTGTAGTAAAAGGCAATTATCCACCATTCACTAGCTAACATAACACTTGTACAAGTATAAAAGAAACACAGTATGTATTTTAAGCAATGACAGTATTTCCACTGTATTAAAATAGTAGTGAGGCAAACGTTCAGCTCACATTAAACAGCACTCTGTCACCAAGGACCAGCTTGCTAGCTTCATATATTCCCCCAAGAAAGATAATGCTGCTTGCTTTAACAGAATCATTGTCACCAGGCAACTACCAGTGCTGTTCAGTAATAAATATTTCCACTGTTCCCACAGAAACTGGCTCAGCATTGCGACCTGCTAATGCCTAGAGAGATCAGCTTGACCTTTGAGCGCCATCTTCTCGCAAAGACGTAGCCCTCCCTCACCACAGTTGTCTCCCAGAAACATCGGGAAGATGGCGCAGAAGCACGCAGGGTCAGGACAGGACAGCAGATTAGGCTCTTTTCCTTGCAGCTGCAATGACTCAAAAGGACTTCAAATTTCATTTTCTACTCTGCAAACCATAAATTAGTTCAGCCCCATCTCGACCTATTCTCATACGGAGAGACAAGACAAGATGGCATCTGTCCCTAAATGCAGGAAGGTCACTTTACAGCTACGCCACAACTCTGCATAAATAAATTCTTGGAGGCAACTTGTTTTTTGGAAGTTCAGAGTTGGGCCAGCAGCAACCGTAGCCCTGCCAGTTTGGTGCTGTCAACTGTCAGTAGTAGGCCTTAAGCTTCATAACAATACCATGCTCCAAGGCCTTGTCAGGCTTTGTTTGAACTAGAACCTATCTTCGCTTAAACTTAGCTCTATCTCCAAAGTTGTTTAAGAAACCTTTGCTGCACCTGCAGCTTGCTCTAGGATCAGATGACTCTCATCCAGCCTGTCTTAGCTGCAGCAGCAAAACTATTCTAATGTCAGATACCTATTGTTTGTCCTGTAATTTCAGCCAGGTTTTGGTTATATTACTGCCTCACTTGTTCTGGCTTCAGTTTTGCTTAGCTTTGGGTGAGTGAGCGGTTCTGGCCCAAAAACCACATTGTATGTGGAGAAAAAGATTAAGAAACCAAAGTAATCACAGCAATGACTAACCCACCCCATGGATAATCAGGAGGGAACAGTCTGCAACCCATTAAAAATACAGAGTTAAAACATAAAAAAAAATAAATAAGCCCAAGCAGCTGCAAGACCAAAGAGGAACAAACCCCCGCTTTGCTCAAGCAGGAACCAGGATGCTGACAGATCACTCTCCCAGCACAACTGCAGGGTGAGAGCTTAGCATGAGAGGAAACAGGCAGATCGCCATGCCTGTTGGTTTTATTGCATTTGTAACAGTCTCCAGCAGAAACTGGGCAATTTGGATTATTGCTTTAATCCGGGTAATAAATTGTCATTGTCCTATTCTGGATTGGCTGTTAAAGCATTAGAGTAACAACAACAAAAAAATAACCATTCTTCACTGCCCATCGTGAAATTATGCACACAATACAATCCTTAAAAAAAGATAAATTCAAATAAATAATAATAAAACAATCTGATAGAAAGATAAAGATCTTTGCATTCAACCCTTCTGCTCTTTTCCAAAGCCTAAAATAAATTACTTGTTTGGAGACATGCAGAATTTCACCCCACAGTGATCACAGGTATCCCATCCTGCTCTTAACAGCATGCAGTTCTGAATCCTTTTATTCCTGTTATTATTTTTGTTCAGTAGCCTGGAAGTTTTAAATCTCAACTCTCAGCCACACATGAGCATGACAGCAATGTGACGGAGCAGGTGTATGTCTCTCCAGGCTCGCAAACTGAGCTGCTGCCTGTCACATCCATCTCATTTCGGGTGAACCTTGACAGAGTTCATTTGTGGACAAAAAGAAATCTGCTTTGTTTGGGGTCAAGGGGAGGAAGGCTGAGGAAGATGAGAACAGCTGCTCATTCCCGAAAACACCTCTGGGAAATCCACCCGTTACAGGCAAAGAGAATCAGTTTGCTCAGGTGTACATGGGAGGATGCAAGCCAAGGAGTGCTTTCCTGGACGTCCAGGCCTTTGGATGCTTTGAGAAAAGCTTCCAAACAGGGACAAAAAGGAGGCAGGAATACAGAAGCCCTGTGCATAGCAGGGCCCTTGCAAAGGATAACAAAGCCTTTGTTTTTGTTGTGGTTGCTGATTTATTTATTTATTATTATTCCCTGGTATTGTCATTTTCTAACTTGGTTAATTCACTAATTTTGTATAACAGGTTTAGTTTTATCCAACAGGTGGATTTACAGGCTTTCCCAGAGCTTAGAAGAGAGGATGGCTTTCTGGGGGCTTCCACACCTGTCCGAGTTGTGTTGTCTATGCAAGCTGTAAGCTATTTTCCATTCAAGTGAAGGGCAACAGTAAAAAAAGCATCCACTACTCAGATCTGCTATTATCTCAAGTATTTCACATGGTTTCAGGTTTTTGTGAGCTACGATTCAGAGCAGTCCAAGCAAAACTAGACAGTACAGCATCTGTGTTTAGGATACAGCAGATTAGCATCATCCCTGAGAAACTGAAAGGATTCATGACTTTTTCCCCTTTCATTATTTCTACAGTTTATCAACAAGATGACATTGTACCAGGGCAGTATCCTGGAAGATTACTTTTCACCTTGCAGATCACTGAAGTCATGCTCCCATTGACTCCACACCTGTCATCACAACCCAAGACACACAATATACTTCAAGAAATGAGATAGCTTAAAAAAAAAAGCGCCCCCTCAAAAAAAACCCCGAAAGTAGCAAAGCGAACAACAACAACAAAAAAAATAACAACAAATTTATGAGATCACTGGCCCAAGAAATCTGTCTATAATGTAGTTACCACTACAGATGAAGGGACTGTGTCAGGAAACTCAAAAAGCAAATGAGATGCAGCAAGGTCAGTCTGTAGAAATAGTTCTATCAACTCTGGCAATGACTACAGGACAGAAGTCGTTGCAGCCCATAAAACAGGAACTCAAATGCTTGAGTCCTGTTTAGCATAACGTATGAAAGCTTTCCGCATGCAGTGAAAGCGGACTATTAAAAGGCGGGGAGGTGGAGGGAGCTTAACTTGACTATTTTTATATGCAAGGTGAGGCTGTGGCATGTGTTTTAAACACACATATAACTGTCTTCAGGCTAGCAGAAACCTCTGCATTGATACCGACTTGCCATTCACTTTAGGCAACCTTCTGCAGGCACTTGCAGGGAGAGGGGCAGTAAGGGAGAGCACCCGAAAGCCGTCAGATATTCAGTCTCTGATATCAAGACCTTTTAAGTCCCATCAGACTATTTATTCCGACCTTTGATACAACTTTGATTTTTATGCACGTGTCCTTCAGTCCCCATGGGAGACCGGATAGGTTTGACTGCCCAGTGCTAGCTGATACCAAACATACTCTTCAAACATCACATCACACAGCTAAATGGCAGTCTTCTCCCTTCGTTTAGTATCAGGAACATACCACCCTCGAACAACCAGACACACAAACAGTAACTGCTTCCCCCAAGAAAGGTAACAGGGCAAAGTTTTGAGATAGTAGCTGCATCCTGGCCAATCTCAGAGATCAAAACAGGGCAGAACCAAACCACGTCCTTTGGCTCAGACCAAAGATCTTCACTCTCCACCATTCAAAGGTGACTGTGAGCCTCTACCAACTTTCACTAGTGATTTATAGGGATGAGATAACACATGTGTGTTGGTTAGATGCGTGGTGGTCAGATTCACCACCACTGCTACTACTACAAAAAACACAGCAGCCTCCCTGTACATTTACTTTGTAGAAGAACATAAAGGGTAAATATATTTCCAGGCACCTCATTTCTCCATCTCTGGTGTTTGCTCATCTGTAGCATAATAAGACTCCTAGGATACTTGTGACATTTTCATTTACTCTAACTATGAAGCAGGATTTTTCAGCTACAGTGGCACTGCGAATTTAAAACAGAACTGCCAGAGGCATTTTTAAATTGTTAATTGCTTTAACTGTTAATATTGTTTAATTATAAAAGATTTACAAAACATTTACCATTTAACTTTCCTGGAGAAGAATGGAGAGCACCTTTCCTAATAGCTCTTTCATTCCACCCCAATTGGTTGGCTCAGTTGAAATATTCATTTTAATTTTTAAGTCAGGGAAGTGTTTTGCTTGAAGAACGACAGTACGGATAACCTTTGTGCCCAAAGGTGTTATAAGTGATATGAGCACACAGGTTGTGCTCTATAAATAGATATATTCAGCCAATTACATGTATTTCATTTTTTAACCTTCTTCGCTGTAAAATTTTGCTCTAGCGTCTTAGCACGTCGACAGTGCATGTAAAGCACAAAAAGTCTGATGAATATTTTAAAAACAGGTGCCCACAGCCTACATGCAGGGAGTCGTGTTATTTACAGACATGCTCTCATTGACCTAGTCATAATTAAAATTAACCTGACGTAATTAAAATGAGAACCGAGATCCTTGGTGGAGCTCACCTTCCATTTAGGCATCAGGAAAATCAGGCAGCCAGATTTTCCAAAGCTCTGCTCTGAGCACTTAGCAACCATCACTGCAAATAGGAGCTCCTGAACCCTTCAGCATTTATGAAATCTAGCAACTTCCTTCTGGGGCCTACATTTGGCTTTCTCATATCAAGATAACTAACCCCAGGCCTCAAAATCTTACTCCAAAGAATTAAACATGTCAGATTTCACTAAACGTTCTCTTGGCTAATAAAGAGATCAAGTTTTTCTGCTAGAGCTCATACACCTGCGCTGCTAGCTCAGTTCTTAGATGCATCCTAGCTGTGCAGCATGGTGCTATGCCTAATGACTTCTATGCCTAATGACTCCACATGGCTGGGTGGGTTACACAGCACGCCAGGCTAAGGCAACTATATTGGATTTGGTTCTTCTCGGCTCAGAGTCATTGAGATTATGAGACCCTCTGTCTTTTGGCGGAGCACAGAAACATCCACTGCAATTGGTTGAAATCACAGTCTAACATGATGGCAAGCGAGATCCTACTCTGGAGCTGTGGCTAAAGGGTGACGTGCAGCCCCTCACTGAGCAGTATTCACAGAAGGGAAATTCATTTCCATGCAGAGCCCAGGAGAGACAATCCCAGTTGACACACAGCCTGCCTCAACATAGCAGCTAAACTCAATACCAGAAATCTTTTTGTGTGGCCAGAGTTCTTTGTTTCAGGACTTAACGAGTCACAATGTAGCCTGGGAATTCAAACACCTGGGGTGGAAGGGAGGAAATCGACATCCTGGAAAAAAACCACACCATTAGGTAAAAGACATAGGCAAAATCCTTGCTATTTTCTATTCTGTTTTCTCTTCCCACAGGCAAATTTACACCATCTCTCACTCACCATGGGCTAACGGTGTTAAGAGCATTGTGAAGAACAGCAGCTGTGATGACCACATGACTGTGAAGGAGGGCTTGAAAGTATCCCAGCAAACGAGGGTTCAAACAAAACAAGGTGAGCGTCCTCCTGCACTTGCTTCCAACACTTCAACTGTTGGCATTCAATTCACATCCAAAAAGGGGAAAAAAAAACAATCAAAAAATAATAATAAAAAAAAAATCCCACAGCCAGTATCCAGAGCCTGAGACCTACAAATAAGAAAGGAAAAAAAAAATGCAGTTAGTAAAACAATTAAGTTTTGCTGCGTTTCTTTGCTGCCAACAGCTGTAAAGGCAAACATTTTCCACCACACACACCCCTCACCCCCCCACCCTGCCCCTTCAGATGAATGCACATTCCTATGTACACTAGGAATTAAAACTTGTCCCTGTGCAGAAAGCCAGTTTGTGCATCACTGATGCTCTGCTTCCTCTCTCAAAACACAGCTTAAGACAGCAGTTTTGAACAATGATGCCCACAGGTCCAGAGAGTCGGCAGTCTTCAAAGCTGACTAGAAAAAACAAGTCCATACGTATTGCATGGTATCCTACCTACATGGGACTTCTAAAACAGGCTGCAACTCTCCTGAAAACATTTGGGTGTCTAGAAATCACAAGCCAACAGAAGCCTAGGCTCTGTGCTAACCTTTTACGCAGAAATACATTTCTATGTAGCCGCTTCTTTTCCACCCAAAACCCTCAAATACAGGGGGGCCAAAGAGTAAATGCAAGCTCCTGAAAGAGCACGCTTCCCAGCGTGCTGGCAAGTCAGCAAACTGCTGACAAGAGAGGTCACTTTGCCACTTGGTCTAGCCCATACTTGCGAGCACACACGGGAAGCACAGTGCTTTAGGAGAAAATGCACCTCAGAGTTGTGCGTTGCACTCCCTGGCCTGTTAAAACTCCCTTCTGTTCAAACAGAAACTTTTTATCAGTATATGTAAACACATCCAACACCAGCTCGGCTGGTCCCAGTGTAGGGGTTAAGACACCAGACAACAATCCTGCTTTCTCTTTAATCTCCTGTGCAGTATGTAATGCAGGTAGACAGGCTGGCCAAAAATTATCTATGCAAACATCTGCTACATGTCCTGAGCGACTTGGGCAGAAACTGAGCCCAGTGCTTCCTCAAGTAGCCTGGCATTGCATTATTTTTTTTTTTATTATTATTTTCTGCTAAGACCTGTCACTCCATTTGCATTTCTCCCACGGCTCTGCTGTTGAGGCTGATGCCAAGATACCAGGCAGTGGGATCACTAATATGGTTTGGGAGTACGTCTGCCAGCGATATGCCTACAAACCTCTCTATCCCCTGGTTTGAGTTGTCCTGTAGGGATTTTAACCACTGAATCTGGACCCGCTTTGAACCCAAGTTCAGCCTAAAAGTCACCCTTTCCCTATAGCTACCTTCTATAGTGACTGCAGTGACTCAGGCACTCACTCCTAGTTGAGCACTGCAGGATTCATCGTGGGATTAAAAATAATGGTCTCTTCCATCCCACATGTTTACAGGAAAGCACCGGGAACTTTGAATTCATGCTTGAATAGAAACATTCACTCATTTAATTGGAGAAAGTATTCCAGCTTCCCAACATTTTAATCTCTCAAGAAGGGGCTAGATGGCTGCAGTGACTCAAACTTGGCAGGGAAAAAACGACTATACAGAGTTAAACCATGGCATCAGTTTGAGACTTAGCTCCCCACTGATTTTGAAATGATGATAAAATATGAGGAATTGAAAAGTAATTTGCATATCTGTTTTTGAACTCCCTAGACTCTGCAGCCTTCGCAGCACTGGTCTAATTAAAAATCTCTCCAAAAATCTCTGATCAACAGAAGTTATTCTTCTCTGAGCAAAGCAGCTGTTTTCGCCAACTTTTGTTCTTACCCAAAACCCTGTTTGAGCCAGAAGACACATGAAAAACTGTGCTGCATGCCATTGTGATGTGGGTATATTTCTGAAACTCCAGCATGACAGAGTGGCCTTTGTTTTGCCTCCTATCGTTGCTGATCAACTAAATCAAAACCCACATTGTTCAGAACCAAAGTCCATAAGGAAGCCGCATTTTTTTACGATAAATATATCTGCTTACACTGCCAAGATTTTATTCTCCCACTCTACTCTCCTCCCCAGTCTATCCTTGTGATTTGTTCACTCAAATGTAGCATTTAGTTTCCAAAGCTTCTTCTCAGCTCTCTAACTGCAGTGACTAAAAAGTCCAAGGTCAATATGCAGTCAAGTGGCTTCTTTATAGACATCCTAGAAATTAAAACTTCGCTCGAGCTGTAACTAATCAGAATGGTCACTGATAATATTTAAAGCCTGTTTTCCAAAGGGGGACAAGACTCATGAATATTTTAAGTCATACATTCTAAACAGCAATCAAGTTTTCCATTTATATTTTAGGAGGCTACCAGTACACATCAAACTACACCACTGGCCATTATTTATGCATGTTTTTCTACAGCATCCTCTGTAAAGTTTTAAAAGTGAGAAGCTTTTTGAGCTACACAATTTGAAAAGGCATACAGAGATGGGGGAAAGCTATCCAAACTCAGGTACACCTCCCTGAAGCAAAAGCTCAGCCCAGCAGTGAAGGAATGGAGGTTTGTTTTCTGATTTGTATTTGTTTAAACTGAATCAAGTTCTGGATAACACAAATCTGTTAGAAAGAGGTAACATCATGGTGGAGTAAAAGGGTTTGGGGTGTAAAGTGAAGAAGTCACAAATTAATTATGCTACCTATCCCAAAGGAGGGATACTTGTCAACAAAATATTTACACAGTGGCCTTTAAAATTGTTTGTGTCTATCTACATATTCCTGCATGACAGGATTCAAGGATTTCTTCTATGGTCTCACAGGCTGGGGCTGAACGTGCAAAAGGACTCATCTCATTTCTGCAGAGTCCAAACACTAAGTTGGGGAACTAATGTCTTGCAACCACCAGAACCACAAATAAACATTTTATCATACTGGAAAGAGCATTATTCAGTCACAAAGCTCTTGTACAAAACAGAGATGATAGGAGTAGCTCAGCATTATGCACCATTTAACGCCAATTGTAAATCTGGCCCAATATTCCCAGCCCTACTTTCCTTCCTGCCAACGTAGAACAAGCTGGAGACACGGCCTGTCAGGTTATGTCTGCACACCCTGGCTGGCACAACCTTGCCCTTAAGCCTGCTCCTATAAAGACTTCAACACCTTAGGCTTAAGCTCACGCACAATTATTAACAAATCCACAACGCGTTCTGAGAAGTGCCGAAGTTATTTGACAACACAGGGCACCCCTATATTAACCAAACACATTATAATGCTGCAAAGTTCTGGGTGGTTTTGTGTTCCGTGTAATCAAATAATCATAGTGTGTTTATGAAATGGAGATCTGCAGGGGAACAGCTAGATAGGAAATGAGTAGAGCAACCCTTTTTCTTAATGGTAACACAACCCTCTCAAGCAGCATTATGAGATGCAGAAAGAGGCCTGCAGAACAAAATTCACTTAATCTTTGGATTACCTCCAGACAAAGTACAGCCAAAGGGAGAAACTAGAGCACGTATCTGAACTGTTCACTGCACAGTGTTACACTTACTGATGCAAGAAGGGGATATACCATCACAGTGAAAAATTTAAGGTCTACACTTGACCTAAGAGGGTTTGGACTTGAACCACAAAGTCGTCGAAGCCTGCATTGATTTAAAAGAAAGTTCTTTTGCTCGCTGACCTTTCTGCCCATAGGGCTGCCCCGACACCCTTCATGATCTGCAACCAAGGATCTCCCAAACCTGATTTGCATGCTGGCAGTTCCCAAAAATCCAACTCCAAGTGGTACTAACAGAAGAGGAGAAAGCTAAAGGAAACTAAGGCCTTGTGGTGAAGAGATGAGCAGTGAAATATACATCAAGGCGTTGTTCATAAAAGAGCATTATGGATACACTGACAAACTCAACATCTACCCAAGTCTGTTCTTCAGCAGTTGATGTCAAGCAGCACATGGAGCATTTTCTGAGCTCATCTGTTGACGGTCTACAGGGAGGGTGAAAAAGAAAAGGAAACCAGTTCATCTGGTGAGTGAACAGATAAGCTTGAATTCAAAGTAGAATTCAGAGCAGCACATGCCAAACCTGTCATAAATCCACTTAATTACTGCCTTCCTCCAAACATGAGCATTTTGCACCTGCACAAAGCCGGACACTACCCTTCTCACATGGCAAAAGCTGCCTAGCTTCCTCAGTCTAGACTGAGGGTACGGTCACAGGAGGAGCAAGAGTGTTTTACAAGGGCGCTCATTAGCAAAACCAAGATAGAAATGCCCTATTTTTCTTATCCAGTTTTACTTGCAGCAATTTTCTTCCCCACCCCTGAAAACGTGCATAGTAAAACTAGCTTAAAAAAAACTCAGTAATGCAAGGATTACTTTATATTTCTTAATAGAAAAGATTCCTGCGCTTATCTACTCCTTTCGCAGAAGTTGCTTACCAAGTAGAAAATAAGCATGATGTTTCAAACAAATATCGATTAAATCCACTATTTACAAGGGAAAAAGTTTCAAAGTAATTAAACTCTTTAAAGCTGATGGGCCAAGGTGGAACCACGGATGTAATTCCCCATTCTCAGCACCTGCTACTCGAGACAATTTATTCTAGACAACATTTTCAGAATTTCACTGAAAAGAGAGGGAAGATAAATAATGCCAGCAAGGAAAAAGATAACATGCAATCTCTGCAAAATTAAATTAACTGCAATTTAGTGTTAGAAAATTTCTTTGCAGTAAAAGAATGATCTGTATTGCCACTCCCATTATGAATGGCTAAACAAAAGAATTGCTGCAATACATTTGGTCATGAGTTGTCTGCAAAACACTTTTTTTTGTTGTTTATTTTTTTGCAACATTACTGAAAAAGAAGAGTTTTGCCCCTCCTTCCTCTTTCCACCTTTACCCTATGTCAAATCCTTTTCCCTGTCAGGTACCTAGGATGTGGCTCCACAGTCACTTTGTGGTGGCAGCAACAAAACCTGCCATGTAAAAGGTCACACAGACATTACTGACAGTGTAACACAGGGGGAGCAGGGCAGGAGCAGGCTGCACTCCTGGCATTTCAAGAGGACAACATGCACTTTCTCTCCTAGGCACTCACTGAAGTTACCACTGCAGGGATGTAGTTATTTATGATCAGATTTTTCCACGAGCATTTTTGAAGAAGTCAGGAACATGTTTCTGAGATACATAAACTAAATTGTCCGTAAACTTTTACCTATGTCTCCATTTAGCCCAGGAGACGGTTCATCCCATACTGCAAATGCTCATAAAGTCAGAGCTTTCACAGAGTTCAGGAAGACAGGCTTTTGTTTCACAAAATATCAAGCCATGGCCTTTGGCTCTTCATTTCAGGTTTTAAGTTTACTAGATGTGATGCACTGTGAGAGACCCCATGATGCTTCTTAGGGTGAGTGAACTCACCAACTTGTGGTTCAGCCTGCTCACATCTATGTCCTCTTTCTGTACTGCAGACTGCTCCTGTTCTCTCTCACATCTCTGCCGAGGCTGTGAACTCAGAAGGAAACTCTTCAATGCTCTCACCCCATGTGCACAAAACTACGAGGTATTTTCAAGTCTCTATTTCCAAGCAAGGTTTAAAACAAACACGTGCACTTCTGCCCCTAATTGCACATTCCTGTATGTTAACATTCATTTAATCCATATTGTTTGAAAACCCAAGACCATTCTGTCCTTTACTCCTCCTTTGTATCTTATGTAGCACTCTGAGAAGCAATTTTAAGAACAAGCAAGCATCAATGTCTAATAAGTTTGGGCTCACCCTAGATTCTCAGGTATCACTGCAGCGCTACTTACACTCCCCCCATAAGAGGAGCAGCCGGGGCCACAAAGAATCCCTGCCAGCTCAAACCAAGCCTCATCAACCACCTGTTTAGGCTATAATGCAAAGTGACAAAGAACTCTTTAGATGTAGCACAGGATTCGCTGCAACATAACTCTCAAGTGTTAACCGAGTCAATTCATTTCAGATTAATCAAGCCTTTGATAAGAGCACACCTGAATACAGACCAGCTGAAGATAGTAGTTTGGTTCCGTCCCCGTCCCCCCCCCCTTCCCCGTGTAGGTGAAGTAGAGGCTTTTGTGCTTTTCCAAAGGTCAAAAGGGGAACTTTAACTATCATTTAACTATCAGCTGCTTGTTGGTTTTCCCATTCAATCCAGGATCAAGGCAATTTCAGCAGAAAATGATAACCAAACTAAAAGTGAAGCTACTCACACATCTTGTGACTTCACATAGGAGGATGGGGCCAAAGAACAGAGAGAAAAGGAAGAGCCTTGGAAACGTGGTTTAGAAGCTTAGAAAGATTGTACCGAATTGTACGCATGAATATCACAGCTACTGAATGCTCCAGGCCTTTCTTCTAAGCACTTGCTGGTTATCCTTGGCAAACTACTTAGTTACAGATTTAAGAGAGGAAGGTACATCGTTCACAAGGTCCCTGCATGTATGCAAACATATGGTAACACATGCAAAATTTCAAAAGGTACAGGTTATCATCTGAGGATGTGGTAAAACATACAAATGTTTGTGTTGCATTACCACCCCTCGATCAGCAGGCTTCCTGTAAACTGATTAGGAAAAACTTGGTACTCTCACTGGTTAAGCACCACCTGCTAAAGCAGCTCGCAGCTGGCAAGAAGCAAGTCAGTCCCTTCACCATGCGAAACCCCACCAGGGGAAAAAAGCCCTACAAGTCTTGGGCAAAGCTATGCAACAGCTCTGCAGGTCTTCGCACAAGCCGCATAGCGCCATGAACTTCTGACCACCTGAAACAATCCTATTTCATCATCATTCAGCAATTATTACAACGTTCTGCAAACTTTTGGTGAGGTGTTAAGATCCTTCTTGAAGATTTATTATACCCATGTAATACACCATCTTTCTCAAATATTTTAGTTTGTAGCACATGTTTATAGAGGGAAAATAATACATAGGCAACCACTCCTCACGGTATTGCCAACGGTTATGATTTCATTGCAAAATTCTCAGTATGTGGCAGCTCCTTGCAATAATGAACATTTCAGCTTTCTTTTCAAGTAAATTTCTCCTTACAGAGAAAAGCTGAAAAATAGAACCCAAATGCAGCTAAGAGCCTTGGTAAACTGGTGGTAAATAAACATAACTCAACATATTTATTTGATATGAAATTCTCATGACTTTTAATCAAATCTCATAATTTTTCTGTGAATGATTCATGATGTTGAAAGCCCGGGTTTGACAATACTCTTGTAACGCGTATTTGCATTCTACAGAGCCTTTGGCAATTCTTCTGTGACAAATAAAACATGTGTGGTGTATGCATTGAAAATGGAGACAAGCTTCTCACCAGGGTCAGCATAATTTTAACTTCCCTTCGCTACCATTAGAAGAGCTTGTATTTTGAGGCATCACCTCTCTCGTACATACTAGCACCATTTATTCAAGTGTCATACCATGGCTATAATTGTGACAGCACAGATTCTGCATTGGGTCTTGCTTTAACCTGAGGAAGTGACAGTCTCCAAGGAGAAAATTAGCCAAAGGAAATGACAGAAAATTCCAGGAGAGTTCAAGTAGCACATCTTTAAGTGAAGTGTGATACTGGGACCAGAGGAATAATACTCCTAAATGCCTCTGGATGCAGCCTTTAAAATAATTTTCAGTATTCATTTATCCACCCTATCTCTCTCTTCCCGCTCTGTCTCCTTCATAACACCTCTAATTTTCTTCCTTTCCTCTTCCTGACAGGAAAGGACCTCTTTAACTTACATTGCCCAAAATTGTCCAGCAGCTGCAGATATAGAAGGAGAGAGGAGTTTAGTGCCATTTGCCATCACAGCAAGATCGGGTTTTGGGGGTAGGTTTTCTTCCTGGGGGGCACAGGCGAATGCAGGCAGCGGGCATTTCTCATTTGCCTGCAGCTCATCAGGAGGCAGCCCAAAGTACATATGGGTGGGCTCCATCTCTCTGTACATCAGCCAGAAACAGGAGGATGGCGCACTGGCTTTCAGAGCTGCTTGCTCCCCAAAAGTGGCATATGCCAGAGAAGAATCTTGCTTGCCGTGAGGATGGTGAAACTCTTTTTTGTGGGCCCTGCAATTCAGAAAAGGGGGAAAGGGGCTGCCTTATGTCTACCTCTTGGCATACTCCTTCACATCCCAGTTGGCCCCACAGCTCTTTGGATACGGAGGTTAAACAGCAAAGTTAAAGACATCAACAGCTACAGAGAATTGAGCGCTGCTGAGCTGAAGCGGGCGGCCTGGCCTCTATGATGGCTTGTTTCACAGGCCCCGCAGCAGCCGGGCCTGACAGACAGCAACGCGCGAACTGAAATACCAGGGT
This sequence comes from Rissa tridactyla, assembly GCF_028500815.1. Lineage (NCBI taxonomy): Eukaryota > Metazoa > Chordata > Aves > Charadriiformes > Laridae > Rissa > Rissa tridactyla. The sequence goes on from NC_071470.1 coordinate 61,371,761, forward strand.
CACAGCTGCATTTGTGGTAGGAAGCAGTACTTTTGACAACGCTGGATCTCCTCAGCCTTTGACTCACTCCAGCTCCAGTCACTACTCGCATGTCTAACTATTTGTAGTAATAAAAAAGGGAAAGAGTACCGCTTGACTGAGCAATTGCAGTGAAAACAGCAGCAAAGCTGTGATCTATCTCCTATCTGTAAAATGTGTCTCCAGGGCTTTTTTATTCTGCTCTTGCTTACTATTCCTTTCTCAGATGGATGGTAACAGGTATTACTTGTTTTGCACTAAGAAAATGCAATTTCCTTCACTTTTTGTGCTGATTGGGAAATTAACAGGTACTATAGCAAGGTTAATTGCTTTTCTCATTTAAAATGTACTGCTCTTGAAAGAATTAGAATAACAACAAGAGATCACCTACATATACAACTCCATGCACACGTGCACGCCATCAAATGAAACAAAAATCACTGGCAAATGAGATTAATGGCAAAAGCCAGGTGAATAACGTGTTTTTATGAGAAAGTTCTCTAGGAAAAAGTTAAGTTTAATTGTCTTTCAGATCTGTTATGATGTAATAAATGTCTATTAATGTTTAGCAGCAAATTGGGTTTTAATGATCATTGCTATTTTTGGCTGGTGGATGACATGTAGTTTAAATATAAACCAGATTTATGTTTTACACCAGGATGACTTTCTCGGACGACTCTCCTTGACTTAACCTCTTCACACCCCATGAGACATTTAATATAATTTTATTTCTAATAGACTGTGAGCCAATAGGATCATATTTGCTACTACTGATGTTTTCAATGAGAAATAAAATCAATGAAGTTTATGCTGAAGATCAGTGTAAGTGATTAATTAAGTGTAAGTGGCTTGGAAAATATTAGGAGGGTTACATTATTCAACCAAGTTATGCAAATTAAGAAAGAATCTGGATAGAAGTAAAATCTATGAAAAACTCCTGACCTTACTGTGTTGGAGAAATCTTAGCTAGAATTTATTCTTTTGTGGGCACTCTCAAAAATGAGTATTAGTTGGAGAGAAACTTTGTCTCATTTTTCAACACAAGCAGTCAACCTTAAGCATTCATAACTACAGTGGGGAAAAAAAAAAGAAAAAGAAAGAAAGAAAATCTTTTTCTTAGACCCAGAGACAATAGAGCAGCCCAGTGGGTTGCTAGGAAAAAAAAACAAACAGCACTTGAGGTAGTACAGAAAGAGCAGGCAAGTGAGGCAAAGCCAGACCATAGACTGACTTGTGAAAGCAAGACAGTAACACAGAAGCAGCATTCTGCATCATAAAAAAAAGTAATAGATACAACATTTATTCTTCTGCATGTATATCTAAATTTCTAGGTGTTATATTTTCCAATAAGCTACATACTAAGGAATAACAGAAAAAGCAATAGGCCAAATAACAGAACAGAAAGTATTTACAGTTCCCTACAGCAAATGTCTGAGTAGTAATAACAAAGAGCCTGTTTTTCCACATTTTACCATGTTAATGACTTCTGTTACACATTAATCAAGAGTTCAGCCTCTTTGATCTTTAGAGGAGAAAAAAAAAAAGAGAGAGATTTAATTATTGCACTCATTTTCTGCACAGATACTTCTGTTATTATTTATATTCTGCTAACAGAGGTCACCATCTAACCCAAAGCCTAGTTATGAAAGGTTCTGGGCATTCTCACAGTAAAATACAGCTTTCTTCTTTCTTCCCCTTTCCTCCCTCATATTATCCAATCAACAAAGAACAGGAGGAAAACACTCTTTTGCAGAGAATAAAGGTGTAGAGAGAGCAACTGGTGATTTCCATGTGTGCCTTTCAACTCTGAAACCAAGCTTCAGCCAGGAAGTGGACTATTTCCATCTGACTTCGATAATAAGTGGTAAATACTCAACATTTCCTTAATCCCTGCAGAAGCAGCCCCTCCAACGAGAGCAACTGAACCCCAGCCCAACCTCTGACGAAAATATTCCCCCCCTCCAGTAATCTGCAGTTGCCTTAGCTTTATCCCTCTCCAAAGGAGTACTTTGGAGATCTTTTAGGTTAGCAGCGAACCCAGTCTCTTCCCAAGCTACTACTTCAGCACTGAAGCTCAATTAGCAAACTGGGTAGCAAAGCTCACGTCGAACCTTATGGAAAGGAGGTAATATCCTCAGCATCCCTCTTATTGCCTTGACAAGAGTACTGCCAACCATGTGTAAGGTGTTGCCAAACCCCTGTCCAGTGAAAATGTGAGGGCTCAGCTGTGTGTGAAGGTACTTTGATGACACCTCAAGCCAACAGTCCCCCCTCAAACACAAGCTGGCAGACTGCAACTTCTTTGATCTCCTTCCTAAGGAGGAGCATCATACAGATATACACAACAGCTATTTGCAATCCGAACGGGCCACTGCGCTACAGCTGAAAGTCAATGCTTCTCTGGGTACTACAAAGGAAACATTTTATACTAGGAACTCTGGATGGAAAAAATATTTATATAATATGATCACACACACTTCTCTCTTCCCTTTTGAAGTGAAACAAAGGCCAGATATCTACAGCTGAAACTACAAGAGGGATTTTAACTAAAGAGAATATTTAAACCCAGCTGGAATTTCACCAGGAGCTCCCAGCTGAAGCCGCCACTCTCACACCACAACCTGGCATCACCAAGATCTACATGGTGACCAGTTCTTCTCCAAAAGGACTGGCCCCCTAATTCTTGCAAAAGGTATTTTTAGAGTCAAAAATAGTTGCTTTTTGCAAAAGAAGAGCTACTAAGTCCAGTAAGCACGTGTACTTTTTAAAGGGTACTATAAAGTTTCTAAACGGTAAAACGTTTGGGTGGGTGAAAGGCTAAAATAAATTAATTCCTTGAGTACCTTCTTGCAGAAATTAATTGCGAGGACAATCAGGACAAACGTGGTTAAGAGAATTGTTTTGGGCAGATGAGTAAGGAATGAGAGATACTTTCCGTATTTTCATGCCTCATAGCTGTGGCTCAGTAGCAACCATCCAAAAGAGAAAATACACCTGTTTTGAAATTTGCCAATCTAAAACGTGCCTGCCTCGGTAAGCCTCAAATTAAACATATTTCTTAATGGCCTATTACATAGTAACAGTCACTAAAAGACCCACAGGAACACTGAAGGCAGTTATTACCACAGAAGGTTATCTAGTCCCAGGAAATGATGCAGTATCAGGTAAGGAAGAAGGGGAAGGAGGAAGGGAAAAAAAACAACAAATCAAACCCTGAAACTTTCTCAGTGTCTTTTTCCCCCCAGGTAAACCTAATCCTACTTGACTCCAACTGAAATTAAAGGGATTGAAATTAATCTTTTAGATAAATTACTGCAGGACTGGAGTGACCGTATTCAACAACAATGCTCTCATTTGTAGTTTGCCAGACTCAAACAATGAACTTCTCTAACATTTTAAAGTTTTAAGTACATATTGAATTTAAAATAATCAAGAAAACAATGTAAACATGTAACTCAGTCACAGGCATCTGGCAAAATCAAATACCATCAAACACAGTCAAACTGAAATGAGATGGCTGTACCAGTGATGCTCTTCAATGAACTTAATTATTCAGTTTTCATTATTTCTAAGGAAAGAGTAAACAGTCTCATTTCCATATACCCCAAGTATAATGGTTGTAAAATTTGCAGTAACACCTTTATTTGTGGGGGTACATATAAGACTTCTGATTTTGTTCTTAACGTGCCACTTCCACCTAGAAAAAGCAAGATGTCTCAGTAGTCAAGGAGAAACATTTAACTATAGAAATCACATTCAATTCCAAAGAAGAAATTAAGTACCTCTGGCAACTATAAGGTAAGATAATTAATCTGATGCATGATCCTGTCTGTTTTGATATTTTGCAAGGGACTCTATAAATACCAAAATGTAGGCATGTTTGATATGCAAAATCACTTTGGGAGGAGGAGGGAGAATTTTGGTATCTCCTGAAGTGTTCCCTGTGAAAGGAAGGCCACTTTTCTCATCCTCTGAAGGAGAGGGTTTCAAAAGCACTGCTTTAACACTAGCTCATCTGAGGTCACTCGCAAAATCCCACTGATTTCTGTAAGCAGCACCACAACCAAGAGAGGGCCTTTGAAAACATCATGCTAAGCCTAGCAAACAGCAAGTAAGACCTTTGTTATTTAAGGTCATAGCTGGAAGAGGAACTGCAATAAAGTATTTCATTCAATTATCTGAAAAGCCATTCATGGTAAACAACAAAAGACAACTTTTTACTACGTCTTTACTTTGACTTATTTCACTGTAAGAGGAGTAAGCACTCTAGTTTATAAAACAAGAGGATAAACGACAAAGAGAAATCAGCCCTAAACATTTTGCTAAAGCAATCACTCCTTTGTTCATTTTGTTCTCCCTATAAGGGAGGATTCACAAGGGTAAAGCAGGAACACTGGGCTTCAAAAGTAACCAAAATTGGCAAATTGTGCAGAAAGATAGATAGTGTCATTGTTTAGCACTTGGCACCAGTGTGGATCTAAGCAAGCAAGAACACAGATCGCCTGTGATGGGAAATCTATCAGATGTAACAGAGCCAACTGATGGCTTAAAAAAAAAAAATTAAACATTAAGATCCTTTCATCCCATACTTACCTTACATTTACATAAGTTTCACTTCCAAAGCAAAGAGACCCCAAAGAGGCAATGTCTAAATTGGAAGGAAACTATTTCAGCTAAGAGGAAAGTCAAGACCTTCTGTTGACCCAAACTGACCATCAACAAAAGCAGCAATACCTAAAATTAATTTTCTCCAAAGTAAAATTTTTCCATTCAGGCTTTGCCTGGACTGTAATAAAAATAGGGAGGGAAGACCTGAGCATGTTTTCTGAGGGCAAGAATGGGTAGGTTGCTTTCTGGCATCAGCATCCCTGCTGACCACACAATTTGACACTGCCTTTACCCAAAGCATACATTCAGTGCAAATGCAGACAGTATAATTCAGCAGTGTATCATATGTAAGCCCACAGCGCAAGATCCCAGACAGCACTGTCTCATTAGGGAAGAAAACAGAAATAGCATTTGTAAATTGGATGCGATCACCAGGAACAGTTTAGCATCAAACGCTTGGGAAATCCACATGCATAGAGCCAAAGCATTACATGCCAGTAGATTTCAGGGTGTAGATAGCTTTAGGGTGAGAGAGTAGGGAGAGCCCAAGTGGGACACAGTTTGCTTTCAGAACTTTATCATGGAGTTTACGCATGATTTCTTTCCCGTACATTAGGAATTAAAACCACTGATGTGGGGCTCAGATCGTAAGAGTGAAGGATCGGGGTGGGGTGGGAACCCAAGCAAGCACCTTCTCGCAGCTTCAGTCACAGCTAGAGGGAGACGGCAGTACTTGGCAAAGAGAAGTCCACTAACATCAGGGGTTGAGTCTTCACCCACGAGGGGTGTTGGGAAAAATTGTTGGCAAAAATCAGGTTGGGAAACTTCTGGGAATTTCCTTGCCTTTTACAACTGTCCTTCTTTTTAAAAACCCTCCCATTTTGAGACAAACATGGTCCACTCCAAATACAAGAAAACTAGGTGCTTTTACAAGCCTGAAATCTTTACAAGCCACATCACCTGAAGAGCAAGGAGTTTGGAGAAAACAGTACTCCCTGGATTATTTTTTTCCCTCCTCAAAACTGCCAATAACTTAAAGTAATTTTCTCTCTACTCAGTGGAGAATATTTGTGCAGTGTGATGACCCAGATCACTGATGCATAAAATGGTCAGACCACCAGGCAGCCTACTATGAGCTGAGAGGAGAACCAGGAGGAATCACCATCATTCTGCAAATGAAGGCTGGTGCTGGAAGGCCCTCCATGACCCTGGTTCCCCATCATATTTCTGTCATGCTTTCCTCAGCAAAAGGGCAAGTCCTTTCTGCCCCATTCTCCTCCAGTGCAAAATCCACATACATTTTTTTTCAAGTGCACTGTTTCCTGCTACCAAATATAATACTTCAGCTTGTACAACCTTCACCTCTTAAAGACCCAGACCCTCAACTCCACTGGGCTCAATCTGAAACTCACTGCCTTCTTCCCCAAAAACATTTCCATAAGTCCAAGCCTTTCATTACTGTAGGTAAAAACAAGACCGAGGGAAGAAGTACAGACTAGCCCATCACTGAAAGCTAATGGGTGGCAAGTAGTTGAAAACACAAATCTCCCCAGAATTATTGTCTCCTTATTGAGTAATTAGATGTTAAGTCACAATTAAACCAGAATAGCTAGTCAAACAGTGGGTCTGCTCTCTGGTGGCAAACTCACCAGTACCAGCAGTAAGAATGCAATGTGCTTTTTGTCCATCGCTACCAACTTCAGCATTACTCAAGCAAAAAGGCTGTGAGTAGGGAAGAGAAATGGGAGAGCAAAGTATATTCCAGCATTGCCATCCCTCAAGTGCCATACAATCAGTTCAAGCATTTTCCTCTGCGAGACTCTCTTGTGTTTCAGCTCCCTCTACATACTTTAGTTTTCTACCTGCCTTGAAACACATTCACTAAAGTTTACCTTTCAAAGAAGCCAGGTGTGAGACTGAAGTGTTCTTTCACTGATCTTTCTCTGACCTAATCTGGGTCTTGCTATTCTCATCTACAAATGACTGGTACTGGAGAGGCAGCGTCAGAGTCTTTCCTACCACGCATGGCAGCGTTGTCCCAGTGAACATTATACACCTAAAAAGCTTATGTCAGGAATAACTGGAATTAAAGCTTTGTTAAAAAAAAAAAAAAAAGAAAAAAGGGTGAATCCTGAATTAGTCAGCATAGTACTTTTGATGCATAGGACTTCTGTGTGCCTTCCTCTCTGCAGCATTACACTACCTTTACTTGCAAAAACAGCCAGCACCTTTGAATCATTTCTGAATACTGATCTTCCAGTCACCAGCAGGATATTATCCAGTTTAAGTAAAAGTGTCAGTCAGACTGGTTCACCCTATCTAATGAAGCCATTGTCATGTTTATGGTTTCAGGGAATACCTACAAGTCCACACTTCAAGACTGTACCAGGACTAAGCCTTCCTCATAACCCTTCGGCATCTCTAGATCTCATCGATGTAATTTAAATTGTCGAAGTTCCTGTGAAATGCCGCAAACCCCAACCCTTAAACCATGTTCCTCTGTCTTCTTAACCAAACAGCATCCTTAGGACTAACCAGGAATACCACAGCGTGGTTATCAGAGGCAAGACAGAAATGATTGCAGGGATAACCAGCAAAGCGAGAGCTCATCTTCACAAAGCCAATAATTGTGTCCATGAGGCTAGAAATTCCAAAGACAGCCTCCATAAAAAACACTGCAAACCGAAAACATGCAACTTGTATCTCTGTGGTGTAAAGCAAAGCTATGCTGTAGCAACAGTGAGAAAACTAAATCAATACTGTTCAGGGCCAGTATTGGTAAGCCACTAACCAAACGAGCAGCATCGTGAACCTATTGATTCTGCAGAGCCATACTTCCACGCTGTTTTCTTCACCTTCTGAAACATTTCTATCACCTTGTAAAATGGAAAACCGGAGACCGAAACTCCTAATTAATACTTCCTAAAAACCTGAAGTCACACTTGGATAATTACAAAAACCCTTGGTAACATGTTCTGCATTATACATTTGTTAAATTACTTTACGTTAAGAACAAAAATTGTTTTTTAAATGATTCTGCTGTGGATTTATCAGGCTGAACGCTTAGTTATGACAACCCCAGGCAACTCAGCGAGGCTACCTGGATGGGTTCATGACATACTCTGCCTGACTGACAACTGCTCCTGCTGAGCGCACAGGAGTGAAGAAAAAGCACATCACTATGTGGGGACAAAACCAGGTAAAATTAATGCATGGGATTATTTGAACATGCGTCTAGAGACAGAAAAGCCTGTCAACCATTGGAGACTCGCATCCCAGTCTTCCTTCCCAGCCAGGTGAAAGGCTTCTAGGGAGGCACTTACCTCCCCCTCCCTCCCCATTGCTCCCCTGATCTCAGGGTGAAAACCAGGGCAGGATTAGAAAAGAGCTGGGGGATAAACACATCGGTAAAACAATAAATACCAGCTAGACAGCTATGAAGGTCAGGAGATGTTTAGGAAGATTACAAGTTCAAAGACCACAGCGGCAGCAAGTACCGACCAATAAAATGTACTTCTCCTTCTGAAAATATGCAAGTTGCATACATATATAGTATTTTTCATACAAAATTTTAATCAGTTTTACTCTTATTTAAAAATACTTGTCAATAAAAATTAAAAATACGAAGGGCTACCTTACTAGTGCCTTCCTACCACAGAGTGCTGTCCCACGGAGTGGGGACATCAAAAAGGATATCTTTAACAAGTCGGAGATTGGGGAGTTTTGGAAGAAGCAGCAGGGGTAGAAAGGGACTGCACAGGTCCCACACACCTCCCGAGCAGCATGTCAGGGGAAGCCCTGCCTGGGCACTGTGGCCACCACCCCCGGCCCTGTTCCCTCCTCTCATGGGGGACAGGACAGAGGCCCTGGCGGGGGCAGCACCACCCACCCCAGTTGGTGTGGGGCTGGGCCTGCCCCGCGGCCTCCTTCTCAGGCCCCACGGCAAGCCTGACCTGAGGCCTCACTTTGACGGCCCCCAAGCAGCAACTCTCCACCACCACCCGTGCCCCCCAGCTCAGGCTCCACAGTGACCTGCTGGCAGGGCCCAGCGGCCCTGCAATGACCAGGCACAATTTCTCCAACAGTCCCATCCCACGCTACAAAAACAAAACAAAAAAAAAAGAAATCATCCTCACTTTTGCCTCTCCGTGGAAACCAGCGCTGAGGTTCCCAGCCACCTGAGAGAGGAGACACAGGTCTCAAATGCCACTTTCAGACCACAATCCAGGACATATTAGGCACACCCCAGGAGGCCATTAAATTGCTAACACAGCCTTTAGGCCAGGCAGGCAGGAGTAATGGTTTGCAGAAGAATCATTACCTAAGATCAAGTAACTTGAAGCCACTGGGGAGCCCCAAAGCGCTCCAGTGGGCCAAAAAGAGTGGTGAGAACATGGCTGCCATCCTTCACCAGGCAAAGAGGTCGGGCTGCATTTAGGAAGTCAACCAACATCTACAGAAGTACTCTAAAAACAACACAGCCTTCCTTCGCAAGAGGTCTGCAACACTTCCCCCTCTCCTCCAAAATCATCAGATTTTAAACATACCCTTCAGAGAAATGGTCCAGCCATTAACAGTAACTGTTTCTTATGTGCATCAGTAAAAGATGTAGCGCTACAGAGACTAAATGGGACTTATAGAAAAGAACTCATAAATCTTTGTCAGCCTCTCAGAAATGAACACTTAATACAACTGGCTTGGAGTACTTTGCTTCTCGTTCAGCTGAGATACTAATTATGGTACCGCTATGATAAATTTTAATCATTGTTGTTAATGGCTCCCCCAATTTATTTTATCCCCTCTCTGCACTAATGAGCTGTGCTCAAAGACTCATGATTCAAATACTTCCCCCTCAATAGCTGGAAAAAGCAATCTTTTGGATTTTGACCTATAATACTGCTGACCTATTCAAAGACATACGGGAGGACTCCAGACATCTGGACATACAGAAAGTTTGGGTCAGAAAGTACAGTTACAATACAGCCAGCAGTCATTTTTTTTCCATTTTCTTGCCACCCTTTCTACTGCCGTTCTCCCTTGCTTCTCCACCCACCCCCCAAGTGCTTTAATTTCGTTATCAGCAGGCAAATGCTTTCTTTTCATATTGTTAAAGTCAGTGTAAAACCAACACATTGTTTAGGGCCACAAGCACAGTTGCCTACTAAATCTCCACCACTCCTTTAGTTAATAGTTGGCACTAATTTAACAAGCAGTTTTGCAATCTCAAAAGGGGGAAAACACATTACATGCTAGCAAGAAGCCTCCTCACTTCTACAAAACTCAGCACAAATTCAGTCTCCTTATCCCAGTAGTGCAAAGGAAACCAATGATTCAGGCTCGCCAAAGCAGGACCAACTAGAGGCACCAGGAATGCATCCATACATTCTGTGTACGATGGAAGCACATCACTTAGAACAGGCACCACCTCCAAAGCAATAGTGAAGGGACTGAGTAAAAATGTGCAAAGAGACTCAGATAGCCTGGGCACTGATGTTCCCCCAGATGAGATCAAGGGTCATGCAGCAGTGTAAAAAAAGCAGTAAATCAAAACATCTTGAAGAAATTCCCCCTATCCCACCTAAGTCAGGGAACTCACTGCCACAAGAGGGTGACGAAGCCAATTCACAAAAGCAGCAGATGTTTATAGCCCACCCCCTAATCCTCACGAGCCCACAAAATCCCTGTGACCAGGTTACGCTAGAACCATTTATCAGACAATCTGGCAATCTCTTTACTGCTCGGGATCTAAGGAAATGAGAGAGCAAAGTCACAAACAGAACAACTCTCACATTTGTTGCAACAGCAAGTGGGTAACATGGACGCAAACATATTCTGACATAGTTTTTGCCATCGTTCCCTGAGAAACTTGTGACAAAAGTCATCCAAGCAAGAGCACATCAGAGACAACTTCTCTTCTATGTTAATAACTAAAAATAAAGCAATAAAGCAAGCTTTTTATTTCTTTTTCTCTTCTCCCTCCCTCTCCATCCTATCAACTACGTATTCTTTCCTGGCTAGTTCTGGCTTTTTTTAAAACTTCCTTCCTGCTGTGTACCAAGTATATGAGAATTTACAGCAAAAGCCACTTTCAAAACTGTTTTTATTCCTGCAGATGCTGTGGGTTCGAGGCACAACATATCCCATATCAGTCTTTGGACTATCTGGCTGTCTAAGCTCCAAAACTACAAGGAAAATACATTGATAAATATCCCCAGTGCCCTCTCTGCTTGACAACAGCTATCTTCGTACAAAGATGATCCTAACTATTCTCCACAATGCACCCTCCCTCCGTGAGTAGCAAAATCTTCTTTACGACGAAGTTGTGCTCGTGAGCAGTTTTATCTTTCACAGAGCATTGGATGCTGCTGTGACAGCAGGTATCTTGTAGGCTCTGAAGTCCTGCAGGGCTTTCATTATGAAGAAGCACCACCTCACTCTGTATGTACAGGGGCCAATTTCAGGGCTGGATCATGGCAGCAGCTGCGTAGGGAATGGTCACATGAAACACAGCAACACATTTCATGGGGGATTTCCTTTTTACTCTCTGCCTACAAACTCTGTGCCATATGGAGAGCTGGCAAAAGGGAGAGGACAGATGTCTGGAGACATTATAGTTACTATGTTAACTGCCTGCAAGTTTATTCATCAAAAGGTGATCACCCTTTGTTCTGGTAATTTATTTTAACTTTCTTTGCAGCTTTGAGAGGTTGACAGCAAATCACTATTACACAGTTCTCAAAAAGTACCAAGTGATTTGCAGCCGGATTAAAAGGCACGGTTCTTGGCCTGAAATACCAAACACTAAGCAAAACTTACAAAGGCAGAACACAACTAAAAGGCGACAGCAGCAGAAAAGGAGATGAATGGAAGTCCTCTCTGTAGCCAGGAAAGCTCTCTACAGGTTTGCACACCCATGTACAACACTGGACGAGGCAGGATGTCACAGGAACGCACAGCTACACAAGCAAAAGCAGTGCTGCTACAGCAAAGAGAAGCTTCTTTCTTTGCATTCAGAGAAAGAGGAAGTTTGGAGCACTTAAACAAGCACATCAAAAACACTCCCTCTTTTAAAAAGAGGGACTTGGATGTGCATGCTATAATAAGAAAACAAAACCCACCGCAGAAGCTATTCACTTTCCATCAGTGTTTCAGAGACAGAGCTTCCATGAGATGTCCTTTGATTCAACCTGGAGTTCATTTCCTGTGGACTAGGGAGAGCATTAAACGCCCATGTGGTTCTTGGAAATAAGAAAACAAAATTGGAAGACTCAATCATTTAGAAAAATCTCTTTCAGCAGTAAATCTGCTTTTGGAGTTTGCATCCTGTAAGCAACACTTCCTGTGGAGGAGTAGCCATTGGCCATACGAATCTGCAGTCTGACAAGCTAAAGACGGAAGTTCAAGTTAGAATTCAGCTCCCAGGTGGTCACAAAGCCCACAGCTTGGCGTGCTATTTGGAGAAGTAGCAGAGATAAAAAATGAAGTCAGCTCCATCCAGCTCTAACTGATGTGAAGTTGAGGGGAAGCTACCCTGGCATCACCTTCACCTGAGCATTAGATGGACTGCAATAGTGAAGTCACAGGCATTTGGTCGGAGACAAGGGAGAAGGGAGAAGTTAACTATCCCTTTTCCCTGGGAAGGCATGTTCTAGAGGAAGCCTTGCAACACTACTCACAAAAGAGAAAACTCAGAAAATAGATGATGAAGTTAAGTTGGCAAAAAGGGAAGGAACTGGTAGCATTTTCCTCAGTTTTGCTACCAACATACCTACGATCTGGACAAGCTTGTTTGATGGGTCGGGGCCAATTGTATGCGGTTCAACAAGGCCAAGTGCCAGGTCCAGCACTTGGGTCACAACAACCCCATGCAGCGCTACAGGCTTGGGGAAGCGTGGCTGGAGAGCTGCCTGGCAGAAAAGGTCCCGGGGGTGTTGGTCAGCTGCCAGCTGAATATGAGCCAGCAGTGTGCCCAGGTGGCCAAGAAGGCCAACAGCATCCTGGCCTGTATCAGGAACAGTGTGGCCAGCAGGACTAGGGAAATGAACATCCTCCTGTACTCAGCACTGGTGGGGCCTCACCTCGAATACTGTGTTTGGTTTTGGGCCCCTCAATACAAGAAAGACAGGAGATATTGGAGCATGTCCAGAGAAGGGCAACAAAGCTGTCGAAGGGTCTAGAGCACAAGTCTTATGAGGAGTGGCTGAAGGAACTGGGGTTGCGTAGCCTGGAGAAAAGGAGGCTGAGGGGAGACCTTATTGCTCTCTACAACTACCTGAAAGGAGGCTGTCGCAAGGTGGGGGTCAGTCTCTTCTCCCAAGTAACAACTGATAGGACAAGAGGAAATGGCCTCAAGTTGTGCCAGGGAAGGTTTAGTTTGGATATTAGAAAAAATTTCTTCACTGAAAGGGATGTCAAGCATTGGAACAGGCTGCCCAGGGAAGTGGTTGTGTCACCATCTCTGGAGATATTTAAAAAACATGTAGATATGGTGCCAAGGGACATGATTTAGTAGTGGTTTTGGCAGTGCTACGTTTAGAGTTGAACTCGGTGATCTTAAAGGTCTTTTCCAACCTAAATGATTCTATGATTCTATGCAAAGAGGCTGCTCTTCACATAGCACACCTAGCCAGTGTCTTCACCCAACCGCTATTAACAGGTTATAAACTTTTACCCAGTCCAAGTATGGCTGCAGAAGACAGTGCAATGAAAAGCCTGTCTCTGTAGAAACAGCATTCATTAAGTCAGGGTGGTAGGAAGACAAAAAATACAAAACAAAAAGGGTGAAGCATCCATTCTTTATATAAATACCAATGTATCTTAGCACTTTCTACAGCATAGAAATGATTGCCCCCCTCCTTGGAAGAGTTTATCATTACAGTGGAGGGGGAAAACAACTGGAAACCACACTAGCAGTTCAGGGAAACAAGAGCTGTGAGGTTCTCAAGATAAAACATCATTTGCCAGTCTATCATCTATTTCTTCTGGCACTTAACGAAAATGCCCGCCCATTTTTTCCACCAAAATTCAGGTCAGTCACTGTCCTTCATTCACAGTGTCACAGCCGCTCTGAAAATACACATCAAAGCATTAGCTGAGAAAGCGAACTGCCAGGCACTGCTGCAATGCAGGTCAAGAACAAGAACGTTTTTCTTTCTTGGCTGTGCAAAAGGCCATGCTTATTCCCCCCAGAACACAAATCCCAGCCACCAGCAAGGAGGCAGATACAATGGGCAAGCAAAAGCTGCCATCCCAGTGCCCCACATGGTGATGCTGTTGGTTAGCACAGAGGTGGGAAATAACATGTCACCTCCCATAGTACGCTCACTTCAACATGCTGAGAAGATGGTCAGCAACACGCAGCGGAACACCCAGCACGTACAGATCCTTCTCTCTCTGCTCCCGACTACCAGCCCACACAGCCCATAAACATACAGTGATCTTCCTGAGGCCCTTGACACAAGAGGATTGTTAAGTAGGTGCTTCTCTGAAGGAAAGAAGAACTTAGGAGCAAAACAGGGACTATGATAATGAACTGTTCACAAGGGCTTTATCTCCACAGGGGAGGGATTTGCTGGCTTTAAAATCTCAGCCAGCTGATGATGAAACTCCTCTCCCCAGGGTTTACTGACCAACTGTAAACAGTGTGCATGTACACATGCATGATTTTTTTTAAGCTCCTATTACTTTAACACAGGTTTAAAGGAACCCAACATATATTACACCTAACACAGGAGCAACCGAGTAAAAAATGCAAGACCAAATTTCACGACTTACCTTTTTTTTTTTTACCTGCTCCAACACTTCCACTCACCTGCTTATAACATATACCAACAGAGAGAAGCACAAACACAGGACAGGGAAAAAAAGAATTTGCAGTATCAAAAGGGCCAGGTTCCAGGAGCTGGCACCTCCATGCCTGATGCTGGGCCAAAATGAAAAAATAAAAAAAAAAAACAAAAACAAAACCAAGCCAACAACGGTGGGTGTCAAATGCAGCCTATGTTACCTGCACTCTCTGTTCTTTCTCCACAGTACTATTTCTTAACGTACCCAAGTTGCTTCTGTTTTTCAGACCATTTTTTCTGTTCTTTGCCTCAAAAAATAGGATTTTGGTGGTGTTGTTTTTTTTTTTTAAAGGAGAAGAAAAATACACACACATACACGCGCAACCTTAAGGACTGGCTGGATTGTTCTTTACCTTGTAGGTTTTTCAGGTGTGGAGAAGGGGAGATGTTTTACCTCACCAGAGAGCTGTCTGATCATTTTTTTGGTTCACTCCACAGCTCGCAGACCAAATCTGAAGCTGTGATTCTCATGCAGTAATGGGACTGAAGGAGCTGAGATTTCAAGAAAGATACCAAATACAGAGAGTTTCACAATGAAACTGCTGGAAGAGGCAATACCGAACAGATGTTTTCTGTGGCTTGCGCCATCAGCAGACACCACTCCTGCATGTAAAGGCACAACACCTTTTTCCCAGCTACTGTCCTCTCTTGCAAGCACACGACAAGAGGAGACCGAGCTCCACAACAAAGCCAGAGGAACCCTCTGCTCTCTTAAGAGGCAGCTCATTAAACTGTGCTTAAGGCCAAAACAGCTAATACACCCAAGCATCACAAAACTGCCTTAGATAGGCAAGGATTTAGGCTGAGGAGATGTTTTCTCATCATTTTCAAGTGCTGTGTTATGGCCTCATCCGAACTGCGCTCTGCCACAGCACAGAAGTACTGATGGATATGAATAAGTGGGGAACTGATGCCTAGCTGCAAACACGAAACATTAACTTTATCTTGGCCATCATAGTTTTTTAATTAGAATAATAAATTTTAACAATACAAAGCCCTATTTCCTGAGACCAAATTGCTTCTACCATAATTAAAGGAAGACTGTGGGAATCGGGCCAAAATAACAATAGAAATAGCCTGCAAGGAGAAGGACAACTCTGCCCATGACAGCAACATGCCCATAAGCCCAGAGTTAGCACTGCATTGTCCCAAATACTGCGTGTTCTGAGACAAGTTATCTTATATCGCATTCCCCAATAAATCTGTGCAAACACTTAATTCCATGGTAAGCAGGACATAGCTCTCACAGCAGAGCAAGCTATCTTAGATTATTTCATATTCCCTGAAGGACCACAGCAAATGCGTGTCTGCAGACCACTATAGGGTATCTCACAGTAATTTGCCCGTGAATCAGGTATCTAGTTGCAGATACAGCTGCCACGAGAGAGCACACCTTAAATTTCTGAATCAAGAACTGCACTCAGCGGGAGTGGTGCGAAATCCTCAATCAGTCCCCTTCCCTGCTCTGTAACTCCATTTCCTCCTCCCAGCTTATTTTGGTTTCTTGGATGAGAAGCAGACAGCTCTTACATATCCAGTCATCAGTTAGCTGCAGCCTGTGTATATTACTACTAATACAAGTGTTTTATAAAAATATTATAGATTCACAATATATAAAAAAAACAGTTCTAAATAACAGCCATGTACCTTATTCTTTATTTAAAAAAAACCCCACACGACAGTATAATATCACATTTAAAAGTCACTTGGGAGAGAAGATGAATACTCAGAGCAGGCACACGCTGCTGCCCTACGTCCCATGCATCCAAAAAGCTTGCATTTTGCTGCAAGTAACTATAGGACCAAAAGCAGCCCTGAGCAACCAGTGGACAAAGCACCTCAATCGTGGCACTGAAGGTTCAACACCAAAGATGAGGAGAAAAGAAAAAAAAAAAAAAGGCAACAAAGAAAGACATACACATTAAGATTATTTGTAGGAAGTGATGTAGGAAGAGATGATACCCAGAGAAGCAAGACCTCGGCACCACCCGTCCTCAGACATGCTGCTTGCACAGGGACTGCTGGAGACCATGCTAAGGGGAGAAGAGGGAAAGGGTGCCTTGACATGGCTTTGTTCAGAGCTATCTAAGAGTTATAACATATTCTTGAGTACAAGCAAGGGCATGGATAACAGCAATACAACTACCTAAAACTCAGGCAACAGGGACCCACAGAGAAGCACCTTATAAAATAAAAAAAAATTGTGACATGCTGGAGGTTAAAATGCATGAGTTAATGGTCTCCCCTAGCTGTAAAAACTTGTAATGGTCAAATCCAAAATGCCAGGCAAATAATTCTCCATCAATTACGTATTATAAAACAAGCCAGCAAGGTACACAATCGTTTGGAAGATGGAAACACGTGAAAAGTTAAGGGACTCATGACAGTCAACAGAGGAAATCACCGGCTCTGAAGTGACCCCCTAGATTACAGCTCCCCTTACTCCACAGCCATCTTGCTTTGAGTTTATTCCTTGTTCACATTACCTACCAGTATTTCTGCTCCATTTTTAAGCCCCTCACATCACACATGCTGCCAAGATCCTATCAATTTCAATGAAATGGTCTGTGGAGCAAGAGGGGAAGGTCAGTGCCGCCAGACCCTCGGCTTTGGGAACCTTCCAGTGGGAAGCACAACTACACGAAATTTCTTCCTACTTGCGTCGGTCAGGTTGTTAAAAGCACTGCCTGTGTCTGCGCCATGTTATAAGGCCTCTCTGAGAAGGGGAAAGACGGGTCAACGGGATGGTTTAATTTGAACTCAATAGCTACAGAAGGGAGCGACCCTGCTGGAACTGATTCATTCTTGGGGGCTGAGTTATGGTCACCATTATTTCAGCCCCCCAGAGAGCACAGCAGGCCAGAATACAAATTAAAAGATTATAAACAGCACTGAGCAAGAGTTTTTGTTACCGTCTCTGAGGCAGCACTGTTGCTGACCTGCATTCAGGTTTCATCACAAATCTGAAATTCAGCTTAAGCCCCCAAGAAAAGTTCAGGGAAGTGTCAGCACCACCCCAATGAGGGCTGTGAATTGGGATAACCCCCTCGCCTTTCTCTCACGGTGCCTGAGAAGTATTTACAGCTTCGACTTGAAGCCAGATATAAATGGATGATTTGGTACAGTCATTAAGCAAGACCTGACATTCATGCAAAGCATTCAGAACAGCAATTCAGCATTCTCCAAAGGAAGAGAGAGGGCACACGATCCCAAATGAGTAAGCACATGCAAGTTGCAAACTCTTTCTCCAAGTTAAACTGCGTGCAAAATTGAGATGCTTGTCATATCCCAATGGAAGCAAAGCTTTCTTCTTACCCTGCTTGGTGATGAGAAGTTGCATGGACCATGTGACAAGACAGGAGCTGGGATTTGGGAACCTGTGTTTTGCTTATGCCTCTGCAACATATGGCCTTGTCCGGCCACTGTGACATACTCATGCTTCTCACCACTTATGCCGCTAAAATTTTTATGTTTGGTTTAAGGTCACTCTTGTAAAGGAGAGCATATTCTAGTTTACTTCTAAGCTTCAAATTGAGTCCCTGATCTTTAAGAAAAGGACTTGAGGTGATCAAGAGAGAACTGGTTTACCATGATTGAAAGATTTATTTATTTTTTTATTTTTCGTGCCTTCCAGTTGCAAAACAAAATATTTTCCCTGGAATTATTTCAGCCATATGAAGACTTCAGTCCTGGCTCAGAGCCCCGCTGCCCTAGGTGGTATAACTTCAAGTAGCTTCAATGATACTTCCTACCTTAAAGAGCTCACAATTTCCATATAAAACTAGTGACAGCTGACGGCAGGACACTAAATAAACTACAGTGACTAACCCTGCCTTCACATGAGGAGACGTCATCAGAATAATGGATCATTTTGCAGGACTGGGCTGTTCACAATCCTGACTCATTTCAAGTACGGTAAGCATGAGTATAGCAGCTTTGAATTTATGGTCATGAACCCACCAGTTTCTACCAAAAAGGAAAGAAAACAAGCAAGACAGCTGAAACCTTATCAATTTTGAGGTAAGACAAATGCTAAAACCAGACCTCTTAATGCAGTGTTTCCCAGACCAGAGGGAAGGGTTTCTTGCTCTTGATCCTTCCCCTCCAGAGTTTTTGCAGAAGAGCTGTGAAAAGTGACTGGTCTGAACAAAGAGATCCTTCACAATTATCCGGAAGCCTTTAGAAAAGGCTGATGTTAAATGTCACATTTTATGCTGCTATCTCACAGGCCTCAAGGAAGAATGGAGCTTATGTCAGAGCCAGTATTTGTTTTTCTTTCTGCAGAGATGCACACTTCAGCGTGAAGGCTTTTCTCAGACAGATACATTTCTTGAGCAAGATAACGATATGAAAAGGAGAATGCTTTGAAGATCCCTCTCCCCCTTTTAATTACAGAGTTTTAATATAACACTCGGAGTAATAAGACCAGATTATTCGGCCAATATTCAAGCTGAGCAGGGTTTAGCACACAATTGCTCTCGCAGAAACCCATGGGATACAGAAAACCAAGTTGCTGAACACAAGCAGAGACCGCAGGGTCTGGCTGAAAGAGAGTTTGTAGAAATAACAGCCTCTCATTTCTACAGATATCATTTAATAACAACACTGCTGCCGCACTACTTGAAGATGGCCCACCTCTGCTTAACAACACTGATGTTCTGGGAAGCATCCCTGCTGAGCAAGGATTCAAAATCTCCCAATTCCCTGGCACTCACCGCCTCTTCTTCCCCACCACCTCTGAAGAGTCGGCACCCACGCACCCGCTCTGTACCTGCCCGGCTCCTTTTGCTGTCTTTCCACTTAGGCTGATGATTTCTAACCTTGCAGACAGGACCAATGACTAACATAACGGTTTGCAAACACAACCAGACTTGCGGCTCTTCCCACAGGCATTTACCAGCGTATTTTCGGAAACAGTTTGCACAGATGGCAGCAGGCTGCTGGAAAACCATTTAATCCTCCTCCATGTGCTTTGGAGACAGCATTATTCTTAGAGCAGGCAGCACTGCCTTGATCTGTTGTACCAAACTACAGATTTATCAGCCCTGGTATTATTAGACACTGGCAGTTTGCTCAAAAAAAAAAAACCCAACAAAAAAACCCACACAAACAAAACCCAAAAACCCAACAGTGCCAAGGCACTTTTCCTAAGCTTCGGTCAGTATGAGTGTGCATCCCTCGGTGGTAATGCCAGAAAAGCTCTGGGACAGGCAAAGCTGGGATTGCACCAAAGTGGCAAGGCTTGGCCTACAGCGATCCGCTCCAGACACGCTCCCACAGATGACAATGAACACAATGGTTGCTTGAGCAACAATGCTCACATGGCTACAGACCGTGGCTGGCCCTGCAGCAAATTGCCACTGCTAATCTAGGGACAAACCTCTAGGACAATCATAGAACAGAATCATCACAGAATGGTTTAGGCTGAAAAGGACCGTAAAGATCATTTAATTCCAACCATCTCGTTCCGTCTAGTCCCTGCCATGGGCAGGGACACCTCCCACTAGACCAGGCTGCTCAAAGCCCCATCCAGCCTGGCCTTGAACACCTCCAGGGATGAGGCCTCAACAACTTCCCTGGGGAACCTGTGCCAGTGTCTCACCACCCTCACAGTAAAGAATTTTTTCCTGATATCTAATCTAAATCTACCTTCTTGCAGTTTAAAGCCATTACCCCTTGTCCTATTGCTACACTCCCTGATAAAGAGTGCCTACCCATCTTTCCTGTAGGCCCCCTTTAAGCACTGAAAGGCCACTATAAGGTCTCCCTGGAGCCTTCTCCAGGATGAACAACCCCAACTCTCTCAGTCTATCTTCATAAGAGAGGTGCTCCAGCCCTCTAATCAACTTTCTGGCCCTCCTCTGGACCAGCTCCAACAGGTCCACGTCCTTCTTACGTTGGGGGCCCCAGAGCTGGAAGCAGTACTCAAGGTGGGGTCTCACCAGAGCTGAGTAGAGGGGCAGAATCACCTCCCTCGAACTGCTGGCCATGCTTCTTTTGATGCAGCCCAGGATGCAGTTGGCTTTCTGGGCTGTGAGGGCACATTGCCGGCTCACGTTGAGCTTCTCATCAATCAACACCCCCAAGTCCTTCTCCCGAGGGCTGCTCTCAATCCATTCTCTGCCCAGCCTGTATTTGTGCTTGGGATTGCCCTAACTCACGTGCAGGACCTTGTACTTCACCTTGCTGAGCTTCGCGAGGTTCGCACAGGCCCACCTTTCAAGTCTGTCCAGGTCCCTCTGGATGGCATTCCTTCCCTCCAACACCCATCAACCACTCCACACAGCTTGGTGTCGTGGGCAAACTTGCTGAGGGTGCGTTCATTTCCACTATCCACGTCACCAACAAAGATGTTAAACAGCGCGAGTCCCAGAACTGACCCCTAAGGAACATCACTTGGACATCGAGCCATTGACCCCAATTCTGAATGCGGCCATCCAGACAATTCCTTATCCACCAAGTGGTCCACCAGTCAAATCCATGTCTCTTCAATTTAGAAACGAGAATGCCATGCAGGTCAGTGTCAAGTGCGTTGCACAAGTCCACATAGATGATGTCGATTACTCTTCCCCTGTCCATCAATGCTGTAACCCCGTTGTAAAAGGCCAGCAAATACGTCAGGCACGATTTGCCTTTGGTGAAGCTGTGTTGGCTGTCACCAATCACCTCCTTATTTTCCATGTGCCTTAGTATAGTTTCCAGAAGGATCTGCTCCATGATGTTGCCAGGCACAGAGGTGTGACTGACTAGCCTGTAGTTCTCTGGGTCTTCCTTTTTCCCCCCCTTTTTAAAAACGGAAATCCCCATTCTGCCATCACCCCAGCTGGCTTGGGGACAAGGTAGGCCTCCTCTGCTCCTCAAACCACCCAAAAATCCACTCGCAAGCCATCAGCTGGACCTCAGTAAAGGACTGAACCCCACCCTGCACAGCAGGAGCACGCAGAGTCTTCCAAAGGTCAATTTTTTCCCCCCACTCAGACAACATGCAACATGGTTTGAGATATTCTTGCTACTCAGGGATGTGTGTCTCAATACTTGAACCCAGCGGCACCTAACAGCAAAACATCAATGCCCTTTCAAGCTATACCCCACTTTTTTTTCTCCTGGGCATTCAACCTTCACTGCACAAATCTACAAAACGCCCCATAACCAAACAAAAAAAATAAAATCTCCTTCCAAGGAGGACATTCACCTGCAAAGCCTCCTTTAACATCCTGAATTCAGAGACACAGTGGAAGTGCTGGAGATGTTTCAGGAAAGGGATAGGAACACAATATTTTAAAAAGCGGGTAAAGTTGAGATAAGTACAGTCTGTTTCAACACTGTAAAAACCACACTTCTTTTGAGACAATCCTCAAGTCAGCTGCCTGAGATGCCTGGACATCTCTTAATTGCCATCTGGAAACAGCAAATTTAATTTAATTTTTTATTTGACAAAAACAGCCTTACTGTCCTAAAAGTCAGAGAGCCCAGCATAGACAGAGACCTGCGCTAGGCACTCAGATGACTCGGACCATCTAGCTAGAGGGGCACAAGCATATGAGAGCACATCTGGCTGAGCTGCTTTCCTACAGATTGTACAGAAAAAACAGTTGCAAATTTCAATACGATTACAGAAGAAAAAAACAACAAAAACAAAAAACAACAAACCAACTTCTAACAAAGCAGAAAAAGGGAAGATGGAGCAAAGGCTAAATTGAAAGCACTGCTTTAGAAGACATTTCCTCTCCAGAGTCAGGCTCTGTCCCGTCACTCCCTGTACCTGGTAGAGCATCCACTGATGGCAGAGGATTTAGGATAGGGCCCATATATTGGACTGACTTTATCAGCTTGTAAATGGGAAAAAAGATGCACACAACTTGTTTCAATTTCTAGGCTTTAAAGAAGATAAACCGCATACTTCCAAAAATGCGGGAGCGTCAAGGCACATTCATATTTCTGTCAAAGGTGCAACTAACACATGTCGACATACCTGCAGCATGTTTAATCAACCTGACTGAAGTATCAGAAAGAGCGACAAGGGAGCCTTGTCCTGCCACAGCTTCGTTGCTATTACTGCCATGATAGACTTCATCAAAAGTAGGTCTCACACTGCAATTATAATTACAATTTACAGTACTAGGAT
Source organism: Rissa tridactyla (assembly GCF_028500815.1). Classification (NCBI taxonomy): domain Eukaryota; kingdom Metazoa; phylum Chordata; class Aves; order Charadriiformes; family Laridae; genus Rissa; species Rissa tridactyla. The sequence continues at coordinate 61,394,357 of NC_071470.1, forward strand.
GTTTGTGCTTCACAGACTTTCAATATGATTTCAGCTGCTACAGGAACAATTTTCCTAACTAGTGCCATCTTTAAAGGTGTTCAAGTGATGGAGAAGCCTAACTTTCCATTATTTTTAGTGGAGCTACCAGCCCTGACAGGCACGCAGCCAAAAACTGAAGGTCTGAAGGACTTTGTTAACTCCAAGGCAAAGCTATCAGATCGTCTCCCGAATTGTCTGCAGCCACTGCAGTTTTCTGCTGAGGGCTTGCCTCCATGTGCTGGTCCGACAGCTGCAGTGCCCCTGGGACTGGCTTGCAGGCAGATCTGGCACCCCAGCCTCACAGGCAGCAGTGCCATCAAAGAGATAAGACGAAAGGAGATCTCCTTTATAGCCAAGAAATTCCCCACATTAAAAAGAAAAAAAAACACTAAAAAAAAAAAATCACCAGGCTGGCTTCTAGATTACATAGGCAGTATCCAGAAAGCTGGCTCGGGTACCCCGGTGATATATTGTTGGTATCTAATTATCTTCTGCAACTTCCTGCCTTCTTAGATAGTGAGACAGAAAGGCATTTTACTTTGGGCTAACACTGTGACATTGACATGTACAGTAAGATCTTCCTGCTGTGTAGCTAGCAGTGACAAATTTTTACAGTACCACCCAGCACCTCTGCTCGCATACAGCACCTCAGGCTAATCTCTCCTGCTGCAACGCCTATTCTTCATTGGAAGCTTCTTGCATTTTCTGCTGGCAGTCTTTGAGACACAGCCAGGCCACAATGATTAATCTGATCCGTTGATTTTCATGATTAATTATCTTCTGATAAGCAGCTTTTCCCCCCACCATTCGCAAGAGTCATTATGGCCCAGCCCTGCCCTTCATTCATCACATCAAATTTGATTTCTCATATCACGCTCTGACAAGTTGAGGACAAAGTCACGAATGAGTACTGCCTTGCCACACATCAGCTAAGATGGAGAGCTGACAGTCTGGCTTGAAATTAGCTCCAGAGTCAGCCCACTGCCACAGGAAAGCATCTCGTGCTACAAGGAGAGATGCTTACATGAGCTGGGTGTCCTGACCCACTTGTCATGGCACTGGTGAAAAGATGATGAGAAGAAAAATCACAATGTCCTGCTCGCTAAAGAAAGTCCTTTCTCTTTCCACTGCCCCGCTTCAGAGCCCAAAGGGACGCTGCTTCCAATACCACCTTGCCAGGCTCTGCCTTCAAAATGCCACTGAACCCTCATGCTGGTGACAAAAGAAGTTGCCAGCGGGGATTATAACGCAGACAGCAATGGCCACAAACGACCTAATTTTCCCCAGAGGCAAGCTGTGTATGCTTTTTGTTGTTCAGAGCCATCTGCAAGGAACTGGATATTTGCAAATAAAAGGAGATTAGGACAAGGCATTAATCCAGCATCTGCTGCTCATTCATGCCGTCCCCTGAAAGAGCCCAGATACAACATTTAAGTCATAACACTCAGTTCTGAGCTGCTGGTAAATTAAAAAAAGAAAATGACAATTAAGAGACACACAAAGTTGGGATATTACTTTTTATAGCAACTAAACCCCAGGAGGGCCATAAGATGTGGAGCTGTGAAGGAAACAAAGCGAGATTCCTTTTGAGGAAGGGCAGCTTCGCTCCAGCTGTGCCCACCCCTTCACCGAGCCCCAGCAGAGACGACATGGTCTGGCCAAGAACAGGGTGGGTGGGAGCAGAAATGGTAATAGCTTGTCCAGAAACCCTTGCTCTTAGAAGGCGTAACTTCTTGAAGCCTACCAAAATAGCATAACAGGGCGATTGTTCCCAGAGTTGGATGGCAAAGGTTTCTGCTACCCCTGGGAATCGTTTCCGCTGTCTAATGGAAGGGCACAGCAGAAAGTGGCATCCATGCCTTTTGCAAAACACTCTGCTCGGTGCATTGCAACACGAGAGTAAGGGCATCAACACAGCAAGCTCACTTGTACTTTTTATTTGGGTTTTCTTCATATCGACAGTAACCATGTGGCTGTCAGTGCTGCTTTTCTGGGGGAGGGGGGAAAAAACAAAAAAAGAACAAGAAAAAAAGAACAAAAAATTAAGCTTGTGGAAAAACACCCAGTTCAGAAACACAGATGAAAAGCACTTCATCTCTGCGTATTGTCTGTTTTTCTACCAGCAGCCACTTTCACAGAGGATTTTGCCTGACAGAGGTGATAGGCACTCTCCACTGCTCAGATTTTGGGTTTGATACTTTTCAGATGTAGCTGGCATATTTGGCATTCAAAGGCATCACACACGTGGCACCACCTGCATCCTCTGCCTTGGGAATCGGGAGCACGTTTCACATTACAAACACTGGCTGTCGACCACCGCCATCTGAGGCTTTCTATTCAGCATTTTTTCAGCTTAATTTTGTTTAAGATGGAAAAAAGACGGTTCATTAGAGGCACTTCCCACAGCCCGCTTAAAGCATTCATGAGCTGACATACATTTTTATCAGTTCAGGTCTTATCGCTTTACCTTGAGTTGCAGGTCTTTAGCAGATAGCAACAAGCCAGCCCAGTAAGTGCTGCCTTACAGTCCCTCCTGGATACCTATTCACAGCACCTCTGCAACCTGGGGTAATTCCACCTTACTAATGCAGCAACATCCCATGCTCAGCAAAGCAAACTTTCCTGCCGCCGGCATTCATTTCACTAACATCTTGGAAAAAACAAATTTGGTTTTCAACTGAAAATTCAGGTCAAATGCCAGGCGAAAGACCCGGACAGTTGGGAAAGACACTCAGGTAAGCACCTCGGAAGAAACGCTCTTCAGTAATTTCCGGAAGAGACATGAGGTGTTTTTACAAACATGGGTTTCAAATACATGCAAGAGCTGATAGCTGGTTGCAATCAGCCCCGCCACTACCCACCAGCCAGGGGAAGGGGACAGAGACCCAACCTAATAGGGCAACTCCAGCTGGTGAAACACGGTGAAGAGACATGCACAATAGCCATGGAAGAAGCTTGGGAGCAGGGACAGTCATGGCTGGGTGACCCCTTTTCTGTAAGTGGTGTCTCACAGCCCCATATGTGACAGATCCCTCACACCAAGCCAGGCCCAAGGTTTAGCCAGGCGGTGAGGGGATATGCCACTACCTACACTCACCGCAGGAGACATTTTGGCCCACCATCACTCAGCCCCAGTCCTCCTCTATGACCTTCAATTACAGCCCCCAGCAGCTCCAGCCTCCACAGCCCAGCCACAATCTCCCTTCTAGAAGGGCAGCATTTCTTCCTTTTCCCTGGACCCACTCCCCAGCTTAAAAACCCTTATAATTCCCATTTGGAACCAGCAAGTTCAAACAGCCTAACTGCCTTATGAGACAAAAGAAAAATAAGCAAAGCACATCTCTCATAGATGCAAAAACTGCAAGGAGGTAGACTTACTCTAGCTCAGTATGGCCACCTCCTCTGAGATGACTACTAGGCAAGCGGGCTACACCTGCTGGAGAAGCTGCCCTCAGGACACACAACCATTTCCCACCTCCCTCTTCAAGTGTTTGTGAAACCAGCCCAACCATCACTCAACCCAAGCAGTCTTTTGGCATCCAAGTGGCATTAAACCCACCCTTACATTGTCATGCCATTAGTTTAAATCAGTTTTACAGCCAGTTCCGTGATCAATAAAATGCAGAAACATGACTGGAGAAAGGAATTAGCATCTGTAATCCCATGATTACATAAATCCCTCTGGTCAATCAGTTATTAATGGCTGTTATATTTATTGGGGTTTATAGCAGGCCTACAAACCTGAGCCATTAGAAGCAGACACCAAAGAAGACACTGTAAAAAAAAAAAAAAAAAGCAGCTATCTGATTACTGACTCCTCACAGCAAGTGCTGACAGAATACAAATTTGGCTCACTCTCCCTCCTGTTAGCGAGCCTGCTAATGAGCTTGCCAATTAAGAGCCAATCTGAAGACCTTGGAGGGGAAGCTGTCAAGAACATGAACTCCCATACCTCTGAGGAGCAGCTGCGGGACTTATGACAAGGGCCACCTCAGACACTTCTTGCTGACGCCACCCACTGACCTCTTTATCTCCCCCAACTCATTCCTCTCACCCAGGAAATACAAACACTTGTCACACATGCATATTATGGCTTCTAAGGCACAGACATTGAAAATAAACACACACTAAAGAGCAATAAAACCTCTCCTGCTCCTCATCATTGCAGAGACCTTTACTAGGTCCAATGCTAGAACTACTTTAGCACAAACTTAAAATAATTATAATATAGGAAAAAAGTCACTAACTACACATCATCACATCTATCTAATTATTTTGGGATACATTTTGTATTTTTGGAATCATGTGTTTCTATTTAAGGAATCGAGGACAGTTTGGGCAACAGAATTTTGGCTCCTAACTCCCTTTGGATATTTCTGTGCATGTTCCTCCCCTCATCGGCAGTTAACTTCATGAAGTTTATGAAAAGAAAGGCAAAAGCATAAACGCTTACACCAGGCCAAAATCTCTGATAACAAAGCTTTATGACTTTCAGTGCAGCTGGCCCCGGGGACGTGTACAATCCGCTGCTGGCCACAGCGCACATCACTGCAATAACTGGACGAGGTGCAAGCACGCGAGGGCTGCGACCACCTTGCACAGCAGTCGAATCTTTGAGCAGCTATTTCCAATACACCCATTCGACTACCTTGGCCTGTCGACAATTTCATTTCAGAACCACTCTACGCTGTATTTCTTTGCACTTCTCCTCCTGCCCCGTCGGCAGGCTAACTAACAGTGGCATTTCCAACAGGGAACTGTGACCAACACACTTCACTCCTGAAGTACCCCCTGATGACTGCATGTAGAGGTTAAATTTTATTGCAACTCTCATGTCCAAGGGACTGTCAGGAAGAGAACAGGAGCTAGGCTCCTGATGTGGGTTTTCTTCCAGACTTATCAGTCCCCTCATTTATTTCATCACACCACACGATGAGTAACCCTCTGGAAATAACCTTTAGCAGAAAGCTCTGTTACCGAAATAAAGAAATGCCATAGTTTCTCTGAAACCGTATCCTTCTGTTGAAACTAATTATGAGAAAGCTGTTGCTTAATGAAAGTTTGCTTTAATATGACTTATGCTATTCATAAGTTTGCTTTGGACGGCATCCAGATTTTTTAAATTAAATATTAGCAGTCTGTTAGCCTATCAAACAAACCTAAGCATGTCAAGTTAGTATTTTAATAGTGTTTTTCCTTCTCCCCCTCTCCTCCCAACCTAGGTTTGGCTTCCTAATTGACTTGCTGCTTTAAAGTCAGTAAACTCAAAAGTCTGAGGAGAAGATGTCACACTTTAATGGTTTAGGAGTGCACACTTTGTCTTGGTGATTGATGGATCAAATGTGCGCTGAGGAATGCCACAATGTCTCTTTCATCATTTCTACTTCTCACAGGGCTGAGAACTGGACTATCTCTAAACCTCTTTGCTGCTAGCAACAATAATCAAATTATCTCATTCATTATAAATGTAAAATCCATCTTATTGTCCTGAAGGGATGTTATTGAACTGACATTTCTGCCTGAGCACTGACAAAGGTATACGTGCAAATTTATCACCTAGGTTGCTGTTGAATATACGCACCAGGCATGCTGGGCTCTCTCTGGCTCATTACACTGCTTTCTGGTTATTGCCAGCCCCAACCTGTTTGGCAAATGAGATATGGAAGAGCTACACAGACACGGCAGTGACAGGTCCTTCGAAAATGCAGGCGATAAGTGGGATAACATTCACAGATGACTGGTAAAGAAAGGCTGACACGTTAATCGAGGGTTGCACACCTGACAAAAGGCACAAATGTAGATGGAGAGCACTTATTAAAGCAATATTTAGTATTTTCAGAGTGCTTTTCCACTATAATTATTTACTTCCAGTGCTGCCTAATCAAGAAAAGGACTGCGATGTTTCTGATCAAGATGAGGGCTGAAAGGTAGAAAAGGTTTTAAAATAATGTGTGCGCTCTCCAAAGTGACTAATATAGGCTATGCATATATTCACATGCCTATATCAAATTTGCTAGTGCAAGAACAGTACTTCTGACTGTGAGCCCTGCCAGTGGGATGTGAAAGTCAGGCAGGTTTTGTAAAGCGCTGACATTGCAGTTATTAAAGGTTTTACATATAAAGCTTAGTTAACAAATCCGCTGACAACGCACGAGCCGGAATAAAAGCCTGCTCCTTCTTCAGAGCAGGGAGGCTCTCCCAGATTAAAGGTGAGCAGAAGAGGCACTGAAACTCACTCAGGTCAGGTACGGGGGCCTGGCACGAATATACGCACCATTAGGGCAAGTCTGTCCAGCGTGTCCCAGAAAGAGACAACTGCAAGAAATCCCTTGGGATGCAGAGTCCAATGCACCCGAGCATAAGCAATCAGAGGAAGAATGGGGCAGGAGGGACTAACAGCACTGCCAATACCCTTGGGCCCTGAAATAGTAGAGGATTTGTTAAATCCCAGGGAGCGGCCCCGGCTGTATTTGGCAAAGGAGGATAAAGCAAAGCTCTGGCGGTGCTGGCAAGTCTGAAGTGGGTGGTGGTCCCCTTCCTCTCCTCAGATCTGGGGAGCACAACTCAAAGTGACAAGCAGGGCTGGACAGCCGGGTACCCCAAACACTTTCATGCTCTCATAAGGAGCTGCCAGCACCTGCCCACCACTGAGGCACAGGGGGTTTCAGCAAGACTCAACTTGCACTTGAGTCACTGCACAGTGTCTGTTACTGATGTTGGTTGGGCATTCATCTCCACTCCTCATCCCCACAGCTCCTTCAAAGTCCCTTGTGTGCCTAAAGGGGGTTACACGGTGCTTTATCCTATAAAAACCTTCCTGTCTTGCCTCAAACGAGCATGGTTTCATTGCAGTGGCTATGTCTCTTGTTCTTTTTTTTTTTTTTTTTTGCATATCACCCATGGCAATAAAAGAAGAAAAATGTGCTGCGTTACATCCAGTCTCGTGCTGCATTAAGTACCAGCGGTGAGATGGACTCGCAGGTGCCAGCTGTGATTTTTCCTTTGCTCTCCCCACTTCTAACTCGTACAATCACTCTTGTATATCTTTGTATTTTAGGCATACGTATGAAACTGCTCATTTATCTAGAAATCATCCCCACCACAATGACAAGTCAGGAACTCCCCGCCTTCCTCTGTAAAAAGGCAGAGAAAACAAAGCAGTGGTAACACAAGCATTGCCTCAATAGGTAGGTACCTGCTTCAACTTTTGCCTTAGTAAAGAATCAAGACCTGTGCTGCTCAAAAGCACAGTCTCCCCCTCTCTCCATTTTGGGCACAGGAGATCAATCCCACCGGTGTTCACACTGCAGCACTGATGACATTTCACAGGACAGCCCGAGAGTACAGCAGGGATTCAGTCGCGTCCAAGTAGAGGTTTGCTGGCTCACCCTAGCCAGGGCCATTTGCAGGACGGTCGTGCTTTCCTTTGTTCCCCATCCCTTTTCTTCAAACCTTCTTGGTGTTACCTCCCTTCCCCCCCCTTCCATGCTCTGGCAGGGATGCTGAATGCTGATGAGACAATACTTGATCCATCTTCAAGCACTTATTTTCGGGCAATTAACTTGGCATCATAGAAGCACTTAAGAAACCTGGCTTTCCGGAGTGGGAGACAACTGACTAAAAAGCTAAGCAAGGTAGTAAATTATTGTCAAATGAGTAAAAAAGAACAGGAAGGGGGGAAAAAAATAAAAAGAAACTAACACTTTGATAGAAGATGTTTACTGCTGTCGGACCAAATCTGAGATCTGACAAAAGAGCCGATCTAACAGTTTGAGCAGCCATTAGTGTGAGTCCAATACTGGCCACTATCAATTGTGTCTATAACAATTATCCTTTGCCATTCAAGGGTGGATGCTTTCTTTTCTGACGTCTCCTGATTGTATGTCACCTCTTCACCCTCGGAATAATTAGCCAAGGCAAACCATCTATCTATCTAGATAACACGCATTACTCTAATGTTCAAAGGCTTACCAATCACCAGTGGTCTTTCAGCACTAACTATGCCTGCTATAATACTTATTTTCTACTTCCAGAGACAATAATTTACACATTATCAACATTGTTCTTATTTACTTGGTCTTTAATTCAGTTCAGGGGAGCAGAAGCAAATAATTCCATTTTCCATAAACCAGAAATTCCCAAGTCTTTCTTGTGGCATTATTTTTCTGACACTTCAAAGATGCCTTTGCCTTTCATCCCCCAGATGCCAACATCGGGGCTGTCAGTGGTATCCAGGAATGGGGCATGAGAAAAGTCAGACTGGTAGTGCCTGAGCAGTCCCTCTCTGCTGGACACCCGGATTTTCCCTCCCATTCTCTACTTGGCTTGGGCAACAGTGGGGATTTTTTGGAGATCAGAAGCATGTTGATTTCGCAGGCGTAGCTTCAGATCTAAAGCGAATAAATAAATAAATATCAGACATCTTCCCATGCATAGCTTACAGCCACCTTCCATGTTTTTCAGTGGAACTGACTGGAAATCCCTACAGCCACAAGAAACCTACAGACACCTGCATAATAAATCGTCCTTTAAGGAAGAAGGGGGGGTGGGGGGAAAGAGTTCTTCAACTTGCAATTTATCCTGCTGGCTATTCCAGCTACCTCATCACCTCGTTTGTGTACTGCTGCCACCAGTGAGTAATGGCCCAGAGCCGGACCTCCAGTGCAGCACTCTGCAGGCACAGGTACCGGGGCTGTTTTCAGAAACAAAGAGGAAGAAGGTAGGGACAGACAGAGAGGGAAAGAAATTCCCCATGCTTTCAAAACCCGCAAATTGAAGTGTTTTGTTTTTTTTTTATTTTTGCCTCACTGAATTGACATAGTGATGTAAAACAAACGTATTAAAGTCCACAAAGTGCACATGGAAAAAACAGACCTACCATCCTCCTATGCAGACTCACACAATGAAGCAGGGATCTCAAACACCCAGTAAGCTTGATGTTGTAATTCATGACTTATTGCCATTAACTATTCAGTGTTATAAATCAAGACTTCCATGTTCTACTACTTTATATAAATACATCACAGCTCTTGCTCAATAGCATCCTACTTGCATACATTTACATTATTCCCTCAAAATAAATGTATATTAAAAAAATATCCATTAAACGCTATCTGTGCGATCCTCTTAGGAGTTTAAAGGAAACAAAACCTAAAATAAAAACAGGCACTATCCTTAAGAGGAAATATCTTTAAGGCAGATGGTCCAAAGGGGCATACAGCAGTTACAGGGCACGAGGCAAACTTGAAGCCACAACCCTTTAAGTACTAAAACATACAACAAACCAAGAGTCAAGACATGCAAGGGATGGAGAGGGAGCCAAACAGTCCTGCTATTCCAACCTGGTTGTTTTCTTTCTACAAATAAACACCCTACTACCACCTGGTATGAGCTGATATCGTTCCAGAGATACAACAGGATCGAATTCTGAAGAAGTACCTGACCTGGCTTGCTGTTTTCACCAAGAAATTAATTTTTAGGTGTAAGCATGGACACTTACATTGAGGCTGAATTATCATTTGCACGCTAAGCAGCTGAAGGACATAATTCCTCCTGAACACTGTTCACTTCCCTATCCCATCACCAGCCCCACCATACACACCTGCGTGCATTGGGCTTCAAGGGCACCAAGCCATGACATGGATCACTGCAAGCTGCCCAGTCCTGCTTCCCAGGACCTCTAACAGACCAGTTCTGCTGCTGTGAAACCCTTCGTGATTAAAGCAGGATGGTCAGGGTTTATCTGTCAGTTCTCAACGCTGGAAAATAAAAATTAGTTGCTCTCCTGGACTTCTCTCACACTCTTGGGCATGTTCGCATCCCTTCATTTAACTGAGAACGCCACACGCTCCAGCCACAATAGCATCAAGGGAAACAAAAAGCTACTTTCAAACATCTATTATCTCTTCATTCAAACAGCCACCCTAGGCTAGACCAGAGGTCTAGACGTGCTATTATCTTCAGTCGTCACCTACAGTGGATGCCCAGCCCAGAGCATTAGGACTGGACAACCATTTAGCCATAGCCCTCCACACGGTCTCTCCAGCAATCCAGGGACTGAAATTAAGTAACTTGTAGTTCCGCACACAGGTCCTTCCAGAACTAATGGATTTCATTAGCACTAATCCAGCTGCAAAAATATTTGTCACTGCTTCATTAATGCCAAATGAGCCCTGCAAGCATGCAGGTTTTGTTAAGAGATCCTGAGATACTTGAAAGGTAGGGTGGGCTTTTTCCTCTCCTGTTTTGGTTTTCTTGGCCCTTCCGTCCTCTCCTTAAGTTCAAAAGCTGGTAACAATTTACAACAATTCACAATTTAGAAGGTATGTGTGTACATATGTGCCTGTGCACGCACACAAGCCAGAGAAGCCATCAAGTCTCTTAGGGAAAGAATCCCACTGCAAAAGTCTGGACTTGGTCCTCGATGATCAAACTGGAGCGTTTGCTGGCTAATCCTAATGAAGGCCTCAGGCAAAGATTTCAGCCAGGCAGATGTTTCTTTGGGAAGAACACAGCAACCATTATATACCAGAACAGAATCAAGTTTGGAAATGCTTAAATCTCTCTGCCCTGGAGGGCCAGGTAGCACCCACCTACAGAGTAGAGCCCCTGTGTGCAGCAACTCTACCTTGCCATTGCCCCAAACAAGGAAAGCAAGGGATTTCAGGCCTGTTCTTTAGCACTTACAGACTTAAATACAAACACTGTTCAGGAAAGCACCACAAGATAGTTTACTTTGTTATATTTATGCCATTTAGGCATATAATCACCCCCCAAACTCCCCTACCTACATGTTCCGAAAAGGACAGACCTCTCAATTTCTTATTATGGGTTTGCCACAGGGCTAAGCAAGCAAATATTTCTTTACTGCCTTTCTTCAAGTCCAGTAGACCACACTAAGGCACACTTTTCTCTCTCCTCCGCTCACATCTACACCACGAGGCTGGACGCGCCAGCGCCATGGTCCATGCTTACATATGTGATGTTCAAACACGTTTTACAGAGAAGAGACAGGCACCTTCACCCCATTCGTTTGGGGTTTCTACCTACTCAGAGATGCATTTTGCCAAAGACCAGGCTTAAGTCACCCAATCCACAGGAAAAAAAGACACATATAATAAAAAAAATGTTTGCTGGGGAAACCAAGTGAAATGAAGCAGAGAAGATGGCAGGCGCACATGGACATAAACCCACGGACCTCTGAGCAGGATTAAAAACATCACTTGCCTTCACCACAGGCTTTGTAGAAAAGGATGGATTTCAGCATGTTAAGACCCTAACAGAACACCAAAAGAAATGGCACGCCATGTGTGGTTATATGATCTTCTGGTTTACCAGAGGATTTCGCAAACTCTCACAACCCTTTCATGGCAGATCCATGAAGATTATAATGGACAACCACACACTGTTGGGGATTTTCAAGTCTCTCGACCTGCAAAGACAGACTCACGGGCTAGTCAAGTACTGCCAACCGGCCTGCCTAGCTTTTAAATTTCATGAGCCCTGAAATGAACAACTAACTCATGGAGATTATAAAACATATCATTTTGCTACAGCACTTCGTCGGCTCAATAAAACCTGAAATAAAGGGCTCGTGGAGTATTTTAATTTCCACTGGAAGTGTTGCCTGTGGAGTTTACAAGGTCCATCAACAAACTCTGACCCAGGCACATTTTGTAGTCTCAGATTTGCACAGGTTCGGAGGAGCCCACCATAACCAGCACAGAGTTTATAGTCTGCAAAACTTACAGCATCAGCAGAGGAAAAAAAAGAAAAACTATTAAGTTTGTATATTCCTCCTGTAATGCCAGGGGACCTCACAAACTCACAAAAGTACATACTGAGATGATACGCAGCCAAGAGAAAAGGCCTTTGCCTTTTCCTTAGACGCTGATGCAAAAGGGAAAAAACTGCAACCCAGCTCTTTGCAAACTCTGGCACCCAACCCATAAAAGCGTGTACTCTTGCTCAATGAGAAAAGTGGGAGTAGATTGACGCACACGTAAATAGACCCGGGACCTTTGTGAATATTAAAAGACCTTTTACATAGCGAGGAACCTTTTCCAAAAACACGTCAAACCCCATATCGGAGCAGCGATTCCCTTTTCCCAAGCTACTTCCTCGGTCAAGACAGAAACAGGTCATACCTTCAAAGAAAAAAAAAAAAAAAAAAAAGGGGCAAAAAACAAAGCAGCCCTCTAATCCCCACCTCCTTCCTCCAGGAATTGCTCTGAAGAGGAAAACAAAACAAAAAAAAAAAAAAGAAAAAAGGAAATAATAATTTACATTCAAATTGTTTTGTGGTTTTCCTGCAAAAGTTTTAATAGCTTCCTCCAGGTTGCCCACTCAGTGTATAATATTCGGAGCTATCCAGATGAAATTCCCAACAGTTCAACAGGATTTCTAATTGCATTGCTTAAAATGGTTCCCCGTTGAGGGCCCATGCCAAAAGCAGGTTAAAGGCTTTCGGATCAAGGATATTTCAATGGCTAGATAGAGATTTAGAGGTAAAGAGGCAAAGTGAGAAAATATACAGCGGTTTTATATACTGTGGCTAGTTAGTGTCTAAATAAACACCTGGGGTTCATTTTTAATATCCTCACTGTCATGCTTCTCAGAAGTTTTCAAAACATCACTTAATACACCTTTGCAGAACAGGCAGGCTGGGGATAGTCACATCTTTGTAAACACACACAATTTAACAGACCACAAGTCTACATAGCTCAGAAGTGTCAAATGAAGACAGAAACAGACTGCCTCCTAATGAAGTTCAAAATAAGGAAAGCATTTAATTATACTTACTTCTCCAATGCTTTGGACACTGCTTTTAAAGGAGAGAAAGTGTCATAACTCAAAGGTATTTAATTTAATGAAAAACTACAATTGTTCAGGCTGTTTCCAATATATTCAAATAAAAGAAGATGGGTCGAGATTTTTCCCTTCAAGAAGAACACTCAGGAAATTACATCCCATCCAACCCTTCCCCCCTCATCTTTTTGTCAGCAAATCCTATAAACCCACAAAATGCCAGGAATTAAATGCTAAGGTTGGCAATCTGTCATTGACATATGTTCCTGCCATTTATTTTTTTCCCCCCACCAAGTCCTGAGATAAGGCTGCAGTGTCAGCCTTAACGAGGAATTTCTTAGCACCGATTAGTAATTGGTGGCTTTCATTGTCCCCCTTCCTTTTTCCCCCTCCCCTCCTCTAATCAACGCGATTTACTTCACTACCCCACAAGCCAATTTTTCAGGAGTCCTTGGGGAAAAAAATAACACGACCCAACTTGCAGGAACTTGGAGGCACTCTGCGCATGGAACAGCACGCTCTGAAGTGACATCATCGGCTTCCAGCACAACACCGGACAGCCCCGTGATACGCTGCTATGACAAAATAGCTTCTTCCCTTTGGGAAGCCCTCAAGCGCAAGCTGTCCAAACAGTATTTACTGTTTTGAGTGTTGCTTTATTTATGGCTGAAATTCTCCCTGTTCAGAAGGGAGAGCGACTGAGTAACTTATTAGGAATGTTCCTGGGGAATAGGGGAAAGAGGGAAATGAGATCACTCATAACTCCAGAAACATTTACAGCTTTTACGCAAAATTTAAAATTGGAGCATTATCAAAAAAAAAAATCCAAATCCAACCCAAACAACCTTAAGCTGGTAGTCTGCCAAGCTACAGGTGGGCTTCGTAAGGAGGGAGAGGATTCCAGCTTTCTTGTTTGGAGAAGAGAGGAAAGCATGACTTCTGGGAAGATTAAATACTTGAGGTAGATATATTTACACAATATGTGGGAAGTGTGAACAGATGCTACCTAGGAGGCCTCACTCATGACAGCATCTCCAGAACGCAAGAGGGTTTTTCGTCTGGATTTTGTTTGTGTGGTGGGGTAGGTTTTTTTGCAAGAAACAAAAATAATTTAAAAAAAAGTGTTTTGCAATAGGCAATGTTGGCTTCTAAGGCCTTCCGAATGCATCTATTAATAGCTCTTTCAGTAATTAATAGAAATAATTATTGTAATCTTCTCACCTGTACATTGCCGATACAGACTGACTCGGTTTGAGTATTGAACTTAAACCATTGGGTGCCATTTGCAGTGGTGGTAAATGCAACTGTTCCCACTGACATCTCTCCTGGTTACAGATGCTCCCTGCAGCTGCAAACTCAGTCCAGACCCCAGCCTTCCCAAAACACTGGCCTGCAATTTTGCCTGCAGCAGAGGTTTTCAAATCACTGGTAGGGAGGCTGTTTCTTGCAAAGATACCCTACGACAGGAAAGGCATGATGAGCCTCGCCCAAGGCCAGACGGGCAAAGAATCCATGGGAGAATTAGGAAAAGCAAACAGGATGCACACCACCAGAACTTCTGGCGTTTAGGTCATTATAAAGCAGGGCCTGCGACAGTAATGACAAAGAAACAGTATCATGATTTGTTTGGTTACAGCTACAGGCATCATCATTTTGTGAAGAGTTGGCAGCTCCCAAATAGTTGACTTCCAGAGAGTTCAGTTAAATATAACCCTCTCTGCCTGAGCCAGGAATAAAATCTATTCCATTTAATGTGATTTCAGATAAATCTGAAGAGTTAACAGCCAAAGAGCTACATATTGATTATGCCACTTCCATTCTGATGAAAAGGACTTAGAAATAGCACCCAGAATCCAATATTTTCCTCGATTTCATTAAGTTACGCTACCAAAGATTTTCTACTGTTGTTTATTATAAAGTAGCATAGTCACAACCATCCCTTCCAGGTCCCAGGTCATCCCGGACATTTATCATCCCACACAACAAATAGACACGTACAATCATATTCCCATGCACACAAACACTCATTCCTCCACATACGCTCCCCGTTCACGTCCTTAGGGTAGAAAAAAAGTAAAGGAGACTGAATTTGTTTCAGTGGCTCAAACCAGCAAGGAAATTGGGCATGCTATATCGTTTTCAGGCTGTTGGCTAGACAAGAGTTACTCAAGGCTGCTGTCAGGAGCACAGTCATTCATGCTGCTTTGTAAAAAAAAAAATAAATAGAGAAATAGGGAAAAAAAAAGTGGTATGCACATACATGGATATCATACACACCAGAGAAAACGCCTGGTTAGATAACTTCTACTTCTAATGCTTCGCAGTGATTTAGCTCTCTACCCTGAGGGCTTGTAGGTAGATAGGCAGACAGTTCTAATGCTCTCCCCTTGCTCATTAAAAATATCAATCAGGGGAGTTCTCTTTTGAACCTGAGTGAGCATCACCCACGTTAAAGTAATCAGAAGTACTTCCCGCCGAGGTCCACGTGGCATCTGTGCTTGTGCAGGGCCAACATAAACGCTCATTCGTCATAACTAACTCTTAAAATTGGAAAGATATTTTCTTCCATCTTATCTCACTGCAGAAAAACTAAGGGAGGGCGGGGGGAGTGGGGAATATCCCAGGATGGTCATAAAGCAGACTGTTTTACTTGCTGTAGACATATTTTTAACTGATCTTTATCAAAAAAAAAAATAACCAGAAGTAACACGCTGTTCTTCCGGATACTCATAACTGCCTATGGATATCATAATCATATGGGTATAAGGCTGAGCTACGGAGAGGAATAAAAAAGAAAAACTCAGAAAAAAATTATGCAGCAAATTCACAACTGAGGTCCATGGCTTAACTTTTAGCAGTAGTAGCAGTTTTTGATAGGTGAAGTTTTGTGGTACTTGATATTGCTCCTTAGAGTAACAAGCAGCAAAGGTAAAAGAAAAAAAAAAATCAAAGCAACTTTTTATTAGGTTCATGCAAATAGCTGAGAGATAGGGGCTCGTATATATGCCTGCCCACTTCTTTCATCAGGCCATCAACCATGAGCTGCCCTGAATGTTTGTTCACTCTTTGCCCTGACAGTGGTTTTCAGCTCCAAATTCAGACCAAGAACCATGTTCACGACAAAAATAATGTAACTGTGAAAAAAAACCAAAACCTAGCAATTCCCATTAAGACTGTGATCTAGCCAGCTGCAGATGAGAAAGCAAATGATCCCACCTCCATACAAAGATGAACAACCCTCTCCCTGAAGAGCGCCTGAGCTCAAGAGATGGATAAAACTTCATTTAGTTTTGACACCGTCCTCCGCAGTGCCTGATTGTCTTCCGAACGTAAAAGAAGAGTGCAAGTCTGGTAACATTTATTAACTTTTTAATCCAGTCCCAGTATCAAAAGAAATCCAAGTGTAAGGTAGCTCTTCACAATCACCTTCGCCAGGCACACTAGGAGAGCACTATTTCACCTCCTGCGAGGAGATGCAGAATTTATAATGCAAACAGCACATTCTAAATTTTTCAGATTTCCCCCGATAGAAAGATACTTGCTCCAGTAACAGTATGAAGCCAATCCGCATTTTCTGCTCACTTGGCTATATTTTCCAGTCCTCCAGCCCACGTGTAGAGAAGAAAAAAAGATACCTGAGGAGAAAAGCCCTGAGATGTCATCGTCTTTTGACTGGTTCATCAGCCTGATTGCAAGGTGCACAAATACAGCTGCCTAAATTGATGGCATCTAGTTAACCAAAGAAGTCAAGATTTAGCACCAAATTAGTCTGCAAACAGCTTAGCACGACTAATGCTGAGCTCAAGCATAATTCTGTCTTCACAAGCCCACAAGCAGCTTTAACCTTTCTATACCAAAAACTATCAGGTGAGACACCATCAACACAAACTGAGTGTCTAAATCCTGCACAGTCACATTATAGGGAAAAATGAGCTGCAAGAAAAACAATGTGTAAGGACCTCATATGTTAACCATTCGAAGTAGGTATGAAACCCCAGTAATTATGTGTTTGCTGAAAAGACCAATTTCAAGACGGACCTAATCATCAGCAAGAGCTTCACTGGGACCAGATGTCCCAGAATTAAGCCTGCCCCCCACCATCCTCTCTCTTTCTTTGCAAAGAAAGGAAGTTAAGGTCTTATGTCTTGGGAGTATAAAAGTATGGCTTTCTTCCACATCCAGCTTTCTCCTCCTTTGCTTTACACAGAAAGCATCTCCTTCCATGCTCTACCACATCTCAAGTCAGAAATCAAGAAAGTTCAATACAATTTTTCCTTTGTTTCTTAATTTTTCTCCGTACGAAGATACAGACATGGAACGGGACGTACGTGCAGTTCCCAACTAAAATGCTTAATGCAACATCCAAAGCTATCCCAGCCAGAGTCCCAAGCAAAACTTTGGAAAAGCCAGAGGAGAAACTGTTATGAGAAAAATCCCTCCTCCGTCTTTTTTCACCCTGAGCCAACAAAGCATGGCAGCACTACTTGTTCCAGAAATACTCCTCAATCCTGCACTCCAAGACATCAATATTTTGGTCAAGTTTTCAGCTCTCTGCTGTGCACACACAGCTCCCTATAATGTGAGACCTCGGGGTACAGCACAAGTCAAAGCTGAGAGTACAAATAGCAGGGCAAGAGCAACAAGTTATCAATCATCAAATACAGCTTACTCTTTAACACTGTTTTGTTTTTTTTTTAAAAAAAAAAAAATTCCAAAACCCACATGGCTTTTGACTTTGGTTTGGCACAAGGATAGCAGCCTCACTTTTGGTTGCTTGAGCAATATGTTCCCAAGATCCAGGCTTGCTCCCAACATCACGTTGTCTCCGTTTCTCAGTTCACACAACTTCAATTCAATGCACGGCTCCGGCCCTCAGCAAACAGATGCCAGAGGCTGGGGATTGATCTCAGCTTGCATCCAGCCCCTGGGTCCTCTTTGGGGAGCTGCCACGAGGAAAGCTGAGTGGGTGTTAGGGAACAGTGCACCTGAGTTACCGCAACCAACATCTGGCTCATAACTCTGCACCAAGCTTTTGCTCCTTACTGCTTTGATTTTAAAAGTTCCTATTTAGGGATCCTTAAAGAATTAAAAGGGGGGGGGGGGAATGAAACACCATTTGTAGGGTTTTAAGAGCTAGCGTCTTTCCTCCATAATCATTTTCAGCCCTCTCTCCACTTCAATGGGACCAGATTTTAAAGACAAACACAAGTTACTTATAATTTACTGGGAAAGTCCCTCAGAGAAATAATCTTAAAGATAACCATTAACTCAGAAATAAAACATGAACCTGCTCTGAGTGGCCAGACCAGAAGACATGAACCGCAGGAGAGAGTCCAGCGAGAAGTGGTACAACACAGCTACTGTTCACTGAAGATGAGGCAAGGAACACTGTAAGCTACAGAGAACTGTACGCAGCATCGCTAAAGGGCCAACAATGCCTGTCACGTGCTGCGTTAAGTCTCCACATGCCTTTTAAGAGTTATTCTTCTTTTGCTTAAAACAACTGATCATTCACTTTGTGTATTAACATCACCGCTCATTAAGAGCTCCTGCCTGCGGCTTTAAACCAGATTTTGTCTGACCTTGCAAACTGAGTGGCCCTGGGTTTGGCTACTGCTTGGACAGAAGAATAAATTGGGACCCCGAGCGCCAAAGACAAAGACTGCTGTTGGCCACATAATGTTTGTCCAACCATGGGCAGAGTCCAACAGCAAGGTTTTAGCAGCAACCAAAGACTGGACGAGAAACAGTATTGCAAACACCACTAGTATCCAGGTCTTTATTACAGCGGTGTCACTCATTAAATGACTGCTGTCATTAGAGTTACACCAGCAGCAAACGACCACAAAGAGGAAAGAGACAGGCTCACAACCTTTGAATTTCGGCTGTGCATCTCAGGGTTTCAGACTTCGCCTCTCCGTGAAGCTGCTGTTTGAGGGAGATAACGCCAGAGAGCGAGGACGCTGAGAACCAGCTCAACCTCAAGCACAACTTCAGAGTCCCTAAGCCAGACTCTTTTGAAATAATCGCACACAGACTCATACCGAGTCGCCTCCCTCTTTCAGAGCCTAAAACAAGATGCCAATTTGCTTAATGTATAAAAATTAAGCCACTCCGAAATTAATTATAAACATTCGCCTCACTTAGCTGAAATCTATTTGGCACAACAGTCAAGAGTCAGATTAAAACTCCAGCCTGTCCAGCTCATTTCTCTGACTTAAGAAGTTAATACCTTGTCATATTGCAGGTGACACACTCGCCTCATTCCACTTTGCATAACATTAGCTGCTGATTTGCTTCAGTGCCTTGGTTGGGAGCAAAATGACCTACATAACATGCTGCTAATGTACAGCACCATGCAGAAACCAAACCCAAGCATCCCCATATGGAAAAGTTTGCAAAGATGGCATAAGACTTTTCGTATTTTAATACGTATGTATGTATGAATACACACACACACAGAGACATAGAGAGCAGTTTGCTGGCAGAGTGTTTTATTTTATTTTTGGCAAATAGTTGGCCTGGCCTCTTATGTACCTGGAACATAAGCTAAAAATGCTCTTGGAGCTTTCCCTTAAAGAAATAAGAGGAATTTTCACTTCTGTATTCCACTATGTTTCTCCAAATGGGATTACTTTCTAGATTTCTAAGCCTACAAAACCAGGGATCTTTGTTTTTCTTTTCTGCCTCAGTAGAGTCCCTGTCAAAAAAGGCTCTTTCCACCCAGCTTTTGTCCACCATGTCTACCTAGGGCTGTATGTTTTTCGCGATGGAAACAGCGTATGTAACCAAAGGGCCTCTCACCTTCACCCTCACAAAGAAATAAATACCAGCTACTCTGCTTGCATTTTGAACTATGGATACAACTATCATAAATATTCAGAAAGAATTATAACATTCCACTAAAGACAGTATATCGCATGACGGGTTTGGGGAAAGGAAAAGGAGATCTCATGGAGGGCTTGTCTATGCTGGAAAGTAACACTGTGTTAGAACATGATGTTTGAACAGTGCCATTAACAGCTGGGATCAGCCTTTCACGTGGTATCATCTGGCACTGCTCCTGTAATTTTTTTTTTCCATGATATTTGCACATATTTGCACCAGACGCAGACCTCCTCCTCAGTTGATAAGGGAGCAGCTGGCTGAAATCACAAGTGCCCTCTGAAGGTACAACATTTTGGGACAGCTCAAACAAAACTGACCTGTGCATATTCCCCCAGAAAAAAACCAAAAACCAACACGAAATAATTTCAAAAAGCTCTTCGAGACCTAAAGTTTAGCCAAGCTAAACCAACAACAACATAAGGATTCATACTACACCTGCAGGAGCACTGGGTCTCCAAACGAAGGTGTGCTACAGAAAAACAATCAAGCCAACACAGGGTTTACAGTCAGTAGCTCATATGTAGGGTATGCACCTAAAGAGTGCTCCCTCCTGCCAAACGCTGAGGTTAGGTGCAGTATTTCCGTCTGTTTGCAATCCATAACCATGTGCATCCCATCGTTCCTCCTTCCAAACACATCTCAAGTTCAAGAAAGATAGAGCGAGGGTGGAAAAAAGGCATAGTCACTACCTTTGCAATTCTTGTTAATTAGACAAAACATTGCTCAGATGCTCGGTGAGAAGAAAGTTGTTGAAGACAAAAGACAACAGCACAATGTTTCTTGGGGTTTTTCCTCCAATAAATTAGATAAGGACCTTCTACGCAAGAAGTTTTGCTGAAAAACACCCAAAAAAACCCAACCCCACGTCATCAGAATTCTTATTTTTGAAAACATGTTTATGCGCTCCTTGCAAGTGGTGCAGAGAGGTCATGACATAAGGCTTCAGCCCGAGGGCCAAAAAAAAAAAAAAAAAAAAAAAAAGGTCAGGGAAGGTCCAACTTCCCCATGCCTTGCAAGTCAAAACCACTTTCTCCAGGCCATGGAAAAAACGTCACTCAGAGCAAGGAAAGCCCTGCTACGTGCAGAGGAATAACCACCACTCTGGATATTCAGGTTACTTAAGACAGGCACATTTTCTTTTCCCTGGGGCAAAACTGTTTAAATGTGTATTGGACACTAGATTGATAGTCACAGAAAAAAAAAAAATATTGTTCCTTTTTCTTTGCTTGTGCTAACTTACAAGTCATAAAAAATAATAAATTCAGACTTATGTCCTGATAAACAAAACCACAGCAGAGCGCAGCATAATTTCTCCTCTTTTGCTGCTATCTACCTCAGCTTTCTTAATTCATGCCATATTTAATCTACGTGTAGGAAGTCCACATTTGTTTCTAATAAGAGAAGGAAAGTAATGAGATGTCAAGGAACAGTTTCCTTAGGCCACAGACTTCAAAGGTGAGTCTGGCAGCTTGTCCCGCATTTATTGTTTACGTCAAGCTTAAGATTTTCTAAAGAGCAACTGCCCATTTAAAATAATTATAAGCTGCAACTTAAACCCAAACGGCACATGAATATATGATAAAACACTTACACCATCGTCCAAATTTCGGCGTCAGCCCTATATCAGGGAACACGTAGCTCCAGATGCTGGATTAAAACAATAAGTACAAGCTGAAAATAAGCATATAATTCTTTCAGCTAATGCAGAAGGGTCATGCTGCTTAATGCAAAAGCAACATTAAATGAGAGTATGGACTACATTATCTCAACATATGAGCTGCAACAACAGCTACTTCTAGTGTGCCCATCGGCTATGTCTATCCTGAAGCAAGAGACAGAGAACCCAGTAAAAAAGTAATTCCACTGAGTTGTTTGGTTCCCCCCCCTGCACCCAACTATTCTTTTAGCCAAACTTCTGAGTTACAGCAGAGTTGGGAAAAACAAGGAATATATGAGGAAAAAGAAAAGACGACACCCTGCTTATTCCCTAACCCAGCAGAACCCTACCGCTCATTCAGGACGAGTTTTGCTGCTCCTGAGGCCAGCACAAAGGCTCGCCCAGGAAGGGGAAGCCCTTAAAACAAGGGCCGTAGCAGCAGATAATGCACATGAGGAGCCAGGTTCAACACTAAAAATCAAAATGAAAAGGTGCTACCTCTGCATCGATAAGCGCAACACAGAACACCTGCCAGCTCTATGACGAGCAAACGTTGAGGCAGGTAAAATTATTAAATAGGCAGTCAATTTGCGTATTGCAGGCACCATTGCTAAACACAAGAGTGTACCTTCTAATCGACACCATTTTTTGATGTGTATGGTGTGTGTGTCTGTGTACATGTATTTATAAACACACACACACACTTTACTGTTTATCATCTTTCAGCACACACTCTGAGTCAGCAGACAGAGGGAAATATGTTTGAGCCGTGTTTAAAATGACACCCTTTACAAATGAAACCATCTAAATCCGGTGTTAGAGAATTAACGAGCTTCTCATGTAAATCGCGCATAATTTACAGTGGAATTTGTCCTTGTGCCAACAACCACTTGCGCTGCATAATAATGAAGGCAGGGCTTCGGAGACGCGAAGCTATCCCCAGCCTATTTGTGTCCTGCCTCTGCTTTTCCCCGAGTAACCAAACACTATAAACCCTCTCACGGAGCAGTAATATGAAGCAGCAAATAATACAGTCCTCATCTCCCATTTCTCTTCCACCTCTGGCCAAGGAACGTTACAACCAACACCCAGCGACACTCATTTTAAGAGCTATCAATTCTCATTCAAGAGCATTTTAAATTTGGGCAAAGCTCAGTCTTGGGTTGCATACCCAAGGTGAACATTAAGCCTTTGTAAGGTGATTGAAGGCATTATCTGCATTTTAGGCAAAAGGAGAGGCAGTGACAGCGTCAAGGAGCAGAGAAGAGCAGAGAGGACCCCCCAAACACCAGCCAGGCACGCATAAGAGATGCATCTGATGCGCGTGGACCCACAGCCATACTGCAAACACACCAGGTTCGTCTGACCAAAACTCCATTTCTGTTGAGGGAGAAAGCCTGAAAGACCTCACAAAAACAATTCTGAAAAAGCACATTTCTCTTTTTGCTGATTAGCATTAGCAATCACTAAGCCACTGTCTCCCATAGCACCCCCCCCCCACCCCTAGTAGACCCCTCTTACCTTCACCAGACAGGAACACCCCAACATGCTGCTGCAAAGCAGGACTCCCTCCAGCATCCAGTCTGGCAGCCTCCTGCCAGGAGAACAGCTAAATTCCTCCTCCCCATACACAGCTGGGAGCCATAATGCCTCCTTCCAGAGGAACGAGGCAGGGCTGGGGGCTCAAATTTGGCACACATGGGCTGCCCGGCCAGTGGAACCTCCCCGCCTTCTCCCTGCAGCTGTGGCACCCAAAAGCAAACGACTTCGTGGTCCCTGTCCCTTCCTTTCCTTTCCTTTTCAGGGGACCGAGGCCTGCATGTGCTGCGTGGGTTCGAGGGGTGCACGGACACCCAGCAAGGTTCCCAAGATGCAGGAACAGGAGCAGCCATTGTCCCTCCCTCCCAAAGCCACAAATATAAACCTGCTTCTCTATCACCTCCACAGCCTCTTCTAAATGTATTTACAAGGGCTCCCCTGTCTGTTCCTTTCTGTTATTACAAAGCATTCGTATTTGATGCCTGGGCAATACAAAAAAGCATTCACCTTACCTACCACTCTGCCATGCAGCCACAGAGAAGAACTCATTAATAACCACCACCCCCAACACAGACAAAGGAAGCCCATACTATAAAATCCGGCGGGATCACACTGTCACATTGCACGTGGCTGTACAGGAGGAACCAATAAAAATGGGAGTTTCATTTTATAAAACAAAGGACACATTCTGCCCGGGCATGCTCATGGCTCCCAGTAGCAGCAACCACCACTGCTGATGGAGGCAGAAGAGCAGCATGTGGAGGAATATTCCGGTTAGCACAAGTTAAGTATCTGGAGTGTCAGCAGTTCAGTCCCAGCAGCTGTAAGAGCTTTCTCAGGTGCCACCTGTTTCTCTCAACTTGTGCTCTTGTTCCTGAAGGTCCCATCCACAACTGCTGGTTGAGGCAATTATTATTATTCAACAAGGCAACTGGGTTTAGTGAATCAAAGCTGGATTTCTCCACCTTTCTCCCTTCATTGCCAGTAGCATCACCAGTTGTCTTCACTCTTTTGAGATTTTCCTGCCTTCTTTTCTCCTTCCAAACCTTCTCTGCCATCCTGACTGGTCAATGTTAGTTGGGGTTTTTTTTATTGTTGATTTATTAGTACCAGTCATTAAACGTCCAGCTCTGAGACAAGACCAGGTGCCCCGTGAAGCCCAAAAACCGCAATGTATGGAGTGCAATGTATGCCCTAGGGACATTAAATGGTAATGTACCTACAGCTTCAAGTGGAGCCAGGGTAACAGCCAAAGTCCCCGGTTCTCAGATTGAATAATTAAAACAAACGAGAATTTCCCATTTCACTGTTGGTTTGAAAATCTGATGTTCAACAGACATGAGAGTACACCTCTTCTGCCACCTTCTTCTGTATTTCTTTGTTTTTCTTACTGAGTTGGCCCAGCAAAACCTATAGGGCTTTTCAGTGGTGAACTCTACTCTGTGAGAGTGAAGATGGCATGATCTGTGCCTCATTTTGCCCAGCAAATTTGGCATTAGCAGAAGCACACCTGAAATTTCACTGCCATTGGGCTGAAGAGCACCAACATCAATGCTGGTGCCAAGTCCTCTCGGAAATTCTACCCGAATATCCCAGCTGTGCAGCCGCTGAACAAACTTCTTCCAGCCACCACAGAGATCTGGGATTTTCCTCCAGTTATGTGAAGGTATCTTCTGGCTGGAAGCAAAATGTTTAGGCAGCCCCCCCAGAGCATGAAGCGAGTCCTATACTCATCTGAAATACTCATTAAATAAAACTATAGAAATAACGGCCTCCTTGTCCGTGGGTGGTCAGGAAATAATGAGTTAAAGCTCTAAGTAGCCCTGACTTCTCCTTAGCTTATCTCAGTGGTCATTAATTGGTCATTACTGGTGCAGATAGAGGCCCCTAATGCTTCCCTGTAATGCAGCATTGGCTGCACACCTCCACATTGTCCTACCCTTACAAGGGATTCATTGCAGACAATAAAAGTGTAATCTTGTGCCATATATCCACACATACCCCTGTAAAACAAAACCAAAAAGGAAGCGAATCCCCGTGAAATGGTATCTCACGCACAGAGCTGGTAAAGGAGGAGCAAGCACCTCCCTCCCTCCTTCACTTTGCAGCCTTTCCTCAGGACGTGTCCACTCTTCGTTACACATAAGTAAAATTAATTCCCATTCTTGTATTCCTCCTAATGAAGCTTCTCAGAGCAGCCCAGAATTACAAACATTTACATAATGACTCAATGTTTAGAATAAATTAGGAATTTTTAAGAAGGCTTTCCACACCAAAGCTCTGCACCAAGCCAGGTGCTTCGCACGCCTCCCTTGCAACTGCAAGCCAGCTTCCTTCAGGTTGCAGAAGGCAGGCAACGCTCCTTCGGCTTTAAAACGCATCAAATTAGAAATATGATGACCATATAATTAATTACCTTGAAGGTTTGGCAGAACTTCCACCCCATCGAAATTAAATGGGGGGGGGGGGGGGCGGGGATGGACACCACCAAACAAAAAAACCCAAAAAACAGCTCACCCCATAGCAACAGCTCAGGTTTCTTAAAACAAAAAGCAATTTTTCCAGCTCCCCCAGTTTTTGCAGTGTAACCTTTTTTTGCACGTCTCCCAAGGAAGAGAGAGTAATGTAACTGCCCTTTTTTTGGTCTTTCTTATTTGACTTTCCTCCCCGCCCTGTACCTCTGAACCCACTGGTTGCTTTCAATTACGTTTGAAAGAAGGGTAGAAAGATAGATAAACTGATTTTTTTCATGATTTGTGAACACTGGCAGCTGGAGAGAGGAAGAGGTGCCAATCAGCCTGCTGCCTAGGGAAAGGCAGGTAAAATTCAGCTGTTAAACACCATTCGAAAGTGGATGGGTGACTAATTAGTAGGCATTAAAAAAAAAAATAATTAAAAGCTAGTGTTTCACTCAAAAATTAAAACAACAGAGTTAAACAAAACAGGAACTACTACACGCTGCACACAAGATTTCACGTTAAAATCAGCTTGAGTGCCATAACACAATTCAGAAAACCAGACTCCCTGCAGCTCAAAATGATGCTGTTCCTGCGCTGGGGAACCCAGCTATGTAGCCTTCCCTCCTCCCAGTAATGGTTTATTACAAAAACATTAACCTGTGTGTGAGAAGCAGCCTGGGGGGCGTTTTGTCCCCCACTCACTCCCTCTCCCCCCCAGTTTTGTCTTTCCCCTTCCACTCCCCCGGGACGCTGCTGGCCTCCTTGCTGTGGCCCTGCTTTATGCGTGGTCCCAACAAGTCACAGAATCACAGAATGGTAGGGTTGGAAGGGACCTCCGGAGATCATCTAGTCCAACCCCCCTGCCAGAGCAGGGTCACCCAGAGCAGGTTGCACAGGAACGCGTCCAGGCGGGTTTTGAATGTCTCCAGAGATGGAGACTCCACCACCTCTCTGGGCAGCCTGTTCCAGGGCTCTGCCACCCTCAAAGTAAAGAAGTTCCTCCTCGTGTTTAGGTGGAACCTCCTATGGTCAAGTTTGTGCCCGTTACCTCTTGTCCTGTTGCTGGGCACCACTGAAAAGAGCCTGACACCCACCCTTTAAGGATTTATAAGTGTTGATAAGGTCCCCCCTGTCTTCTCTTTTCCAGACTGAAGAGACCCAAGTCCCGCAGCCTTTCTTCATAAGAGAGGTGTTCTAGTCTCCTAATCA
Organism: Rissa tridactyla; assembly: GCF_028500815.1. Lineage (NCBI taxonomy): Eukaryota > Metazoa > Chordata > Aves > Charadriiformes > Laridae > Rissa > Rissa tridactyla. Next base: position 61,420,937 of record NC_071470.1, read on the forward strand.
TCTTGGTAGCCCTTTGCTGCACCCTCTCCAGCAGTTCCCTGTCCTTGAACCGGGGAGCCCAGAACTGGACACAGTAAAGTTACCCAGGGTTCACCTGGAATACTAAGGCCATGCTGTACATGCACAGATTTTCCTCGCTGTGCCCAAGACGACACTCAGCTTTTTCTTACGGAGCTCAGAGCTCCATAAAAAGTTTGAGCCCTTCCTCTGCAAGGACTCATGTTTTGGTTACTGCAACACCCTCTCCTGTGGCCTTGCAGAAAATCATGTTGACGCATTTGTTTTCTTCCAAAACGCTGCCATGAAGATCCTTTCCGCACCTTGTTGCTTTGACCACATCCCACGTCAATGTTTTTCTTTCGCTGTTACCTGTACTTCACAAGTCCAGAATAAACAATGTGCTTTTAGCGGAAAGCGGTTTTTTTCATGGCTTATCTCCAACTTGAACATCACCTCTCCTGCTACTGAGATCTACTTCTACTCTGCCACTAACAGCAACTTTTCTCCCTGAATTTCTACATTCTAAAGCCAAAGATGCTTTCTGTTACACTGACACGCAGAGAAGAGCCACGCGTTGCTGAAAACCTCTCTCTGGTCCTTCCCTAAACCCCTCCCTTGCTGCAACGCAGAAGACAGACCCCCACATCTGTTTTTGAAGTCCCACAGACAAAGATGTGCGCTGAGGAGGGTATAAGAAAACATCCCTGGCCTTGTAACCACCACGAAAATCAACACATGCCACTCTGCTTCCAGCTATAGTGCATTTATATAGTGGGTTTTGAATAGATCTTGCTTTCTGGCGCGCTGAGGCTGACAACTGATGTGGATCGCTGTCCCACCGCCACCCAACACCCTGTCTACAACAACACCTTACAGTGGCGGGGCTCTGGGGCAGGTGCCCCCTCTGCTCTGCAGTCGTACAGCACCTAGCACATCTGGCCCTGGTCCACGTCTGGGGCTCCCAGATGTTACAGGAACTGAATAATATTTGGATAATAACAATAACATGCTCTGCTGTTTGTATTACAGCACCTTTGCAGTCGTTACCCTGCCTTACGTCTTCTTCAACTTGCCCCTCGCCATCTCTACACAGCAATTTTGGAAAAGTCCTAGAAAGCCTGATTTCCCTTAAAATCACTGAGGATCCAGGGAAAGGGCTTGGAGTGGGAGCCAGCTGGCATTCCCAGAGGCTCTCAGCCCTCTCCCTCCCCTGCAACACATTTTTATGTCCTTGCCCTCTTCCAGCTGGGTCACCTCCTGCCAGTCAGAGCCCTGTTTATTTTCAGCAGGAGGAAGGAGGAGCCCAAATTAATAGAAAACAGGTAGGTTTCTGGTTTTCATCAAAATCCACAAGGTTCTGGCCCGTGTGGACAGGAGAAACTGCTTGACAAGGGTTTTGGAGGACAGCAAAGGAAAACCAGGGGGATGCTTGCTGGAGTGAGCCCATGAGATCCACGTGTTGCTTCAGCCAAGGCAGCATCCCTGCATCCTCAGGGAGCAAACGTCCACGTGAGAGGAAAACTGAGGCTCACCCCGTGTCCCCCAGCTGAGCCTGCTGGTGATCAGTGTGTTCAGTTTGGGAACTTAAAAACTTGTAACTCAGCAACGAGTGTGCACGCATAAGCCAGTGTCCAGATGTGTGCCAAACAAATAGAAATGTGTTGTTGGGTTTTTTTTAAATTTTTAAGAAACATAACCTCATTGAGGCTTTTTTAGTTATGTCTTCTTAGATGGCTGCTGTAATTTCTCTGTACATTTAACAGCACGGATGAGATGCTGGACGGCTCTATCACATTTGGTGTCAAATTTATAGGAATGATACAAAAGCAAAAAAACCCCACTACGTTCCATGTACTTCTGAGCTCCTTAGGCTCCTTTGAAAGCAATGTAAGAAGAAGATTTTTAAAAAAACAAAACCCAGACAGTTAGACATTAACATTATTTTCTCCTTGCACACTGTATATCTTGACGAGCTATTTGGCATTCCAAACCTTGTGTCTGCAAAGAGAATAAAGGAAGACAAAATGTTCTGCAAATGCAAATATACAACTCTACATTAGGCTGAGTATCTCCTGATATCTCTATATAAAATGAAAGCAGTGCTTAAATTCTAGTTCTGGAGTACCTGAACTCCACAGAGGAAAAGCAGTTCTTAAAAAGATCTATTATTGAGCAGTCTGCAGGATGACACATCTGCTTGTTAATATATAGGAGGCTGGGAAGGCTGTGGCTGTGAGTGATGGCTCCTGAAGTACTGCGTATGTACATCAAATCAGATTGCTTTTTGTCAAAGGAAAAACAGAGGTCTCAGAAACCAAGAGTGGGAGAGAGAAGTTTTAACAACAAAAATATAACAGCAGTAATTATTAGGTTCCATTGTTTCTGCAGACAAAAGGGCAATCACTTTAATTCTTCTGCATCTTGCCAAGTCTCTTATTTCTTAACTCTAACAATTAGCACGCCAAATGAATGTGAACCAGGATGAAATTACTGAAAAGCTGGGAGAGGAGGAGGAGACATGGGCAGAACGACGGCACTCTCAAATTATTCCACTTAAAGCTACATCTCAGTGAAACCAGCTCAAGCACGCTATTAACTGAAGTAAAATGAGACAAACACCACGGAAGAAGAGATGTGAAACTAGACCCCCTGTTCCCTTTCCTGTATGGGCTGCGTGTGGGAGAGAACTATTCCTACATCCCTACCGAGTAGTTTGCCACCACTGCACGCACATCTCCTCGCTGCAAAGTTGATGGGAACTGATAAAAGCAAAATATTTCTTCTTCTTTCTTCCCAGCTGACGTCTGTCTAAGGCATACATATATCTCATGTCACCAGCATCCTCAAATCTTGACAATTGGTTTCGACAGCTTTTCTTTTTTAAATCAGAAATTAGGTACAGGCAAATTCTGTATTATCTTGCAGCGTTGTGAGCCTCCATCCCCAAGACAAATACTGTTTTCATAGAAATAAAGAAGTTCTGTGTGCAGGCTTATATTGACATAATTTTAAAAACGTTTCACAGGGGAAAAAAAAAATCTAAAATAATTTTTTGGAAATTAAGATGAAATACATAGTGGTTTGATTTTGTTTCCAATTACCTTTTCCTAGTATTAACATTTCCCTTACTTACTATTACAAATGGACCCCCGTTAGCATTTGGAGGGGAGGAACCGTGGCAGGACATTCATAGCATCACAAGGCAATCAGAGCCAGAGGACAACCCGGAAGAAGGGTCCAGAGGACTGCAGGATGAATAAACTTGGGACTCTATACTAACACAGGTCACCTGGTATTTTTTAACCTTTTTCAGCTTGCGGAAAATTAAAAATATTTCAGTTGAGCTCACGTACTCTGCCGTTACAGCAAAGGTCCTCAGTGCCCCTTACAATCATAAAGATAACCCAGGACACCCACGGAGTGCTGGGGTTCTGTCATTTTGCAGTTAGGTCAGCTCTGCCTGCCGAGGAGGCAGAAGTTTCTTGGCAGCTATTCTGGGTGGACAAACCTCCAGCTCGGGGTGTAAGGGTAATTTTGCACTTCCCTTTTCTAGTATAGCACGTACGTATACATTACTCGCATAGGCATGTGCACGATTATATAAACCTTCCCAACCAAAACACTCTACTCCACATCCTTCTTTCCCTGGGGAGCAGATGAAAGAGCACATACAGATGTGCACCGCTGGAAGCTATTTGGAAACTGCAGCAATAAGAGCAGTATCAAGAAACGACCGAGGAGAGAAAAACAAAACCACACGAAACCAAGGCGAAGCGGTGTGTCCACCTGACCTTGCCACATTGATCAAATAGGTTTGTTTTCAGTTTAAAATTACCTTAGATGGAGTGTTATCAGTCCATATATGTGGATACATAATACACATTTTTTTATAGTGCAAACACGTTAAGGAAGAAAAAAAACATGAGAGGGTTCCTCCAGAAACCCTAACTGCAAACTTCCCAACATAGCTGCAGCTAAGCTCCTGCCTTAATCACGCATGTGTTTTGTGTTATTTTTTATTGACTTTTCAAACTCATAAAAGGAGAAATTAAAAGAAAATCTCAATGACTAGTCACACAACTGATCTTTCGGGGCTCGTAATCCCGCAGACCTTTACAACACCGCCTTATTTTAAACACCTGGGTAATCCTGTTGAAGTCAGGGAGATTACTCACGGACATGAAGTCAAAGATGTGAATCACTGGGTGTCCCTACTGACGGACGAGGCCCGACTCCCACGGAGACCCTCTTGAAACACAGTGCCGTAATGGTGGATTTTTTTTTTTTCCACATTTTTTCAAGGGGAAAGCTAAAATAAGAAGCAATGCAAGCATGAGACGATTCGGCTGCTCATCTCAAGTCTGTGGAAAATCAGAAATAACTCAAACGCGACTGGGGAGCTGGGGATGGGATGAAATGTTAATGCAACCCTTGCCTGACCCACAGTCGCAATGTAACTACTAAAGCCATAGTGGATTCTAGCAAAAAATGAATATAACCTGCAGCGGCTTTACAGAGACTTGGCAAAATAGAGGAAGGTCACCAACTAAGTAAGCATCAAATGAAGGATTATCTTCATTTATAAGGAAGCCATTTCAGGAGGAAAACGGACCAGGAAATTTCCATCTCCAGTGGGATCACGTGTACCCATTTAAGCTGAAGGGAATCCACTCCATCATCAACAATAAATCCACTTAAGGTCAGTAACTATCAGTCTGCTGCCCTGGAAGAAACACATGTTCCACAGATACATTTTTTTTTTCCCCCCCTTTTGCTGATCTCCAATTCAAGTGTGGACCACTTCCAGCCCTGATTCTCGTTTAAAGACACACGAACCCAGGTATAATATTTCAAGCATCCAGGTTCGGGTTCCTTAATTGCAACTTTCTGCAACTTATTCATGATTTATTCATCTCAGGATGCACTCAAAAGTCTAGCGTATCACTGTGATCCCCGCACAGCACACTGTTAGCTTTAAAATTTCATAAACCACCACGTACTTGACAAGTTGAAAAGTTAACAAGGGTTATAAGGCATGGAAAAAAAAAGCATGCTGAGCTCTGATCAGCTCAGCCCCCAGAACTCCAGGCTTTTCAGAAGTGCAGCACACCGCCTGCTATTAAAAAGGGAGAGTCTATTACAATATTGGCTTTATGGCCCATGTTTCCCCATTCCTCAGCTGAGATAAAATACATGTCTCCTCTTTAATGAAAGCCATACTTACTTCATACATGCTGGCTGTAAACTATCAAATAGGATCTCTGTTTAACGAGTAAATGACGTCTTGGCTCGCAGCTTTTTCTAAAGACCTTTGAAAAGAAAGTGGCTCATGAGGCCGCTCGCTCCTACACGTGAACGTGAGCAGCCAGGAGCCACAAAAACCTGCCCTTCACCCCCACGCAAATCAGTGATCACCTCCACGCTGACTTGGGGGTGCTCTGGGGGAAGAGAAGAGCAAACTTGCACATTTGGAAATGCGGGATCCCTTAGTTGAAAGCACTATTCAAGATGTTTTATTTAAAAGAAATAAAACCTCTTTATAGAAAAGAAGTGCCAGAGAATTCAGCCTGGGAAGGTTTCTACAAGGGTAAATCAAAGTTCTCAGCCTACAATCAGTAAAAAAATATTACAGGCAGGCACAGACAACCTCCTTAGGTAGGACAAAAACAAATACATAAATATCTTAGCAACATTACAGGCATTAAGTTGTACCTAGATGGACCCAGAGACTTTTTTTTTTGTTGTTTTGGTGTTTTGGTTTTTTTTTTACATCTACCAAATCATCCCACCAGTTTTTGTGCAAATTCACCCTGACGCCAGGGATTTTGCAGCTCTTTCCCGACGAGCAGGCAGTGAAATGAGAACTACGTGGTACATCTCTTCCCAGCCCATCAGCAATGGTGCAGCTCTCGCACGCAGGCTTAGGCTCGGCATCAACTACTGCGGGTCTCCCTCGGGGAGAGACAAAGGGGCTTTGGCCGTACACATGAGCCACCATATGAAGTTTTAGAGGATGACAAAACTGCCTTTCAACTGGTTTTCAAGTCAATAAACAGCACTTTCAGAGCAGCTTACCATTTCAGTTGTCCTGTGAATAGACTTCTTCAATAGGCAAGCAACAACAGTAATTCACTTTCATCCCAAAGAAAAGGGCCATAGCTAAACTAGAAACCGTGTGTGTATGGCACCAGAATATTTGATTACCGCCTCCGGAAAATATACCTGCACGGCATGAAAAATCTCCCAGCAGACCGTGCTGCACCGTGTTCTTATTTTCCAAATGCAAATTGAATTTAAGCGGCTTGCAAAGCCTGTTTTGTTAACAAAATCAGTGAGGGGTGCGATGCGGTCCTGCCTCTCTTTTGCCTACATTAGCAAGGACAGGCTCAAATCTGCAGGATGGGGCCGGGGTGGAGGGGGAGAGGGGTTGGGGGGGGACACACAGGCAGGTGGTGATTTGTTTTCCGCACCAAACTCAGAAATTAAGCAGGCCAGTGAGAAATTTCAAGCTCACTTGGTGAACGCTGAGCTTATGAGAAAACACAGATTATTACAAGTTGGGCTGCAGTGGGCTCTCCTTGAAGAAGCAACGCTGCAAACTCAAACAGAGGCATAATTTAATAAAATGCAGTGGGATTCAGGCTAATCATAAAACTTGCCGCGATGAGAAGACTGAACAAAATTGCTTCTTCTTGTCCATTATGCCTTTTATTTTTGATTAGGGAAACAAAAGCTGGGAATCAAAATGTCAGGCTTTTTCATCCCCGATGGGTTCCTATGGATACTGAAAAGGAAGAAAGTGCCTTGATTCTTGTAAAGATAATTAGCATACCTTCAGAGTAAAAAAATAGGTAGAGCCATTAGCGACAGTCAGACAGCTCACACTTGGACGCAGAGTTCTGGAAAGACTCTTTAATAAAAAGCCGAATCTTATCACTACATTGATTTCTAAAATGAGTACATAAAAATGCATTTATTTCATGCACTTGCCGTGACATTTCATTACTTTCCGGAAAATGATATGCATTGGCTCTTGTTTCTTACATGCTAAAATGTATATACTGCACTGCACGCTGGCTCTTGTTTCTTATATTCTGCATTTTGAAATATGGAGTAAAAATCTCCTCGGGCAGAGAGGCTAAAGGAAATGTATGACTCAATACAAAGCTTAACAAAGCTAACTGGCATTACATGCAAAAATCTCCTTGTGCTACGCTCGCCAAACTCGTACCCTCTTTCTGTTGAGGCCATTAAAGCTGTTAAGTTGGGTTTCTTGTAATTTCTATTCCCGTACTTCTCAACCTCTCAACCAAGAAAGAAAAGGCTGATTAAAAATCTCTGATCCTTCCTGAAATGATACTCACTCGCATCTGCCCAAGCGTTTCAGCAGCGAGCCCGCTGTCACGAATACTCTCACCATAAATCTGTCATCACCGGTTGACTCCCTCCAAGTGCCATTTGCGTGCAGAAATAAAGCCACGTCACTGGATTACTCTTTTAATTACTCTTATTTATGAATGTCGGTGACATCCAGAAGGCCAAAATCCGAGCTTTGCTGGGCATTTCTTTAGTCATCAGCATGTGAAGTTCACTAGAGCAAGAAGCCTGATTTCTCTTCCAAGCCAAAACGTCATTGTGGTGGTTGGGGTGGTGGTGTTTGAGGACAAAACATGCAGTTAGATCACTCTCTAAACTGTCAATACAATTGTCTTTCACTAGAACTACTGCAGCCTATATAGATAAGATGATTAATCACTTAACTCTACCAGCCATTATTTCTAATTAAAAACTATCCCATAAATACCTATTTTATCGCAAGGTCTCTGTGGTAAATAAATTCAAGCGGTCAGTAAAACACTCACAAAGGAAATTAGTTTTAAAAAATGACTTTTTATTTCCAAGCGTATCTTCCTAATTAAAATGGCTGTTTCCCATACGTATCCCAGCAGCACAGTCTGCAATAATTTAAGAGTCTTTGAAAGCACAATTCTGAACAAACCCATTAAAATAACTTCTTGCCATCATCTGTTCAATGGACACTATAGCATTTTAATATTATAACACGCTTTTCAATGTTGACACCTTTACTGCTTCTCTATCTCCCAGCCAGGCAGTGAAGAATTAAAGCACAAGCAAAAAAGAAAATCACGCAAAATGCGCAACTTCCTAAACAGGCAACTTCAGACACGTAGATTAAATCCCCTCCACCGCCCCCAGTGCTGATGACAGACGCAAATCTCTATGGTAATTATATCAGACTTGCTTTCCAGGCATATTTCAAACCTAAGAGTTTCTTGGGGCACCTTGGGGCTTCCCTGGTAGGAAAAAAAGCGCATTTGTTTACAGTGCAAAGAAGCTGCTTCGAAGCAACCCCCCAGGGTGGGAATGCCAGGCCAGGACACTGTGTGTGGTCGGCATGAAAACGCAGATGTTAACACCCTTCTAATCATCACTTCACATAGCCATAACTTACTTTCTGTATACAAGGAGCCCTTAAACAAACTCCTCTGCCTTAGGAGCCCCAAAAGGCCGCACTCCATAGAAAGCAGAGCAAACTCCTCCGTTCCTAATGGAGCACACGACAAAGACATGCAGCCCTTGGTACGGCTTCACTAACCAGGGCAGAAAATGGGACCCCAGACCCCGAGATGTGTTTTTCACAGCTTGAGAGGATGAAGCAGGACAGTGCTGGGCACAGGCAATGTTTTCAGTGCATAGGAAGGAAGGAAGAACGGCTCAACTGAGACATGAAAAAAGGCAAATGCTGCAAGCAAAGCACCAGCTGAACTACCATCTATAAATATTTGAATTATTCTATGCAACATTTCAGAACATAACAGACAGACAGCACTGGGATTTATATTAAAATTATCCCTCTGTGTTAGTTCCTGTATGTGTATATGAATCATATGTATTCTTCCTCAGATGCACTGCGTATAAAATTATAGATCATATAAAAAGCTAAGGACCAGAGTTTCAAAAGCTCTCAGCACCTGTTTAGATATGAACTGGCAGCAGAGAGACCGCTGGAGAAATCACCTGATTTTTTTTTTATTTTTTTTTTTTTTTTTTTTTGAGGACAGCAAGGATGGAAGAAACCACCACCATGCCCTTGAGTTTTGCTGATACACAGCCTGGGTGTTGAGACTTTTCCAAAACCAGGCTACCTTACTTACACCCTTAAATGTGTGCTAAATGCACTTGAGAAAACCTGACCCTAAATCGCCAGTTTTACCTACGCTGACTCTGTTCAAAACCACAACAAAGCCATTGCTTAACATCTAGCCCAACTACAGTGCACCTGAAACATTTATAATGTGCCGTATGTATTACTAGTTATTTATTCTTTAGTATAAACACTTAAAAATTAATTACATGCTCTGTCAGAGCTGTCTAATGTATAGGCAATCTCAACTATAAAACACTGCTGTGCACTTTTCTCTAACCTCCCCCACCCTTTGAAATTCCCTTCAGATGTTTGTAAAGGGACATTATTGCCTCTGAAATCTAGCAACAGCAAGAGGCAAAGTGTTGCACGCAGTTCAGCGCCATGTATTTAATTCCGGCATCATTAGCTAGTGGACACTAATTTTATCCTTAAACGAAGATATAATTTTATGGGACTTTTCCAGAGACCAATACCTGTAACTCTTACCACTTAGGGAGGACAAGGAAACCCACAGCTCCCCATCCAAACAAGTCTATCCTGAACTGCGATTCTCCAGCTCACGTGGTTTTATAAGGCTGTGAGCGCACTGCTATGGGAGTTTCCAGCGTGATTCTCCATCTGCCTGGATGGACACACAGCAAGAAGAGCTCTGGCAAAGTTGTCTTCAGCATCACTTCAACTCAGCTGCAAAGATCTCCTTGGAGGTGACCAGCCGTCAAAGCCTGGAGCGTATGCACAAGGCCACACTGGACAACAGGGCATGGGAAAACGGGCTCAGAGATACATATTTTTGAACTAAGAAAGGGAAACAGGAACATGAATATGAGTAAAACTTAACAGATGACCTTTCTAGCGTGGGATTCGTTGAAAATGATCTCTACACCTTGGAAATTATGCAGGAGGAAATGAAGACAATGCATTTAGTGAGAGGTGTTTTCCCTATTTCATTAACTGCAGGGTGATTACCAATCAGTTGTGAAAGTTATTAAAGCAATTTGTAACTTTAGGCACCTAATGGCATTTATGCAGGAGGGAACTGGCAATCAACACCACCTAATGCAGCTTGAGGTGTTTCTGTTTTTTAATATATCATAAGTGAATTACAGCGGCACCTCTAACAATATGCCACATCTGAATCTGGCTCTTCGTTTGTGCTATTGATCTGCACATTTTGAGCCGACTGGAACTAACAACCAAGGATGGCATACGACTGTTTCTCACCCTCCTTCCTCTCTTTTTTTGACACACCGCCAAGAAATTCCTCAGCACCCCATTTTGCTCTAGAATAAATAAAATTACTCTTGAACATGCAGAACTCCTTTTAATGAAGTAGAGAGCTATTTACTAAAATATCTTACTCCTACTCAAGTAAGTGGGACTCCTTAATTCTCTCGCTTGGAACAAGATGTAGCAGAAACAAGACCTGCGTCGAAGCCAGATGAAGGGCTGCTGTAACAAACACGCATGCTTTATTCCACAACCAAGTCAATGAGTCCACATTACCCAGATATTCCTCTAGTTACTTTTTACCCCCTCCAGATAGACTTTTCCTCCTCATTAATCTGAGAAGTTACTGAAGATCACCAAAATGCAGGCACGACCAGCTGGAGTCACCTTCCATGCCAACCACTTCTACCACACCATTTCATGATTTTTGCAGTTAATTTTAATGACTCCAAATACTTTATGGTATCTTCTTCCAGTTTCCTTGGAAAAACATTTGCAGTGACTTTAAACTTAACTATGTAGGGAATTAAATGCAAAGTCACAGGCAAACATCACCAGAACCAGAAAGTGCACTTCAACATACATCCTCTTAAAGGATCACAACTGATCAGTGGAGCAAACATAAAATGCTTATAGAAATCAATTACCAATTAAGGCCTTTAAAAAAAAAAAGTATTGAATAATTCTGAATAAACAAATAAAATAAACACCACATAACCCTCCCCATTCAGTCCATAATTGCCCATTACTGACTATTCTTACCTAAGAGACTCTGGGCCAGAATGTTCTCAGTTGGAGCCCTTCTGCTAACAAATAACTGAAATCTCAATCATCTGACATTCAAATATAACACTGACTTTTGAATTGCTATTTTAATGGTGTGGTTAAGCAGCGTGAATACAAATGTGTTATGCAGAAATAAACTGATATACTTCCACCACTGAAAAAAAAACCAAACCACCCCATGGCACTATTTTGCCTGCAGTAAAACCATTATTACCTTCCCCACTATCTAAGAATTTTATTTTTTTTTTCCTTGCAGGTGTGACAGTAAATCTGTCTTCCTCTCTTCATTTTTACAGACTCCAGCTCATGGGCATTTGCTAAGGTATGTGTCTTAATTTCTGACACCAAGTACTGCTGCATTCATGAAGAAGGTTTTGGGAAAGACTCAATCGATTCTGCATGCCTCTGCATCCTCACAGATGTAACTTCGGTATACAAATCGAAACAAAACTCTCGTAAAAATGATCTCTTTTTCTTTAGCAACTCGCCGTCAAGCAGCTTTTGCTATGAATGAGGAGATCTGCTGGCTTTTTGGTACCGTTGTAAAATGGTATCCACCTTCAGGGAGTGGCTTCTATGATTTAAATCCTGAGACCCTCAACACTTCCCTCTTTACATCCAGCAGGTATAGGTGCCCAAACTAAAAGAAGGAACAATTAGTGATTGCAAGATACTGGTTATGGTGAAGGTCCACAAGAGCATTTCTCCCTGCAGGAGACACTGAAAAATCCTCCTTGTGTCCTGGCATTTTCTAGGCTTTGCTGTCTCTCCATGCCCTGGAAGGATGAGCAAGATTTTTCCCTTCAAGGGTTTTCATTCTACATTCACCAAAAAAAAAAAAAAAAACCAACAAACCCAAACCAGTTTTACTGCAGGAGGGGGACAGAAAGGTATGGTGAGGCAGATAGTAAGTTGATTTGAAAATGACTGAGAAAGGCTTTTTCTCCCTACTTATAACTCAAGACTTACTGAAGTTTAAAATTTGAAATGTTCAGGTTGGCTAATCCTCTCTGCGGTTTTGCATTACTAGTAAAAGTTATGACAGCAAAAAGACCTGGATTAGAAGTGGTTACAAACTCCAGTCTGGGAGATAAAACGGATGGGACAGTGCACAGGGGAAAGAAATTTCAGAAAAATTCCAGTTTTAATACCCTGACACAGGTAATACTGCAAATCTACTCTGCTGTTTTGGTCTTTTTTTTTTTTTGGTTTAAATGTGCACTTGGATGCACACCTGAAACTGTGCATGGGTATATACCCGTAGGTGAAGGATACCCACAGGGTAGCTCAGTCCATTGGGCGCAGAGAGGAGCTGTATTGGGATTTTAAAGAAAATCGGTGGCCGCCCCCACGCAGGCAGAGGGACCACTGCACTGCAGGAGAGAGAATAAGGGGAAGCACCCTCCCAGCTGTAACTCCAATGAACCAGGACATGACTGAAGGAAAAAAAAAAAAAAAAAAAAATGTTCAGGGGTTTTCAGCTGTTGTGACACGCAGCAAGCCTGGTCTGTAATCCACCAATGCATACTGCCTCTCTTCTCCTCGCAGTTGCTTCCCATCATGAAAAATCACTGAACCGAGCTCACAGCCTAACATGTACAGTTCCAGTTATCTAGCAAGCCTGTCCTCTGGGAGGGAAAAAAGGAAAAAAACAAAACAACACAACAAATCAGGAGAGACAGGCAAAAAACCGCAAGAAATCATTAGTCCGTTTTCAAAGATGCATAAATGCATACAGCATTTATGTATGTATTCCTGGAGAAAAAAAAAAAATGCGTAAGATATGACTTTCATTCTGGGCATTTTCTAAAGTGCCTCTTACTGTCTTATAAAGCAGTGTTTTACTTGTACATTGTGCCGATTTATAGCCTTCCCTTCTAAAAAAGAAAAAAACACTGCCTAGTCTCTGCAAGAAGGGTTAAGTGTTTAAACTTGTCACTTTTTCAGAAAAATTACAAATTGGGCTATGAAGCCAGCAAGAAACAAAAGAAAAAAAAAAAAGCCTTAAATGGATAAACCGTTCCAGCAAGCTCTGGCTGCCATATTCAAAGTAGTATCTCTTTTTCACGTTGCATGAGAAATCTAATTAAATGCTTCAAGGGGGAAAGGCAAAGTAGTTCTCAGGCTGACTATATTTGACCTTTCTTCCTTCAAGGTGACAAACAAACAAACAAGATGCTAATTATTGTCTCAGCTTGAATTTGCACTTGGGAAAAAAAAAAAAAAAATCAAGTTTTTCTTAGCTAAGACTATGGGGAAAGCTGTAAGCTCACAGGAACTATATAGCTCAGCTTGACTTTGTTTTGGCTTTTGATGTCCAAAAAAGCATTCACTCAGGATTCCTCCAGCCAAGCCCATCGTTTGAGCAGAGCTGTGAGCATGAGCATCCAGCTCCCACCAGCTCCACTCTGACCTGCCCAGCTGGAAATCACTTGGTACAAAATTCAGTATGATTAGGACCAGATATGTATCGAAGAACAGTCCTGTCAAAGATCTCTTTGATCAGATGGGATAAAATTGGAATTGTGTCATCACCAAAGGAAACGCAGGGGAACCGAATAATTCAGTCTGAGTTTTGGAAAAGCCCATCAGGAGACATGCCTTTTAGTTTGATAATGTTCCTGTTATAAAGCCCTTGATGCAAACCACAGATTGTAGTCACCTAAATGACTGTTTAGGCCATGCTCTCTGGTTGGAAACCTCTGAGGTCGCCCTAACCATGTCTGCTGCACCTTTCCATATGGCCATGTGGACCAGGGCAGCAAGAATGGCTCACTGCCACGAGCCAGCACCCTCCTTCAGGGGGCCACGTGGGTGTTTTCAGGAGAGGTGACATCAGGCCATGCTCTTGGCACGAGAGCTTGAGGGTGCTTTTGTGTAAAGTCAGGGCATTTTCCATGTCACTCTGAACTTGAACTCTAACAGGGCACATTAATCCTATTAATCCTATTCAAGGAAATCCTCAGCCTGTTGGAAGATACGGCAAACCTCCCATCATCAGCTTGAGAGCGGGACAAGATTTTACCCTTAAAGCATTTGGCAAAACTAAAACCACCACAAGAAACTGAAAACTGTCAGGAATTAGAAGTGCAAGTGCCAAGCTCTTCCCTTGCATAGATGTGCTTCAACATTTCCTGTAGTCAATCTAAAAGATAAATTAATCAATGAAATTATATTAAGCCCCGGGAGCTGCTACAATATTCTACTCATGTAGGAAAATAAAACATCTTCCTTATTCAAATGCCTATCTCCAGACTTCTGGTTTTATAAAACCTAAGCTTTGAAGATAGCACATGGCTTAAGCAAAGCTCTTGGGATGCCGCTATTCTGTGTCCCCTGCCGAAGCTGCCTCCCTGCCACGCAGACACATGTTTTTTTGGTGCAAAGTTGCATGGAGATTTGCTGAGGCAGGAAATTCAAAACAAAGAAAGGAAAGTGTTCCCTTAACAGCCATTGATGCCTGTATGGTACAAGTCATTGGTCACTGTCATGAAATTTTTCTAATATGAGCTGCAGCAACAGAAGATGTATCTACCTGTTCCCCAACCGATATGCAGCTTTGGCAGATGAAATATTCTACAAGCAGCTGGGAGAAGTTTCATGATCGCTAGTCCTTGCCCTCATGTGGGACTTCAACCTACCAGACACCAGCTGGAAATACAGTACAACTGAGAGGGAACAGTCTAGGAGGTTCCTGGAGTGTGCTGGGGATAACTTCCTGACACATCTGGTGAGGGAGCCAACTAGGGAAGGAGCCCTGCTGGACCTGTTGTTTGTAAAGAGAGAAGGGGGATGTGACTTGTGGAGGCTGTCTTGGGCACAGCGATCATGAAATGATAGAGTTTTTGATTCTCAGAGAAGCAAGGAGTGGGGTCAGCAGAACTGCCACCATGGACTTCTGGAGGGTGGACTTTAGTCTTTTCAGAAGCCTGGTCAACAGAGTTCCTTGGGAGCCAGTCCTGAAGGGTAAAGGAGTCCAGGAAGGCTGGATGTTTATCAAGAAGAAGTCTTGAATGAGCCGTTGGGGAAAAAGACTGGCATGGCTGAACAGAGAGCTAAGGTCACAACTCAGGGTAAAAAGGAGAGTTTATGGTCTTTTGAAGAATGGGTAGGGCACTCATGAGGACTATAAAGATGTCATGAGGCTATATAGGGAGAAAATTAGAAGGCCCTATACCTAACTAGAACCTAATCTGGCTTCTGATGTTAAGGACAATAAAAAAGCTTCCATAAATACATTAACAATAAAAGGAGGACTAACGGTAATCATAGAATCACAGAATTGCCTAGGTTGAAAGGGACCTTTCAGATCATCTAGTCCAACCATCAACCTAATCTCCATCCTTTATTAGATGGGGGCAGAAACACAGTGACAAAGGATGGGGAAAAGGCTGAGGTACTTAATGCCGTCTTTGCCTCAGTCTTTAGTAGTAGAATCGATTGTTCCCTGAGTGCCCAGACCCCTGAGCTAGTAGATAGGGGTGGGGAGCAGAATGAAGCCCCCATAATGCAAGGGGAAATGGCGATTGACCTGCACTGTGTCCAGGTGGCCAAGAAGGCCAGAAGCATCCTGGCTTGTATCAGAAACAGAGTGGCCAGCAGGACTAGGGAGGTGATTGTACCTCTGTACTCAGCACTAGCGAGGCCGCTCCTTGAGTACTATGTCCAGTTTTGGGCCCCTCACTACAAGACAGACATTGAGGTGCTGGATTGGGTCCAGAGAAGGGCAGCAAAGCTGGTGAAGGGTCTAGAGCACAAATCTTATGAGGCTGAAGGAACTGGGGTTGTTTACCCTGGAGAAAAGGAGGCTGAGGGGAGACCTTATCGCTCTCTACAACTACCTGAAAGGAGGCTGTAGAGAGGTGGAGGTCGCTCTGTTCTCCCAAGTACCAAGTGATAGGACAGAGGAAATGGCCTCAATTTGTGCCAGTGGAGGTTTAGGACAGAGATTAGGAAAAATTTCTTCACTGAAAGGGTTATCAAGCATTGGAACAGGCTGCACAGGGAAGTGGTTGAATCACCATCCCTGGAGGTATTTCAAAAACATGTAGATGTGGTGCTGAGGGACGTGGTTTACTGATAGTATTGGCAGTGTTAAGTTGATGGTTGGACTCCATGATCTTAAAGGTCTGTTCTAACGTAGACAGTTCTATGATACTTTGATTCTATGATTTTAGGTTATGGGTTTTGAAGAAGGACATCCAACTGGAAAGAGCAGGGATGTCCTGCTCAGAAAAACACCTGCACGACACAGCCCAAGCCCAAGCTACTTGAGTATCAACCAAAAAACAAATAAAAGAACAGGTCAAGTCACAGTGAGAAATATGTGGGAGGAAACGCAAACAAAAAGCTATTAAAAGAAATCAATGCCACAAACACAGGTGAAATTACCAATGCTTCCCACAGTTCCACTGGTTGTTTGCTCACCTTATAAAAGCTCACGAGCCACATTTTGCCCGGTAAGGCAGGGTTCAGCAGTGAAGTCAAATCCAGGGTCAGGAAATAGCTCCTCAAAATATTATCTGTTAGATGCAGCCTAGAAAGTGTTTTTAGAGCCATAGAAAAGAGTTATATTGCAGGTTCTTTACGACATGTTGGGAAAGAGCTTTTGTTCAGTGAGACTGTATCAAGTATTTCTTCTCCTCCTTGATCTATGCACCGGTACTTAAGCTACAATGAAAAACAATCCTATGCACGTTTAAATATTTTATTGTTTGAATCAAAATGGCTCTTCTATGCTTAAAATGGACAGAGGTTTATTTTTATCGGGAGATACTGCAACAAATCTTTTGGAAATCTTTTATCAGTGCTCCACTTTGCAACATCCCTGCCGTAAATTTTACCGTGAGGAATTCATTACATAATTGGATGTGGCTCTACCCAATTTATTTTTGCTTCCTGAGAATCCAAACGTAATTCATGATTCATGTATAAATTATATACAGGAGCAAGTGATCTGAGCGCAAACTGCGTATTGCATTAAAGAACGCTGCGCTGCTCAACTTCGGTGTGTAACATTTTCATTTTAAAATGGAGAATAAATATGGGAAAGACTTTAGAGCTTTCCTCGATACGTGAGAGAGTGAAACACGGCATGCCCAGAGGGTGAAGTCTCTGTCAATGCAAAACAATGGAAAAGAAATATGTACATTAGTAAACATGTAATTTATATGCAAACTTCAGTTATACCAACCCAGAAAGTAAGTTAATCAAGACAACGAGCCAGCAGGAGCTGGCCCTCCAGAGAGTTATATATTGGGGCGGGGGGGAGATATTTTCTAATTTATTTTTTTTTTCCTCTCTCTCTCAGCAGGCTAGTATAATATTCAAGAAAGTAAGTCCAGGCTTTTAAAATAGGTAGAATAATTCAGGGATAAATTTTTAACAGTTCTCAGCTTCTCCAGTTTTCAAAATGTGCCACAAATAGTGAGAATAACAGGAGCTTCTGAATGCTAAGCTCTTGTAAAAAGTTTTACATCCTTAATCTTCTAGCTAGAAATTATGCCTCCAGCCTGCAAAAAGGCAAGACAGGCCCTCGGACTTTGTTTTTATGTCTTCTCTGGTCTTTCCAGAAGGCCAAAACCTGAGCTAGCTGGAAAAGCTCCATGAATTTTGACATTTCATCAAAACTCCAAGAGGAAAAAGTATTAAACAAAAACAAAATTCCCACCAGGAAACCTAAAGGGATTATTTCAAAGAGATTGAAAAGAAGTCAAAACTATCTTGGAAAACAGTTTTCTATCAGTTTGTCCACTACAGTGCTTCTCACGTTGTTGAAATGCTCCATTTTCTCCTCTAGCCCATGCTCGCTTGAGAAAACATCTCTTTGCTCACCTACCAGCATGGAAGTCACACAGCTGTAAAGCATCTCGCGGAAAGCAGTCAAGCCTGGAGCTCAGCTGGGGGGGGGGAAAGGCCACACAGTACTTGGGGAAGACCACCTAGCTCAGGACAGCATGAGCCAACCTTGGAGCCGACGATGTTAAACTCTTCTGAGTGGTCTTTACTATAAGCAGTCTTTCTTTTTTTTTTAATTTTTCCCACCCCCCAAAAGCAAAGTTGACGTTTTCTGCAGCAGCCAAATCCCCTTCCCTTTCTACCTTTGCATTACTGGAAAACAGTTTCAGCTCACAAGCCTTAGGGCAGCCCCAATGGGACATGGCTGGAGCTGAGGCAGAAACAGGTACCTCCCAGCGGAGAGGTACCATCTCATCACTGGTGAGCATCTTCCTTACTGGGGCTGGGGAATTCTCCCAATGGGACATGGAACCTACAGGACCCTGGGGTGGCACGGTGCAATTTGGCACGGCTAAAAGGGACTCAGACCAGAAAGACAGAGAAAGAAAAAGACAGAAGAATATAATAACACATATTTGCTGAAGCACAGAAAAACATTTAAGAGGGCTTTAAAGCAGGCAAGTAATAATCAGCAATGGTTTTGCTGAAACAAAACCTCATACAAAAACTTCATTTTTCCACAGAGCTGCCTGTCAGTCACACCTTGGACTCCAGAGGGATACAGATTTGAAGAGAAGGAAGTTAGGGATGGGGGAGGAGAAGAGAGGAGATAGTGACCCAAATATCCACGCTGATGGAAAACAAGAGACGGGGAAGACGGGAAAGTCTCACTACAGGGAAGCCCATGGGGCATGCAAAGAATGAATGCTCCATCCATCCGGAGCAGGGGAAAAATAGGTTTTAGTATTTTAGGAATTAGTTCCTAAGCATCCTTTCGGGGCGTGATTCACCACTCGCTGTGCTTGATTTAGCCATGTAAGTGCAGAATCACACAGTAGAAAATAACAGTTACGTATGGCTTCATAGGACTGAAAGAAAGCATCAGGCTTCTTTTACCTATACGAACTTTTATCTAGCCTTCCCAGAGAAAACCACCAACAAAAATATTAACCAGTCTTTCCAGAAGCAGAAAAGATGTTTTATTCACTTATATTCCTGACCTATTTAGCTTCCAGCGTCCAGCAGCAAAATCCACCAAGGTTTCGACAGTCAGAAAACAACCCAATGCTACCAGGTACGTCTCCCATAGCAAATAATTTCAAACATGGATGTGATGAGATTTCCATCACGTTGTTCTCTAGACTCATTTGGAGCAGAACTGAGCTTGCAGAGTCATTAAAATGCCAATGACCTGCCATTAAAATGGCAAATGTGCCGGCACAACTAACAGGGGCATAACTTATTAAAGTGGAACACCAATACAGAAGTGTTTTGAGAAAGCAGCTGGGGGCTACTGAAATACTAAAGTCTAGTCAAGGGAAAAAAAACCATCCGCAGCGTTATGGCCATGGGCTGACTGCAAGGTCCTCTGCTTCCTGCAAACCAAATCAGAAACGTGCTGTGATAAGGAAGAAAACGGAGATCTCTTCTCATCTTTTGGAGTATCTTTTGGAAAGCAATGACCGTTGATAAGAGCCACTCCTTCCTACTTCACGAGTGGAAAATTATCTGGTTAACTATACAGACGCACCCCCCCTAAGAAATACTCCCATTTCTTATTTACAAGCACTGGGCATAATTTCTATTATAAATTGCACCTAAATAAATGCAGAATTACAGAGGCCTGCAAGGAACACCAGCAAACAGCTTGACTTACAGCATTTCAAATGAACCAAATCACGGCACTCAGATCGTATTAAAGCAATTTTTCTACGGAAAATTGGTTTTGCAATTCTCAAGCTCTGCTGTAACAGAACACCCTATAGTACATTTGTATGTCAGCTGATTCCAGCGACTGATTTGTGCTGTATGTTTGCAATTATTCGGTAAGGATATACCAGTGACATAACTCTATGACTACACAGGCTAAGCTCACCTCTTAAAAAACAATGCTTGAAGTGTTTTTTCTTTACGTATTAATCCTCCACGCACTCTTAAGTAAAATTTATGGTTACTTAAAGTTTTACAATTCTAAAAATTCTTTGTAGGCTGAACCAGATGTTAATCTTCATTTAAAAAAAAAAAAGTTCTTGAACCCAACAGAGGGATAGCACCATTGATTAATAACCAAATTTTCCATCATGTCACTTTTGAAGGACAGTTAAGGAAAACTCCCTTGTGAAATGTACTTTTGAAACATTATTGATGTCTGAATTTCTTTGATTTTCCTCGCTCTCCTTTCACTGCTTCTGCTCCATAAAAGCTTCTTTGCATCCTTCAGAAATTGTCTTATTTAAATAAAAAAAAAAATTACATCAAGCTGCTAAGTAAGCCTGGCCCTTTGACTAAAATTACAATTAACAAGCTATGGGACTGAAATCCATCCCTAAGGCAGATGCATGATCCCAACAAAGTAAAGTAGAGTAGCTACTGTTAACCTCAACACGGCCAGAATTTGGCCCACTACAAACTTTACAAGAATTATTTAAGTAGTAAGTCACTAGACACCCTTCCAGAAATCAAGCATGCTAGTCAAGATTTACTCTTGCTGTATTTTTTAGATAATATGAGAACCAACATTAGCTGTCGTCAGATTAGGAATTTTTATGGCCTCGATAGTATCACCTTATGCAAAGCAAAACATACAATGGCCAACTATTAACGAAAAGAGCATCAAATATTTAGACAGCTTTGCTGGCTGGCAAAATTAGTGCCTCACAGTATTGCATTCCACTAGAATATTATTTTAAAGGTCGCTATAAGTAGCAGAAACCCCTACAGCTGGTATGCAGGCAAGTCCTGCGTTCAGCTTGTTGCAAGAATGAGGCGTTTTGGTCACTGACATACGAATTTACATTCTGGAATCTGACACTCCCTCTTGAATTACTCAACTGTTTACCCTTCCCTTTATCATATTCCCTAAATCCTGGTAGACACAAAGCATCTGCCAGGAGGTTATGCTGAAATCAGCAGCCAGATCCCATGGAAGAGCTAGCTGTGATCTATGATGGCTCCAGCTACACAATGCAACCAGCACCTTGACCAGCTTGCTTGCTGCTCGTCAGCCAAACGAGAAAATGCAGTCTAATCAGAGGCTGCTTTTTAAGTGAGTGCCAAAATAAAACTTTCACCTTCCAGAGGGACACAGGTTATTTATTAGTGATCATTCTTCTTGAAAACTCTCTTTTCCAGGAAATCATCTTTTCTCTCTTCACTTCAGAAAGTTTACACACAGCTTTCCAGGATGTCACAAAAGTGCGAGCAAACTATTTACATTCCTGCCATATGTCTACCGATATCCTGCAGCTGTCTATCTAATTTACAATCGGATTCCAAACTTTGGCTTGCGTAACCATTTGCATGCTTCCCTAATTGCATGTTTTTAACTCAGTTATGTAGATTTTTTTTTTTTTTTAATTGGGCCTTATTTTTTCTCCCCCAAAACTTACTGTAGTCTACACATTTCTCTTGTTTTAAGCATCAATACCCTGGGACAGGTCATCAGAGAGACAGTGCTATCTCCATCCTTGGAGATTTTTAAGAGACAGCTAGACAAAGCCACCGCCAAGTTGGTCTCATGAAGACAATAGTCCCGCCCTGACTGGACCACTAACCCCACAGATCCCATCCCACCACCTCTCCTATACCTCCCAGATCCTACCACCCTGGCACAGGGACAGGAAACATCATTTATTACTTCTTTCTGAACGAAGTGGTACCATCCAAGCCACACACCAAGAAAAACAGCCCTCATCCATAAAAGACCAAGTACAGTTGTATTTTCAGAGGTCTATAAGGTTATACGCGTTAAAACTTCAATTCTGTGTGCATCCATATGCCTGCTGCTTAAGTTCAGGCACACACCATGACCTGCTTCATAAGCTGACCAACTAAATGCAACAGCAACGCTCCTTAATTAGAGCCATGCATGAAGTAACCTACCCCACCACGTCAGGACCTGCACTTCCACTGGCTCCACAGTATTTCTTGAGTGTAGATTCAACACTTAGTCTCCAAATGCCCCAAACAAAAACCTTTTATTGATCAAAGTCAAGATGCACCTGAGCCAGCATGTAAACTGCATGTGTGCATCTGTGTGCCGGCTAAAACCCACCTGCAGCATTAGAAAACATCTTGGGAAACTCCGCAGATGAGCACAGGACAGGTTTTTTTGCGTATATGTGTGTTTTGTGTTGTGAGCAGCTGCTATAAATGATGGGCAAGTTTTTAACTCACGTGGTATCCTCCAGCATCGCCTTATAATTGTCATGCTAAGGAGGATGCAATCTCTGCAAGGCTGGGAAAAACCTCAGCATATTTGTCTCAGAGATTAATGGCTGACAGGTATTTTTCCAGGGCTCCAGGGGGAAGTAGGGAAAAAATTAATTTCCTAATCCAAAGAAAAGACTTGGAGCTTCCCCCCCCCCCCCCCAACCTGAACTAGTATTAAAATTATATATAGATACCAGAAAAAAGCTAATCAAGTTTTCCTTTTTGGTGAAACAACATTCTAGAAAGAAAGTCATTTTAGGTTAATTAAAATAAGTTACATTCTATGAAAAGAAAAAGCCTCACTTTCCTATTAAAACACAGTAAGAGTTACTTTAAATAAACTTTAAATGAAAGTCATTTTACACTAAAAAAAAGTAGTAATCATTCTGACATTTTCCGAATTATTTTTGTCTTACTTTCACTCAAAAGAAAATGCCATTACAATTGATGAGCTTTAACAAGCAATTTTGTTTTGAAGAAACAGCCTTTTCTAAGAGAAAATTGTTTCAATGGAATATTTTTTTTTCTGTTTTGATCACTAACTAATTATTCGAAGACACTGGAGTTCTCTGATCCCGGACATATGACATGGATTATAGTGAAACCAGCTGGAGATTAAATTTCTAATTCACATATGGAGCTCATGACCCTCTTTATGAATCATCACACCGTTTGTTTAATATTTAATGCAACTCTTAGTTACTCAGAAGAAAACGTTGAACAACAGGGGCCCATAAAATTAAAATCACACAGCAAAATCACAGCTACTTGCAAATCCTCTCTCTTCTTTGGGACTTCATCACAAATCTGTCTGATCTAGGTTCATTAAGTTTATTTTTTCACTCCCGAGATGGTAAGATAGGATGGAACCCTAACATTTCAGATAAACATCTCTGATTACAGCTTGCGAGCCTCAAGAGATCCAGGCTGGCTTGCCTTTCATGCAAACCTAGGCATAGTATCTTGAGATTAAAAAGAAATATTTCTGAGCACGTTAGTCTACTGAAGTCTTGGGAAGAGGGGGAAATTAAAACTGTGCAGCTCTAGATATAATTTTACTATCTTAAATGCAAAGACCATGCTCACTGGAAAAATAACTGCCTCAGCCATGATCTCTCTTTCCTCGGCTCCTTAACTCACCAACTTGAAAAATAAATTCGAAGAACTATCAGTAGGTACCTGTGGATCTCAATGAACACAAACCTGCAGTCAGGAACATTTTCTCTACCTATTTTGAAAAAGCTAAGAGAAATATATTTTTTCTAAGTGCACTTGGACAGCTTCTAAAAATCGCCATTTCCTTAAGTGCTATTAAATGAGTTGTGCGAGAAGTTTAAAGCTTTCCCCCTCCTCCTCATCTGAACAAGGTCAGCAGACTCAAGCCAAAACCCAGCTCCCATCCTGTCAACCTGAATCTGTCTTTTGTTCAAAGACCTGTTTCCACTCAATATGAAGACACGTCTCACCTCCAGCTTTCAGAACAAAGCACAGATTCACATCCAATCCCCGACAAACATCCACCCATCAAAATCTCTGTGCAGACGTGTTATTTTCTGGCATCAAGCACCCCTCTGCCTTCCCTTTTGGCCCCATCAGTGCTACCACTCCAACTCCCCCTCATAATACCAACAAATTGCATACCTCCTCTCCCCTAGATGCCTATTTCAACCAGGAATTGATTGATACAGCATTAGTCAAGTCACATAAGGCTCGCGTGGTTCGCGGCTAATAAGTCTGTGGCAGTAGGTGTGATCATTTAAAAGCTCCTCTTAATAATATAATGACTGGTTGAGTGGATTCAGTGTTAAAACACTGCGGAGTTGCATCTTCACTCAAAAGCGGTGGTCCAGGCAAGTCTCAAAACACGGGCGGCGTTGATCACCTCGCACCAGATGGAGTTAGGCGTGCAGCTGGAAGACATCAGCGATCATGCCAGCTTGAAATGCTGCTGCTGCGTAGCTGTCGCTGTCCTGCCTGTGCAGAGCCAGCGGCAGGGAACCCATGAGTTCTCCTCCTCCTCTCCAGCATAGGTTACCGCAGCCCACGCCAAAGGCTGCTGACACTGTCCTTAAGAGCAGATGAAAAGCGTTCTCACTGTCCTTTTTGCAGTCCCACTGTGCTTTTTCACTCCTGCCAAAGCCAATGTCTGCATGGGCAAAATGGTTTTGCATATGCAAAGAGGTGTAAGTGCAGAGCGGAGCACTGTGCATCTCCAAATCTGCACATGCCGCAGGCAATTTATACATTTTGGTGAGGCGGGCTTTAAACTGAAGGACTCAGGGGGTGAGGTCCAAAATGGCAATGCTCATGCCATCACATCCAATTGTGGAATAAGCCAGGCCAACCAGAGTGACAACAAATGTTCCTTAGCTGGTTCCCAAGAGGAGAACCAGAAGGCCAACCACTTCAAGGGTGTGGTATGGCTATGGTGGATAGCACCACCAGGGAAACCTGCATGCTTGATTACCTCTCTGAAATGTCTCTACACCGATGCACATACCATGGGGAATAAGCAAGAAGAACTAGAGATCTGTATGCAGCTGCAGGGCCATGATCTCATTGCGATTACTAGACATGGTGGGATAGCTCACATGACTGCAATGTTGTCATGGATGGCTATGTACTCTTTAGGAAAGACAGGTCAGCAGGGAGTGGTGGTGGAGTTGCTCTCTATGTGAGAGCTCTGCCTAGAGGTGGATGAAGAATGAGTCAAGAGCTTATGGGTAAGAATTAAGGGGCAGGCTAATATGGGAGACACCGTTGCAGGTGTTTACTACAGGCCACCTGATCAGGAAGAGGAAGTCAATGAGGCCTTCTACAAACTCCTGGAAAGAGCCCCACAATCACAGGCCCTGGTTCTCACGGGGGACTTCAACCACCCTGATATTTGCTGGAAAGGCAACACAGGCAGGTATGCACAGACCCAGAGGTTCCTGCAGAGCACTGATGATAACTTTTTGACACATGTGGTGGAGAAACCAATGAGGAGAGGTGCACTGCTGGACCTTGTGCTGACAAACAAGGACTGGTCAGGGATGTGAAGACTAGGGGCAGCCTTGGCTGCAGTGACCATGAGATGGCGGAGTTCAAGATCCTGCATGGGAAGAGCAGGACAAAAACTTGAATTACAACCCTGGACCTTCAGGAGACCTAACTCTGGCCTCTTGAAAGACCTACCTGGAGGAATCCCATGGATCTAGAAGGTAGGGGGTGCAAGAGAGCTGGTTAATATTCAAGCACCACTTCCTCTAAGCTCAAGATCAGTGCATTCCTAGGAGTAAGAAATCAGGCAAAGGAGGCAGGAAACCTGCATGGATGAGCAAGGAGCTTCTGGAAAAACTCAGATGGAAGAAGGCAGTTTACAGAATTTGGGAAAGGGAAGACTATTCCACTTGGGAGGAGTATAGGAACGTTGTCAGAGTATGCAGGGATGCAACGAGGAAGGCTAAGGCCCACTTGGAATTAAATCTGGCAAGGGATGTCAAGGACAATAAGAAGGGCTTCCTCAAGTACATCAGCATCAAAAAGATGACTAGGGAAAATGTGGGCCCGCTGCTGAATGAGGTAGGCGCCCTGCTGAAGGAGGATGCAAAGAATGCCGCGTTTGCTTCTGTCTTTACTGCTAAGGCCAGCCCTCAGGAACCCCAGGCCCTGGAGGTAAGAGAAGAAGTCTGGAGAGAGGAAGGCTTTCCCTTAGTTGAGGAGGATGGGGTTAGAGATCCAACCATTAACCTAGCACTGCCAAGTTACCACTAAACCATGACCCTAAATGCCACATCTACACGTCTTTTAAATACCTCCAGGGTATTTAAATACTCAACCACTCCCTGGACAGCCTGTTCCAATGCTTGACAACCCTTTCAGTGAAGAATTTTTTTCCTAATATCCAATCTAAAACTCCCCTGGTGCAACTTGAGGCTGTTTCCTCTTGTCCTACCACTAGTTACTTGGGAAAAGGGACAGACACCCACCTTTCTACACCCTCCTTGCAAGTAGTTGTAGAGAGCGATAAGGTCTCCCATCAGCCTCCTTTTCTCCAGGCTAAACAACCCCAGTTCCCTCAGACGCTCCTCACCCATCTGAAGGGGTGGCTGTGGGCACAGAAATCCCAGCTCACCCATCTCCCCAAGCAGGGCAGCAGCAGCAGGGAGATACTCTCTTCCTTTTGAAACACCAAGCACGCAGTCAGTGGGAAAAACAGGCACCTAAAGGAGATTTTTCTCCCATTAAACCACTTGTTGTGGGGCCCTTTGCTGAATTATGTATGTAAGCGCAGACCTCCCAAGCCCAGTAACGCTGTCCTTGCCATCTCTCCCAGCTTTGCAGTCTGCATAACTATTCCAGCAGCACTTTCTTGTGCGCTCCCCAGCAGAATTAATTAATGTTTGCGCAGTACTTTGAAGATGAAAGTACTAACCAACTGCTAAATATCAGGCCAGATTCTCAGCTGGTTTAAAAACTGGCATTTGCAGTGTGGCATCTGGGCCCACGATCACCCTGTCTCATTAGAGAGATTCTGTAGAGAACGTGAAGAAAAAAAGAACAAAAACAAAGAAAGAAAAAATACATAAGGAAAAGAATATAGAAAAAGAAGAACATATAAAAATACACAGAAAAGCAGCACTGGAGTAGTAACCTTCCTGCTTCTCCCAGAGTCCCTCTTCCTGCAGGTGAAAAGTACAAATCTGCAGAGCCGTGACACCGTTCTCCTTCAAACCTCCTTAAAACTCACCTCTGCTGAGATGTCTACAAATCATTCAGCACTGATTAGCAAGCTGATGTAGTGTGACTTCTGCACATTACACTTACCATAACCATCCTGCTTTTAACGTCGGCCCATCCCATCTGTTTACTCAATGCACTGCTCCTTTCCTATCCTCTGCCTTAAGTGTTTGCAGGGATTTTTCTTATATATAGGTGCCAGGCCCAGCCCAGGGATACACAGATGCCGACAAAATGTCTTTCCAGTCCTTCGCAGGCTCTAGATAATATGGACGTGCAAAAGTCAGTCTCAAAGGATAAGCCTCAATAGGTTTAGATCGACTTACTGAGTTGTGTGTGTTCCTGTATAAAACCGTTGATCACGGAAAGCAACCCAGGAGGTTTAACTCAAGCACATGTTATAAGTAAAGCAGCTGTGTGTTTTTCCAAAAGGCACCGTGCTGCTGTAGTTTAAGGGCTAAACTTACTGCTTATGCTAGATTTATTTATTTACTTTTTTTTAATAGCAGGAATTGCTCTTAAAATTGCAAGCACGTGGTCCAAGAGAAAGTTTCATCAGTGAACCAGTCTGTCACTTAAATAAACTGCAAGAGTTATAAGGGGGGGACAAAGTGACTCTTAAATATTATAGAGACCGGGAAGAATGCCTTCCTCTGGGGGCTTGCAATAATACAGCTGGTGCTGAGAGGAGGCAGGCCATCAGCAAACTGCAGGCACCCCATGCTGGGACACCACGACTGATGGGAGACGCACCTCCATCAGCTGGATGTGCAGGGCACGAAGCTTGGTGAGGAGCAAGGTCTTCTGAGGGTGAGGCATTAGAACAAGTCACCTCATTGATGAGCAAAGGGACCGATGCTGCATGGCTTGGATCCAGCCAAATCTCTGACCACATCCACATGATCTGGGAGCCAAACTCGGTCACGCTTCAAAAAAACACAGCTCCAGTTATTTCAGTTGGAAGCCATGCATGCAAAGGGTGTCGATACTCCTTACACGGCCTCGCTAGACCTCATGTTTTCAACTCCTCAACTAAATCAGTCACGTGTGCTATTCACAGAGATACAGGAGGAAAGCCCTCAAGCCTCTTCCCACGTGCAACAGCAAGAGTCTACTCACTCAAATGCCTAAAATAGGACTGTACTTTTCAGGTATTAAAATGAGTATGGTACACCAAAAACGAGTTCCCATGCTCAAGATGCCAGCAAGTGTTACAAATCCCAAGGACACTGCCTTTGCAACAACCTGGTTTTTTAGAGAAGGTAAAACCTGAGGGGAAGGGGCAGCTGATCCAGACTAGCCAAAGGGGCATTCGATACCATGTGAGGCCATGTCCAGTAGATGTCTAGGGAGCAGGCCGGGGGAAGGCAGGGATGATGAGCGATGGGGAGAAGGGCAGGAATTGCCGCTTGGGAGCGGGTTGGGGGCTTCCTGGGTCCAGTCAGTGAGTGGTGGTACATCAATCGTGTTTTGTACATTCCGTTATCACTATTATTGCTGTTGTTTTCCTCTTTCCTTTGCTTTTCTGTTAAACTGCCTTTATCTCAGCCCACGAGTTTTGCCTTTTTCCTCTGATTC
The DNA here is from genome assembly GCF_028500815.1 of Rissa tridactyla. Lineage (NCBI taxonomy): Eukaryota > Metazoa > Chordata > Aves > Charadriiformes > Laridae > Rissa > Rissa tridactyla. The sequence continues at coordinate 61,449,588 of NC_071470.1, forward strand.
TCCTCTCATCCCAGACAGGGGTGGAGGGGGTGAGCAACGACCTTGTAGTTCTTTGTTGCCGGCTGGAGCTAAGCCACAACAGGCTGTCAACCTCAAGGTTTTCATCTGTGCTCCCTTGGTGCAGCAGTACTGCTTAAAATGTGAGAGGAGAAGATGCTCCTACGCACCCAAAAACAAGGGGTCTGCCCAAATACACACACTGCTGGTGGCAGAGAATCATGGATGCAACCAAGCTGGTTAACTTCCAAGCCTCATGCCTTGGGCAAAGCTGGATATTTCCCCATCTGGTTGCAGATCTTTCTTACCCCTCCGGTCTGTTTCATGCTCCTGCTTTCCAACTAAAGCCTCTCTCCATTGAGAAGCATCCCTTCTGCCTCTTCAGCATGACTTAGGCTGATGCTCTGCACTCGTAGCCTTAATCTCTAGAGAGCTGGGATGAGATTTTCAAAAGCACTTAGTGTTGACCTACCTCTGCTCCAAATCAGTCTGATCATATTAGGTTAACTATATTTAAGTTTGGTCATGTATATTTTGTCATAATAAACTTACCCCAAAGGAATGCTGCTTCTTTAAAACAAGATTACTAGACCTGTGACTATATTTATGCATCTCAATAAGGAATCTGATTTTCCAGTTCCAGTTCTGTGGATTTTTTTTGGAGCACGTTGAATATTTAGTACTAGTGGAACAGAGGTCAATGCAATTATATCCTACATCTTAAAAGGAAACAGTCGCCTCTAAATTCAGTGCTAAAGAAGTGCTGCACTGGAGATCTTAAGGCTCAAAACTCCAAAAACTAAATTCTTAAAATCAATAGCAATCTCAACCCATCCAGAATGTGCCTTTTTTTCAGCATCCTTGAACGGTTCTGCACAACCAAGACCCAAATGCCAATATAGGACTTTATCTTTCACCTCCTCCCTATTTTTTTTTTAAAAACAAACTGCCAGGCAGTCAATGTTTCTAAATGGTACAAGAAATTACTGTCAGCTGTCACCAGCTCTTTTCCAACACACAAACAGTGGAGAACCACTTCTGAACTTAGCACATATGGCACCTCCAGAAACACCAGAGTAATAGTTGGAGAGTTTTGGCTGTAAAGCTTATACAGTGTAGGCCTTAATGTACCCTTACAGACCTGTTGGTTTTTTTTTTTTTTTAATATTAGTGTGTTCAACCTTCTGCTGCTGCATTTTTTTCTTTTGATACATGTATTTTTTAAATGAATCCATAATTGGTCTTTCTAAATGATTGACAGCGAAGGTGAAGGAACAGCCTGTTAGTCTTGACTGCTGGGGTTGTGAATAGAGAAGCTGACATGTTAAATTTCTTCACCTCCAACTGGAATTATAAATTATAGACTTCTTTTACATTATCATAATACCAAGTTCATCTTAAAAATAGAAGGATTCCTTGGGGGTGTATTTATAGTGAAAAAATACATATCTAATGCTGTGCTTAGCATACCTTTGCATTTTAATATAATTGGAATGATTGTTCCAATTTTTTTCTTATTTTTGGAAATTAAGAAGCAGAATCAGATCATCTTACATTTTTCAAAAGATCCATCGTTTTGCTTCGGCAGGACATTCTGAAATTTTCAAAAGCTGTCTGTAATTTAACGTATCCTCCTGCTCTCCCTACAGCCACTTGGCACGTTGCATCTTCCCAGGGCCAAGGGCCACTTTATCTGAGTCTCTACAAACTTTGCAGGGAGCAGAACCAAGATCTGAAGAAGTCTGTCGGAACTAAAGTTTCCACCCCATAAAAACTCCTTAATTCGGCCTTCATCCCTAAGCAAACAACTTCTGCGAAACAAATCATCGAGTTCAAATTAATCAGTTTGTGTGAGAGCAAACAGAGCCCATCAATAAAAGCAAAGCAATAAACCACAGGGAAATGCCTCCAAGCCAGACACAGTGCATTTAAACTCTCCAATTTATTTTGCATGGGAGGGAGGAGAGAGAGCTCTTAAAACTTTTGTCTAAAGTAGACTTAATTCAAATCACGCTGGTACAAAACCTCAAGGCCCAGCTCCTAATAGCAGTGGAACTATCTGTGGAAGTGCAGAGGAGACGAAGGTGATCTGCGTCGTGGGATGCCAAGAGGAGGGGGGTGCTGGGGAAGGTGCAGTCACCCTGGCCCCAGGTCCTCTCCTCCATCCCAAGGCAGAACCAAGCAATAAATCCCCTGATCTGCCCCAAAGTCTTGATAGCACCTGGGGTGGCTGCTAAAGTCACGGCAGAGCAGGGTCAAAGGGAGATACCTTGGCAAAAGCGTTTTCCGTTCCCCTGTTTTTTCTATACTTTTAATGTATACAGCCCTGTCGGCAATGCTGTTTCCTACTGACTATCCCACAGGATGAAAAGTCAGCCTCAAGCCATCTGCACGATGAATTCCCCTACAGCTCAGTTAAATGCTGCCTGCCTTCAGTTGCATTGGTGTGCCTCGATCTTATGAAATATTTTCAATTTCCAGAACAGGTTTGACACGGGGAGAGAGGAAGGGACAGGGAAGAACAACATGCTTCCAATAAAATTTGGCACCGTTCAGGATTTCTTTCACCTCAGAAAAAAAAATCCTCTTAAGACACAAATAAATGTGTCTTATTTAAGTTAGCAAGATCTTCTAATAGTGCAATTAGCTTTCATAGGAGACAGGCCCATGTACTGTCTTGAGACTAGACTCTCAGGCACATATAAGCTCATAATATCAGGCACGCTTCTCACAAATTAAGGAAAGCATTTGTCATTTCCAGTGCTGACACAGTGTTTTAAATGCTATATTAGCATCGAATCCCTAGGGACGCCCTGTGCAGCCCCTCTCAAGGAGCAAGCCTCTGCATCAACTCCTGCAATTCCCCTTTCGCTGCCTGAAGGAGGAGAAGCGCGGTCAGGGAGCATCATTTGCACAGGAGGAGGCAGCAAGACCCACAACACTGCAACGAGCTTGTTAACAAGTCACAGCTCAGACAGCTGAAAGACTTTGAGACTTTACCTCTTGCAACCAGATAAGGAGCCTCTGCAGAGGCCCCATCCCAGCCCAGCCTCCCACAGTGGTCCAGAGCTCACCCCCTCGCTTTGCAGCCCTACTCAATACAACACACATGGACATACCTGCGCATCGCCTACCACTCCATAGATTAGGCAAAAGCAGCTTTGTTTTATTTCAATTACTGCGGGGCTGGTAAATTGTAACCCTTATCCATCAATGGGATGGTCTTCATTAGTCCGTTCCCCGTCATTTAACATGACTATAAGCCATCGCCAAACGGATTATACTGACTATTCCATTGCTATCCTGTATTCAGCAAGTGGGGAGGAAATTGTATTATTCTGGTAACTGTTTAATGTTTGCCACCAGACACACGAGGCAAATATGTCCAGGAAATGCTTTCTTGCCCAATGTCACCTGATGGATAAGTCCAGACACCCTATTCATTTGCAAGGAAGCCACAGGAAATAACGGCAAAAAAAGTAGTGCCACTGCACAGAGTAAGAAGAAAATGAGCTAATAAATACTGCTGCGCCATATCCTCGCATGCAAAGCAATGTTTTATTACGCACCTTAAAATTAATACGTGCTATTTTGTTGGTATCAACACACGCTCGAACCGCCTGATCCTTCACACTCCACAAACCCTACGCAGCAACAAAATCGAACACCACCGCCGGCACTTCATCACCTGCGCGAAAGCACAGAATGAAGCCCAAGCCCCCGCTCTTCATGCACAGCCGATATTAAAAGCGGCATGAGCCGTTTTCTTCTTGTCAAGATCAGTTTTCTCATCTGGCTCCCACAAGCCATGTTTACATTTCCCTACAATAGTTTTTTCCTGTCTCCTGCTTCACCTAAATATAACCTCTCAACCATGTTATTGGCCTTAATTTAAAAAAAAAAAAAAAAAAAACCAAGAAAAAAGAAGAACAACTCCAAAATCCCACACACCCCAAAAAAAAACCAACCTGGAAAAAAAAGCCCCAACCCTAATACCTGGATTGTAGCAGTTATATTTCCTGTTGGCTCCTTCTGTAGCCTGAGGAGAAGCAGCCTTTCCAGAGCACAACTGTCATCGTGGATGGGCAAAAATCACCTTCCAAGGGCGTCCACCTTTCTCAGCCAACCAGGAGGACAAGGCTCTTCATGCTGGTGCCCTCACCCAGCTAGAACCCATTTGTGATTTCCCTGGTTTAGGCTCCAGGTTGGGGACAGGAGGATAGCAATAACAACACTCAGTGCTGCACCGTTCCCAGCTTCTCTTCAGCCTGCATGGTTTAATATCTGGGACATCCAATAATTATTAATAACTGCACCTAACTGTAAAATAGATGGGGGGAACGCACAAATAAAGCCTGGCACGTCCGCAGCGCAGCCCCTGCTCTTCAGCTGGGCTCAGCTTTACCACGCAAAGTTTGACCCATCCGTTGTAAGTGTGCTACCACCCAGCTTTGCAAAACCCGTCAATCTGCAAGGCTTGGCAACAAAACCAGCCCGAGAGATGTAAGCGGCAATCTGAGAAGGTACTCCCTAGGAATTAGATTTTGTAAACAAACATTTCCGCTAATTGCATTCTTGTTCTCAGTGCAATGAAGGCCCTATTTAGCCAAAGCGTTTGTCTACAGAGTTTAGTCTCTTCCATTTAATAAACGCTGATCCTGTCTTAGCCTCGGCTGGTATATCATCAGGATCAACATGAAATGCTAATGGAGAAAGATGCTTAATATCATTTCAAGTGTTTAAGTTACAACCGCAGCTATTAAAGCAAATCCATGTTACCTGTTCCTCCTCAGGCTCCCCAGTGAGACAGATTTAGAAGTTTCCACAGGGAGAAGTGATTCATAAATGGCTACACAGATCAGAGACGAAAGCCTTTCACCATTAATTACAGCCAGCGTTTTCTGAACCAAAGCTGGTCATTTTGCAGGCACAACACATAACTAGCGAGGCTCATTTTATTTCGTCACCTTCACAAATTAGTTCACTTTTTAAAAACCAAGGTGGCTGCCTCCAGCAACAGAGATAACCCTGACAACCAGCCAGGAAAATAAGGCTTCGTGCTCCGCTTGTAGTCCATGGCAGAAAAATCCAACAGGTTCCCCAATTTCAGTCCCCTTGCTGTTTCAATACAGAAATCAGTGTTGCTTGCTGTGGCATCCCTAACGTGAGACTGCGGTGCACCCATGTAAGACGATTGCCGCAGTCCCACGAATCTAATTCTTTGCAGTGAGAAAAGCTTCCTTGTTTTCAAACTTTCCAATTGCTAAGCCAAAGCGCAGGATGTGAAACAGCCACAGCAGCAAGGAGGAGAAGGAGGAGGAGGAGGAGGATGCTTCCTGCCCCTCATCTCTGTAGAGTAACTGCAGCGGGTCCAGCCCCAGTGGCACCTGTGGCATCCTCGAACCGCATGCTTGAGGGACATCATGGAAACAGCAGGAGGTGATGATGCATTGTAAGAGATGATGGTCTTCACTAGCCCAGAGAGAACACTCCCAGACACCATCTGCATTTTAAAGGAGGACTGTTTCTTTCTTCCCATGGCTCGGACTGCCCCTCAACCTCTTTGAGGAACAACTTCTCCTCGGCAGAGGCTTCCGGTGGACGCGCCTGCCAAGATCCTGGTTTTGAACTAGGCATCCGAAATACCGGTCGGAGCCCCCGGCGCTTGCCAGACGGAGCGCACTGCTGGCAGCTATCATTGGAAATGCTGAAGTTATTCTCGTGCAGATTTTAAAAGGCCACTGTTTATGCATGTAAATTCTGAAGGGCATTAGCGGCATCGCTGACACACACTGACAGCCAGCCCAGCTCCGGGAAGGGAATAAGCAGCAGCGACTGCCTGAATAATTGATGTGCTTTTACTCTGCCCCATGGCCCAGTTATTACATTGCTCACTCTCTTCAACTGCCTGTGGTTTCTAAATTAATTAGAAATCTTAATGTCATGGCCAGTCGGTTAAAAAGAAAAAAAAAAAAAAAAAAAAAAGAAAAAAAGGCATCAAGAACAAAAGAAGCGAGTGCTTCTCATGCCCTTGAGCCTTGGGATCTCTTACTTTAGCTTGGCCACGCAGGGAATAAAAGCACAGTCTCAATTTCTGGAGCTCACCGATGCTAACAGCAGCACAGCATGAAATCCACTCCCCCTGCAAAAACGCCCCATTTCATGGGGGGTGAACATCCCCATGAAGGTCACACACACACCCCCGTAAGAGGGGACGGCACATGTGCGGAGCAGCCAGCACCTTTCCAATACAATGAAATACGTCCGATATGTCCCTAGCCCAGCCACTGCAACGTAGTGCCACGCAGTACCGAAGGAAAGGGCGCTGCCAAAGTCTGCGGGAATTACGGAGCTCCCGATTGTCCTGCTCTTACAGTCAACAGAATGAAATGACTCCGTGGGATCCCTTTCACGGGCTGAAAAAGAATTGTGTACAACCACCTGACCTCAGGGAACAGGCAAAGCTGATAAAAATGACACACTAAAACATGTATAAACGTTATATAGAATATAACAACGTGAGTGGCCGTTTCTTTGCTACATACATAACCTTATCTACTTACAATATCGCTTATTCTTAAACTTTTAAACAATATCTATAGCTTTTAAGAAACCAAGTGGGAATAATTCCCCTGTTTGAGCCACATTGCATTAAAGCACGGGTACTTTCATTGTAAGTCCTTGGAAAGCACTTAGCTGTGATGAATCTGGGGGTATTTTTAGTTTCTTACTTGCAAAAAGAAGTACTGATTTTTTTTTTTTTTAAATCTCTTTACAACTGTACCAAAAGCATAAAGAAACACAAATGATTGGATTTGTTGAGCTAATTTTAAATTGCATACGTAACTTAGACTAATATTTCACTTTCTTATAAAACAGTAGTGAAATACCAGTGAAACCCAACAGTGCAGCACAGTCTTTCTCTTTGCCAACATATCGCGTCTTACTGTAATCTGCAGGATACTGAGGGGGAGAAAGGTATAAACCACCTTTCCATTATTCCCCTTAGGAAATTAATTAAAGAAATCTGATTTTTCAATCTTTCTTTTTGACATGGATAAAGAGACTTATACTCAAAGCAATGAATTGTCTGAGTCCCCAGTAAAGCTATGCTACATCTCCTGTACGTTAAGTGCCCAAAAATGACAGTCCCGGGGCAGAGAAATCGGCTGACAATGACAACATAAAGCTTTACAGAGTTTTAAATGACACCGTAAATCCTAAATGGAAGCATCCAACAAAACAAATCCCATCATTAGCACATGGAAGCTAATTCAAAACACTGTGAGCCCAAACTACAGGAAACCGTGGTTCTCTAAAAACTTAATTCATCAAGTGTTTATTTGCTCGTAGGGCTTCTCCCTCTACCTGCTATTTTTCCTCTCCTGTCATATTTTTGCATTAAATTGATGCATGCAGATTCCACCATGAAAAAATTCAAAAGAATCAAAGCAAGTTGCAAATTTAAGCCACTTCAGTGTGTTTCAACATCCTTCTGAGAACTGAGATGGCACTTCCATTTGGAGGGTGGGAAGATGGGCTTCCAGAAAATTGTAATGCTGATGCATGAAGAAGGCAGCATTGGTCCCCCCCACGATTTGTTTGCGTTTGTCATCTTGGCTTACATACCGCCTCTAAAATCCACGTGCTAATTATCAGCAGTATGGCACTGCAGATGTACTGAACACAAGATGTCACTCACATGCATTTTTCAAATCCAAGCGATGAAATGAAGCGTCTCATAAGAACAAGTTACGTGTTCACACAGAAGCTTTCCTGACCCTTGCAACATCTCCTATCTGTATCTCTTTGCATCTGTGTTTTCAAATCTCACTATGCTTGCTTTGATATACTCAAATGTACAGGCCTTCACATTATGGTTTGCCTTTTGCTCTCCATACTGTGGCATCTACATACATCTCACTTTGAAGTTTTTATATTAATGATTAGAAAAAACCTAACTGGAAGGCTCACTAGCTGCAAGGCTCACTAACTGAAAGGCTCATGTAGATTTCACTAGGTTACCCACTGTAATAATGAAGCCATACACAAGGTCTAAGGCAGACGTGTGGGCCTGATCCCTCTTCTGTGTCACCATACAGCTGGAGGATTGCACCAGCTGAAGCAGAACCACCACTCTTCAACATGGCCATGCCCTCCTTGCTCAACTTCTACATCACTTGTCTCCAGAAAGGAGCAAAGTGCAAAACCACACAAGGTCCCGCAAGGGTGCTCGCCTCTCAGCCTTGGAAAGAAGGTGGAAGAAAATACAGGAGACGGCAATGGTACGGAGCAGCACAGCTTTCCTTGCTGCTTTCCGAAGCCTAGGCTTTCAAGAGGCAGCCCCCGGCAAAGCGGCTCATGAAAGTTTGATGAACAGCATTTTGTTTAACACCAGCAACCGAGCCATAGCCCTGTCGAGCTGCGTTGCCCAAGCAAAATGTCACAACCCAAGAGGATCAAGAGACTCAATTGCAAGTGGCAGGCTCCCAGGCAGCAGAGGAGCTCACGACCTCTGGAGCAGGGTGCACCACCCCACAAGTTACTCGGTCACCGAAACACGAGGAGGCTGCTGTAACACTGATGAACACTGAGCCTTCTTCAGTACTTGCCCACCGTGCTGCAAGGCTGTGCTAGGTGGTCTTGCAAATATAGGGAAGTCCACAACCTTTTGTGTTAGCACATACAATCCTTGATTATTTTTCCCCCCCTTCTTTTACCTTTTTCACTTCTACATGCACTGAAAAGATTCACAGAGTGCTATTCTCTACCATTTTGCTTCAGCGTTCTCATGCTCTACTGCTTTAGTTCCCCTGCCCCCTTCCCATAAAGGAACATTCTCAAGAAAAAAAAACAGTGCCTGCATAACTGAAAATACACAAAACCCATATGCAGAGATGGTGCTGTAGGCTCACGCAACACGAACAGGACGAGCAGTTAAATATTTTAGCACAGCTAACAAATGAGGCTAGACTGTATGGTCCGGTAATTACCTTTTCTTGTTCTTCAGGTGCTAAAAATCCACACACTATTTTTTGCAGAGTACCAAATTCAGCATTTCTGGAAACAAAGAGAAAAAGAAAAAAATTAAAAACCATTTATACTTGCCTCCGAGGACTTATTAGGCACCCGTGAACCTTCTGCTATACATGCACCAGAGGATACAGCGATGAACAACTGGTTTTGGTCAACAGATCTGATTTTTAAAAGCCTGTAAGAATTTTTAATCTCTATAAAGCACAACTCTGTATGGGAAGAAGTACTAGCACATAACCAGCAATGGCTGGATGAAAAGTGAGTGGAAGCTATAACTGCAAATTATAAAAAAAACCTTAGAGATACAAGTAGTTATTGAACTCACGTGCAGGTACCTGAGTATCTCTTCACCATAACAGACTCCAGTGTGACCTGGATAAACTATTGTTATACTAGAGGTTTTACCAGAGATTTTTTTTACAGGTTGCTGCACCAGAATAATGAAGAAATATCTAGTTTGAAAAGGATGTAAAACAAATTACGATTGTAAGGATGTTAATTCCTGCTCCTCAGCAGTTACATCTTAAATTTCCTCCATCCCCTTACATCTCCAGGATTTTCCTCTAACTACAGTGTTAGTTTAGGGCTAAATGTAACATTAATTGACAAAAGCATGAAATGCATGGATCCAGGTCAGCCTCCTGGAAATGTTAGTTTTATTAGGATTAATTACACATGAAAAATTGCTCTTCACAGTTGGGATTGCTACAGATGAAACTTCGGTGGGAATCAGTTTTGTCAGAGTCAAGTTGGATGGCAGAGGAACCCTGGACCCCATCCCGCTCCAATTAAACAATTAGAAAATAAAATAAAAAACCCACACAATGGAAATAGCAATGAGTCCTTCTGCCTGAATTTTGCTTCCAACATCAACTCCAAGCCCAGCTCGTTTTCTACAACTTGTAGGGGAGCACACAGGTCATTTCATTTGGAAGAAGTGCATTTAAATGAAAAAGTATAAAGCCTGATTAAAATAGGAACCAGTGTTAAACTGGGGCCAGTTCCTCCAGCTGCAGTGGCAGGTCCCTAAGCCTTTCCCAACAGGGACTGCAGCAGAGCTTTGCCCCATGGTCCCACACCCTGGACCATCCGATACCTTAAAAACTTTGTGGTCCAAATAAGTGGTCCTAGGGCTCTGGTTTCACAGCTCAGCTGATCCAGAACGGCCCTACTTTAATCTTTCATGCCAAAAAAAAGGAAAGTTTAACCCCAGCTCTACGCACTCCTCGGCAGGTACTCCCCTGAGAGTATGAAAAGGAGGAGGCTGAGGCATTGGTCGCCAACACATAATTCGTCTTATTTATGTACTAAAGGAGCAATCGCTTGCATTCAGTAACGCTGGAAGTCAGACAAGTAAATTAAAACTTAAAACAAGGCTTGAGAGTCCAGCATGCATGCTGCTTTTTGAGTGACTTCTCTATAATAGGCAAGTATGGATGCTCTGGAAGAAAAAGAGACCTATTCCAGGTTGCCTGTCAGCAAAATTGCCTCTGTAAGCAATAAACAGGTTTTGGACCATCGAAAAAAATTTACAGGCAAACGCAGGGTAAGACCAGTTATTATTTCTCACTGTACAAATGAAAAAGTCTCCAGATGTTAGCTATTTTCAGCCTTCAATTTTGGTCAAATATATACAGTTTCAGTAGGAAAAAAACACTTTTACGAGTGCAGAGCAGACCAGGCAACACCTCATGAGGGCATCCATATACTTTATTTCTAGGAAAAATGCCGTTTGTTTAGACTACTCTGCTTATGTTTTATAGCAAAACCTCCACCTGGTTCCAGGAAGCTTTTGGAGAATAACTCTGATTTGATGGCAGCAGTATGGAGCAGAGAAATGGTGGTTTGCCTAGTCTGAAGAAGTAAATGTTTGTTACCCCATTAATTTGCAATGGCTTTTTAAATTAAATTAAAACAAGGTCTTTGTTTCATTTATGATACCCCAGATTTCACTTCTGCGTGGAGCGTAAAAGGCTGGAGATAGCACAACATACAGTGGTTTACGGCTCTTCTGTGTCATTTTAGGATTCAGCACATGCTCTCCTCCCAGCTCACCTTTATTTTATCATAATGTGAGTGTACTTTCTTGCCTTCCCTCCCCAAATGCCAAACGTATAACCTTGAGTTGGCCTCTGCCATATGCTATTTCTATGCAGATTTCAAATGTAGTTTGGGGAATTCTTGTTCTTATTAAAATAAGAAGGGAACAATACAGGGATCCCTGCACGGCAACGATCTTGCAAAATATTTGCTAGAAATTCAGTGCTCACTGGCAGTGGACGCACTGCAGAAACTATAGGGATTTGGTGTTAGCCCTAAAAGACAGAACAAACACACTAAAGAAAGAGACGTTGCTTTACCTCTGACTCCTGTTAATGCAGCAGTACAGAGCCTGCCCCATATGCAAGGGAAGCTTGCTTTTATTTTCTTTTACTGCTTTCCACACCACGCGATTAACCTGCTCCCCTCTAAAGCCTACAGGCATTTGCCATTTCTTACCCAGTTCTTCCCCAGTTGCACTCTGCTGGGACAATCTGGCAAGTGATTTCACTTGAGATGCTAATGGAGAAGGGAAATCACCTTCTCTCCCTTGCTCCATTCCACGTTCCCCTGAAGCTCTACCTGCAGAGATTACTGCTAAATGGATAACATAGATCTTTCCACAAAGCCCATTCTTACTAACATGACTGCTGGCGTTCATAGGGCTAAATATTTCTAAATCCTCTGCTATGGTAAGTAAGAAATGTATCCACTCAAATAGGACAAGGGCATACTGCTCTGCATCACTAGATGCCAGAAGAAGGGCAATTAATCTGCAAACCAGCATGCTGCTGCACCTCCATGCCAAAACAGAAGCTGCTATTAGGGAGAGCAACGATAAACACTTTCTGTTCAGCAACAGCAAAGGCTGGGAAGAGAATCCATCAAGATGGGATGGCTCAGCCTCGAGCAGCTGTCTTCACTGCAAAAAGCCAAACGGCCCGACTTCAGTCGTTAATGCTCACAGCACAGGGACCCACAAAAAAAAAAAAAGCCACGCAAAGGTTTGGGCAACCAGCAGGAGGCTTGCAAAAAAGCCTTGTTTGCTAAAACATACCAAGCACCTCATTTCTGACTCTGTTCGAGTAGAGGAGTGAGCACCCGGTGTCACACTTTTGGAGATGAAAACCCATATGGAGCAGCACAGCATCACTCCTGGGCCTCTGCGTCTCTGCATCAGCCCTGTGAAACCAAATCAGCAACTTTCACCTACAGTGACTTAATTAACATGCACCCTACAGATCTCTCCAAATCCCGCACATTGACATCCTCCATTACCAAGCTCTTTTGATGAAAGTGATTAAAGCTAACAATTATAATTCGTGTTAGAGATGCCCCTAGAGGCTTCGGCTAGGCTCAGCCTTCATTGTTCACAGAACACAATGCAAAGAAATCTCTCTTCCGAAGAGCACATCCTCCAAGAAGACAAGGCAATCAAGCATTAGCAGAAAGAAAGGCACAGAGACAAAAAATAGTTGCTCAAGGTCAAACAGCACACCACCGAAAGAGCGAGAACAAAACTCACCTCCTCTGTTGAGCACGCATAAGGCTGTGCTGACTCTCCGATACTAAGCTGATCAACTAATACACTTTATTTATCAAATGTCAAGAGCAGATGAAGTAGTTCATAGAACTACTGTTCATAGAACAGTGTTCTGTGTTTGATCATGTATTTTTGTGGTGGCTCTCTAAGGAAAGCTAACCATGACGGTGGGAGAGTTACCTTCCCCTCACCTTCCAAAGAAATGCTTCCCATACTTTTTTGTGCACATTACTGACAAATCGATCCCCCTCAATTTTTTTATTCTTCCATCAATGCTTTCAACAAAAGAGCGATTGCTCAAATGCCCTTCTCCACCTTGCACTTCCAATTTTTTAAGGAATGGTCAATCTCGATATGCATAATTATAATTGCAAATGGATCGTTTTATCTTGTACTTTTCTATTTTAATGGGATTATGTACAGTCAAATCTCTACAGTAACATTTAAAGTCAAAACCTCCTAGGTCATTCTTATGTGTTTTAGATATTTAAAAATATTAATATGCAACTAGTGATATTACAAAAGGTTAGATTTCTAACTACCTGGCCCCGTTATGACACCATAAATCTGACATTGTTTTCACCGATTACTAGAAAAATCTTTCCAAGGCGGTATAACTGGAATTTAATAAAACTTCCTGCCACGCAATTCATCAGCAAGAGAGTGCTTCTGTTGTGCTTTGTACAAGGAAAGAACAAAGCACGGGTGTGCAAAGTGAGTGAAGCTTTTAGTCTCTGCAAACAACTTCAGTGCATAAAATATTAAAAGCAATGCTAAACTAATCTCTGTCGAGAACTGCAGGGAATTCACTGCAACTCGTATTACGAATGCCTTTGGTTTACCATTTAAAAAACATTAGAGTCTACCATTATGGTTGTGTATCACAGTGCTGTACATTAACCTCTGTAATTTTCCAACACGGTGTATTGCAGTAACACAAATTAGGCTATCTGGCAAAAACGCTTAAAAAGACGCAATATTTAAAGTAAGCAGACAGGAAAGCTCCTCGCTCCTTCCTGCCAAAGATAGCAGGAGAAAGTCCAGTCCTCTCTTCCTCAAAGCAAATGGTAAAATCCCATTAATTTCCCCTGGAACCGACAGATCCACAGCATCTGGGAAAGGATTCAGTCTAAATACATTGCAGACATAACAGATGAATGATTTGGGGGAGAGGGGTCGCCTGCTCTCCTTTTAACACTTCTGCGTAACAGAAATGGAGCAGGTCATTTCTGTGAGCCTGAGAATGCTTTGTGGGCGTTCAGTAGGATTTTCCCTTCAGCATTTTTTGCCTTCTGCCTCCGTTTTCTTCTTGTTCATATGCCTAATGGCTTTCAGATCTGTTATTTGAGTGTACAAGAAGCTTAAAGCCTACACTTGACACTTAATGTTGTAGGGCCCACATGGATGAAATTTTGCTCTCCTATAATTAATAGGAAAACATTTACATTTCCTATATTTTGGAACAATCATATCCTTTCCAGTAAGGAAACAAGCTACAAGCTAAATTTTCACCTGCATGTTACAGGGAAGTTTTCACAGCAAGACATCTTTTTTTTAGGTACAGAAAAACAACCATAATAAAAAGCTCATCAAGTTTGCAAATTACTCTAATTTCCAAGATGAAATTTGTCCGCGCACAAATACATCTAGCAACTAAACCAGAAAGATCCGTTTCGTTTTGTAATAGTTTTCAAAGATTATTTTTCCCCCCTCGGTGGGATGAGAAAGAGACTTTAAAAAGATGCCAAAAAAGGGGGGGGGGGGGGGGGGGGGAGGGGGGAAGAAAGAGAGGATACAGCCTAACAGTAGGACAGCAACACTCACCTAAGGCGTGTTGGAGTCATGCTTCTGCTCTGCGTCATGCAGAACACGCACTTAAACCTCGCCTCTTCCCCTGCGAGGCCACTGGGATGCTGCTCTCCTTCCTATAGAACTTCCCTCATTTTCCACTTCTAACATATCAAACAGAACCTCTGGAACTCCATCCAAACCCATACGCTTCTGTGAAATATATTGACTTTGAGGAGAAAAAGGTCAGCTTCATTTTGTCTCGCCCAGCTCTCGCTCCCAGCTGTCGGGAACAGCAGCGGCTGGGCTTAAGCGAGACTTTTGTGCCTGTTTGTGGAGCAGAGAGCAGCCATTATTTAAAGCCTGCATCAAAGGGATATTTTTTCCAAGCAAAATACTGGTCCCAAGCGGTTTTAGAAGCAAGCAACCAGGCAGCTACGTGAAGCATAGGCCCTGGTATTGGAAGACCCAGAGGGTTCCCTGCAACAGCAAGGCACTTAACGCGAGACGAGAAGGGACCCTGGGGTCCTGCCAAATCTAATCCTGGCTATACGTGCCACAGCTGGATTTCTTCAAGTAGGGGCTATTACACTGGCACACCGCTGACCAAAGTCTTCTGTTTCGTGTAAATTCCCAGCAAAGACCTTAGGAGATAAAACTGATTAATCCTAATTAAAATGAAAATCAAGGAAACGACACAGTCTGCTGAATCTACTTGATGAATCAAAAGCCTCCCTCATTTCTATGTTAATTGTCTTTTTACAAATGTGCAGTACTCTCATACGCGCAAAATAATGTTTTCATATTTTTCTTCGCTTGGAACATCGCGGGCCAGATGTTAGAAAGCGTCCGTAGAGCCCTTCTGTATTATCGGGCCCCTGCAGAAGCGCCTAAGAGTCCTTTCTCAGACTTCTCATGGCTTTAATAAAAAAAATCACAGCCTGCAGCAATGCGACAGCCCAGACACTGCAGCTAGGGAAGGACCGGCACCGGGCAGGACACATCCCCTCCCAAGCACGCTAAAAGGTGTGCAAGATGCCCCATTAGCATTGGGCAGGGAACAGGCGATGAGTTAAATTCAACCAACTAAAATCCACCAAATCCCTGCTCTCCATTTGCATGAGTCTGATAATGCTTCGACAAAATATCATTGCTCAAGTTTTTACCAAAAGGCTACTTGCACATAACAGTGTATCACAGTAAGGACATTTGGGAAAGCAATCAACCTGCAAAGACATTCTTGAAGTGCAGAAATGCAGAACAGACCCTTTCAAGGACAGTTCAACTTAGGATGTGAGTGATTCGGAGAGGAATGAAGCAGTACGCTGCTAACACCAGCTAATTAAGAGGTGGGATGCATTTGGCACAAGGAGGGTCTCTTTCCATACAGATACATACATAACACATTAAAGAGCTCCACATTCAGTTTGTGTCCAGTCAAAAACTGTATGTTGCCTAAAGTTGGGGAGGCAAAGCTAACCTAGAGTGGTAAAGGCACACTGGACAAAATCCAGAATCTGCTGCGTTACTTGCTGAGACACCATTTATTATGGGTACATTTTATTATACAGTAGTAAAAAATTACAAGGCAACATCCTGTGTTATTTCCCACTGGGATAAATGATACAGATGTACTATTAAATCTCAAAACCAGCACTAGTCTGCCAGGCTACATTCCATTTGTGTCTTTATAATGTGTCAATAGGCTGACATTCATGCCTTCTGATGGTAAAGCTATTTATGTTATAGACATTTAAATGTGCCATAAAATGCACAGCATTACACAACCCTAGAACTCTTCCAACCTTTACCAAAACAAGACACACAAAGCAAAAATCCCACCAGACACCAGCATCCAAACTTAGGACATAACGGCTCCATTTTTTCCTTGCTAACTCAATGTTATGAGGGTTTTTCAAAATACCCCTATAAGAGGGTTAATGCAACCTTTCTCCTGTGTGCACATTCAACCCACAGTTAGTTTTAATTTTGGTTTATAGATTTCTATCCTTTCCCAAAACGGTTTTCTTTAAAATCTAAGTCACTGGTTTCATGATGTGTTGGGTGATGGAACACGCCAAGCACTCAAGATGAACCAGAGGCCACCAGGGAGCCCTATCCTGACACTTGCAACCAAAAATAGCAGCTGCATGGCACCTAACCCAGCTCTGTATTGGTGTCAACCACAGCTGGGGAGTCACACGTGAAGGTCCACCATAGCTTGCAGCCTAAGGGCATCCTGAACCATGAAAATACACTGGCAAAGGGATGGTCCTACGGGGATCTCACTGAACTTCATCGAGAACAGATAGGGACAGTTGCTGTGGGTGGCCTGCTTGTGTGAAACGTCAAGATAAAAACATGGAGACCAGCACACAATAATTATCTCAGCCCCATCAATAATCTCCCCTTGACGTCATCCCCCAGATTTTGTTAACATGAAGTGAGGTGAATGGCTCTTAGAAATGCAGATGGGAGAACCAGACTGGAGGACATAGAAATTCATCTTTGGTGCTAGATGATAACAATTATAAAGTCCATCCATGGCCTGATTACAGGGGCTGCCCGGGCCAGGAGTAGATTGGGGTCACTGGCAGTGGTGGATGGGGATGCATAAACAGCAAAGTATAATGGTTTTGGTCTAAAACCAAAGAAGCCCCGAGGCTGTTGTCAAGACACTTCTTGCACGTTCCTCAATAATATAAAAGATAAGCAGACAAAAGCAACGGAGGAGTTCAGAAATATGCAGCCTGGGAGGGCACACCGGAAGGAGGGCTACATGCTCCAGTTACTATCCCCCAAGCAACTGGCACGCAAGGATAAGGAAAAGTTGCAAACATGCCAACTCTATAGTTTTCTACGTGGATCACATCTTGAAATGATTATGGATGAAACAAGGGCCACTGATCTTTCACGGAGTTGTTTAAAAAAAGTCCTTAAAAGAAAATTACCACAGAAAACAAGTTTGGGGTATTTTTCCTCCAAGAACAACATCAGAGCTTAATGCATTAGAAATGCAACTGCACCAGATACCGCACTACGATTGCCCATGCTCAAGCTGCAGGTAGGAAAATGCCAGGCTAAGCCACTTCATTACAGTGCTTACAATCAAAGCGAGACAGAAAGTGGCTGCTTCTCCACTCTGACAAGTTTTTAATTGCATCTAGAAATTACCCTCTACTTTAAATTTCCTTCTGAGGCTGTGCCTAATAGAGGCTGCTCAAGAAGAGTTTGTCACACTTCTAAATAATTATTATTAACGTGACATTAACGTCCTTCACTGGAGTTTACGCCACCTAAAGCATCTTTCAAAAAATGTCCTCATCATTAAACTTAGCATCCAATGTGACTGAAATGCAAAATTGTCTTGACCTTTTAATTCCAAGTGCCTCACCAGTCATAGTTCCTCCTTCGTAAGGACGCCCATCATCTTTTCTATTTTGGTGACATTAGTAAATATATTTCAAAGTGCAAAGGAATACCTTCCCACATCAGAGCGTGATTAACTCACACACATGCACAACCTTGGATGATATTAATATCCAACGCAGAACTAAAGGTTATTAACAGGCTGCATTGTCTCAAGGCAATGTGTTCCATTCTACAAGTCCCAGAATGACCAGATTTTTCATGAGCATCTTCCACGACCTTTAAACGAGCTTCCACAACCTCATTTTATGAGCTTTGCAACCTGTCAAGGAAAATACTGCGTGTGGTCCCGACGCACTGAAGGATCACCAACACTGGCACCTGCAAAGCATGGGCTTTGAAAGTCCTGTGCCGCCAGGGTCTGGAGTCACCAGGGAAGCAGGGGGTCTCTATGCAGATGCCCTCATGAATTCGACTATCCAACCGTCTGCTATTCAAATTCAGGGAGAAGCCCTCTAACCAGCAAGGAAGATTAAAAAAAAAAAAAAAAAAAAAAAAAAAAAAAAAAAAAGAAAAGAAAAAAACTATGGGGGAAGGAGGGGGGGCAGGGGGGTGGAGAGGCCTCCTGCTCCCCCTGAAGTCGAAAATAAAACTTTCCCAAAAGGAGAGGCTCCAAGGAAACTGCACAGTAATGCCCTGTTGAAATTTTCTTTCGGTTTTCTAAGGGGCAAACCATCCCACAAGTTTTCAAGATCTATAAATGCAGCTAATCCTGACACTAAAGGAGTTCTGTAAATGTAAAAAAAAAAAAAAAAAAAAAAAACAAAAACCAAAAAAAACCAAATTAAATGTAACATGAAGAAATCCATGAGAGGAAAAACCTTACCACTGTATCCCCACACAGTTAGTATGCAATATTAGTGTTCAATACCTTTCTCCTGAGACACGAAATATATATAAAGGCAGGCATATAAAGACGTATCTGGCTACAGTTATTTTGGAACTGACTTCAACTGTCTTTGGTTTATTACCCCAGGTAGTATGATGTCATCAGAAGCCTTTTTAATGTCTTTTAAGACCTTTTCCAGTTATTCTTAAATTATTAGGTGTGAATATGTGCATGCGTGTGGTATTTCTTTATTTCTGCAATCATATGATAAACTGCAGTGCCACAAGATAAATTGCATTCAGTTTACACATTTGACCTCCTCACTTGAACTCTGCCTGCTAATCCATTTCAGCTGGGACTATTTCTAATATGCCATACTTCCGAACAGCTTTCAAACAGCTGTAGGGTCCTTTTTTTCCTGGTGTGTTTTAAAATGGATTTCACATTAAAAATATTTTCTTCTTTGCCCCAGAAAGTGGAACAGATTACAACCAGAAAGACCCTGGCTCCTAGCAGCGCCAGGATCAAGTGTCAGGCACGTCTCGAGCCAAAAGGGAGCCAGAGCTGCTCTAGGTGTGCAGCAAACTTTTCTGATGTGGGGCGCTGGCACCTTTCATGGTGTCCCAAACAACATCTGTCACACACCTGCAATCCCATTAAAATCCTCAGGAGCTATCCTCCACCACTCTGCAAGAGGTTTAATGAAGGCACTCAAGCCTGGCCTTCACGTACATCACCCCACCTCATGCGGGCGAAGCAGCACCCCATCATCCAGAGGGGTCTTCTCATGGGCACACAATTAAAACCGGTGCTGCGCCACGACTCGCTCAACTCCAGCCAAGCATTTGTATCATACTCCCTTTTAAAAGGTAAACGATAAAGTTTTGTTTGCAGTTAGCCAGCGTAAACAAATCATCTTTCAACTACTCGCCACAATTTTTCACAGAGAGGACAAGAATAAGTGTTTTAATAGCTTGCTTAAATATCCGTGACAGTAGAGTCCTTCTGTTGCAAAGCTGCTGTTTGCATTTGCCACACCTGACCAAATAGCAAAAAACGCCGCTTTCTCAGCTTCTTCTTGAATCTCAGGCAAGATGGATGCTCCTGGTAGCACTTTTCTCTCATTCAGTTGATGGGTGCATTTACATAGCATTTCAAAGCATCCAACTGCACAGTGTGGGCACGTGCTTAACTCTACCTATGCTCTAAAATACCGGGATTTGCTGGCACATGCTGCCACACCATCCTTAATACAGGGCTTAAACCTTACCGTTACTGCTGCAGAAGGAAAACAAGCCAGCCCCCTTCTCAGTTTCAAATAACTGAGGAGTCTTAGCAGCACCCGTAAAACTAGCGCAGATGAAAATTAAGGATGTGGTGAAGAGCCCTGCCAGACTGGGGTCTTGATGTATTTTTCCAAAAGAAGTTTGACGGCATCAGATATATAAACATGACTGGCTTAAGCAATTAGACCTGCATTTATTATAAATTCTGCAATCAAATATTCATTTCATTTTGCAATGTCATCAGTAGTCTGACACAAGCAAAAGGAAATTAAAAATGCAGGAAAGTATTCCAGGTAAGCATATACTTTTTAAAGGAGCTAAATTACTTATTGAAATTACAAAGACATACTGAATGGGATGGCTGTGAGAAAACCAATTGCAGGAACTGGCAGAGACACTGGTTTTGGGTAAATCAGAGCTTTTTGTGTGGTGGTGCTTGATAACAAATGCATCAACCCACAGGGAGACATTTCTGTACCCACTCTAAGCCCACATTACACATCCTTTCAACTTCTAGAAAACTGCACTCATTTGGAGACGACAGTTAGAACTTGGCTATTTCCTAGACACGTTGGTTTTGGCTGATACGTTTTTCTCAAGTCACATAAATTATTAATCTCTTCTGAATTTAAAAAAAAAAAAAAAAAAAGGGCACTGCCAAAAAATGCACTCTCCTCAGGTGCTCCTTTAAGGAAGTTTTGCACAAGGAGGTCTCAGTGGATACCACAGTTTTAATCACAGTTGGCTTGTTTTTAGATAGAAGAGAGGAATCGTCTACTCTTAAAACGATGAGCACTGCTCAGGCTTTCCTTAACACGGTAAAGGAGATTTTATTAATGGTTTGACCTGAAAAAAGGAAGGCAGACCTCTAGTAATTAGAACAAAAAAAAAAAAAAAAAAAAAAGCGCTTTAAATTTCCCTTCTTTTTACATGAACCATTACAGAGGTCACTTGGCCAAAAAGCATCAGCTGCTGAACATCACAGAAAAGTCTCTGTCTATCCTCATTCCTGACAGTGCTTCTTCGTTGATATGGAGAAATATAAACAGAGAAACAGTGTTCAAAATATTTTACCAGAGCAAGAGTATTGGTTGAAGCCATCAAATGAATGAAAAGAGACTATAATTGTTTAAACAGTATGAAAAAAACCCCAGTGCTAGCCATTTAGCAGAATATTGAGAGACAGTATGTTTTCATCCAGCATTAGACTTATCAGTAAAAACCCCGGACAGAAAAATGTAAAAACGTTTGGTAGACTTAGGATTGGGGGTTACCACTTTCTTGATTGACTGGAATTGGTGGTGAGACACCAATGACCTAAACTAAAGAAGGATGGGCAAACCCACTGCAGCTCCCAGATGCCAACCACTGCTCCACATCAGGTGGTTGGGGGGCGGCAGTGACAGCTGAAGTGAGAACCACCCTGAAAGGCAGTCCGTAGGCATACCTGACCAGCATCACGAGTCACGTTCAACATCCTCAAATTGTAACTCATGAGGTATTTGCCGGCCGGGATTTCCTAGAACACTCATCAAAGACATTCACACACGTATTCCCACGTCCGGAACAAGCGGCTCAAGTAAGCATTGTGTTAGAGCAATAAAAATGATAGTGACTGGTCTGAACTGAGATACCAGCAATCCCCAATGGCCGATGTATATTTATCATGTTCGTTCTGAACCGCTCTAAGAGGTCTCGCTGCCCTCGGCACTAAGCAAACCCTAAGTGGTGGGTGGTCCCAGATGAGAAACGTGAGAAGCTGCTTGCAGGAGCCCATCTCCTTGCTCAGAATCAGCAACACAAGGACTTCTTTCTATCTTCACAACCTCTAGATTATATTTCTATTATTCACACGGCAGCAGCAGAGAGAACATGGCAAGAAATTTTGGCTTGGTGTGATACACAAAATGTAGTATATAAACCAAGTTGCCAGGAAGGTGCATTTTTGCTGAGCAGTATCAGAGAAATAAATTATAAAGAAATGTAACTGCTGCCTATTAAGAGACAGATTTATATGATAGCTAAAGCTTTCATAGTTTATGAAAGAATGTCTAATAAAATGGCATAGCTGTGATTTAGGAAGGTGTTTAAATTCATCGTAACATATATTTTGTATTTCAGACTGGTCTTTGCTACCAAGTCTATATTGGCTTTGCCAGATATACATGGCCTTTTTTACATATATAATGAGCTTATCAGCTTCCAGTAGAAAAGGCAATTCTAGAGCCATCTTCTCCTAAGGTTTGCACTTAAATATGCCAGATGACTCATTCACTCTACTAATACACACAGTCAATTCAACAAGGTGAAAAATGTTAAAGGCTGAGATTCTGTGCAGCACAGTGGGAGGATGAAGAGCACAAAGAAATTAAACTGAGAGGGACTGTCTTAGCTAGCAAGGCTTACTGGGAGTGAGGAAAAAATCCAAAAAATCTCCTTATATATTTTTATCATTTGCTAGGACCCTATAGGTCCTTGCATGTCAGATCCTGATCAGGCAGTCAGCATCCTCACTGCTGCAAACACAGGTCTGGGCTGCTAGAAGATAAAGCCCCCAGAAACACTGGCTGAGGTTCCCAAAATCAGTCCTAAAGCCAACTATTTTTAGTCACCTGGCTAAAGCGGCCCCATCCTCTGGCGTGCCAAGGCTCCCAAACCAGCTTCCAACATCAGCGGGAGCTGCTGGGGACTTAGCACGTCTGAGATTCAGGAGGCTGTGTTTTAAAGCCTAACTCCGGGCAGCATTCCCCTGAATCCTGGCCCAGATTCTCCCATTTCCAGGCTGGAAGGGACCGATGGCTCAGATGCTTTGCATTTATGTGTAACACCAGCAGGAGGATTTCAGCTCACTGCTCTGACCATACCAAGTGCAGTCATTGCTGGTCAGTCTGTGCCCCACTCCAAAAGGTGGGGAACTAGAAGTAAGTCCTGTCGCAAACATTACCCTTCTCGGTCTCATCACACACATGTGTCTACTGTAGCCACAAAGGGAAAGGAATCTGCAGGATTTGGTGCTGCAGTCACACCACAGAACTGGATATTAAGACAGTCAGTTGAATACTGCAAGATTTCTTTCTTAATGGAAACTTCTCCCCATATTTTTCATAAATATTTAAATGATCAAAACTAGAAAACCACCACAAAACCTGTTTGAAAATAAAGTCCAAACCAAATTTCTATTGGATTTCATTCATGCTGAAGTTCAAGTGAACATTTAGACAACATTTATCATCTTCGGAGCACTGTGCAAATGCAAGCTAATACGTGATTTGTGGTCCTCCTCAGCATGTCTGTGGTCCCCTAATACCCAAGTATCTACATGCCTCAGCAGGACTCGAGTCCTGCACCCTGGTGAGCCAAGAGTCACCCACCACCTGAGCACTGGCAAGCTGCAAGCCTTTCAGATCAACAACAGCTCTGGACACCACGCAGTAAGATCCCACTTTGGCTCATCTCTGTGTTTCATAGTAGTTTCCAAGTCAGAGTCAATTCTTAGCCAATACGTAGTTAACACAGCTCATAAAATACTATTCCATCCAGCTAAATGGCGAGGGGGGGAAAAGCAAATAAATAAAAGTGTTTTACAGATAAGATCTCTTGGGCCATTTTTGCAGCTCCTCTTTTTTTCCCCCCCAATAACAGAGTACTTATGCTTATCCTCAAAGATGCTTACAACTCAGTGCTCCCTCACAGCACTTTGGAGAGTAAATAGTCTAATTGTCTTGCACATTGCTGACTACATCAACAGGAATACAGCAACGGATTCAGCACAGAAAGGAGCCGCTACACCTCTCATCATCAGGGATGAGAGTGGCTCCTTTATAGGGAAAGAGGAGTATTGCTGCGACACGGAAAACACAGTTTCTGATGTCTGTGCAAATATTCGCTTTTCATAGAATCATGGAATTGCCTAGGTTGGAAGGGACATTTCAGATCATCTAGTCCAACCATCAACCTAACTCTGACAAAAACCATCACTAAACCACACCTCTAAGCACTATCTCTACCCATCTTTTAAATACCTCCAGGGATGGTGACTCAACCACTTCCCTGGGCAGCCTGTTCCGATGCTTAATAACTTTTCAGTGAAGAAATTTTTCTTAATCTCCAATCTAAACCTCCCCTGGCACAAATTGAGGCTGTTTCCTCTTGTCTATCGCCTGTTACTTGGCAAAAGAGACCAACCCCAATCTCGCTACAGCCTCCTTTCAGGTAGTTGTAGACAGCGATAAGGTCTCTACATCTCTCCCATCAGCCTCCTGTTCTCCAGGCTAAACAACCCCAGCTCCCTCAGCCACTCCTGATAAGGCTTGTGCTCTAGAGCCATCACCAGCTTCGTTGCCCTTCTCTGGACCCGCTCCAGGACCTCAATGTCTTTCTTGTAGTGAGGGGCCAAAACTGGACACAGTATTTGAGGTGCGGCCCCATCAGTGCCGAGTACAGGGGGATGATCGTTTCCCTAGTCCTGCTGGCCACACTATTCCTGATATAAGCCAGGATGCTTCTGCCCTTCTTGGCCACCTGGGCACACTGCTGGCTCATATTCAGCCGGCAGTCGACCAACACCCCCAGGTCCTTTCCCAATGGGCAGCTCTCCAGCCACTCTTCCCCAGGCCCGTAGCACTGCATGGGGTTGTTGTGACCCAAGTGCTGGACCTGGCACTTGCCTCGTTGAACCTTATACCATTGGCCTCAGCCCATCGATCCAGCCTGCCCAGATCCCTCTGCAAAGCCTTTCTAACCCCAAGCAGGTCAACGCTCCCAAGACACTCCCACTTTTCCTATCTATGTATAGGAACTTATATATAAACCTATCTCCAACTCAGTTCCCAATCCAGTTGATTATGACGGGAGATTGGATCACAAAAATCAACCACTAATGACCCTAGAAAAGTCATATGTATTCACAAGAACTTTCTCAAACCAAAGGACACACCTGCCTTTCTGAAAGCAGTAATGCTGCTGGTGTTTCCCGTGGGACTTGAACTGGAGACTGGAGGCGGGGCACAAGGCCCACTTTTCTACAAAAAGAGGAAAAGAAAAAAAAATAATAATCAAAGGGTGAGAGAAACTGTTTGATAGCCTTGTACTGCAATCAGAGTCATACAGCTCTAAAGTTGTCTTTGGGGTATTTCCTAACCAGAATACTTTGACAGTGGGAAAGTCTGAAAGCGCTGCAAGGCCTCCAGGTCTTTGAGGGCAATCAAGAGCTTGGCATTTTTGACAGCAGGCAGGAAACCTTCTGAGTAACGCCCTGAGCTCATTAAAGTCATTGTGGCAGGATTTCATATGCCGTCTGTAAACATCAATCCTCAGTGAGGAATACGACCACAAAAACCTTTCCAAATGTCAAACAGGCAACCAGGAGGCATGAAGGACAATGGTGCTGGGTGCATTCAGCTCTCCTTCTGCAGCTACATTCCCTCTTGCTATAATGTAGTGGTTTCCCCTTCTTATTTTCTTGGAAACAGAAGGTGAAGGCAGGCTACCTGTCTGTACACTCAAAAAGGAAAACAAAATTCTCAACATTGATTTGCAGATAACATACAGCAATGCTCCTTTTTCTCCCATTTCCTCACCTGACCTGCACCATACCTTGTGCGTTCTCACCTGCCAAGGTTGCTCGGGACCCTCTGAAGTCAAGAGCAAGAGATCCTCACTCATTTCCAAGGGAGTAAAGTCTAAGATGGGGGTCTGTACCTATCAGTCAGCGCTTCTCCTGCTATCAGAACTAGAGAAAACCCAGAAACTGTGTACACACAAGCAATGGAAAGAAAAATGCCATCTCTCACCTCTACAAGAAACGAAGAATAACACTGCTTCACAAGGACATAATGGCAGGATGCCTGCAAGGTGAGGCACAAGCATAGGCAACAAACAAATCAACACCACAGTAGATCTCCAAACCAGCCCAAGTCATCTTCTACTAAAGCCCCCTGCAAACTAAACTGATAAACCACTTCTTAATAGAGGACGATAATGTTGTTTTGCACTGCTAGCCTCTTCCCTACCAGAGGGGAGGCTGGCAGAGAAGGGACACTTGGTAGTGAGCACAAGGGCCACAACAGATCACCTTCCAGTGGGGACTATGAGCCATCAGCCTCCTAGACTGGGGAAGAGAGGACATTTCACTTTTAAAGGGCTTGTTCTTGGTTAGTATTTCTCATGCCGAGGCACCCACTTGCTTGCTCTTCGTCCACGAGCCGCTCTTGGCTTGGCTTTAGTTTCTCGCTTCTCATCGCCAGACTGCAGAGGCAGGACTAAGAGTACATTGACCATCTCCCCACCACCACAATTTCCTAGGACATTGCACGGCCTTGAAAAGAAGCAGCTGGCACATGGCACGGATTCATGGAAAGCGAGGCGTCGATAGCAGGCACGTACCCGCGGCAGCAGGGATTGCTGGCCCCGCTCCGGCGCTTTCAATACAAGGACAGCTAGCTTCAGCTTATCATCTGTTTCCTTTGCTTAAGGGCAAAAATATGCTACGCTGCATGACGAGGCCAAGGGGGAGGCTTTGATAGCTACATTACGCCTAAGCCTGGAAATGAGACAACACAGGGAACACATATTTAAGAGGAAGGAATGAATGTTTTAGGAGCCTTGCTCCCCTTTCCGCCTCCTCCACAATGGAAAAAAAAAAAAAATCTCTCTCCATAAATACCAGGAAGGCAGAAAAGAGAGAAAGCAATGGGACCCCAAACCAGAGGCTTGCTTCCAAAGTCCACACAAACTTTTTGTTCCTTTTAGCCATTTTGTTTCCCAGGGAGGAAGAACTTAATGGCATGGGGAAGCGGAGGCATTGCACTCCTCTGTGGGGAAACCAGACCCACATAACTGCTCCACTCTAGTAGAAGGCAGCGACACATCCCCGGCGAGCTGCGTGGAGCCAGTTTGCATCTGGAACAAAACACACCTTCCCCTCCCGAGAGAGTCACCACAACGGGGCGGGCAGGCACTGCGTGGCCAGGCTTCCCTTCCTCTGCTGTGGCTGGAAGTCAGCCAGAGGCAGTTTAAGGCTTTGGAGAAACCAAGAACCCTAAGTGCCAGTTAAATTTTTTACGCAGGTAAGTAAGACTGAAGTGCCTAGAAGTGATGCTTGGCCATTGAAGTTGGTGGAGCCAAGGCATAGGGACACTTCATTTACCCCAGCCACCGCGCTCCTGCAGATGATTAGATGCTATTTTTGAAACCTGCAGGCAAGCATCTCCTGAAGGCTGACGGCCGAATTCCTGAGGCAAGGAGCCCCACAAGGGACTTTGCTGCAGGAAAATGAACTCAGCTGCACCAGGAAAAAGCATATTCAGCAGAATACGGCAGGGCTGGGAGGCACACAGAGCCTGGCAGGCAGAGCTGGCAGCCCCCAGCGAGATGATGGCAGGTAAGCACTGGGAGGCACTGGGCACCCACCGACACTTCAGTGGAGACCTACCAGTTTCTCTGCTCCAGCCCCTGGGAAAGGAAATTAATTCATACTTGGCTTTCCCAAACTGGATGCACCAGTAAGAAGGATGCTGGTTATTTCTCATGCTGCCAGAAGACTTTTCTGCTTCCCTTGCAGTCCCTCTGCATCACGTCCTCCTGCTCAATGCACACGTTTCCAAGAGCGTTCTGTGAAGACCTGAGTTGCCTTGAGGCAGAAGACATTGACAGCATTCATGCCTTCCCGGTGACCAACAGCATCCTTTTCTGGTTTGAGCCCCCTCGTCAAACAGGAGTGAATCTGAGAAGCTGACGTGGGAGCTGAACTTCCAGAAAGATAAAAATTGTTGGACAGCTGAAGTGACAACCTAAGATCTTCACTGCAAAAGTTTTGCGCAAGTAAAACCACAACTGAATGCAGGGGAGCCCGTGCTTTGAATAAACAGAGCGCAACACATGCTCACTATGTGGGCAACTCTGACCTCAAACCTGCAGCCAGCAGGTAGAGTTCTCCAACCTTGACTTCCCCATCTGCAGAGTCACCCAAGTAAATAGACAGATAGATAGACAGACAGATATTTTGCAACGGTAAGGAGCAAATAAATTATTCGCTGCTTCTGCAGCACAGCGACAAACAGCACAAAGGAGTCAAAATGATGTTAATAACTGTATCTTCAGCATTTCAATACTTTGCAGGGAATAAAATATGAGGTCAACAGCTGAGGGAATAGAACATACCGTGAAGCTGCTCACTGAACATCCATTGTCCCTCCTTAGATTGGTGGGACAGAGTTCAGGAGGTGAGGCTACACAGCAATGCAGAAGTACTAAGAGACAGGGGTGAGATGCCCAAAGCCCACTGATTTCAGCCCTTCTTAAACTTCTTGAGCACTTGGCTTTCAGAAAGCCTTTCAGAAAGCATTTACCTTCAGCTACTGAGCAGGTTAACCTTGCTGAGAGGGAAAGGTTTCAGGGGAGAGGAGCCCTGGTGCCTCCTTTACACAGCCAGGTGTTTGCTACAGATGAGAATCCCCTTTAGTCCTCTCCTTGCATGTTACAGTAAGACACAAGGTCGCGTTTAACTCATTATGCTCTTCGGAAATATAGCAAACAGAAGTCGGGGCGTTGGTCTGATGTAAAACCCAAAACCCTAACATCTTCCAGATGCCCAGAGAGGTGGTGGAGGCCCCATCTCTGGAGACATTCAAGGCCAGGCTTGATGAGGCTCTGAGCAACCTGATCTAGTTGAAGATGTCCCTGCTTACTGCAGGGGGGTTGGACTGGATGACCTTTAAAGGTCCCTTCCAACCCAACACATTCTATGATTCTACGATTCAAAGCAATACCTTGCATGGAGGAGAAAGACGGCTACAGGTGGCCCCATCCCATGACAAGCTGAAAGCAAACATGACAACTCCCTCCTCCGCCCTAGGTCAGGACCCCCCCAAAACAGGGCCCTGGGTGCCCGCTCCCGCACCATCGCGAGCACTAGCAGGGACGTACGGTGTGCCTCAAAGTGAGTTCGCAAAACACAGCCGCCAGCAAAGACGGCAGATCGCTTTACAAAGCTCAAACACCAAGGTGTCTGCTCATTTCTTGCTCTCTTGCAAATGTGCCAAGGCGGGTGCAGTGAATGTTAGCTGCATGATATCTTTGCAAGCTAAGGACCTTGTTGTAAATAGTTTACTTAAGTTTCCTAGTGGATATACACACACAGATATATATATATATATCTGCTTATACATATAAATGTATGTATGTATACACAGAACACCTGGCATGCAATGTGCTTAGGGCTAGGATACATAATGCTTGCTTAAAAGGAGGCATGACTTAAATTGTACCATTGCACAAAATTAAATCAGAAGAAGTTTTAGATATTCTACTGCCAAGTCTGCAACTGGACCTTGAGATTCTCATACCCCTGACAAAATGGCTTGATTTGGGGATTTTTGTTTGCCTGGGCGGGGTGGGAAGAAGAGGCAAAAACCAAAGTGATATACAGCAAATCTTTGAAGTACAGAGGGGAAATGCAAAGTGAGCAATGTAAAAACAGATACACTTCCAGTCCATATGAAGCTGCTAGGTATAACAACAGCTGGTTAGGGTAAAAAAATAATTCAGCAATCAGGTCATTTTTAGGATAAAGGCTGGCCCTTTGACCACACACAAATCCTCTCTCCACCACTCATTTCACCTGTCTTTGAAGGCTGCAGAGACCTCACTAAAGAGAAACACAGCATTTCACCATTCACTCTAAATTATGCTTGTTTGCCAGATTATTATCAAGGGCTGCAATAAAGGCATAGACTGCCTAAAGGTTTATACTGGATTTCTTTGCCATCTTGCTGCGTTTAAGGCCTGAACAAAAAGCATGAAGGGGGTTCTTCCCTTTTTTTTTTTTTTTTTTTTTGTTTGGTACAACTCTACTCTGAGAATTTGACAGCATTGCATATTGCCTCAGGCAAGGATACACTCCAGTAGGTTAGGAGAAATAAACTGCGCAGTAACATCTTGCAACCACCTAAGATCAGTTTTGTTATTCAGGTCTTAATAGAAAGAACATACCGTAAGAACTGGGGTCAGCACAATGATGCTGATCCGCTACAACAGAAGATCACAGACAACTTTCCACCAAGGACTCTCTACCTTTTTTCCTACAGGATTTCCAGTAGACCTGGAAAAAGTTCAGCTGTCTCAGCTCCTTGCTGCAGGAGATGGGAAACACCTGAGCAGCACTTTGGCAAAGGAGCCTTCTCGATGCAGCTGGTGGTATGCATTGCCACAAGTCAACGCTTTGGACGGCACTTGGCTATTCAAAGAAGCGGCAACATCGCTGACGACAGCATGGTACACAACGCTTGACCACACGGAGGTTCCTCACACTCTAGGGATAGCAAGCCAGCCAAGGTGAAGAGTATCCGCAAGGATGCGCCAAGAATGCCGGCACGTCCAGTGCCTTTGCCCGTCTCAGCACACAATCTGTAAACTGAACATGCACGGAGCATCCCGGCTATTTTTCCTGCGCTTACAAAGCCATCTCTGCTGTCTCTGGCCTTTGAAGGCTACAATTATTTTCCTGCAGCCAAAAAATGAAGTGACATCAGGATCAGAAAAGCTGAGCCTACAAAATTCTGACATACGGATATCAGAGTAAGATTCAAAACATAAAAATCATTGCTGAAGGATAATTTGACCTGAACAGCCATACATTTTCTCATACATTTATAATCCTTCCAACAAGAGGGGTGGGGGAAGAAGAAAGAAAGTATGAAATAGAACCATTTTGAAAATACGTGTGATTTTTCATTATTGGAATTATCTTGATCACTAACGACAAAGACACTGTTAATTCTAGCATAAGGTGGAATAGGAATATCTACTTTATAAAATAATAAAAAAATTAAGGAAGGTGTGTTCTAAAGCACCATTCTGAACACAAGCCACAAAGACTGAATAAGTAAGCTCACAGGATCTTATGCTTATCCTTTACGGGCATACAACAGGGATTTTCAAAGTATTTCCAAGAGGCTGAAGAAAAATCAGTTGTGATTCAAAACAGGGAGCGGGGGGAGCTGCCAGTTTTACTTTGATGTTTGGAGAACATCATGTGTTTACAATCCTGCTCTCCACCCCCGACAAGCACACGTTTTAGCAACGAACAGTTGGAGAAGGAGAAGTTGCCAGTGAAAGTCAAACACAGACGTGCAGAAGGCATCTTATTTATTTTTTTTTTCTTTCTTCTTCTATGTTAATTTGGGAAAGAAAAGCTTCATCTTTTAGACCCTGGGATTAAATAGACGGATCCAAGCTCCTAGTTTGAGAAAAGCTGCTACCCAAGGAAACCATGGAACATCAAAGATAAAATTCTTGGCTGTCTCTTGGAAGGGGACTGTGATCATTCTCCCTGTCCTGAGTAAAAGGTCCCTGATGCCCTAGGCAATAGCCGGCCATGCCGTGCTCCTGCCTTACCACCAAAGTCATGAAGAGAAGAATTGAAGGAGCTGCCAAAGAGTCAACGGGGCAGCACGCTGCCTCCACAATACATGTCAGCGCCTCTGGCCATCGAGAACATCTACATCCTTTTCATTGCCAACTTATGATAAAGCAAATGTATATTTTAACTATTTCATCAGGTGATGAAGCTCTGTTTAATTAATCTCTAATCACTTTTAAAATGATACATTCCTGAGAGTCACCGGAGCCCCGCTGGCTGTGGCAATTGGCACTTCTACAGAAAGCAATTCTGAGAACCAGATGAATTTGCTTTAAAAAAAAAAAAAATATTTAAGAGCCACTCAGTCTAATATATTCTATAACCATTCCCCAGCAAGTCTAATTATAGATTTTCAAGCAAGCATTTTAAGGTTTTGTTCCAGTATATCCGTTCAAGCCAGGATGTGACTAAGTTTGCGGAAGCTTCAACAATGATTCCTGGTGGTGGAGTAATACCTTAAACTTCTCAAGGGCATGCCAGGTTACTCTTCTTTCAGGTTTTCTGCTACTCCATTGAATTTTTAATACAGCTCCAGCAAATAACAAGTTTACAGACTGGGATTGTTCCCAAATCAAGGTACCTGCAACTGGTAATGAAGTAAAAATGCAAAATGCCCATCGGTTGCATAAGCTACGTATCACCCATCAATTGTTGCACAGACAAACGGTCACGGGACACCATTTCAAAGCCAATATGGTAGCTTTATAGGCAGAAAAAGGGTCAGGATGGCAATGGTGATAAAGTGGGAGGAAAGCAGCGTGCAAGATATCATTCATTATTTTACTACTACCATAGTACCCGAAAGTCCCAGTGGAGTCCTAAGCTCCCGCCCGCTAAGTACTACACACGCGTACAGTAAAACCCCTTCTGCCCTGAACAATATATATTCAATACGTCTGAGGACAAAGACCATGAAAGAGGCAGTAGCGCTGTCCCTGCGGTGCAGATGGCCAACCGGGGCAGGAGGAGGTTACGCGCCTTGTGCAAGGTCAGATGAAAAATCAATGGCAAGCAAAGCACAGGTCACCTGAATTGCAGTCTGAAGCCCACCGCAAGGCCAGCCCTCCCCTCTCTGATGTCTGGGCCAGCACTGCTAAACACTGTGGTTAGGTACCTTGTGCATCCCCCTGGAACACCGCTCTCTCTGCTATCACAAGTTGGTAATTTGGCAAGAAAAAGGAAAGCATCCCTCTGAATGTCCTGAAAAAAAAACAAACCAAGTATATCGGAGCTGCACTCTGAGCCTCCCTCAGGATTTTAGGGCCCAACTGATACACCAGTTAATCAAGCAGATACCAACCATACATGTTCCTTAAGGGATGAGAAACTTTCTGATAACGCCCCTCATCAATACCTCTCCAGTTACAAAACTCCATGCAGCACTCAGGACTCACTCGTTTTTAGCAAAACTCCACAAAAGCAGGAAGGGCCCAGTTTGCAGAGAGAACCGAGGCATAAGCCATAAAAACCAGTGATCCATCACAGAAGGAGAAAGAAACTCAACGTCGCACTTCTCCCTGGAGAAGCTCGTCCTGGCTCAGCAGGTTGGCTCGCTAGGGGAGGAGCAGAATTAAGCCCAGAAGCGTTAGCCCTGGCCCCTAAATGCAAAACCACACTTTGTTCTCTATTCTTATCAACTTCACTGCTATTACTACCCTGTTCGCCTCCAGAACCGTGGAAGATGGTGAGTCCTTATATTTTATGGATTTGAAAACGGACGCAAAATCAGTTAAGTTAAAGTCTTACCTGCTGCAAACACGCTTTGCTGTAAATGGTAAGATTTGAGCGGCACCTCTGTAGCAGTTCCCTGTGCTAACTGTAGATCGATTGGGTGTTTTATTTACTTTGGTGAAAGGATTTATCAGAACTAGACATCCCTTGTTTCTTAGGATCATCATAGCAAAGACAACACATCTCATCGTTTTGCTTTTCTGTCAATCAAAGCTATTTATCACAGAGGCTAAGAGCTGACCCATTAATGGGATAAGGATTCCTAATCTATCAAGAATATATGCCAACATCTAATCATTAGATCCTCTGTAAGCCTATACATTATTTACTTTTGACATAACACATTGTACAACTCTTTCTTTTACTCAAAATAATTTCTAGACTCACATTGCTCTTGAAGGCATGAAGACAGCAACAGAGCAAAAACAGTTTAGCACAAGAAGAACCAGAGAGCCTATATCAGCTTCTCAGATGAGATAAATCAACACAGCCACTGACCTGATTTCAGCAGCGCTAAGCTAATGTGCATCAGCTGAGCACCAGACCCATCATCAATAGATTTGGAAATGAGCAAGCAGATGCAAAAAACTCATTTGGTGTTTAAAGAATGACAGTAAGACGGTATTATGAAGGTCTCTTGCTGAGGGTTTGATCCTTATGGCCCCACCAACGAGTACCTGGCTTTCACACAGGGTCTGTGGATAGTCATGGCACAGGGCTCTCCCAAAGCATGGCTACCAGTATGGAAAGGGTTTGTCACATAGATGATTTTCATGTGCATCCCAAACGGCCAAGCTGGGTGAAAGGGAGAAGGACAGAAAGGGGTTAAAGAGATGATGTACTACTCTCCCTTCACTCCGGTTACCCATTCTCCACCCCAACACCCATTCTGCAGAGTTTCAGCCCAGAAAGGAGCTTGGTCATCCAGACTTGTTTGTTTTTGTAGTTCTGGAAAAGAGAAGATAATCCAGACTCAAGTAAGAAGATAACTTCCATATTTAAACAGCTACACATATTTTCAGACTATTTCAGGAGCACAGGGAAGATAATAAGGAGCTCCACTTTCCAGGCTTACCATACTAAGAGGATAAAAAGAGAACTCTTGTTAATGCTTGTGCCTAGATAGTAGAGCATTACGGCTTGGATTCACAAAGGGATTTAGGACTCTTAAGTCCCACTGAAATCAGGAAATGAATGGGACTTAGGCTCCTAAGGGCCTTTGTGCGTCCCAGTCTAACTGCCTCCTCCTTTTGAAGCCAATGGGAACAATGCCATGGCATTAAGCAAGGGCAGAGCCTGCCCACGAAGCTTTAACTCTATTAAAAGATGAGAGGTTATCTGGTGACAAACAGGCACAACAACCCTTGGTGAAGAGACTTTGGCCTGAATGCCTTTAAAGCTTCCACCACACTCCATCAAACGGAGCTGAAGCAAAGTCCATACCCGTCGATGTGAGCTTTACACTGAATTAAGATTTCAGTCCAGGTCCTCAAGTCAGAGGCAAAGGAGCTGCCACTGGGGAGAAAAACCATGCCATTAGCGAGTCTGGACCATGAGCTGTTACTGCATAAAGCTCTTTGGGCAGGCAGGCAACACTGCACGGTGGTGAAATTTCACGAGTGACCCTTACTTTGGTTTTCTGTGATTAAAGCCTGACATCCCCTGAGCCACACTAACTTTAAAAACGTTCTGTGAAGTAAATACAGTTATGATACTTGAACTTTATTGAAGTGTATTTAAAATAGTGATAATGAATGAAGACCAGTGGCATCCGCTCCTGCGGGAGCAAACAGTGTTTCCCAATATAGGTGTTATCAGCATAACTGAGATTTCCACACCAGTGAGGCAAGAAAAAAAAATCTGCCCTACTTTCTGCTCTCCTGTACAAAGGTTAAGTGAAAAAAAAAAAAGGCATTATCTAAGCAAGTGTCAAGTGTTTAAATATTATTAACTGCTAATAAGCCTTTCATTGTGCTGGTGTAATATCTCCTTTTTGCTTATACAGCTCCAGAAAGCTTCATTATGTAAGACGAGGGTATCCCAACCGGTAACCTAATGGAAAGCACATTTGCACAGTGAACCTCTCTCTAAGGAGGCACTCGAAGGCTTCAGCTCCTCTTCCCTGTACCCACAGATCAATAATTTGTGTATTGAGGCCAATACACAAACCAATAAGTGCTCAGCCCCATCTGCAGCACGTTTCTATTTTACCTTCACCACAGCAGACAGTCAAGAGGACCATGAGGCTGTTTTACATGCAGTAGAATTTTTGACAAATGTTTTTTTTCCTTAAAAAGCAGCCCTGAAATCTTGCAGTGCGCACTGCAGACAATTTGACATGGGGTCAGAAAAGACTCATCTTCGCTGCAGCAATGCTATCTCAACCCCCACAGCATGTAGCTAAAGCTGCCTCTGCTCTACCTAGTCAGGAGGAGCGGAGGAAAAAACGGAAAAAAGGATTTCATTTTTTTTTTTTTTTAAAAAAAAAAAGGAATCAATAAACACCAGCACTTCATCTCTGCTCAATTTAGCCCTTTCTGGGAGCATAGATAATTCCTGATGGCAATTGTCCAAAGTGTCCAAATTCAGACAGTCTGATAGCCCTTTCAGTCAGGTCAGTCCTGACGGAGACAATAATCAGGCCTCCCACGACGAATTTCATTCAACGAGCGGTGCTGATTACGGGAGTGGTTCGAATCATCGCACAGTATTGACCGGAGATCAATTTTCAGCTTGAGGTATTGTGGAGAACATATAGTACACAGCTAAGCTAAAGGCGGGGAGTAGGAATTCAATAGCCTACCCAACCATGTCAAATAAAAGCCTGCACAGAGACATGCTACAATTTCTACCCCCTGAAGCCCGTGTTTTTAAAGGTACATGCTATGATGAAACGGAGCCCCTGAGGAACTATATTTAATCATTACGTTTTGCTGCATCATTAAAATTACCATTTGATTCCTCCACCCCAAAATTATCTCAGGCGATGCGCTTTGCATTGGGAAAAAAAAAAAAAAAAAAGAAAGACCACTTGCCTGAACAGCTCTTCCTTTGATCCCATCTTTCCCTAATTAAAATCCTCTGAGCCAGGTAATGACTGCCCTCCCTGCTGCAGGTGCCTGGTCTCCCCGAGCTCCCCTGCTCTTCTTTACCTCCACCCACGCCAGGCACCGCAGATTTCAGCCCTGACCCCACACCAGCACCACCTTTGTATGAGGAGAACAGCTGGCGATGCTATACTCCTCGTAGACCCCATGCTGCCAGGCGTTGCTTCTCCCTTCTAGCCCTTCATGCTTTTGAGAAAAAAATACTACCTTTGAGGTGAGGAAATACAACACGAACTAAAAATAGTCAAAGGAAAGAGAAAAAAAAAATAAAAAGCTCTTAAGGAGGGATTCCTTTCCCAGTTACGCTCACTGTCACGGATATTACAGGATCACTACTTCTTCAGAGCATTAAAAGAGGGACCCGGGCTTGATCCATATCAAGCTGTAACAGCTCTGAGGCAAAGAAAAGAAGGTGAAGGTCCATTTTTGGACACACAGTCGCATGGGCCTCTCTGCCGAGCACCAGCTTCGAGGAAAAGAGCTTTTCTTTGGGGAAACCTACACCAAAAGTAGTTTTCTCCTTTGCTTCTGCGGCCCGCAATACGTAGTTGTGTTTCTCTGCACATGAGAGTGGATGCTAGGATCCAGCATCGCTGCCACTGCCGAGGGAGGGAGCGGGGTGGAGAGACAGGCGGAGCCTTGCACAGATGCTCCCACATCTCCACAGAGACCTTCTGGACGGGACAATCTGCTGCAGATGGAGCGGCTGTGCAAACACACGATTTGACAAGCCAGCTTGGGAACGTGGGACTTCGACCTGGACAAAACATCCATTTTACTTGGAGGGGGAGAAACTGAGAACCAGGCACACATGTGGGACTTGGTCTGTTTGCACTGAAAAGTTAACTGCTTAGGGTGACCATTTTTCAGGTGTGCAACAGCAGAGAGCTTAATCTTGTGGAGATCAAGAGTTCTTGACTTTTTTTAATGATTTTTTTTTTTTTTTACGCATCTGTTATTTATGGAAATTTTACAGTTTCCACAGGGCTCAAAGAACAGTAATATAATGCATCTTGTAAAAAGGAAGACAAACTTGAAAACGATTCATCTAAAAATCCCATCTAATCACATAAAATGTAACTTCAGCAACAATGAAACTGCTCACAAAGGCACTGAACTGCTCGCTACACGTTGTAACAAGCTCCCCGGTAGCAAGGAGGCACGGATTTTCACACATCTGCCTCCCCACCAAAAGACCCAGCCTATACACCAGCCTAATACAGAAAATAATAAACCAAGAGAAACTCCCGGCTGTAAGAGGTGAAATTCTGATCCTTGACAAATCAGCAGCTGTACTGACTTGACTTCCCACATCCACAAGCAAGAAGCAGGAACTCACGCGTATGGGAACATTTCAATGTTCTGCGTAAGATCCTGCTGTTTCTCTTTATCCTCTCATTTTCTATTTTCTTCTTGTTTTCTTTAAGCTATTTAAGTCCTCAGACACATATTTTTTTTTTCCCCAACTGAAACCGTTCTCAATTCTTCTTTGTGTTCTCTCCAACCTTATTCCTCTGTCTTAGTAAGTTAAACATCAAATCAAACCTAATTTGGTCATCAACGGGTAAAGAAATAAAACTTTGTGCTCTGGGGAAAACAATATTAAATGATCCCACGCAAACCTAGCTATAAGACAAGAACTACCAACAGCATTTAAAAATAGGGAGCTGTTAAGAAGATGCTCTTCTTTTTTTTTCGCTTTTGCCTATTTTTCAATCTGTCAAAAAGCAAATCTAAGACAAGGACCAAAATAAAGTAACCGTGGTAAAAATAGTGCTGAATGTTTGAAGCAAGACAGTGAATTCAGTCTTCAGAGACTCAGCTTACGGATCCCGCGTCTACGCAAGTCCTCAAACAACGATGCATGCTAACAGGGTAAAGTGTTAAAATGCATCTGAGTTGCAAACAGGGGATTGGTATCCTGTAGTGAGAGAAAATTACAGGGCCTGCAAAGTTAAATTGTATTACTTTAAAGGAGAAGAAGATAAGAGTACTGCTAGGAAATGCAGGCTGCTATACAGTAGAGTATAATACGCGCACACCAGGATCAGAGGTCTCTCTTATTATTCCGCTATTGTATCGGCCAAGGCATGCCAAATGAATTAAGGAACTTCATAGCGGCTTAGAAGCAGAAATAATTTCAATTTAATAAAAATATATGTATATAAAAAAAGACATGGCCTGAAGCTTTACAAATCACAGAATTCCTATTAAGTATTAAAAATATTAAATGAGAATTTTACCTGCTAGTTTTACAAGTCGCCTTCTGCCCTCAAGAAGAACAGACGAGGTGCTTCTCCTTTTCTAACCTCAGCCAGCTACAGCAGGCTTTTCCGAAAATATTCCTGTGCCGTTGTTTCCAGCTCCTCCATTCTGCAGTACTTTATGTTATGGTGTAGCACTTTTCCCAGGGCTTCCCTCTAGCATTGTAATACACCACATCTTATGAATTTTAAACTTCTCTCCACTCTAACAAGTATCTTTAATCATCTAGTTGCTTGTTTCAAAAACAACTACTCCTTTCAGCACGCAAAGCAATTTGCCATCAAAATATTTTCTTTTAAAATGCTGCATACTTGCTCTTTAAAAATGAAACCTCTCTAAAAAAAAGCCGCAAGTTGAACTTCTAATAAGTGTGACCCCCAAGATCTCCGGTCCGCTAGAAAATCACAGCCATGACTCCTAACTTTAATCTATTGCTTCTTATCTCCTGACAAGTTCATCTCCAGTCAGCCAGTTCAGCTATCCAGCAATAAAATAAAAAAAAAATAATATGAATTTTCATTTCTGGAACATGAAAGTCTCTGTTAATTGAACAAATCCAATCAGCAATCCTACAGACTGGCCAAAGCTTGTATTAAAATGAGAAGGGGTGAGATAAAAGGAACAATTCAACAAGACCCCTGTTTCTACAGGAAAAATTTGGTGCCAGTCAAAACATCAGCTCTAAGGGGCAAGCGGAGACTGAAAAAAGCTGTGATAGCTCCAGATGCACAATTTAAGCAGATTCTCCTTCTTGCTTTTACCTCTGCACCTTCCCCATGATGTGATTTATGGCTCACCTGATGAAGCTCAGCCGGCTACGGTTAAGATACTGAAATAATTTGGCCCGTCTCTGAGAAGCACTGAGCACCTCCCAAACCTGTTCTGCGTTAACCTCCATGCCTACCCACGGATTTCACTGCCCCAGGCTTTAGCTGATCAAGGGTCTGTCAATACTTCCCTGGAAACAGCCTCCCGTCCTGCAGCACAAGGGTTCATTTGAAAGACCGTGTGTTGATTGCTACCATGTGTCCTCACTTACAATATTTTATTTCACAGTGAAATTCAGATGCGGTTATGATTTCAAGTTTTAAAACACTGTAGCAGCGACTGAGTGGATAAACAGACTAAGCATAGTTAAGAGCCCCACTGGGAAGTCTTAAAAAGACTAATTTATGAATATGCAAACACTTTCATGTCACTCAATCCTGATAAACTCCAGTTGCACGAGCCCGCAAGATGAAGGCAATCTGATACGAAACAAAGCCACAAACTGCAAGAAGAGTCATTTACAAAGAATAATCACACTGAGGAATGTTATCCTGTGCAGAAGGTTTCCTTTAAAACATATTGCTGCTTGGTTTATCCTGCTTGGGTCTCCTGAAGACCTCACATATTGTTCTTTTGTGACCATTTTTTTCCCCAGTAGGTTTTGACATCTGCATTAAACTAGCCTGTGCATTCCCATCCTTTCCACACTAAGTAGAAGAAATGGGTTTGCTTTTTTAATTGACATACACAAAGTCACACAACTAAAACTATTGTTACAACTGAAAGGAAAAATTTGCTGCTTGCTTTATTTGCACGTAGAAAGCTTATCACAACTTAAAGTACACCTTGCCTAGTAATGCTAAAGATGTGCCGGTGGCGATGAAGGGGGTTTGCAAAATTATCTTATTCTATCTTAATGCCGAAATCAGCAGTAAAAGTGCCATCACTGGGAGGTGATTCCAGCCACAGCCTTCGTTAGGAACGCAGGCCGACAGGGAGCATTCGGAGCAACACGCCTTTTACAAAAATATATCGCTAAAAGTCAGGACACAAAACAATTTTGGTTATCGATAGCCAGGGTGCGTGTCCTAGGTACTGCTGTGTGCAGTCGGGGCCACATCCTGACCCAGCTGCCCACTTGGTTTTGGCGGCTCTTGCAGCTCTCTCATCCTTGTCCTTGCTGTCATGTTATTCTAAGTTCTATGGACGATAAACCAGGGGCTGACGACTGAGCCCCCCACTCACATTAAACTGACTTTACCAGGGTCATGGGAGAAAATTACACCTACCTTATCAGACAATGTGTCAGGAGGGAGGGGATGGCACAGATGTGGGAAAACACGGCAACTTTTCCTCTGGGCGGGCGATGCCAGAAAGCTCCATACCCGACTCAGACACTGGGAGAGGGGATGCGCCGCCAGCATCTCATCAGGGCAAGAGACGGGGCTAATTGCAAAACTAAAGATCACAGAGTCCCTGCCAGTACACCCATCTCTGGATGCAGGCAGATAAAATAAATGTGGTCATACAGGTCTGCGGGTTAAATGGAAGGATGTTAAGTGCCCCAGACTGCAAGCGTGGGGTGAGGTTGCTCCTTTGAAATCTATACGTTTAATTCCTACTTCCTCTCTTGTTAACCTGTTTTGAGACCACCATCGCAGGGTATTTTCTCATTCAGCCAAATGAGCATACAGCATTTTCAGAAATGTCTTTTGTCCTACAAAACAGACATACAGCATCTTTCCATGGTACCCTGCAGCCCGCGGAGACCACACACGGTTTCAGGAACAACTCAAACCAACAGGTTAAGAAGAAAGCAAGCAGTCTAAGGAGTCAGCACTCAACGAAGGGTGTCCCAGCATTGACTTTGAGGACATCCCGAGATCACTGGTGATGGACAACAAAGCAGCAAGAGGAATGTGGTCAAACCAAGAGTACTGCCAAAATTAAAACCTCCATTACTGTGTTCTGTTGAGGAAAACTGAGATGGGGAGTCAAACCAAAGTGCCTTCTGGGTGATTCATGGCCAAAGCTGCTCCACTCTGGTCTGAGAAAAAAGCAGTCTGAATGAGGTTTTAGTCCAGTTTTGTCCTTTGCTTAAAACAAAAAAGTGCTTGAATTCAAATAGCTGATAGTGGAAAAAGGGGGCTGATCCTTCAGGCATCTCTGAAGGATGACGGGCTCCCAAACGTGCGCAGGAGTCCAACAGGCCTAGGTGCAATTGCTACACATTGCAGAAAGGCAAGCATGCTTTTTTTCAGTGTTTAAAATATATCAACCCAAATAATGACTCATTTTTCTCCTTGATTACTGAAAAATGATTATTCACATTTAAGTATTTTGTGAAGCTGCAACAATAAAAGATTATGATGGTATTTTAGAGAATGTGAAACAATTATCTCTTCCCCAAACCTCTCACTTAAAAAAAATAAGGACTTCTTCTCAGGAAAATAACTTTCTCTCTCTGAAAAAAATAATCTGCCACCTGTAAACATAACTTTATGATCAGGAGAAGGATGTGCAAAGGGTACCTGAGCAAGGACCAGAATCTGTAAAAACAGTGATAATGGGTGTGCTCAGGTACTCCAACGTGAACGTGACGAAGGTGCACACCCTAGAAGAGTAGGGTTTTGCCACCTGAAAGCACAACCTTGGCCAGGCAGCTTCTAGATCACAATACAGAAAGTGCTACCTCAAAACAGTGCTCTCTGGCAAACCAGAATTACAGCCAAGATGCTTGATTAACAGAGAGAGTAATGGAGGTATGCCTTTCCTCCCTGGATGAAACGAGTTAGCAAAGATCACCGGTTGTGCTAACAAAAGGGGTTTCCTCATAACCAAGAAGCAGAAAACCAGGAAAACTAAATCTACACCTGTGTAGGTGAAGTTTCTCAGCCACGGCTGAGCCATAGGAGGCACACATAAATCCAATGTAAAAACAGATGCAGGAAACCGAAGAGAGGATCAAAGTCCATAAGACCAAACTGCAAAAGTCAAGAAGTCAAACCGGCACCTTTTAACTGGGCTGGTATCTAGATCCAAGGCAGGCAACAGAGAAAAATATTGACTTTGGTAAGTGCAAAATACAAGATTAAAAGGAATTTTTCCCCACTAACATGAAAACTCATGCCCCGAAATTATCAAAATGCATCAGGTGCAGGAGATCTGGAGACAACTCAGAGCTTGTGTGCGGAGGGGTTGAGCAGGGAAAGAGAGGGTTTCATGGGTCACCCAGCACACTAAAGACAAATTAAACTGGATCCGAACACTGCAGAGAGGCTCCTGAAAATACGAGTAAGGCCTTCAGCTCCCACATCTTCAAAGAAGAAAATAGACATGCCTCCCCGACAAGCATTAAGTATGCTGAGAAGGCTGGAAGATGCAGACACTGTATGAGGAGGTATCAGTAAGATTCAGAGCTGAGGGAAACAGCAGAGGAAAGTAAGAATTTAAGAGCAGCTGCTCCCCAGAGTGGCAGCTCTCCCCTATCTGGAGGACTTTGCCACATCTGTGCACAGCAGCAACAGCTGCTGCCTTGTCAGGGAAAAGGGATGCTGGAAAACCAGGGGACATGCTACCAACCGCTCCTTGCCACCCTACCCCATGCTCAACCACTTCTCCAGCAGCTCTCAGGTTGCCAAAATCCAAAGGATAGCTCATGAGCAGTGCTGTGACCGAACAGGTATGGATTTTAATGCAGTCATCTTTACATATCTTTAAAGAGTGTCTTTC
Source organism: Rissa tridactyla (assembly GCF_028500815.1). Lineage (NCBI taxonomy): Eukaryota > Metazoa > Chordata > Aves > Charadriiformes > Laridae > Rissa > Rissa tridactyla. Next base: position 61,492,558 of record NC_071470.1, read on the forward strand.
TTGCATGCTTATGGCACGTCCATTCTAGTGATGGGACTGGCAGATACATTATTTGCTCCTGCGTCTGTAATAAGTTTAATTCATGGGAAAGTTGCTGTAACCTGACACTTTGCCACTTTTACATTTTGTGTGATATCTCATCATAACCCCAGACCCTCTCGAGGAGCAACAGCTGCCCCAAACCCCAGGATGGGGGACCCTGGAGAGTGTGTGAACAGAGAAACCTTCTTACGTGACCTGTGGGCACGGCCCTGACTTACAGGTAGGGTTTCCCACGGGAAACCAAATTTTGGGGTACTTTGTGCAGGTTTCAGGGTGAGCTTCCCATTGGGCAGGTTAAATGCTAAAGGAGGGAGCCTGGCTCCACATAGCCCACCAAGGCGGAATGGGAGGGGCTGCAATCCCCATGCTTACTTCGCTCTCCACCTCTTGGGGTGGCATGGTGGCCATGGAGCAGGCCCCTCTGTTCCTGGCATTCAGACCATCGTTTCTCAGCAGTTCCTGGGCTAATGAATCTTAGGCAAAAGATTCAGCTGCCCAAGGGCTGGTGGCTAAAATGGAGCCTTCAGTAGCCTACATACTCACCAGGCTCCTTTTACAGTCAGCAGAGACTGAGCCAATGTAGTCGGAGGAATCTAGAAAGTGATTCATTTGACCCAAACAGGGGTGTCCACCAGCATGTACAAGAAGCAAACTGCTTGCCAAGAGCACAGGCCAGCAGAAATTATGCTTGTCCTCACCGCCTGTACATAACTTGTGCTGCTATTGCGTAAAGATGTAATTATGTTTCTCTTCAAACTTGTGTTTAATTTTGCAAAGAGGGCCCCAGCAATTAAACTGAGTAACACAGACAAAGGCCTTACTCTTCATGCCCAGCCTGCATCCTCAGCTTTGGAAATGTGAATTGAACACATGTCAGCCTATGAACATCCCTCTGCTCCTGCAGACAGTGTCCACGCTAGGCTCTGCCAAGCCGATGCAGCGCTGAAACTGCACTAAGGTGCTGGGCAAGGCCTGGGAAGCCGTGGCACAGACAGGCATCACCTCAGTTCTTCAGGAAGTTCATACCCAAAACCTCGAAAAAAAAATCAGTGGAAAATCTTGCAGAGGAACTTTTCGCCATCGGGATCTATTGCCTTTATTCGTTCTTTTCTTTTTCTATTTTTATTGAGCATATCTAGGTGTAGTGCAAGACACATTTGTATCTGTCCATGTGGACTGCAGCCCATCTCACTTTGCAATATGCCATGGGCGTCCTGAAGAAGATAAGAGGGGGGTTGTATGTAGATTCACAAAGACTGCCCCAAAGACAAACTGCTGGAAGAGCCCTGTGCCTGTCTCCACTGGTGAAGCCCAGCATGGACTTCACCGAAGAGGAGCCGTCACTCACACCACCTCTCCAACTCCCTTCCAAGCAAGTGCCAGGGCAAAAATGGGCTTTTCCCACCTCACCCGCAAGCGCCACAGTAAAGGCACAGACACAAAGAGAGCAGAAAAACACTCAGAAAAGTGCTGGGGCCCAGGCCACCTGAAAGTCATCAAAACCATACCCTCTTGAGATGCTTCAGCTATTGAAGGTGTAGGCTGAGAGCCGCCTCTGCAGAGGTTTAAGCAGGGAGGTGTGGAAATAGGAGGTGTAAGACTGGGTGCCAAATTGAGGGGTACAGAGGGTGTGGAAAGAGGGAGGAGAAGGCTCTTTGCTACGTGACAATTTAGGAATGCGGTTCACAAGGCTGGGACAAGCCTGTTGTCTGGGTTTAGAGTTGCACAAAGGCTTACGTAGCTCAGACCTCCACCCCCCCACCCCCAAAAAACCCAACAAACCATACAGGGAAATAACTGGTAGTTGTGTTGCTACAGGATGGCCATCTAAGAGGGTGCTCCCTTGGGCTAGCAGCTCCTTAAGCAGTACGGAAACCAGCCTCTCCTCCAAAGGTGCAACAGTTGAGGACATTTCCTTCGACTCAAGAAAAAGGAAGAAGAATAGGCTAAGAAAGGGCTTGACCATAAAAATGAAGTGGCCACAGCATGGTCATGGTACGAAATGGCAGAGACTGTGCAGATCAAAGCTCAGCTTCGGGCTGGAAAGGTGGCAATACCTCTGCCTGCAAGGCACGGAGGAGACAGCAGGTTACAAGGGGCTCCTGTTGCTGACTTAATATTTAAAAACAAATCATGTCATTTGAAAATACAAGCTCTTTACGCTGCACCAGAAAGAACAACAGCCTCAAACACAATTTAAATGCTTTTCTTCTCCCTTTCTTTTTCTGTTACCCAGTTTATTTAGGAAAAGGAGTGAGGCCAGCTGGATGGGACAATGAGAAACCTTTGCCCAGACCTTGTATTCATACTCAGAGAGAAAATCGTTACTGAACCTTTTCAGACAGTCTCACTATTGGCTAATGTCAGCCTTTGGGGAACATCTTTTCACTTCCATATAGTCACAGAATCACAGAATGGTAGGGGTTGGAAGGGACCTCTGGAAATCATCTAGTCCAACCCCCCTGCCAGAGCAGGGTCACCCAGAGCAGGTTGCACAGGAACGTGTCCAGGCAGGTTTTGAATGTCTCCACAGCTGGAGACTCTGCCACCTCTCTGGGCAGCCTGTTCCAGGGCTCTGCCACCCTCAGATGGAACTTCTTGTGTTCAAGTCCTCATCGTCACTTAAAAAAAAAAAAAAAAACAACAACAACAACTAGTAAATTTTCTTCCGCGCATCTCCCATAAACAACATCTAAATGACTTCCTCTAACAGAGCGAGCTGCTTCCACACAATCAATAGCGGTTTTCAGTTGCATGTGGCACTCTTTGTGCAGGCGGGAAGAGTTCAGCAAAAGGTGGCAACGTCGCACACAGCCTGTCTGAGGCATCGAAAGCTATATGTGCCCGAAAAGCCATAGGCAGCTTTCCTTTGCTCAGCTCAATCAGGACGTAACTTCCACTTACGTGAACAAGGCGATGGGGCAGCCAGGGTATATCACTTCAGATTTTGGGACAGCACAACATCTGGATAAAGCCAGCTTGGATTAGGCAGCTACCAGGGAGACTGCATCACCGATACCTCGCACTCGGATCAGACGTTTATATTTGCGTACATCTGCGCAGGAAGCTAGTGCAAACTGTTTGCACAGGAGACGAAAGGAATAATCCCGCTGTACTTTGTAAACTACATTCCTCATACTAATTAAAGATGAGGAACGAAGCATCACGCTAACATTATTATTAGCTCCTTGGATGCACTCACTTGGAAAAATAAAACAGTTACACCACAAACCATAAACTCACAGCGCTGGTCGCTCATTTGCAATCCCGCTTCCGCATCACGAATAACCACTTTGCTTGTTGGGCTGTGTTATCTCCGCATCTCTACGCATATACGCTAATAAACCTGCAAAGGCATGGCAGGTGAGCACCACAAATCCTTCCGTCAAATGACCGGAACGTAAAAAAGATGTCTGAGAAGTAAGACAACATGTTTAAAATGCGTCCAGAAATTGGGCAGAATTTTAGTATTTGGCCGTATCAAAACACCCTTCAAAAAAAGATAATTTCCTGAATGCCCCCAGGTTCATTTCAACGGAGATGCTGAGCAAAACCGATCACCAGCTTCCAGGCAGGGATGTGTCAAAAAGCAGAAGGTAGCCACATTGTTCTGCACATGCAAGGACCTCTATTTATTATTTTATTATTATTTTAATGCAGAAGCAGTTGTCCCAGCGCTTATTATTTGGCTGAATGAGCTGAAGTGAGACTCCCCGGGCAGCTGCTGACATAATGAATGATTGTGTGGTGAAGCTCAGAATGTGAATGATGAAGAATTTTGAAAGGCTCTGGAATTTGTGAATAACAAAAGTAGCTACAGTCCCCAAAATCTCACCATTTGTTCTCAGCAACAAAGGAGGACTCAAAGGCCTTTGTTTAACAAAATGATTCAAAAACAGGATACGAAAGGAATTAAGGGTTATCTCTACTGGCATAATACAGCAAGCAAATTGTGTCCCCAAGTAGAAAGAGTTATGAATGTATTCTGTCGAACATATTGTTAACTGAATTACTACGGTCCTGTTTCTTTTATCCCTTTTCCAGTACTGTTACCATGTTTCCTGTGTCAGTAATTCTCAAGGTCTTAAGGCCTTTCAGCCCAGACTCTGCGAGAGGGGGAGCTGTTTATTCCACGGGAGACTCTGGTCCTCCGATGTCCAAAGGGGAAGCATCCAACCGTGCAATGCCCCTTCCTCCCACGGTTTCAATCAGCCACAGTCCCTTGGCTTATCTCACTTCTTTGGCAGTATTAGAAATAACTACAGTTACATTTCCCTTAAATAAATACTCAATTTCCATTAAAAAAAAAAAAATTAGAACCTTATTATTGGTGTCTCCAGTATGGGACAAGAGCTTGATGGTGCAAGGCACTAGATGGGCATGGGAAAAAAAGACAGCCATGCCCCAAAGCCTTTCCCCTCGAGGGGAAACAAACCTTCCAGTTTCAGAGCACTTACTGTGGCGATTACATATGAACTCGGCGAAAGATGAGCGAACCTGACGAAGATTCATGCCGCACTGACAAGTGCTATCCAAACAAATATAAATTCAATTAAAAGACTCTGTTGTGTGAGCAATAAACCAAGAAGCGTGCTGGATCAAGGAGTGGAAAGCCAGCTCACCCGTGAAGGTTGTCAAGCATGAGAAATTAGACAGCAGACACGAGCGATGCTGATGTTGACCCCAAAGGCGGGCATCACTAATCAGAAGGATGGCACTCCTGGGCGAGGGGGTGAGCAACCGACACCCACCGAGAGACGGATCTGGCTCTGCTCCCTCCTTCCTTTTGGGACTCTCGCCTGAAGTGCTGGCAAGGGTTTGGTTTAGCATCCCGCTGGTTCCATTGCCCAGGGGACGAGCTCTGCCAAAAACCTGGCCGTGACACACACTTGTAGGGATAAGCGTAAAGGACTCCTGCACAGGACAATCACATCGGTTATCTTTTCTGGCATTTAGGCATTCATTATACCAAAGCACACATATCCTACTGCAGCAGCCGAAGTCAATACTGCCTGTGGTGTCTCTTTTGCCAATCGCTATAACGCCGTAGCTGCAAGCAGTGCAATAAAAACTGCTTGTGCTACCCTGTCTGCCTCGAGTCAATGCGAATTTGGCAACCCTTTCAAAGGAACCAGGGTTTCACCTTGGAATGCAACTCAGACTTGGAAGAAAAAGTCACCCTGCCATTAATTTCTACAGGTGCCTCATCAGCTCATCCTGTCCTCCCCAAGGAAACACTGATTAGACTACAATAAAAATGCAGCAGGAACCTGTGGCTAAAGAGCATCTTCAGTTCCTGGCTTCCTTCAGTCCCCTGGGCAGCAGTATCATTTGGAGAACAGGAGAGATTCATCAGCGTATTTTTACAAAGACTTCAGTGCACCTTCGCTGACACTGGGTGCTAGATTTTCTTGCTGAAAGTTACTTTTTTAATGAATGCTGAAATTAGCACTAAATATTCCAATTCCAGGATCTGCGCCAGAATTAAAAAAAAAACAAAACACATGATTCATGATCAAAAAAATCACAAGATACAACAGCAACATTGAAAAGTTGCCTAGAGAATATCGGATGAAGAAATCTGCTATCAAATTGTCGTGCCCAACATGAAATAAAGCCCGTACAAAACAATGCAGGCTTGAAGGGGCTGGAGAAGTATGCTTTCCGAGTAGTGGCATCTCTTGAAATATGATTTAACTCCTGTTATTAATTCTGCTGCCTGGCACATTTGCACCATTGCTTCTTCCATCTCGGCTATGAATTCAAAAGATCATGCCCAAGCGTGATTAAACTATGGAAACACCGCGGTCAGAGTCCACCTATCCTGCACTTTCAAAGGAAAGCCTTCTGCTGTCTACCTCTGCGTTACGTTTAAGAAAACTCCCAATTCCAGTCCCAGACTTATCCCTCCCTGTCAGCCCCATCTTAGCCTTTTGCCTTCACCAATGGTAATTTATGGATAAAGATATATGGCATGGCAGTGACTGTATTCTAGCTGCTGATTTCCACTGATCTTATGTATTGAGCCTCCAAAAAGGCATGTGGGTTCCCCGGTGGAGAAACAAATTTTTTGCTATTTGCTTTCTAATATTGCCAGAATGGTAAATAACACCCTAGAAATACTGACAATGCAGGAACCTGACACCAAGTAAAACAGTAAAACATGGGAGCAGATGCCCCCAAACAGGACCCCTCCTCCCAGTTCAGGGTAAATCACTGCACCCCTCAAAATTCTTCATTGATTAGGGATTTCTGCATGGGCACAGTTTGGCACTGGGCATCACTGGGACCACACCGCCATACCCACTCCAAAATTTAGCAGAGACTTCAAAGTGCTGAAGCAAAAACATCTCTCCACTTGGTTCTGCCATGTTTAAAATGAAGGCCCATCCAACAAGGGTGCCACAACCTTCAAACCATAACTGCTTTTAAAGTCCTTTTACATCATCCAAAGGAACATTGTGAAGGAAGAAAGCTGGGGGTTACATGCTATCAGAAAGTGGATCTGCTCTTATCGTCCCAGCACCTTCAGGATCCCACCTGCACAGTGATACCAACAGGAAGATGGAGCCCCTGCCCCAGAGAGCATCCCACCGATGAGACACAGAGGAAGGTAACAGAGACAGTAGTCGGGCACCAGTGGCCGCCATGCACCGTTAAGCAGGAACGCTCGTGTGCCTTTCCCAGCATCGCCCTGCCCTCATCCTGACAGCACACAAGAACCGAGTTTGGCCCCCGAATTTTTCAGCTGCCTCTGATCTCAGTGGTCATTAATGTGTGGACAATAGGTTCAGCCCCTATGTCCCCGCTGCTGTGCCCTGCACATGACCTTTAATTGGCGAAGGACACAATGGGAGACAAGGGCCGATTCACAGACACTCCTGCCAACCATGTCACTTCTTATTTACACTCACCAAAGCACAATCGCCGCTTCTTCTGGGGGAAAAAAAAAAAAAAAAAAAGGGTTATGAATTTACTTTGTCGGGGCTCTGTAGGAGGATGCGGATGGGTTTTTTGGGCAAAATGAAGCTCCAGTTAATCTGCGTACGCAGCACACAAACACTGTGCCCACAGGGCAGAGGGGGGAATAGATGATCGGCACGAAGGAATACCCTGGCAGTATGATTTTATTTCTCCAAGACACCCAAGGATGGTATTTTACCTTATGCAGTAGGAGTCTATTAAATTTTGTGTTGCAAGTTAGAACTCTCTCAGTAGTCTTCAGGAGCACTAAAAAAAGGAAAATCTCACTGGTTTTCCCCTCTCTCTCCTCAAATTTTACAGCCAAATAAAAAAAAAAAAAAGGCAACAAAATGAGCTCTGCTCCCTGACGAAAACAGTGGATTCTGCTGCACTTCCCTGTATCGGGAGACCTGCTCCCCAAGCCATTTCTAGGTCTATTCCCCTAGCATCTCTAGACACTTTCCCTCGCCTCCCTCCACGCCTCAGGCTGGAGATGCTCCACCCAATTTAATAAAGAACGAAATTCAGCTCCTAAATGGTGGCCGTGCATAATCTAACCTCAGCACCCTGTGATTGCATCTGCTTTAAAACAGCCATAGCCTACATGAATAAGACGGAGCAATGCTCTCCTGAGAGAAGCGGTATCTTTTCCATGGCCCAATCACCATTTTATTACGGTGGCTGCAGAACACATTTTGAGGTTTGGTGTACGCTCCGAAAAACTGCACCATTTGTTCCCGCATAAAACTTTCCCAGAAGTAATACGATGCTAAATTAGCTATCATTTCTTCAAGTGGGCTGTTTTTCTTTTCTGCTGATGATTTTTATGCTCGTGGTGCACATTAAAGGTAGCCTCACCAGACAGGTATAGTGCATTAAAATGGAAATGTCAATATGGTGAAACAGGATGTGTCACATTAAACAAAATCATTATGTGTATTTATACTCCAGGAGGCAATGAACACAAGATGCAATGCAACAGCAACTTTACCTGCACATTATTAAAAACTTCTACTTCTAGCAAGTCAGGTGTCATGGCAATGTGCTGCATAAGACCTATTACTGGCAACGGGAATGGTCATTTATAAAAATGTTATATTTAGAACTACATGTTATATTTACACAGCAGGTCATCAAGATAAATTCTGGAAACAGCTTCTTCCTTAAACCACAAATGTTTAAGGTTGTCCATCTCGTACAAATACATGCTTCGTGCTTCTTAAACTTTCAAGATTCCTATCATAATGATGCCTCAGCCACGTACACATGGGACTTTAAAACTTCAAAACAATCGAGTAATCACTCCTTTCCTGCATGTCATCTCAAGCACCCACCAAAAAGGCCACCCTGGAGCCCACAGTGGGGGCATGGCCCATGGGACCATGCACAGCTCCAAGGTATGAAGCATTTAGGTATCTTGTCCGGCACAGCACAATCAGTGTTTCACTGGTATCTGACCTAAATATGTGCATTTCTAGAATACTTTCTCTCTGGATACAAATTATTCATGCTTAAGACATTAAAAAGCAGACTTCTATAACTCAGCTTTAGTCATCTGAGCTTAGAATTTGGGGAATTACAATTTTGTTCAACACACAAAACCACCTTCAAACTGGGCCTGAACAAACAAGTTTAGACAAGAAATGCCGTAGCCTTTCAGATCGGCAAAGCGGGGAAGGGTTTATTTAACCCTCCGCCAGTACCCACCAGCTCTGCCACCACCAGGAGTGCAAAAAAATACAGCGTTATTTCCCAGGTGGCCCTGAAAACAGAAGCCCTTGGTCGGTGCTGAGGTTTTTGCTTGGAGCTGGTAAAGCGGCACTGACCTTAAAATCTTGTTTCTTTGATCTTCCCTTACCAAGCCTGCTCACCCACACGGCTTCATCAGCCAGCAATTAAGCTGACGGGCCATGGGAACAAGCCCTCTCTGTCCTCACCTCCTCCCCATCCTCCTGGCTCATGGTACAGTTTGGTGCATGCCCTAAATATCCGTAAAAGCAGAGGAAGGAGGTTACCAACAAGCTTTACTGGGAGGTTCTGCTCAAGAGTCCAGCGTGTTTCTGATCATAGCATTTCCCTCCTATGCCTCCATCATTTTCTCCTTTCCTTAGGGACTGTGAGGGCTGATGAAATCTCAATAACCTATTCATCTTTCCCACATGTAGGAACGAAAATATCTCAAGGAAAACATAAAATGATTTTATTGCAAGGGAGTGCAAAGAGATCCGAATGGGAACTCTATTGCACACGGAGACTCAAGCCCAGCTTAAGCGGCTTTTCGCGTACTTTCATGAGCAACGCAAAATGAAAAAACACCCATGCTACTCAGAAACCCGTCTCACAACAACATTTCCTTTTGATATTAGTAAATTAATGGAATTTTAAGAAAAGAAATGACCAGATCCAGCAGGTATAACATTTAACTGGGAAATAAAATTCTTAGATGACTTCTTCAGACACAGACAACTACGATTAGATGTCTTAACAGGGGTAGGTTCAGGGATGCAAGTGTCACTTGCTAACCTGCACCCCAGCAAAAAGATTCCTAGAAAGCCAAGGGGGCTGAACACCAATGAGAAGTAGGTGGCAGCATTTTTAAGTGTTTTATTAGCCCTTGGGGAAGCACAGATCAAGCGACTCCTTTTCCTTCACGTTTTTTCTCCTTGTACCCCAAGCCTTGGGAGTGTGGCGAGCCCTCAATTTCCACTCATTGAGCTCATGAAATTATGCAATGAATTGTTCAGGGCTCTTGCATAGCTTTCCAATCGCACTTTCCACCACCAGCACCACATCACACTGATGTTACAACCATAGACACGATTTCCGTGGCTCACGGGGTGCACAGCTAAGCGGGAGGGGAGTCAGATGCTCTGATGTACTCAGGGCACCTGCGCGACTCGGCTTTATCAACCTGCCCCAGGTCCCCACCTGTAAGGCAACATCACGGGAAGATTTTGATGTCAAAATTTGTGAGGTGCTCAGCTGTGACAGCAAAGAGGGTCGAAATAAGCAGGTAGACAAGAAATGGCTCCTCCTGTAGGTAGGGAGGCTCCAATTTCTTTTTCAGAGTAATATTACTTCCTCAGTGACTAGGAGTTAAATTTTCTGTTGACACTTCATGAGGGATGTCAGGCCATTCAGAAACATGAATAAAACACTGAATTAAATTAAGAAATAATAATAATAACAACAATTATTATTAACATTACTATTATAAATGATAAATAATCAGACATTTTGAGAGTGATCATACAACTGCTAATAAATCAGAACAAATCCATCTCTAAAAATTGGCCAAGTCACAAACAAGCAATGATCAGCTGTCTGTGTTTCCATTTTGAGGAACGAACAAGTTTTAGCAAGGTTTGTCTGACAGAACTATCACAAGCTACTATCTGAAAGCTAAGCAGCTTCAAACCCGAGACATGCCAAAATTCAGGTGTCCACCTCTTTTCACAGTAAATCAGAGGACAGTGATAAAAATAAAGGCAACTGATACTCAAATTAGTCACAAGAGAGGACTGTATTTAAACCGAAGAGCTATTACTTCTTAGTAGGGAAAATTACAAGATGAATTGCATTATTGATGGTTAGCATCAAAGTAAAACATCTGAAAATATTGCACTTCATTTGATGGTAGACACAAATAAGAAATGCTTACCTGCACAGCAAGCATCCTTTTACAGATTGCTCTAGCACCATCCTGATGATGCATGGCACACAAGTTTAGGAAACTACAGACCTAAGCAAAGATTTACTGTATCAGCACTTGGGGACCTGAGCGCCATGCAAGTTGAACAGCAAAAATGAAAAGCCACCTTGGTGCAAGCATCTGTCTCCAAACGGAGCAGAAAAGCACAGCTGGTGATCTGCCAAGGCCGCCAACTCCTCCATTCACCCAGACAGGCTAATGACAACAAGAAGAATCATTGGAAAGTCAAAAGCAACCTCACTCAATAAAGTTCATGTCACTACAGGCAAGGTACCAGTACATCAAAATTAACAGATTGATTCAAAACTCTCCCTGCTGTAGAAAAGCTGGAGAAATGGCCAGTGATACTGTTTGAGACAAGAGTCTGATTCAGCTAAAACCGTACCCATCCCAACTCAGGAAAGATCTTGGGTCTGTGCTCAGCTCCAGAGCTTTACGGCAGGGGGGGAAGAGCTGAAGCCAGCTCCCGAGGGACAAATTGCCTTTGGCTCCCAGGGCAAGACAGATGACATGTGAACTCATCACCCACCTTAGCAATAAACGTAATGGCCACCCTTGGGAATTTACACCAGCTTGAGATCAATTCACGCCAGAACAGGTATCTGCCCTGTTTTCTAAAACCACCATGTAGTTTAGCCTTCATCAATACGACTTCATATTCATATTAAATTCAATGGCATTTTGCTATTTTAAACCAGACTTATACTATCAGTCGAGATTTCATAGCAATCAGAGTGATGCCACCAGTCTGGAAGATCAACCAGAAGTGCCACAAAAATCGCTCACTGAACACTTACTTGGGACTTAATAATAGTTAAGAGAGAAATCAGGACCCTCAGCACAGCAGCAAACAGCCTCTCCGCAGAGGTGCCGGCAGCATCCCACGGTGAAATGCCAAGCCAGCGAATCCTTCCTAAACTAATTGTGGTTGTTTCTGCCTTCAGAGCCCCTTCATCGGGGCCGTCAGGACTCCTTCCCCAAACTTCAAAGCTGCAAGACCTCAGAGATGCTCTATTAGGTTTACACTGGCCAGCAGACCTAATACATTGGGTTGACACTGGCCAGCAGCCCACGGATTCTCACACCTGGCCGACAGACTCCTGCAAAAGCTGGGCTTTGCTCCAGAAGCTGCTATCTTTACAACCATTTCAAAGAAAGTATTTATTTAAGTCTCTGAAAGTTTTCCCCTTTGAAGAAATCGCGCGGAGGGGCTGGCGAGGTCTGGAGGATCTCTGTAAATAGCGTTGGTGAGAGGGGGGATAAGTATGTATGTGTGTTTAGGAGAGTTAAATTCTCTCTTACACATCGCCCTGTATTTTAAGGCAGGAAAAACTGATCAGAAATGCTTTGAGAGAGAAAAAAAGCAAAAGCCGTGAGGACTGGAGAAGAGCTAAATTTAGCAGGTGAATGCCTAAGCTTTCCTACAGCATTCCCAAGCATGATAGCTAGCTGGCAGCAGTACTTAGAAAACAACCCCCTAATTCCTAAATTTAAGGTGTAACAATTGTTTAAATTCTCCTAGGAGCCAAAGCAGGCTCTCTAGGTTGAATCTTTCACCTTTTTTTCAGCTTGTTCCAGCATTTATTATTATAAAGTTCTTTTAATTGCAAACCACCAGGAAATTTCGGCCCCCCTCTGGATGCACCACATGAAGCCAATGGCAGTATCTCATCGGTACACCTCTCTTCCAGGAAAGCAATGCTTCAAAAATACTTTTACAGGCAGTTAAAGCCTTCTAGTAAGCTTAAAATCGTTGTCACACTAAGGCTGTGATTCAAGGAGATGGTGCAATCCAGGGTTGATACCCTGGCTGGAGGTATCCCAATGAACCCCACCTGAAGATTAATGGGGGTGGAAAAAAGATAGTTTCTCAGCCGTATGTTTTTAAACGGTCTAACATTAGGGGCAGATTTTCAAAATATCCATCTCCCATCCAGCCTTTCTTTAATGATTTCTCTGGCTGGACCCCGTCAGTGGCCAGGGAAGCAGGCCGTACACAGAAAGCAGACAGCAGAGGATAAGTGAGGATTGTTTTAGGAAGGAATAATTTTCACACAGAACTCTTAAGCAGAAAACATTCCCGATACGAGGCACCATTCCTTCTTCCAAAAGTATGCCCAGCATTTCTCCAAGGAAACCTTTCTCAAACACATTGCTATGCCCCAAAATGTATGGGTCCACGCAAATGAAAAAATAATATTATTTAAAAAAAAAAAATAAAAAAAAAAGATGGAAAAAATGCATGTCAAGCTTGCAGCTCCACACGAAATTTGGAAATCGGAGATGGATCTGCCCGGGAGGCTTTGCAGACATACCTTGACCCAGGCGCTCAGCAGCAGCCTCTGTGCGTTTAAGCAGCGGAGCCAGGGGCAGGCTCAGCCCTTCGCAGGGAGCAGGCTCCAACCAGCCCCGCAGAAGAGCCTTGGATCAATCCGAGCGCAAATTCATTTTGAACGTCGGATAAGAATTGATCTGCCCGCTTGCCTAAGGAGTGATAATACAGGCTGTATTAACAGTAAAATGTTTTTCTGCTCCTCAGCCTTTGTAATTAAGATTTCTATATCATTTTAGGGAAAAGCAGCTTCTTGTGCCCAGTTCCTTACTCAGAAACACGAAGGGCCTCCATGTTTTCTACCAAGAAACAGAAAAGGTAGTGAAAAACGATCCTCGGCCAAAGGAAGGAGACTTTAATATGTTTTAAACAGGAAACCAGCAATCATTTCAGGTTATCAGCAGCACCTAAGCAACTTGGTAAAACAAATCCCCCTAGCTTCCAATGGTGGGTCTGCCTCCAAAGCCGTTAAATGTGATTTTCAAAATGACATAAGCACACAAATCCCACTGACTTGTAAAGTGCCCTAAGTGCTACCAGAAAGATTTTTTAAAAGGTGTTTAGGCTCCTATTTCCCACTGAAATCAACAAGAATTAGCCACAGACCTTCAAAAATATTCCCCAAAGGCAATACAGAATTAAGCTCTTGTGTTATTTAAAGGAGGCTTTTTCAAAGTTGATAAATTACCGGTCCTTTCAGCTCCTGCCATTTAATGGATGAGGAAAAAAAAGAAAGAAGAGATGGAAATAATAATACAAAACAAAGAAAAAAACCCCACATTTTCTGTTTTTCTAGCAATGCTTTTCTTTGCATTACTGAAAATAAAGTGGGAGCAGAAAGGAAACATAAATCAGTAGAAATACTGAAAAAGCTCACTAAGATACTTGGTAAAATATCTAAATTTATAACTTCTGCTAACATTTTCACTCACGTATTCCAGCGTTTCCTCGCTCAATCTCATTAACGCAAAAACCCACGGTGCAAGATTCCCATCGAAACATCCTCTTTTATAGCCACTAAAGAAGAAATGGAAACATTCATTTCGAAAGAGGTTGTTTGGGTTTGTTTTTTGTTTTTTTTCGTTTTTTCTTTGAGATAAAAAGAAAGATACCTATGCAAGATGTCAGCATGCCATAACACGTAGTGTTTAAATGGGGCCTATTGTCTGTGGCTGAGAGGATTTAAATACTTGGCTGGTCAGCACAACCTATATGGCTAAGCCCGTGATTTGCACGGAGGACTGAAAATCAGCGTACAGCACGTATTGAGTTTTTCCCAACCGTCAGGACTGTCTGCAAATCCCGCCTAACAACTGATTGCAGCAACAGATTAATACCTCAATAACTAATAAGATAAAGTCGTTCGACTCCTGGAAAACCGATGCGGTCATTGTGCGACGCTGATGCAAACCAACGGGGTGCTCTTGAAATTACAGCGGTAAATAGGGCGGGGGGCCAGGGGGAGCCCTTTGTCTGTCTCTAAATCGGGACGCATTCCTGGCTAAATGCTTGCCCTGTAGATATGCAGGGAGATGGATAAGGTCAAAAGTCCAGCAAGGCTCAGCTGGCTCAGACCAGCACCATTAACATCCTTGATTTGGGAATGGCACGGCCAAACTTGCCCCCAGCCTCCTTAGGCTTAGCGCAATGACGTACCCGCCTGGAAAAAACAAGCCTATTTTGGAGAAAATGAATTCTATGTTATACTGCCAACATTCCTGATTAAACAGTTTACTCAGAAAGATTATTTTATGATAAAACAAAAATTTAACACCCCCCCCCCGACATTATTGCAAAGCATATGTCTTCTGAAAGACACTAGATGCTAGGTAGTAAACTTGTGCTCCATTTTATTCCTTTTAAGGTTAAAGAACCCTTTTCTTTTAAGACTACATTGAGATTCAACGTCCAAAATTACTGCTTTTAAAATGCAGGAGTACAGCAGTTTCAGATCAAAGTCCCTGTACCAATTTGTTCAGAATATTCTTTTTGACTCTAAACACACTGTGTTTTCAAACCTACCGACACCGAGTAATTTTACGTATTTGTGTTCTGTACCGGGCAATACCGCAGCTCACGCAGGAGGAGCAGTTTGGGGAAAGGCAGCATGTTCTGCCGTGTTAATGAGAAAAGGAAGGAGAGAATTTGCCTTGGTCAGGATTCGTTGCATGAGCCCTGCTCGCAGTTAGCAAGGGACATTGCTTTACTTCTTCTTTCCCCTCATACTCCACTTTTCTGGCTTCTTGTGCACACACACACTTGATTTTATTTTTTATTTATGAAGAGGAGCAGCTTTCTCCCTATTTTTTCCACGATTTGAGCTGTTTTTTTGAAGGAAAGAGTAAACTTCGAACAGCTGCACCACTACCCAAGAGCGCACAAACGCTAGCCAACACAAGGCTGGTTTGGATTAATTACAACAACACGGTAACCGAGCCCTTCATTCATTTGCCAACAGTTATAAGCAAAGCACCTAACAAAACACCTAACCGTGAGCTGGACAAAATTTCCAGGGCAAGAGAGCTCCGCATCAGCTCCTCTGCAGAGCACTGATGGTGTGCTAAATGCAATGATTCCACCATGCCACACATGGGACAGAGATGGTGGCTAGCCTAATGGCTTAATGGTCGATGTGTTACATTCACCCATGTGGTATTTAAATGCAATGTGGTGTGCTTGTCAGCTGAGAACTGGGAGGACGAATAAAAGGCTTTTTGGCAGAGCAAGGAGGAATCAGCCCCATATCTACTCAAGGAGGGCCTCGAGGCATCGCACCTACTGCTGGTCAGGGAACACACACTCAGAGAGACCACGTCTTAGTAAACCCGCCTGCAATGCTGTGGAGGACCTCTACCTCTGTGCAACCTTGCAGCAAGCTCTCTGGAACGGCGACCCCAGCTCATGGCCACACCAGCAACTCAGCAGCATTCATCTCTCACAAACAACGAAATCTGATCATCCCCAGTAATTTCCTTAGGATAGATTGCAGCAGAAGCCTAGAGCAAAATTAACTGGATGTTCTGTCAAAGCCATTAGGCCAGGACTGAACTCAAAGAAAATTATGTTCACTGATGTCTTCATATTTACTTTAAAATGGAGTCATTTTGACAGGCTCATGAGGTAGAAGATCTCATTTTATGAAGGTCTTAAGGGACAAGAGGAGCAGAAATATAACACGCTGCTGTCTCAGTCAGCAAAATGACCGCAAAATTACTTTACAACTGACTCTCAAAACTACAAATCCAGTTATTTTGAGTAATTTCAGCCTTTTAAAAAGATACATGGTGCTTCAGGTTAACCAAAAAAGCAACAAACTTGATAAGTATGATCGGGACAATTTTCCTTACTCGCAAAATAACGTTTCTGCACACAACCACCTTCATCTCCTTCAAGAGCGACTTAGGGAGCACAGCCTACCGACCAGATGACAGAGCACAGACTTCATTTGCAGTCAAGCCACCAGCAGTGCCTACCTCAGGATCTTCAGATGGAAGCAAAACCCAGGAAACTGAGAAGAAAGAGAAATAACCTTCTCTTGATGTTGCAAGTGAGTGCCATGTCCTCAGCCCTCCAGCACGGCGCTTCTGGGATGTGACTTGGGGTGCTGCCTACCATCACTGCTATGTGACATGTAACGCTACCATAAAGCATAAACCAGTTAAGTGGCAAGAAGGAACCGGCGTAACTTTGCTCAAACTTGAGAAAAAGTACTTTTGGATTGTCAGTAAAAACAGGAGCAAAGGACAGCGACAGCACCAGCTGCATCACCTTGCAATGTGAGATATCTAAAAGCCACTCTGCATTACTCCAGAAAATGAGCTACATCTGCCCAAAAGGCTGCAAAGGGTCTTGCCGAACTCAAGATTCACCTCAAAATCTTGTTAAGATTCGCTGGGTACCAGCCTCGGTCTCCTTCACCTCCCAGTTTATGGTTTCTACCCAGAAATTCATTCTGAGAGCAAGACATCGAAATCTCCAAAACTTCCAATCCTCTGCCTGTACTTAATTGCCTGCTTGGCATCAAAGGCCCGCAGCAGCCCCTTTCTGTGATGACACGGTGAAAAGATAAAATGAGGAGAGGCCAACATTGATACCAGTGAAAGGCGTGATTTTTCAGAGCTGCTCCATGAAAGCACCTTGCCAGTGATGCCAGGACGGAGCTTCAGAAAGGCTCATCTTCCCTGCAGAGACAACGCTCCTGCAAAAGATGCGTTTCTCATACAGAAGATGGAAAATATACAGTTCACTGCCAAACGCACAAACAGGAGCTTACAGAAAGCTTCTAGGCGTAACTGGCTTGGAAATAATCTACTCTGCAAGTCCAGTAGAGTACAATTAGAAAATAACTTGGTGAAATACCAATTCCCTGCCTGTAATTACTGCGTTCCCCAGCCCTGAAATTACTGTAGAGCTCAAAGTCTTGTTTGTACACGGGTGTTGTGCTAGGGGACAATAAAACCTGGGCCACCCTGGGCCAAGCCCTTCTCCACAGACTTTACCCCTGCAGAAGAACTTGCGAGCATAGCTGGTTGCGCCCGGCCTCGCTGGTAAGGAGGAGAGACTTTAAAAGTTTTTTAGAATTCTTTTTGCCTATTTCCACTTTAAATATTTAAAACCTTGTGCCCTTAAAATTAAAAAAAAATAAAAATTAAAAGTCCACTTTTTTCATTCATGTAAATTGATTAATTTCTTAGCTTCTGCCTCCATCGCATTTTAATTTCATTTTCTACTCTTTGCTTACTTCTGTTAGCATTTTTAAATAAATCCTTTGCTCCATGCAGTCTGAAATACAAAAAATAAATAAAATTTAAAAAAAAATACAAACAAAAAAGAAAAAACCAGGAATTTAAGGACCTCAACTGTGCTTGCTAGTATCAAAGAAGAATAACCCATCTAATGCAGTGAGAGCAACACTGTCTGACTGCTTATTGCGGTTAACATATTAAATCCTCAAGAAGGGGCCACTTTTTCAGTCTGTCCACAACATTTTCCCTTCCTTAAGCCCTTTCAAGGGAAATCCTCCAGCATTACAAGCTGCGGATTTACCCCAGGAGGGCAGGGATGGGGCTGGAGAGGGGCATTGCCTGGGGTCACCCATGGCTGGCAGGGGGACCCAGAGCCACCGTCCCACGAGGGCTGGGAAGAGCCGAGGGGGAGCAGGAGCCGAGCAACCCCGGACGGGTCGGGGAGCGGACAGCAGAGATGCTGCTCGTTTATATTCGAGGCAAGAAGGAACTATTTCTGCAAGCTCCAGCAAGCCCAGGAATTTCAATCCCTTCCCGGCAATCCACGGCACGTGTACCCCACACTGCCCTGACAGCAAGGACAGCCTGAATTAATTAGGGACAAAATAATTAGGCAAAACACATCTTGTAAAATTATCAAAGGACATCTGATATCCGAAGCGCGCACAATGTTACAATAACTGCAATATCTGCATAACCTGTCAGAAGCAATAGAAATAAATGAACGTTGCTGTTATTAATGCTGAAGTTGTCTTTAAACCCATTA